>NC_085842.1:292142856-292837023 GCF_035594765.1 Anolis carolinensis
GCCGTTCCATTTGACAAACTCATTGTTTTATAGTCACTTATTGCACTACTCCAATAAGAAAACTTTTGGCATCAGTCTAGGAGAAGGAGCTTTTATTTCTAGAACCTGTTACCCCTCCCATTTTAAAGAAGCAGGATTCCTTCCAAGAGCACCAAGGTTCTTTGACGAATATAGATTACCATTTACTATAAACTTAACGTGGGATGCACATGACTACACAGAATAATAGAACTGGAAGGGGCTACATCAACCCTCGGATCCATCCCCCAGGGCAGTGCAGGATCTCCAAATAAAATGTCCCCAACAGATAGCTGTCCAGCTTCTTGAAGACATCCAGAGAAGACCTCCTTCACTTCTCTAGGTTCCCTTGTCAAACCACTCTTACTATCAAAAAGTTCCTTCAGATGTTCAGTTGAAATCTACTCTCTTGTAACTTCAGACCAATAGGCCTGGTCCTACCGTTTGCAGCAGCAGAGGACCCGCCTGTCGCTTTCTCTTACCGACTGTCCTTGAGGCATGTAGTGTACCATGCTATGTCTTTGACTTCTCCATCAGCCTTCAACCTTTGTTCATATGTTTTTGTTTGTACATTATAATTGTACAGCTTTGTGCTTCCTGAAGGTTTGTAGATGTGCAATAAAATTCCTCTTATAATTGGTGGGAAATGATCATAGTAAACATTTTGATATGATATGTGTCGTATCAAGGAAAGGTTGTGACTCAGTGGTAGTGCGCTTGCAGAAGTTCTCAGAAGTTCTCAATTTTAATACTTTACATTTTTAGGAAAAGTAGGAAAGCCATTCCCAGCCAGTATGGATAACCTTCTCATATTTACACCTTCAGTAAGCAGTATTACCTCATGCACGAAAGAATCCTATGGCGCCTCTGAGATGAAGTAGACAGATTGGCATGTGATTTCTTGGATTCTACTGTTCCTTAGAATGTAGACTATACCAGTATTTTTCTTTAAAATGAATGTAAGTTAGACCCCAAAATGCAAGGGCAGACTATGTTAACATTGGCTTCCTTTGTCCATATTAGATTGGCTCTGACTTCAATGAATAAATATCAAGAAGCAATTAACAGTTACCGGAAAGCACTGGATCTTGATCCAGAAAATGATTCCTATAAATCAAATCTGAAAATAGCTGAGCAGAAATTGAGAGACATGTCCAGTCCTGTAAGTTAGCTTCTATGTGTTTTTAAACAAATGCTTCTTTTTAGACAATGATGTTTTACACGTGATTGATGTACATGTTTTGTTTGCAGACTGGAACCGGACTGAGTTTTGATATGGCTAGCTTGATAAACAATCCTGCCTTCATTAGCATGGTAAGGGACGTACCATTTCATTTTTGTTACTTCGGTTTTATGTCCAAATTGTCAATTATATTTTCTTTTTCTAAAAAGCAGTCTTGCTAGATTTTCATATCTGTATTGAGCTGGGATGAGCAGTTCCCGTGACATAAGTCCCTTTTGGTAAATTGTCACTGACACTTCTGCTTTGGGGATCTTCTTAAATCTTTGGGAGTGACTTTTGTAGAAAATGGTTTTGTGGAGGATCATTGGACCCTTCAGATTGAGGCTGTTTTATGCATTCTAACAAAATAGAGTTTTCACAAAACTCCGTACTGATACAATTCCAGAATTTTGGTCAGAATTTTGATCTTTACTCACAATGCTGTGGGTCACTTCAAACTAACCCAGCTAAACGCTGGCCGCATTTCGACTCGAAGTATTTTCGTCTTTTTCAGGCAGCAAGTTTAATGCAAAATCCTCAAGTTCAACAACTGTAAGTATTAAGATCAAGTGTCTGTTTCAGACTTGGGGAACAAAACCTTTGGTCAATAGCAGAAATAATTTGTTTTTTTTTAAAGGGAAATCTGTTTTTAAAAAGGGAAATCGGTGCAGTGGGTTAACCCAGTGGTCTCAATCTGTGGGTCCGCAGGTGTTTTGGCCTACAACTCCCAGAAATCCCAGTTTATCAGCTGTTAGGATTTCTGGGAGTTTAAGGCCAAAAAATCTGGGGACCCAGAGATTGAGAACCACTGGGTTAAACCCTTGTGCCAGCAGGACTGCTGACTTGATGGCTGGGTTGCTGAACTAAAGGTTGCCGGTTCGAATCCAGGGAGAGCACAGATGAGCTCCCTCTGTCAGCTCCAGCTCCATGCGGGGACATGAGAGAAGCCTCCCACAAGGAGGGTAAAACATCAAAACATCCAGGGGTCTCCTGGGCAATATCCTTGCAGATGGCCAATTCTCTCACATCAGAAGCAACTTGCAGTTTCTCAAGCCGCTCCTCACACAAAAAAAGGGAAAACCCAGAATTTCCAGTTTTAACTTCTTAGGAATACACATTTTCTGTTTTCATGACCCTGGAGCTGGAATATCTTTCAGCATTTTTTCCCAATTAATGAACAGCAGTCAAAAAATTATGTGGAGTAAAATCTTTTAAACTTTTGGAAGAGACACGGAGAGGAGTCCTTGGTTCTGGTTTTAAATCCTAGAATCAAAGCTGATGCCAGGATGTGAAGGGCAGAAACAAAAGACTAATTCAGCAAAACATTATATTAATGCAAAAGATTTCTGAAGTGCAAATCCCAATGCAACAACTCCAGAGTTGTGCAAGAAAACAGTTGTGACTTACAAAACTGCCAGCTAGTTACTTGGTTTGTGTAAGAGGAAATTAACAGTGAATTGTGCTAATTAACAACTTTATCTGTGTAGTTAGTGTTGTGGCAACTGTTACATTTTCATATAGCTTTGATTGCCTTTCTTTGTGTAACGTAACAGAGCAAGAGCTAACAAATTTTGGAAATATTTGTGTTTCATTACATCAAGACAATATTTGTTTCTCATAGGATGTCAGGAATGATGACAAATGCTATTGGGGGCCCAGCTGCAGGTGTTGGGGGACTCACTGATCTGTCAAGCCTCATACATGCGTAAGTGATGTACATAACATTCATAAAGCATGTTGTGACAACTGCCCTTTTCCTTGTAAGTATCATGATAGGATGTTGTCATATTTTAATTAACATACAGTAGAGTCTCACTAATCCAAGCTGAACGGGCCGGAAAAAGCTTGGATAAGTGAATATCTTGGATAATAAGGAGGGATTAAGGAAAAGTCTATTAAACATCATTAGGTTATGATTTTACAAATTAAGCACCAAAACATCATGTTATACAACAAATAATAAAGTAGTTCAATATGCGGTAATGTTATGTTGTAATTACTGTATTACTGTATTTACGAATTTAGCACCAAAATATCATGATATATTGAAAACATTGACTACAAAAATGGCTTGGATAATCCAGAAGCTTGGATAAGCGAGGCTTGGATAAGTGAGACTCTACTGTAGCATTTCTTAGAGAGAGCTGCTCTCAAAGTAGTAATAATAATAATAAAACTTTATTTATACCCCGCCACCATATCCCCGTGGGGACTCGGGACGGCTTACATGGGGCAGAGGCCCAAACAACATAGAACAAAACATAGGCAACATAATACAAATTACACTATAAAAAGATAAAACAGTAATACAATATATCAATTAAAACAAAAATACAGGATAAAAAATTGCATTTAAAACACATAAATGGTAAAATCATAATAAAAACAGGATAGATGATTAAAAACCCTCTGGGGCTGATTAATTAATGACTATCTCCAAAGTACAGCACATAAAAAGAAATTAATTAAACAGCAGCATGTTGGAAAATACGACACCAGCCTATCAAAACAGTTTAGCAGCAATTAGTTTTAATAGACATTTCAAAGTATCTAATTTGGCATGTAATTTTGGTCCTACTCCTTTGCCCCTTGCAATGGAAAATGGTGCTGCTGGAAGCCAATAGCAGAAATTCTCCATTTTAAAACTATTTTTTCCCCTCTGCATCTTTTTTCTTTGGAGCCGCAGTGGGTTAAACCCTTGAGTCGGCTGAACTGCTGACCTTTGAATCTGCGAGACGGGATGAGCTCCCATCTGTCAGCCCCAGCTTCCCATGCAGGGACATGAGAGAAGCCTCCCACAGGATGGTAACACATCTGGGCGTCCCCTGGCCAATGTCTTTGTAGATGGCCGATTCTCTCACACCAGAAGCAACTTGCAATATGTTCTCAATTCGCTTCTGACATTATAAAAAAAATCTTTTTTTGGACCCAAAATATTATCCCCCTCCTGAAATTGGAATGACTGTGTAATCATGTTCATGATCAAAAAATTGTCAGGTGCAGCCTATGGAGGTCAAAGGATGTGGTAAAAAATGGGTCGCGTATTGCCCTTTGCCCCATTATGAATTAGGTGGACAATTTTGCTTGACAAAGATGTTTTTCTAAGTCCAGGGAGAATAAAAATAAACTATGCAACTGTTCTATTTATTTTTTAAAAAAACCTGATTGTTACTTCTGGCTTTGTACAAGCATTCAGCTGCAGTGTGTTCTGTGTCCTTTTCCTTTTCTCAAAAGTAAAAAGAAAACTTTCTAATTATTATTTTTTCCCTTGAGGCCAAAGGAATATCTAGAATCCAGTGTTTTACACATTTACTTTTTTAAAAAAAAATTATAACACATAGAATCCCCTAGCCAGTGTGACCAATGGCTAGCTTATTTACTTATTGGTTTGCTTTATTTTTATCCCATCTTTCTTCTGATATAGAGTCTCAAGGCAGCTAACAGTAAACAAAATGAAACACTCAAAGCACTTCAGATGCATTAAAATATGAACATAAAAATTTAAAAAATACTAAAAAATATTAATATACATTTAAAACTACACTTAGAAACTTCTCAGCCCTGCAAAATCCTGCTCGCTCTACCCCCAGTAGCTTGCCTCCCATCATTACATAAATGCTCTGGGTGATTTGAGTTGTAATCCAAAAAAGGAACATTGTCCAGCTTTACTATCCTCACAAGTGTTGAATTTGAATTCTGTTTCCAATTGCAAGGGTGTTGTCTTTGCTTTTCTGTGATCTTAGTATGCCACAATCATGTTTTCCCCCAACTAATTGCTATTCCAAACCATGTTCTGTGCAGGGGACAGCAGTTTGCACAGCAGATCCAGCAGCAAAACCCAGAGCTCATTGAGCAACTAAGGAACCATGTTCGGAGCAGATCTTTCAGCGGCAGCACCGAAGAGCATTCCTGATTCGAGAGGCATGCACCAGAGCGCTCTTCTGCAAATTTTAAAAGGCATCCTGTAGCTAGTAGCAAATATCACCATTGTAATTCTTCGCAGACATGAGGCGGAAAATCCTTTGTGCGTATTCCTTCTTGTCTGGTAAAAACAGATTCATTGCACACAGATCTGAACATATCATGTATGTATATTGATGCCTTTGTAAATGGACTATAACTAGAACTGTCGACATTAAAATCTCTATGTTAAAAGGGACCATTTTCATATCAATGAGCAACAGTGCGATTTTTCATTTCTCTTTGAGAGAATGGGGTTTTAGCACCAACACACTGCACTGGTAAAGAGGATCCAGTATGGTGGCAGTGGAATGGTGAAATCGCACTTTATCGACCATGCAGTCCTATGTAATAATTGTATTCAACATATATTCTATAAGGCAGTCTTTCTCAAGCTGGAGAGTGGGCTCCCCATACATGACTGTGGGAGCTGCAAACTATTTTGCATGTCAAATTGGCAATAAACCCATAAAACTAAAGACCCAAAGTTCAGATTTTTACTTCATTGGAATTGTTGAAAGGAATAGAATAATGGATGTAATTAGTGGAATTGTTTCCGCCTGAGGTCACGTGGCAGAAGACAGAAAAGATGTGTTTGAGAGAGCAGGTGTGGGAGGAAGAAGTTAGTGGGCCTGGTCATAGGAGCAGGAACCTGAAATGAGGCAAGATTGATGGGTATATGAGCTAGGCAGGCACTGCCAGGTTGGTTTGTTGGTTGATAAGCATGGGCTACCTATTATGTTTTTAAAGAGGATGCTATTTCAACCTTCAGACATTGCTCATATAAGTGCTCATTGGCCCAACTGGCAAGAAGGATGCATAACCTCCTTTTCTACAGTTATTTTGTAAACTGGATTTGCACAGCAATGTGTCTGTATTGTGATGAATGTATTGAAAAGGAATGTGGAAAGGAAATTACGAAAGCCATAATATGAGACTTGTTGAATGAATAATGGAACCTCAAATTGCTGTGGACGAGTAGTGGGCAGGGTGACTTTAGAAGGGCTAGCCAGAAGAGTTGTACAGAAATGTTCCAAGAGAAAACTCTGTAGACATTACAGAATGAGATTGGGACAGGAACAGCTCGTATGATATTTACTATGGAATGGCACCATGTTTTATATTAAGGCAGGAGTTTTATACTCATGGAATTATATGAATAGTTATCTGCCTGCTTATATTATACATGACAGTTACATATTAGAAACTGTCTTAGGAATATCTGAGACAGCTGGAATTTGATACATGTTTATGATGCTGCTGAAGAAATTTGTAGTAATACATGTGTCTTGGATGATCTAATGCCAGTATTTTGTTAGTGTTTTTGAGCAATGGGTCCTTTCCCCATTATTGCCTTTTTTGCACCTTGTTTTTTTTGTTTTTTTTTTTGTTTTTTTTACGTATTCTGAATAGATTTGCTCATATATTTCTGCAGAAAGCATGAGGTTGTCTGGAAAGTCTTTTAATTGTATATTGAGATGCTGCTTCATGGATGGATATTGTAGAATGTCAAAGAGGTGAATCAACCAAACGCTGCAGTGCTGTTAAATTTAAGTCTTTCCATCAACTACTCGCTTAAAAAAGCTACAATTTAATAGGTCTTTACTCTGAATATATTTGTCACCACTTATGTGTCCTTTTTGAAATGTTCTCCTCCTGTCTCCAGTAACTTCTCATGAAATTAAGTAGCATTGGGGCATATGTGACCTAGGATATATAAAGCATGAAATGCAGAAGCAAGAGCTGCTAAAGAAATGGAATAAGAATTATGCTCCGAATACAACATTTGCAGTTCAGAGGTCAACACTCTGACTATTTAGATCATTAACAGAATCTGGATAATTGACTTTTTAATCCATTACAGATGACAGCAAATTTACACTAGTGTCCTGCAGTGAGCTGGCTCTTTTAACCACTTCAGGGTTAATTGCAGCTGCATGGATACTAGAAACAGATCACTGCTGTCTCCTTCATGGCTCCTGCCTGTAATCATAGTACTGAGTATCTATTCAGTAGTCCTGCCTAAACATCCAGGTAAGATGTCTTTTAAACTTTAAACACTGGGCAGTGCTATAACAAAGCACTAACACTTGACTCTGCAAGGTCAGGCTGAATGTTTTCCCAACCAAATGTACATTTCAGAAAGTGACACTTTAAGTAGAACTATTCATTCTCCATTCTAATTCATTCTCAGTATTTCATAGACAATAAATGGATCAGTCTTGTGATGTTTGGAATAAGTTTAATAAAAGGTATTTTAAAAAATACAACGTATTTTGCCCTGTTTTTGTAGTGTTTTTGTCCCATTCATTATTTCACATAAAATTAACTAAATTGTACTGAGTCACTAAAGTCAGGATAATACTAGAGACTAACATCATTATAGGTGGATTTGTCAAAAAATGCAGCGTAAGAAATGGATTCACCAAATAATCCTTGGTTAATTATATCCCACTGAGTTCAGAATGGCTTGTCATTTGCAAGTACAGTAGAGTCTCACTTATCCAACACTCGCTTATCCAACGTTCTGGATTATCCAACGCATTTTTGTAGTCAGTGTTTTCAATACATCGTGATATTTTGGTACTAAATTCGTAAATACAGTAATTACTACATAGCATTACTGCATTTTGAACTACTTTTTCTGTCAAATTTGTTGTATAACATATTTTGGTGCTTAATTTGTAAAATCATAACCTAATTTGATGTTTAATAGGCTTTTCCTTAATACCTCCTTATTATCCAACATATTCGCTTATCCAACGTTCTGCTGGCCCGTTTATGTTGGATAAGTGAGACTCTACTGTATTGCAGTAATGTATGTTTCACATCTAACATTTCGCTGGAAGTAACAGAAATTGCACTAGACAAACAATGTATGTCAGTAACCAAATTAAACCTATTTGTTAATTCCAACTTTCTAAATTTCAAAGGCATAAAAGATCAAAATGTTATTTGGATTTTCTGCTCCTCCACTTCATTTTCATACTTCAATAGATTTCTGGGGCTGTATTAATTACATTCAAATCTTACAAATCTACGATTTAGAAAAGGGCAAGGTGATGAATAAGAAGGCCTTCTTGGTGGCTGCATCTCATCTGGGCAATTATCTTACAGGAAGACAGGGAGATTCCATGATTCAGTTTAGTTTGCTATCTGGTCTTCTTTTCTTAACCTACTGATCTCCTCCATTGTTCTTTCTGTAATATAATATTGTTTACAGTC
The DNA here is from genome assembly GCF_035594765.1 of Anolis carolinensis. NCBI lineage: Eukaryota > Metazoa > Chordata > Lepidosauria > Squamata > Anolidae > Anolis > Anolis carolinensis. The sequence continues at coordinate 292,151,282 of NC_085842.1, forward strand.
TTTTTAACTGTAGTGCAAGCTATTCAGTCTAAGCTATTCAGCTTATGTAAATAAGCCATTGCCCATTAGGAACAATGATTGCAAGACACTGGCCAAACATACCAAGCCCCAAGAGAGTGTGAAAGAAGGCAGGCAGCAGCAGAATTCAAAAGCCAAATGTGTTTTCAGGTAACATAAGACTACAATGATGAATTTCTTACTTATGTTTTGATCAATATATTTGTACATCTTTGGCAGCCTTCTTGTCAATAGTACCCAAACCTGAGAAGGTGCTGCATAGCCAGAGAGAAACAAGGAATAGCAACTGGCTATTTTTAAATAAATTAATAAAAAAACTTACTGATTGCCTGTTAAAAGAGAGTGCTTACAGTATGATGCACAGATGTTACTGCTATTAATGAAATTGGTATGCCACTCTGGAAAAAGTGAAGTTCATAACTGACTGAAATTTCAATAGGCCCTTGGTATCCCTTAGAGTTTGGCTTTTTTTTTTTGGTTTTTTTTTTTTACTGTAGCTGTGGATGTAGAATCCATGGATATGGAGAGTCAGCTGAATTGTGTATATAATGAGCACTTTTAAAAGTAGAGTTTGAATGTAAATGTACTGTATTCCACTTTGGTTCAAATAACAAAATACTAAACAGAAATTGTTGTCTCCTAGCCATGTTGCTTAGAGACTCCACTTTTCTTGAGATTCATCCTTAAGTGTTGAACTGCAACTATACAACTATAGAGATGCAGGTCAACATTCAATATAATGCTAGCAGACATTTGAAAATGCAATACATTTTTATTCATTTCCCACCTGCAGTCCTTTGTGCTGCAACCAAATTAGAGTTGCATCTACACTGTAGAAATAATGCTGTTTAAAACCACTTGTACTGCCATAGTTCAATGCTATGGAATCCTGGGATTCCATAGCATAGTACAGCATGGCTGAGAAGGCTAATGACCTTGTAAAACTACAACTTGCATGATTCCACAGCATTGAGCCACAGCAGTTAAAGTGCTGTCAAACTGCATTAATTTTATAGTGTTGATGCACCCTAAATCTTTGGGGTGCACAGAAAAGGGATTGTGTGAGTATGGATTCCCCCCCACTTCAATTTCCGGTTGCATTGATAAGAACAATTCTATCTGTGGAATAATTCAATGAATTCTGGCTAAAAGTTTCTATACTTCATGTCTACTGCTGAAAGAGAACAAATGAAGGTTTGTGGGTAGGAAAAAACTATTGTTGCTTTTTTGTAAGCTAGCCACTAAGATATCATTTATGGGATTTAGAATTTGCTATTATGTTATCCAGCCTACTTTTGGATAATCGGCTTTCAGAGGTTTACAGTCTTATGCAATTGGCACTTCAGTACAGCGGTCCTTTCTTTAGTTAACAATGGCTGTTCTAAAGTAGAACATTTGTGTTACATAAAAGAGGCCACACAACAATACAAATAAAAGCCATAAAAACGTACAAAATTACAGATACCAAACAATGCACAATGTTACACCAAAAAAAAAAGAAAAAGCCTCAGTTAACAAGAAAATCAGTAATTTGTGCCAGGGAAAAGCTTGAAGTCTGTTTGGATACAAAACTGTTCATTTGCCAGAAAGGAAATAGCAGGTAGGTTTCCTTTTAGATGGAGATCCAAAGTCCTGGGGCTACAATGAAAGAGGTCTTACCATCTTTAGATTCACACAACGAAAGGAGACAAATTGAAGCAAAGTATCTCTATCATTCTTCAGGATACATGGACAAATAATCAGAAGATATGATACGCAGCATGTAGGACTTTGGAAACATTTATGCACTTAGTGAAATTAATATACATCTGCCAAGAAACTAGAACAGTTCAAAATGAAAGAAAGAATTCCCTTTAGGACAAATTGATCTTTTTCACAGAACACATTATTGTTCTGTGCCACTTACTTTAGATTGTTTAAAGAGATGTGAGGCAGATCTATGGAAGTTGAGTCCATCATGGTTAGTGGACATGATAATGTATAGAGAGCCCAGGCTCAAAGACAGAATACTATTTGTGCAACTTGGAAAAGGTAGGATTTTTTGGACTGACTGGTACCTGATTGCTACAGGTAACGGGACACTGATTAAGATTGTCTTGATTATATTCTGAATGATGCAACCTGCCTTCTCCTTCTCCAGATTCGCCTGTCTTTCCACCTCACTCAACATATATTAAATGCCCAATATATTAGGACCAAAGCGAATATATGCAATACTTCGGCGTGTATCCTATTGCTGCACTCAAGTATAGTGGATGCTCTGAATTGGTGAGAATTACATCTTGACTCACTATTCAGTCAATGAGTCTACTCCAGTAAAAACTAGCCATTATGTTCAGACCTTTGTATTCCTAAAGCAGGGGTCCTCAAACTTTTTAAGCCAAGGGCCGGTCCACAATCCTTCAGACTATTGAGAGGCCGAGTTATCATTTGAAAAAATACAAACAAATTCCGATGCACATTGCATATGTCTTATTTGTAGTGCAAAAACAACAAGAACAAGAACAATGAAAGAACAATACAATATTTAAAAATAAAAACAATTTTAACCAACATACATTTATCAGGATTTCAATGGGAAGTGTGGTCCTGCTTCTGGCCAATGAGATAGTCAAGTTAATTCGGGTTGTTGTTGTTGTTGTTGTGTGCCTTCAAGTCATTTCAGACTTTGGGTGAGCCTGAGTCTAACATTTATTTATTATTTACTGCATTTATTTACTACATTTGTATCACACCCTTCTCACCCCAAAGGGGACTCAGAGTGGCTTACAAATTATATGTACATACAATATATTATATTATTAGCATAGCACAATATTAGCATTATATATTACTATATTGAACTCTACCACTATACTGTAATATTATTAGTAATATTATATGTAATATAGAATATATAATTAATATTATTATATGGTATTATTATTAGTGTTATATTGTATTACATTATAATATTATCAATATTATATGTATATACAATATATATTATAAAACTGAGGGCGGGGGCCAGGTAAATGACCTCGGAGGGCCGCATCCGGCCCCCGGGCCTTAGTTTGGGGACCCCTGTCCTAAAGTATAAAATCTAGTCTTAAAATGGAGAGCATAGGAGTAGGAATTCAATGGCTGTCAAATTAAGTAATGTTTTTCCAATCAATGTCTGTTCATTGATTTGTACCTTTCTACTGTTTAGAACAGAGATTTTTCAGGAGTTTAATCAAAACACAAGTCAATATAAGATGAGATGTACAGAAATAAGATTCAATTAAAACAGCTGCCTAATTGGGCTAAAGGCTTTATTTCCAACTCAATTAAAATACATATGTTTGACTCTTTGCAACTGTTTTAAAACATTGTGAAAGATGACAGATTGAATTCCAGAGGAACAATTAAATAAAGTATTCTCTCCCTCCCCGCTTATAGATGGATGCAGTCTGGCATGTTCATCACATTGTTGGTCCAAAACTTCTGGAAGGACATATTAAAATAATTTATTCTTAGTTTTCTTTTATTTTTGAAGAAACCACACAAACTTGTGCAATATCGTCGTACTCATACGTTCTCTTCAAAAAGGTGTCTGTCAATCTCAAACCAGAGACACTCTGAAACGGAAAAAACAGAGAAAGAATAACACGGATTTTAAGCCTGAGACAGATATGCATCCAAATTAAAAGGAAAGTCACACATCTAGACCTTAAAGAGGGAGCTCTTACTTGTAGTCCCTGCACTGAAGACAGCAGTGTAAGTGTCAAGTGGAGGGAGGACGTGGGGTGCAATTTGCCCAGCTGCCTCCCAGACACACCACACCAGTGAATGGAATTAGTGTTGCACATTTCCAAAACCAGATCCATGGTCCTTTCACTGCTGGATGGAAAAGAGAATCATTAACATAGATATCTATTTTTCTAAAGGCTGGTTCACTCCTATTCCTTGCCTCTCCATGCCATCTATTTTTCAACTAACTGAGCAATGATCATCACCCTAAATGCATCTCAACAATGTCCTTTACTGAATACTTAGTGCAACTTGGTAGAAGGGAATAAAAATATTTAATTTTTCTTGCATCAAGACATTGGTTGGCATCTTCAGTATTTATAATGTAAGCTAGATGTAGAATCCCATAAATGTTGGTATTCACAGTAATTCACAATTGCTGTAATTGAAGATGCCACATAAAACCTACCTTAAAAGTCATGAAGCCATTCTAATCAATGAAGTTCAGTGACTGGATCAACATTGCTGCAAAAAAATGACACATCCAATCTTCACCCATTACTGCACAGCAGCAGTGTCATCTTTCAGCACCCCGATTTGCCAGCACAGCTAACTCTTTTTGGTTGGTGTGCTTGCTAGACTTTTAAAGTGAGTTTTAGCTATATCTCCCATGTGAGATCTCATGGGAGTGTTGTTTTAAGCCAATGCAAAATATAAATTGTTCAATATATATCATTTTCAGTACAAATTCCTGCAAATCAAACACACCAATACACAGCCTTTGCCTGACGAATGACAGAGTCATACATCTTTAGCCTACTATCACATGCAACAGATTAGATGAGCATGGATCAGGGTTTTGCTCTCCTTTCCTAGGGGTGGAGGAATGAAATATGCCTACTAACATTACTTCTGGATTCTAAAACCTGCAGTTAGGAAGTGGGGAGAAGATATGCGTATTCAGAAATGAACATTTCTATCAGCTTGACCACCCCAAAAAAGCATTTTTAAAAATGTCAGCCATTTCCTTCTGCAGTGCATGATAATGTTAATTCAAAGCACAGATCTGTAAAATATTTTAGTGCATCTAAGTAGTTTACAGGGCGTGTAATCACTACAAAATTCTTCCAGTTTGCCAAGAGGAAGGGAAAGAGTAATTTCATTACCTGCAGTTTGTTATTTTACATGTAATATCAAATGGTTCTTCCAAGTTTACTGTGTCTGGTATGGTCTCCAATGAAAGCCTCACATCTCCATAACCTGGAGCCTGAGAAGGTATTAAAGGTTTACCATAAGTGATAATGTTTGGTAATGTGTTGGGATTGTCAAATGAAATTATCAAGCTAAATACAACAGTATCAACTTCATATTTAAGCTGAAATACAGTAGCTCTGCATATCATGCTGAAATACAGTAGGACTGGCTGCATTTCTGTCCACTGAGAAAGGAAACTGACTTCTCTCTCTGGAAAAAAAAATGCAGCCAGGCTTTGGTCAATTCTCTTTACACAGGAGAGAGATTGCTTTCTTGATGGAGGAAAGTGCATAACCGGGCTTCCTGCTAGATTTGGCATCCAGAGGGGTTTTGCTTTTGGGAGCTTTTGGGGACTCAACACAGGCAGACTGCACCCCATTATGTGCATGAATTACATCAGCAGGGAAACACTTTTTCCCCCATTCATAGTGTTAACAAGCTGGTCTGCCTTTTAGATTTCTTTTTGCCTTGATTATGCTTTTGGAGCTGTAACTATGTATTGTAGAGCAATATATTAAATGAAAATAAACGTGTTTTCTCCATGTAGGTATAAACAAAGGCAAGATTATGTTTTTCCCCCATGACAGGAGTGATTTGTCTTGATGTATATTGTTTTGTATGTTTTTTGGGGGGAGGGGAAATTGAATGGTTGCCATATGTTTGGAAACCACCCTGAGTCTCTTTGGAGATATAGGGTGGTCTATAAATAAAATTTTATTAGTATTTATTATTGAGAAACTACAAGTCGCTTCTGGTGTGAGAGAATTGGCTGTCTGCAAAAGCATGAAATTACTGACCTAATGCTTGTAAAATAACTTGGTGTCTATAAAGAAGAGAGGGAGATACCAGTAGGTTGAGGGAGAAAATAAATATGTACTCTGGCAAGAACAGGCAGAAGAGAAATGATACCAACTTTACCTCAAATCCCTCTTTATTGGATGGGAGAGCAAGGAGTAAAATAGATTTCCCAGCTGACTGGCTAAGGAAAGGCTGAAGGGGGTAAAACAGGTCTAGTAGTGTTGCAGCTGCTAAGTAGTTGCTGATAACCTGAACTTTCTTGATCGAGCTTGTTATTTAATATCAACCCAAATACCAGTGTACAGATAAGGTTAAACAGACATGCTAGGAGAGGAGGTGTAACTTTTACTATATAATTCTACTAGCTTGTGCCTTGACTAGTGCAAGATCTCTGTAAGCTGTGCTATTTGTTTTATAAGAATAAACCTTAGTATAAAAATTGCAACTTGTTTGTCTGTTAATTTCCTGAAAGATCAGAGCTTAAGAATACTTTCAGGAAATACCTGATGTGGCTCTGACTACTGGATAGAACTGAATTGCAACCTTGGAAGCTTAGGTGGCCAGTAAGCCAACTCCTAGAAAATCCAAATGGATTCAGACCAATTCAAACCCAACAGGCACAAGGCCAAGAACCTTATATCTTCTACATGATAAGAAGAATCATAGTTCCAATAGTATGGGATACCAGGTCATTATTCAGGTATTAATTTTAAAGAAAATATTCTGGAGAAGACATACCATTCTTTGCAACTGACTTGTCTGCAACCTTCCCCTTTCACCCAAATTTGTCTTCCATACTATATCCAGTTTCCCAATAACAGTGACTCCTTTAATCACTCCAGCTTTCTCTGCAAACTCTTGCTTAGGTTTAAGACAATATAAATACTGCCGTGTATCCATGGGTTGTAAATATGTCCTTGTGCCAAATGTTGAGATACTAGAAAAAGAAGAAACATGCTTGACTTAGCTTATACTACAAGCCAGTGAACTAAATGCTTAGTTTGCTGTGGCACATTCTGCAATTTTCACTGAGACGTTTTCTCCATTGCAACTCATGGTAGGAAAAGAGCAAAATCTAAAATGGGAGTGCTGTCCCAAGTTTTTCTGGGAAACAAGGCATGGGAAGAATCATCATGTCAGCAAAGTCTATTTCCCAGCAGAAACCCATGAGCCCACCAAACAGCACTTTGTTGAACTGACAAGACATCCAATTTTGCTGAAAAACTGCACGCACAGCTCTTGTTCTGTACCCCACTGGTAACAAGTGTGTGTGTGTGGGGGGGGGGGGGGATGATTCTATGGGATAAGGCACCATTGCTGATCTGTGCCATGGCAGAACAGCAACACAGGACAAAACTCCAAAGAGCAAATCATTTCTAGAACAGGAGAAAAAAGAAGGGTGTGGATATTCAAATTTATATCATATTGAAGGCACAGAGCAAGCCTGAAGAATATATACCATCTTCAAAATATTTTTTGCCAACCTCTGGGATTTTACTTTTTAAGTGTCAATGCACTGCCCCTTTCAATGGTGTTGGAATTCAGGTCCCAGGAGGCCTAACCAGCACAACTATGGAGGAATGCTGGAGCCATACTCCAACAGTATCAGGATGGACTCCTGATGCCCACCCCTCATGTACAGAAATGAGACTCAAGCTATAGTTTACACTGACACACAAAGGAAGCACTCTTTCTGGTCAATATGTTTGGAGGTCATACATATCTTGCCAAAAGCTACATAGATGCAATAACTTAGTGTGTGCCATCAAATCACTACTCTATGTACGTACAAAAAGCCAATATAATTTTGGATACAATCTGTCCTATATGTACAATACCAGCAGAAATCCAGTCACTGAAAGCAATGTAATCCAGATGCCAGAACAGCCAAATTGATAAGATATTATACTCAGAGTCCATCATTCAGAGGATGAGAAACACAGAAAGTACATGCAAGAATTGTACTATCCATTGTTAATACAACAGCACCATGCTGGAATATTGTAGACAGCACAGTTTAGACATGCAAATAAGGTTCTTACCTGTCCTCAGTGTGGCTCACAGTATTTAATTCAACAACATTATACATAATAGAAGGTTCCAAGGACACCTTCTCCATAAACATTGGAGAGGTGGTGATATTTTGAATTTGGGCTTCCAAAAAGACTTCATCAGTCTGGAAAAGCAGAGAAAACGCCTAAGTAAAACATAGTCTAAAATGATGGGTGCTCAAAGACCTTAAGTGTTTGAAAAACATTAAAACCACAAAAGTAGTTAGTTTCATGCCTGAAAATCAAAATAACAGTCATTAAATGTGAGAAACTCTTGATCCCAAAAGAGAGCAATAGAAGCAAAAATGTTAGTCAACTGGAATAGTGCTGAACAATGGATGTGGGATAATTTTGGTATTTCCTATTTTCCTTTTTCAAGTGTAGTGTTTCTATGGCCTAACAGAACATGTAATATGAGCTCCAAGGGTTGACATCAACTCAGATTTTTACATTAAAATTAAATATTTTAGAAATGTGCAATACACAATGTAGACATGCCATGCCAGATGAATCAGGCTGCATACAAGAAAGATATATGGTCATTAATAGGGAGGTTTTTTTAAAACTATATAAAAAACATGTTAACTGTCACAGGGACTTAGATGCATGCTAGGAGTACAGGGAAGGAATACTTACACACTACAGTAGTTGATTTTTTTTTAAAAATAACTTATTTATTGTCTCCTTCAAAAACTGACTTCAAAAAAATTGGGTTCTATGGCCAGTGTGCTCAAAGTAGTTCTTTGGATGTCAGCTCAAAAGCAAATCTCACTGACCTGATGAGTACATAAAATTGCAGCCCAAAAATAGTATCATCAAGATATATAGAAGTATCTTACCAATACTTTAAATATTTCTGTGTTTCTTTATTTCCTACTTTAGAAAATCAAACTTTTGTACCAAGCACAAGGCACAATGGTAAGAATGGGAAAAATATGCGTATTTACCATGCATTACTAAGAAATACCACATATACTCATGTATAAGTCTAGAAATTTTAGTAAAAACGTTGACCAAAAAGATGAGTTTAATTCATCCTGGGAGAACCTTAAACAAGCACTCTTCCCCTCTACTCTTTCTTCTGGCCTTTCTGAATGCCAGGGTGGGGAAGTGGCAGTGGCAGCCGGCCCCTATGGCAACATTTATGCTTTCTCCCTGCATGGAATGACCTTCAACGTATTCATAGTTCATATCAAAACCCATAATTTTGGCCACAAAATCTGTCTTTGATTTATATATGAAGTCAATTTATACACAAGTATATATGGTATGGTAAAGTAAAGGTAAAGGTTTCCCCTGATGTTAAGTCTAGTCGTGATTGACTCTGGGGGTTGGTGCTCATCTCCATTTCTAAGCCGAAGAGCCGGCGTTGTTCATAGACATCTCCAAGTCATGTGGCTGGCATGACTGCATGGAGTGCTGTTATCTTCCCGCTGGAGCGGTACCTATTAATCTACTCACATTTGCATGTTTTCGAACTGCTAGGTTGGCAGGAGCTGGGGCTAACAGCGGGCGCTCATTCCACTCCCGGGATTTGAACCTGGCACCTTTCGATCCGCAAGTTCAGCAGCCCAGCGCTTTAACACACTGTGCCACAGGGGCCCATATGGTAAGGTAGGCATCCTCAAACTATGGCCCTCCAGCTGTTTGGGCCTACAGGTCCCAGAAGCCCTAGTCAGCTTGTTCAATGGTTAGGAATTACGGGAGTTAGAGGCCCAGACAGCTAGAGGGCTGGAGTTAATGCCTGTGTTAAGTGATAAAATTAAACTTGCTTGACTCTTTAAATGTTTAACGATGGCCATTAGGGTATCAGCATTTTTTTTTAAAAAAACACATTACCTGCATATTTGGAAGTATCAACTGCATGATGTCCCTTAACAAGGGATACAACCCTGTGATTTCTGTAGTAGGGATGTACTATTCTAATGTTTTTGCAAGACCGTAGCCCTATGAAACATAACAAGATATCCAGCAATTCAAAGCTGGAATCAAAACCTGCTCAAGATCAAAGGGATAGCAGCATGATCAAGATAAAGAGAAAAACGTTCACATCACACCTTGTAACAAACATGTACAGTTCCTATGGAAACCAAATGTCCACCAGCAAACACGACACTATTGCTGAGAAAATGATAGCACCTTTGACTCAGATGAAAACTAATTTGGAAGTATTTGCTAAGTAGCAATACTGAATTAAAAGAAATTTCGTTCTTCAGATTTTAAGTACAAAGGACCTTCAGAAGAGAAGACACAGGACTGGTTCTGAAAGTAATGCTAAGCAACAGTTCAGTGTTATGAGAACAATGTAAAATGAGCATTTGGTTCCATACTCCTCTTCCTTTTTCTCTATGAACACAAGAAAGCTTCTATATTTTAGATTAACCACAGCATGCTATGTTGTCTGAATACAGAATGAGTTAAATTAATCTTAATTATGGTTAGTGGAAACAAACCAACTTCAAACCATTACCTGAGGCTTGTTTCTACTAACCATAATTAGGATAAACTGGAGTATGACATACTAAACTGTGGTTGTTTAAACAGAACTAGAAGTTTCCTGCCTCTCTTTTGCTCACTGCAGCCACTTTAGAGGATTTTTTTTGGGGGGGGGGGGGATGCCAATTAGAGGCTTATTCTCATAACGCTAAACTGAATTCAACTATACACAAGAAGGACATCAGTAACAACATTTGGCTATTTTACCATAAACATCAAAGAAATCTAAGTTGCTACGAGGTCTTCCAACACCAGGGATTTAATATTTTGTAGTGTTCTGGAAGAATAGAATATCCCATTAATCCATTGCTTGTGTTTTTGTTTCCCAAGTGTCCCATTTTAAAACAGCCACATTAGGAAAAATAGCAACAGTTAATTTCATGGAAGAAATCAAACCCAAGCAGCATCATGAAAAAGCAAGGTAGTTTATGATGAGTCCCAATAAAAGGATTAGATTGGTACGCTTCACAGCAGATTTACTAGATTATTAGCCACACGCAGCAAGATTTGAATTAAAATCACACTGGAATTACATCATTAGAATAATTGTCACATGCAATCAAGGGTTTAGAAGCAGACTTCTAATAAGCATGCATAAGAAAACAAAGTAGGCATTAGGCTCTCTCCTACCATCCAGTGTCTTCATGAGACAGAAACCAAGTTATAGCAACATTAAACAAACCTACATGCACACTGAGGGGGGGGGGGGGGTACTTCATGCTACTAATTCCACCCACATACAAAATAAAGACTCCCATATTCAGACAACCCAGTATTGTAAAGTGTGTATGTTATTTAAACTTGAGAATTTTGCATTCTGGGCTAGATACTGCAAGTAGAAGCTAAATAGTGGCTAGTAGATTTAAGGCAAAATGATGTGCAAAATCTTGACCCATTTATTTTGGCAGTGTAATCTATCAGACAAAAATAAACACTGATCCTTTCAACCCACTAAAAATGTAATAGGTTTTGTAATATTTGGAATAGTATTTTATCTTCTTTATATATCACGAAGCAAAAGACAGTCCTCTTATGAATGAAAGATAATTTTCATATGCAGAAGGTGACCTCAGCACCCAATCCTAATCTCAAACTATTTCTTAGATTTTGCATAACTCATTCACTTTGTTTAGCTGTGGGGAAGGACTAGGACAGTGGTTCTCAACTTGGGATCCCCAGATGTTTTTGACCTTCAACTCTCAGAAATCCTAACAGCTGGCAAACAAATTTCTGGGAATTGTAGGCTAAAAACATCTGGGGACCCCAGGTTGAGAACCACTGGACTAGGATCTATACAGGACCATGGAAGCCTACTACCAAGCACCTGAAACCTTAAGTAGACCTCTGACTGGCTTCTGGGATGTCTGCATGTATTATCCACACATCTGTACACCACTGTAAGGACTAAAACCCATTTTTATTTCGTCTGTTTACAATGAAATCAGAAATTCTCAAGAAGGCAAGTCACATACTGTCACAGAATGGCAACATGAAAAGGCTTAACTGTCCATAACATCATGTGCTACTTTCTTCAAAGAAAATAAATTCATTTGCTTGCCACAGTACTTTAGTGAAGTAGTTGTTCAGCCCTGGTGTCTGAAGTACAGGCCACCCCTGTATTTGCAGGACCAATTCTCATGGTTTCATTTATCCGCATTCCACAATATATGGCTTTTCTAGGCATTGTCCAAGTCACCCTACACAACTCTAAGAAGGAAAGAGGTCCTTTATTTCAATAGTGTTCACTGTTATCCATTGTGTGTGTCTACACAAAGTCTGGAAATATACCTTCTGCATATACAGTGGTTCATACTGTACTACATACTGCTAAACAGTGGATAGTAAGGAGAGCGCTAACACAGCTCAAGAGTAGCTTTGTTCCCCCTGCCAAGGTTTGGTTTGCATAGGAAAGGAAAGCACAGAATCAAATATGTCTGTGTAGATGTAATGAACATTGCTTTTTCATTAATGTTTACAAAATAATGTTAGTAACAGGCAGAAAGACAAACAGAAGACAAGCATACATATATATTTATAAATAATAAATAAAATTACCACAGAACTGAGGTCACTCTAATGGGAAAATAAAAAAGAAAAACATTAGAGAAATTAGGGTTAAATGTTAAAGAAAAAAGGAGGACAACTAAGTTTCAAACAAAATGCATCTTTTTGCATTTTTTTGCATATTCTAAACAAGACAGCATTAGTAAGAGAGGAATGATAACTGGCAATAAAAAAATAAAAAGGACTAATAAGAAATCTTATTTATAAATAAGACTTGTGTCAGCAAATGATATAAATGAGGAAAGAAATTATGTGGAACAGGAAACACAGTTACCACACAGTGAACACATTGGTAAATCTGTACATGCTTACAGCATAGTTGTACTAAGGAGTTCTATGTGGATAAGAAATTAAATACTCTATCCCCCATTCCAGAATTCCATCTTTTAAGTAACTTTCTTATTGTACAGATCTAATTTGAAATATGATTTGTTCACTGTTTAATGTCAATTTGGAACCACGAGTTGAAATAATCTGATAAGAACCACTAGAAAAGGACTCTTGTTAAATAAACTTTCCTACCAGATGGATATGTTGAAGAAAGCTAATTCACTACCTTGATTATCATAATAATCAATTTATGTAGGTCTCTTTATCTTGGATTTATTCAGCAGTGACATTAAATATAGATCAGGAGGCTCTGAAATTTAAGGTATTGCAAATTGGGTCACTGGAATGTGAAGCACAGTTCTCTCTCTTTTGTCTCTTGATTTCTCAATAATGGGGCACCACAAGTATTGTATTGCTTTTTTATGTTTCTTGACAGTGTATCTTTGCTATAATTCAACATGTGCAGCTTTCCCAGTATGTAAATGCAGCAATGAAAAACCTATTCATGTAGTATAGCAATCACTTAACTTATAGGGGAAACAGCAATCCTGTTTTTCCTATAGGTCAAGTAACTGCTTAGCTACACCTATCCTATTTAAATAGATGAATAGAAAAATAATCATTCCCCATGTCATTGCTGAAAACATCTCAGTCTTTTGGAGTAAATGCCAAATAGATACATTTGGTGAAATTCAACAAAGAACACAACAATGCTTTAATGTATATAGCCACACCTTTCCCAAATGATAATGGCAATGACAACAGATAGGTTAAATCAAGAAGGAAGGAAAACAAGTATTTTACTTACCTATTTCCCTCACTCTCACTCAAAAAAGAAGTCAAGATTATTATCCCCCACCCCACCCAAGAACTGCAATACTTTGCATACTGGCATGCAGAAATTTAATGCCACAATCAAAATTCCCTTGTCGGCATTTTATGTGATCTCCATGTCTTGTAAAATAGCATGTTAGGCATTTTAGCTTGCTTTGAGAATATATTAAGTATATTTGCTGTTTCATCTAATTTCATAACAATTCTTCAAGACTTAAAGTTGTGTCTATCCTTAATGTTTCAATTTTCTCCTATTTCAAGTCTACTCTACCTAACAGCTAATAAAAAGTTCAATATTCAAGCTGTCAGCAACTAGGAAAAACATTAATAATTTTAAAAACCCTAATAAATGTAGAAAGGAGAAATGTAAAAATGCCTGGCTGGCAGAAAAAAATGAAGTGGGCTTCTCAAAACTGCAAACAGTATATAACACACGGAGAAATTCCTTATTAAGAACCACCATTCTATTCTTAAGGTAACATAATTTTATTGTCTGTTTATTTAATAAATTATTATACTTCAAGCATTAAATTGGATGTTCTGTACTTACCTCAGCATTGTAGAATTTAGTTTTTACATCTAGTGGCTTCAGCACCTGGTTTTTAAAAAAAGAATAAATGTGAAAGCAAGATTTATCACTCTCCCATTAATATTACTATTTATTAATTTTTGTCTCCCTTGGCTTCTAAGTATTTTTAATAGCCAATTTGTCCCACTTATAACTAAACTAATGCAAATTGTGTTAAAAATACAAACATTGATATTTTAGTGAAAAACTAAATCATAAACCCACTTTCTCTTTGCTATGTTTAGAAATTCTTCAAGTATTATATTTACACCCAAAAAGATTTTAGAGAAAGAATCTAAATGCCTTTCCCAGACAAAAAGTATTCTTACACAAAATGCAGAATTTTGTGAACTAACTTTGTCAGTCTGCTTAAAATTATGCATTTCTGAGCAAGCAGTTTTTAACTTCTAAATATTTTTATCAAGGAGTGTAAGAAACTAAGACAAAGCTGTTTTTTCTTGCTTCTGCTAGAAGAAAGTCAGCCAGTGGTAGATCAGCTGTAAGCAATTACACTAGAAATTGTTAGCTAAGTTTTCTAATTGAAGAATGTAGCTTTAACATCTTCACTGAAGCATATTAAACAGAACCTAAGAATGTCAAGTACCCAAGTAACAGATTAAAATAAAATGTTTGCATGAGAATTTTGAGAACAAAAAAGCTGTTCGCATAATACTTGTTATAGGTCTATAATTATTCTCAGTGAGATGACACAGTGTCTTGATCTGAGAGTAGAGTGACTAGAAAGGCATTTAACTTTTGAGGAATTTTCATTATTGCATTATCCAACCAATGAATAATTTGACACAGTGACCACTAACACAGTGATGCTGGTTAAAACAACATTTGCCAAATTCACTCGCAATGCCCTTATTCATGCAACTCATGCCAGGGAAATGTCACTTGTTTATTAACTGCCCCTTATATAGCTACCTTGCCAAAAAGAAACGGGTCTCTTAATCACCCTTATGGTACCCCATTACTTTGTCCATAATCCTATCAGGGCTGTGGGAATAATTATTCATTCATTTCTTCCCCAAAAGCAGCACTTGATGCTTTAGGTCATTTGGAAAAACTTTAAACATTTGATTTTCACTGAATTAAAACCAACAGTTCTGGCCTCTTTTTCTATTTTAATTATAAATTCCCAAAACTCACTGCCTGCTTTTCTCTTCCATAGTTTGAAACATGGAAAACGTAAAACTGAGCCAAAGAGGTTAGAAGTCCCCAATATAGCTTTAGTATAGATGCTGGCCTGTTTTAGCTTTTGAAATTCACCAAGGCTGGGATTCTGTTCAAACTCTTAAGTTTTTACCACCCTCACAAGAGTGATAGAATCCTAACTTGAAGCATACTGGTTTCAAACAATTTTCACCCTGCATATCTACTGATTTTGAAGAAGGAAAAAGGGCAGATGGTGTCTTTTTAACTTCAGGCACTTTTGGATGACAGTGACTATTTGGATCTGCTGTAGTCTAGCTTTTTTTGTGATGAAACCCGCCTAGGTCATCCTAGGACATACCAGGGAATAAAAAGAGAGATAGTAATGTGATCCTGTGAATTTTCTCAAACTTTTTAGTAACCACCAATATCTTTCTATACCAATCATCCCCATCAGAGTGCCCTGTAGAAATTTTGGACTACCATCAATCCAAGACAACAGAGTCAACAGAAAAGACTGGCCGTTGGAAAGACATAAAGTTAAAGGAGACATGTCGGTCACTCAGTGCAGTGGAACCTAGTTTTCTAGATGGATGGTGATGGATTTCTACATATAGATACTGGGACTGAACTGTCATCAATAGACATTCAGCTTTACCTTTCATCTACAATTCTATTTCCAGAGAGGTGGAAGCAGTTTTGGATCAAAGGGGACAACCTTAATTCATACAAGCTGCAATTGATATTGGTTGGAACATCTGCCAACCTGGATAGATGCTTAAAATTTGTTGTTAAGAGAACTGCAGTATCTGAAAAGCAGTATCTTGGCACTAGGGGAATCCCCTATACTTTGTGCTATCAGAGCTTAGGGATGCCTTACATCAGCTTAGGCTAGTTTGCTAGCTGCAACCCCGTCTGAGAAGCAAACTTGGCTTCATTTACACGCATCATAGTTGCAGCCACTACCTCAAGCAGTACTACACAGTTGACTCTATTTTGAGCTATTTGGAAACTTCAAAGGGTACAGATTGTAGTCATGAAGATGCTTGCAGAAGACAAGAACTGTTGACCAAATGGCATAAAATGAAAGTAAATGTTTCTTGCAATGTCTAGTATGCATCTATGAACTGAAAGGTTCCTTTCATTCACAAATGTGCAATCAGGATCCAAGCCTAGCTTGTTTGGTATCATATATTCCTTCTTGTATTTCATCTCAGAACAATTTTGAAGTGACTGGGGCAAGAAAACCTAACATGAAAGATCATCTAAAAAGGAGTCAAATGGGAACATTTCAGGTGTTTTTTTAATGTTAGTTTTTTTTTACATTTATCCATATTAACGCAGTGATGAGAAGTACTGTATAAGAAAAAAACAAATACACTGAGCCCTTTGTTCAAGGATGGGACTGAGACAAGACCAAGGAACTGGTGGAAGGGGAAGAAAAATTTTGAAAACTAATCTATTACAAGCATTAGGCAGGATAGAGAAAATGCAAGACCAAGGAAAAGTTGGTTTCAAATATTATCCATGTTGCAAGCATTGCCTTTTCAATACCTGGAATTTGAAGAATTTTCTGAAGTACATCTTCTCACCAGTCTGGGTGGTGTAACTTACTGCACACACTAAGCTGAAAGATAGAAATAATCAGTGTTTTAATTATTTTTTTAATCTTGCAGGTGTCAGGAAGGATAGACAAAGAGCAGCACATGCCTGTTTACAGTACACCTTCTTTAAACTTCTGAGTACATTTGGCAAAACGTCTACAAGGTGGGTACATTAAATGAAGTATTAAGTTCATGGGAATAAAGTATTAAGTGTCTCACATGTGTGTGCCTATTTCCTTTACTTCATGGTGAATTACATCATCGATGCAACAATCTTGTTTGAGTTCTGCCACCGCAGCACTAGAGGCTGAAAGGTTTAAACGTTGTGAACTTGTCTGCAGATCAGCCTTGGAATTAAAAAAAGAAGCAGAACATATTTTTCAGCGAAAGAATGATTCCTACCTGTTGAAAGAAATGGTGTTGGAGCAGTGCCTCATACATTTTTTACAAATCTTATTTACTAAAATATTTTCAACCCACCCTTTATCCATGGATCCTAAGGTAGGAGACATTCAATAATAAAGATTTGGCATAATAACTATAAAAATCACAGTCAAAATTCACTGTGAGTTCAATATAGATAGGTCATAAACCCACAGATAAAGTGTAAGGTACAGTAGAGTCTCACTTATCCAACATAAATGGGCCGGCAGAACGTTGGATAAGCAAATATGTTGGATAATAAGGAGAGATTAAGGAAAAGCCTAATAAACATCAAAATAGGTTATGATTTTACAAATTAAGCACCAATACATTATGATATACAACAAATTTGACAGAAAAAATAGTTCATTACACATTAATGCTATGTAGTAATTACTGTATTTACAAATTTAGCACCAAAATATCATGATATATTGAAAACATTGACTACAAAAATGCGTTGGATAATCCAGAACGTTGGATAAGTGAGTGTTGGATAAGTGAGACTCTACTGTAGTTACCATTGTCCCAACTCAAGAAACCAGACTTCAGAATTGCATGTAGTAGATGCAACAGGCAGATGCCAGTTGCAAGCACTACTACAAAATCCAGGCTATGGACTTAAATTATTTATTAATATGGTTCTTTTCCAATTTTATGTACCATTTTTCATAATGTATCCATTAAAAACTTGGGCACAATCCACCAAGATGACTTGCTGGAAAAGCACTGCTGAAACATCTGATTCCCTTGAACCCTAGAACTTCCCAATGGATTATGCTTTTAGAAGTGCAAAACAAAGCTGCTTTCAGTTTTGCCTTAAAAGTGTTCACTAGACAATGAAGTATGCTTAGTTTTTTACATTTAAATCTGAATCGTATATGGCTAGATGGAAACTATGACAATTAATCTTTAAATGCACATTAAACTAATATATGAATTCAAACATACCTTTACCAAAATGTCTTTGACCACTTGGTGACTGTCATTATGTACACTAATGTAGCTGGAAAACGTCTCTCCTAAAAATATATTTCTTTTCAGTGGGTTGGGGAAAAGAGAGAGTATTATTAAAGCTACAGGTTTTAATAATGTATATATTTCTGAAATCTGCAATTGTCCACTTTAAAGAGCAGCAAACACTTCTGTCATCCTTAAATATACCTTTTATTTATTTATTTATTTGATTTAACCTATAACCTATAGCAACTGTTATTCATTGCAATCTCTCATTCAAGTACTAACCAGAGCGAACCTTTCCAAGGTCTGTATGTGTGTGTGTGTGTTAGGAGCAACTTGAGAAAATGCAAGTCGCTTATGGTGTGAGAGAATTGGCTGTCTGCAAGGATGTTGCCCAAACATGTTTAATGTTTTTACCATGCTCGTGGGAGGCTTCTCTCGTGTCCCCACATGGGGAGCTGGAGCTGACAGAGGAAGCTCATCCATGCTCTTCCCAGATTCGAACCGGCAACCTTCGGGTCAGCAACCCAACCTTCAAGTCACAAGTACTGGTGGTACAAGGGTTTAACCCATTGCACCACCTTGCGCTCCAACTTTCTAAGATGAAATAGGATTTGATGCTTTTGGGTATCTAGAGTCCCTTAGACACTATTAGGAATTGCAAAGAAAAGTCAAGTCAAGTCAAGCCAAACCAAACCAAACCCTTATATATAAGGGTATGTTATATACATTTATTGGAATTAAGTGCCACTGAAATAGTTTGGGAATTTGAAAACTAGGACTGTGTTGCAAAGGATTAAAGACCATGAAACTATTTCCTTTATAGATGTAAACATCTGCATGAAATTCTTACCCAAAATTCTGAGGCAAAGTCAACATTTCTCCAAGCATTAATGTTTCTGCTCCTTTTACTGTGGAAGGATCATCTTTCATTAATTGGTTAAATAGATCTCCTGTAGTAATAGAAAATGTTGTGTCACGTCATTTACGGTTCATTTGATCAACTGAGTCAAGATTTTTAAGTAATTAGGCATCAGACAGATTAAGTACTTAACAAATCTTTGGGTTCTAACAACATTTGCATGTACGTTTTGCTTTGTCTTATCTTAGTAAAAACAGCTTTTCTAAAAGTTAGAAATTAAATGTATCCTAATTAAGTTAAAAATTGGGATTCTAAATTCTCTATAAAAACCAGATTTGTTGCCAAAATTGTAAATAATAAAGATTTAACATTGCATCTAAGATATCATAGTGACTAAGCTGTTAACTGCCAATCTTACTACACAATCATTAGTGAACACAGGCAATCTGGTTTACTGCTGCTTTTACAAACTAGGTGGAATGTTTTCTCTCCATCTCAGAGGCCATTAAAAAGCTAATTGCCCTAAAGAGAAAAGCAGCAGGACTATAAACTCTGGATGATGATAGTTGCTTAAACTGCACTTTACCAACAGTGACAAGAATGAGGAAGTAGTACATGACAACAAGAACACACTTCTAAAGACCAGCAACCTCTGCCTGCTTTTTAGTGGGGATTGAGTCAAAAGACTACTTTTTTGAAGGCCTTGAAAACATAGCATCTGTTTTCTATCACAGCTTGTCACTATCTGAACAAAATAATAATACTATTACAAATACTAAAACTACTACTACTCATTTATTACCTGACTCTCCTGAGGTAGGTTTCACTATGACAGAAAACATTCTCTACCCCTACTCTGCTCAAGATTCATTTTCACATTGACTTGTTTTTTAAAAGCTACATGTGTCTAAAATGCAAATGGACCACAACTTTTAAGTATTAACATCAAAACATAATTTACCTGGCAAATCTCTTTCTTCACAGGTCACAGGAATATTGGTGAACAATGTAGGCTTGGTCAACCTCATTACTGTGAATTTAGAAAGCAAATTCAGGATTATTGTCAGAGGATCATAAATTCAGCACTTTATAAATGACAAATACTGCCTTGCCTCCAGAATTCAACTCCTGACAAGATAAGGTAGACATCTGGCATACAGACTCTTTTATATTCTTGTCACAGAGGAGAGAAGATAATGCAGGATCTTGTGTTTCCCTGAATTAAGGATCTCTATCAGACTGCACATTTGCCCCCACCAGAGCTTGAAAAAGTCATTTGATGGACTACAACTTAATGGATCCTTCAACACAAGCAGGATTGCGGTTGGATCATATGAACCCCTTGGATGTTACCTACAATGATCATGATGGCAATTCTGGAAACTATACTCAAAATAGTAACTATTTTAAAAACGAGTTCCTACTATATCATCTATGAAATTAGAATGGATTACAGAGACAAAGCTTCAATGAGAGATTTAAGGAGAATATACAGTGATACCTCGAGTTAGGAGATTAATTTGTTTCGTAATCAAGCTCTTGACTCAAATTGCTCTTATCTAAAAGCTAATTTTCCCACTGAAATGCTAATAATTTTTGTTACATGCTTTTAAATAAGAACATGTCCTTTTAAATAACAAGCAATGTATAAATGCACATTCATGTGGAACAATAAAAAAGGATTAACTTTAAAAGGCAGGAAGGATTCTTTTCTTCATACTGTACTCATTCCAGCCTCCCTCTCTTTCTTGCTCTCTCTTCATGAAACCAAATAAACCAGGAATAAAACTCACACAAAATCAACTAACCCAAAGTTTCTCAAAGTGGACAAGAGCCAAGAGGACAGCAATCTCCCAAAGCAGACAAGAGCACAAGGCACAGAAGCTGCTCCCTTGAAGCCCTAAAGCCTTGTAATCTGGCGTTAACACCTCCTCTGGCACTAGCACTAGCTCTTAACAAAAAAAACACTGCTTTTATGTCAAGGGCTGAGTGATGGCTCTTAACACAAAATGGTCTTAAGTTGGGATGATCTTAAGTCGAGTTTCCAATGTACATAGAATCATAAAGTTGTAAGAAACCTCACAGGTCATCTAGTCCAACTCCCTGCCAAGAAGCAGGAAAATCGCATTCAAAGCACCCCCGACAGATGGCCATCTAGCCTCTGTTTAAAAGCCTCCAAAGAAGGACCCTCCAACACACTCTGGGGCAGAGAGTGTTCCACTGCTGAATAACTCTCAATTAGGAAGTTTTTCCTAATGTTCAGGTGGAATCTCCTTTTTTGTAGTTTGAAGCTGTTGTTCTGCGTCCTAATCTCCAGGGCAGCAGAAAACAAGCCTGCTCCCTCCTCCCTATGACTTCCCCTCATATATTTATACATGGCTATTATGTCTCCTCTCAGCCTTCTCTTTTGCAGGCTAAACATGCCTGGCTGTTTAAGCCGCTCCTCACAGGGCTTTTTCTCCAAACCCTTGATCATTTTAGTCGCCCTTCTCTGGACACATTCCAGCTTGTCAACATCTCTCTTCAATTGCAGAGCCCAGAATTGGACACAGTATTCCAGGTGTAATCTGACCAAGGCAGAATAGATGAATCAGAAGACCTGCAAAATATTTTATGCTGGTCACCTCCTCTATTCTAAGCATATTTTAAAGAACCTGGGAGCAAAGCAGTCCTCCTCAGTATGTGTTCATTCTCCAAAAAGAGTACCAACACTAGGAGTAGAAAACCGCACAAATATTTGCTTTACCTTGTTGTCAGTGGCCTAATCGAAAGCCACACAGAATGCTTTCTGACAAAGCCATTCCATTCCAGATAAATCACCACAGAACCAGGCAGGCTTTGCCTACTGTGATCCTATATGTGTGTGTGTGTGTGTGTGTGTGTAATTGTCAGCGTTTCTTTACTTTCAAATAATGGCCATGTCAGTGATGAGTTAGAGACATGCATGCAGTATGGAAAAAATGTGACATTTCCCTGCTGAACTAGTTTATTGGAAAGAGAAGGTACCATGGTCTTGTTTTGAATGATTTAACAAGGAAGTCATATTGATATTGTCATTTCTGCAATTGTCTTGAATGCCTGATACCACAAGAAGATTTTTTTTAGAGTTCTAGTTCAGAATACATTTCCACATTTCTTTTAATGATGATTTTAAAACTTAAACTGGAAACATAACAACCAACTGCCAGATCAAAATATACAAAACATAGTCATTAGATTGGCTTCTCCTTACACTGAAGGACAGAAGATAGCAAAACAGAAAACAGATTGTGATGAATATTTAAACAATATGAAATGCAGCAGGTCTCTATTCATTCAGGTCAGACTAAATATGTATATACCAAGACAAACACCATAGTTTTGACAATGAAGTTGGGGGAAGTTGGATGAAAACTATTTTAAAGGCCTTTTAAAGTTTGACTACATGAGCTCATTAGCTCAAACAGTATGGCTGGACTTCGATGAGATGGTTCAAATCCTATTTATATTAACATCTCAAAAAGTTATTTAATTCCACTGTAGGGAATTGATCCAATTGACTATAGTATTCAGGCTTGTGTATGAAAAACTGACCTTAGTATATATGATTCTAATATATTTAGTTTTCTGTCAAAAGGCCTGATTAGATAGATACTAGCCACACGTTTCTCTTTTAGCTTTCTAAATTTGAAATTTCACAGAAGTAATTTCTGTATGGCTCTCAAGATATTGTTAGATTAAAATTTCCAGAGTTCCTCTTAATTGGCTGTTTAAAACTGGAAAGAGTTTTGTCTGTGAACAATGGTTCTGAAGAAATTTTCTTTTTGGTTAACATAATAGTTGGCATGTTGATGAAACATGATCATCCTATTCTGGCCATGCTAAGTTAAAAAGCGTAACAAGGATCAAATGACAGCTACCAACCAAATGAGAAATGGACAAACCTCAGTATGACAAACCTAATGATACCAAAATTGAGGAATGATTTTCTAGTGCAATCAGTCTTCTCTTATTAATTAGTAATGTTAGTCAATTAACTGCAAACATAAACAAGACAATGCCTAAACATTAAAACATTAATTCTTAAATATGCAATTGATCTTATAAAAGACATATCTCCTTAAGCAACAAAAAAGCACAACTCGTCATCTTGTAGAGATCAAATTTGAGAAAATATCTCCAATTTTCATGGAATTCATACATTTTAAAAATCTTCTGAATAGGTTCTACAGCTTAGTTCATAGGCACAGCTAAATAACAGACAGCTCTCTTCATGTGAGCAAAATGCTCTAAGAGGACTTCCTAAAAGACAATAACATAAAATGTTGATGTTTTTGGTAACACAGAATGATAAGATATTTACAGTAAACTACAGTTACTTCTCCACATTTGTGGGATAAGTATTCATGGACTTATCAGTGTATTACTTACTGTATTAATAAAAATCACAAATGCCATTTCCTTTTACTTGACAGAACACTTCTCTCAGGATTTCTAGGATCGCCAGCATATTTTTATGTTCCACTTCCTAGAGAAGTGTTCTCTCAGGTTTTAAAAAAATAGCATGCACAATTTTTATTTATATTTACAGCTTATCCATTTCTGCAGGGAACTGGTGCTCTCAACCCCCATGAAAGATGAGGGTTAATTACAATTAGGTCGTTTTAAGACCTTGCCCTTCATAAATGTGCACAGAAACATACTGTTGTCTATAGTTCCAAGCTATGTATTATTCCATATTTATGAACATACAAATTCATTTTTCCTGAAAGATTTAGTTTTTCTCTAAGGTTACTGGCAATGTATTCACAGTAAAGTATGTCACAGAAAATCAAAATCTGGCCCTTAGATCTCTGGACTGTAGCATTGCAAGATGGCAGTTCATCGTGTTTGATCATTCTGATAAGCTTTGTCCAAACATCTTCAAGTGTCTGATTGTTTAAAATGGAAGGTTCAATTATCCATTGTGCTCTATAGAAGACATGTAGTTTTAGTTTTTGTAAAGTTTTCTGTAGCTCTATGGATAAAGGAAGAATTTTGTCTTTGAGCTCAGAATTTGTAAGAGACACACTCCAAGATCTCCTGAAGGTCTGTTTGTCACTTGTCGATTGCTTTCCCAAACTGCTCGATTTAATTTTTCCTTGTTCAGTTTGTAAATACTGCACAGCTTTCGTATCAGGATGAAATTCCTTAAGCTCTTCTGTACAGTCATAATATAGGGAGCCACAAACAGTTTCTAGCAATGCATGATGCTGTTTCAGTTGTTCTGCCTCTTCAACCGAGATAACTGGAGGTTTTGTTTTAGGCTTGAGGGGGAGATTGCATAAGTCACTTGGAAACCAGGGTATGAAGCTTGGCAGCTGCCGGATGGGAAATTCTTTCAGTGCCTCTTCTGCAATTTTTTGCAATAGTGCCGGGTCCCTTTGCCATGGTCGATAGTGTAGAACCACATCCATGCTTGTACATGTTCTAATCAAGAATGTATCACGGAGTTTTGCCACCAACACGACAAAAGAATCTTATTTTGTCTGTTGAACAGAAGAAAACAGAATCTAGAGCATAAGTATTACAAGTAATAAGACACACTAGCAACTTTACCATCAAATGTACTTAAACAGACTCAGTTTTCTTAAACAAGGACAAATGAACAACTTGCTTGGGGGGAAAAGGGATTCAAGAAGTGCAACCTGCAGAGGTACATGCAGCCCCCTGGGCCATTTCTGTGGCCCCAGGCTCCCCAAATGTTTTTTAAATGCTCCAGAATGCTCCCAAATGACTACCTGGGATAAACCCAATAAAATAATTGGGATTTCAGTTTTGACAGACAAATGCCATTCATGTCATGTCATTAGTCAAAACCAACTGAAGGACTGCAAAGGGATACTGGGAAATGAAGACTGGGATACTGGGAAATGAAGTTTGCATTCACTAAGAAGAATCTAGCTTGAATCCCCAGCAGCAGTGTCTGTGAGGCTGGCAGGGCAGTGAAAATTAGCTATTGAGAATCTCAGAATACAAGTGAGACTTGGCCTAACCCATACAACTTTTTGTAAGTTATAATCAGCACACTGAGATGTGCCCAGAGACAGGCTGTCACATTATACTTGAAAACAAATGGAGGGCGGGGGGGAGAGAAGCTAGATAGATTAAAATAGGATTTATACTTACATTTGATTACTGATGTCCACTAAAGTCTCTACCATAGTAATTTTATCAGTGCTACAGGGCTGTTGTTTTCCTATAGGAACCTAGTACAACCTCTCTGAATTTTACTGTAATAATAATAATAATAATAAAAAACTTTATTTATATCCTGCCCCCTCTCCCCAGGGGACTCGGAGCAGCTTACAACATAAATAATACAATAAGTGCAATACAATAAAATACAGAAAATGGAATAAACAATTAATGAACACATTAATAAATATAAGACACAAAATACAGCACAACCAGATATAAAAATCAACAATAAAATTATAAGCATTAAATTAAAACATTAAATTAAGCCAGACTTGCATATAAAATAAAAAAATTCAATTCTGCTACTAGACACTGTTTTTAAAAAGCTTAATAATTCATCATTGAACATAATGAGCACTCACCAAGCAACTATACATTCCAATTACCGGCATATGTATGACTTCTCAGGAGGAAGTTCAACGTGGTTTATTTTCAAGTCAGTAAATGATACAGAACTGCCTCCTTTAAATCCTCCACTAATGTTAATTACCTAGCCATACGCTTTGTTTATAGACTAGACCAGGGGTCCCCAAACGAAGGTCTGTGGCCCGGATGTCGTTCTCCAAGGTCATTTACCTGGCCCACGCCCTCAAGTTTTAGACTTAGGCTCACCCAAAGTCTGAAATGGCTTGTAGGCACATAACAACAATCCTAATTAACTTGGCTGTCTCATCGGCCAGAAGCAGGCACACATTTCCCATTGAAATCCTGATAGGTTTATGTTGGTTAAAATTGTTTTTATTTTTAATTATTGCATTGTTCTTTCATTGTTATTGCTTTTGCACTACAAATAAGACATGTGCAGTGTACATAGATTTGTTCGGTTTTTTTTCTTTCAAATGATCATTTGGCCCCTCAACAGTCTGAAGGATTGTGGACCGGCCCTCTGTTTAAAAAGTTTGAGGACCCCTGGACTAGACAAAAACGTGCCTCTGCTATACAAACAAAAATGTGCATTGCCATGAAATTACTTAAAATCATTTTGTCTGGAGAAATTCATTATGATTGGA
Organism: Anolis carolinensis; assembly: GCF_035594765.1. Taxonomy (NCBI): domain Eukaryota; kingdom Metazoa; phylum Chordata; class Lepidosauria; order Squamata; family Anolidae; genus Anolis; species Anolis carolinensis. The sequence continues at coordinate 292,177,642 of NC_085842.1, forward strand.
CTGATTCCACTATGTTTGTTTGCTCTTTTTTTCACTCAGAGAAATGACTTCAAATGCTTTTCTAACCGCTTTACTGATTATAAGAAATTGGAGAAAAACAGATGACATAAAAGGGTTCAATTCATGGCTTCTTTGCCTAAGAACTCTACCACTCAACCTTCTCAAATTGCTCACTGTACTCATTTTTTACAACCCAGTTGCTTTCAATGAAGTACAGCTTCTACCTGAAAACAGTTGTCACCAAACATAAAGCACTATATCCATGACACAGAAAGATACCTAACAAACACTGTGGGAAGGTGTGTGTGTGTTAAGGAAGGAGACTGACTGCATTACATTTGTAGAGAGAAGCTATTCTTTCAGCACCAGCTGGTTTGGGGTAATTACGAAGGCTATAGATTGCATTGTACAGATTAAAGAAATCTCTGTTTAGGAGGCACTGACATCCAAGTCTCAAGAGGAGTTTGACCATTTTCAAGACATTACAGTGGAAATAAAAATAAAGATTACTTATTTCAATATTTTCCTTTTAGTTATTTCCAACATGGTGACCCTATCAAGGGGTTTGTTGCCTTTGCCTCCCTCTGAGGTAGAAAGAGTATGATTTGGGTCTCCATGGCTGAACGAAGATTTGAACCCTATTATTATTATTATTATTAAACTTTATTTGTACCCCGCTAGCATCTCCCGAAGGACTCGATGCGGCTTACAAAGGCTTACCCTAGTCCCTAATATCATAGTCCCACACTCAAGCCATCACACCAGCTCTGCACAATAAACACAGCCCTCAAACATTTGTTTATTACCAACATCTGAAAATTACCTCTTGCAGTTAGCACTTTGGGAAACACAAGAGTGGTGGTAGGGTCTCCCTTGTGAGACAGACTTTTGCTAAGGAGTCAGACTAAATGCAGCAGACTGCTACCAAGCATCAGGAATTGTGTAGGGGGTAACACTGAAAGAGGATCTCTCAAAGACAATAGCAACAAGACCATCAGTAATACTCATTAATAAAAAAATCAGAAGAAGACTTGCACTTGAAAGGGCAGTTATGAAGGAACTAGGCGGGATCCTGAAGTGTCAGGTTGGTGTTGTTAGTATAAGTTAGGACTGTGCATGACATCATATTTCTAGACTCTATGTGAGGTTGTGAAAACCGGACAGTAAAGAAGCTGATAGGAAGAAAATATTTGAAATGTCGTACTAGGATGAATGCTATGGATACTGGGGGCTGCGAAAAAGCCAATAAATGGCTTGTAGAGTAATAAAGCCTGAACTGTCCCTAGAAGCCAGGATTACGAAATTGAAATTGTTGTACTTTGGTCATATCATGAGAGGGCACGATTCAGGAGAAAAAGCAATAATATAGAGGAGAGTACGGTAGGAAAAGAGGAAATTGCATTATATATGGATAGACTATGGGTGAATCTACAGTGTAGAATTACTATAGTTTGATACCACTTTAACTGCCATGGCTCTCAATACGATGGAATCTTGGGATTTGTAGTTGGCGGGGTACCAATATTATTTGAATGAGAAGGCAAAATGCCATGTAAAACTACAAATCCCAGCTTTCAACAGCACTGAGTCAAATGTGTTTCCCAAGTGTTTTGATATGGTTGATGGGTTAATCAATAAAGTGTACTACCATTATTATGGGATCCCCGATGGTGCGGCAAGTTAAACCGCTGAGCTGCTGAACTTGCTGACCAAAAGGTCGCCGGTTCGAATCCGGGGAAGCGGAGTGAGCTCCCGCTGTTAGCCCCAGCTTCTGCCAACCTAGCAGTTCAAAAATATGCAAATAGGTACCACTCTGGCAGGAAGGTAACGGTGCTCCATGCAGTCCTGCTGGCCACATGACCTTGGAGGCGTCTATGGATAATGCTGGCTCTTCGGCTTAGAAATGGAAATGAGCATCAATCCCCAGAGTCAGACACAGCTAGACTTAATGTCAGGGGAAAACCTTTTCCTTTACCTACCATTATTATTATAATATTATTATTACAGTATTTAAATTTTTAAAAATAGAATTTAGAAAGCAACCTCAGCCTTGTTCTGCACATAAATCCCAAAGAGTGGCCTCAAAGGAGTCATTTCTCGCAGTAAACACAAACACTTCAATTCAGAAACCTTTCAATTTTAGGTAAACCCTTATTGGAAAATGATGTTGCAGGGGGTGAGGGGCATGTATAGATTTACAAATGATGTAAGAAGGCAATTGTAATGTGTTAAATATGTTAAATACTTTACCATGGCTGGTTTAAATTGCTTTTAATGATAAGTATTTAATACAACTATTTATTTTAACTTATTGTACAATGTTTAGTATTGTCTTTTGTTTAAATTTTTATAGTTTTTTGTTTATATAGCATTGAATGTTTGCCTGTTACCATGTTGGAAGCCACCGAGTCCCCGTGGGAAGATAGGGCGGGTTACAAATAAAGTTTACACACACACACACACAATCCTGCAAGGTACACTCCAGCAATACATGGAGCGAGAGTTGCCAGATATACAAGCTGGGTTTAGAAAAGGCAGAGGAACAAGAGACCAAATTACCAATATCCGCGGATAATGGAAGAAGGCAGGGAGTTGCAGAAAAACAACTCTTTCTGCTTTATTGACTATTCTAAAGCCTTTGACTGTGTGTATCATAATAAATTGTGTCAAGTTTTTGGTGGTATGGGGATACCGAGTCATCTTGAATGTCTCCTGAGGACTCTGTATAACGACCAAGTAGCAACGGTAAGAACAGACCATGGAACAACAGACTCGTTCAAGAACGGGAAAGGAGTACGGCTGGGCTGCATACTTTCACCCTACCTATTTAACTTGTATGCAGAACACATCATGCGATGTGCGGGGCTTGACGAATCCAAGGCTGGAGTTAAAATTGCTGAAAGAAACATTAACAACTTTAGATATGCAGATGATACCACTCTGATGGCTGAAAGCAAGGAGGAGCTGAGGAGTCTTATAACCAAGGTGAAAGAAGAAAGTGCAAAAGCTGGGTTGCAGTTGAGCATAAAAACCTCAAGATTATGTGAACCAGACTGATTGATAACTGGCAAATAGAGGGAGAAAACGTGGCAGCAGTGTCAAGACTTTGTATTTCTAGGCGCGAAGATTATAGCAGACACAGACTGCAGCCAGGAAATCAGAAGATGTTTATTTCTTGGAAGAAGAGCAATAATCAATCTTGATAAAATAGTTAAGAGTAGAGACATCACACTGGCAACAAAGGTCCACATAGTTAAAGCAATAGTATTCCCCATAGTAACCAATAGATGCGAGAGCTGGACCATAAGAAAGGCTGGGCGAAGGAAGGCAGACGCTTTTGAACAGTGGTATTGGAGGAAAATTCTAAGAGTGCCTTGGACTGCAAGAAGATCCAACTAGTCCATATTCCAGGAAATAAAGCTTGACTGCTCACTGGAGGGAAGGATATTAAAGGCAAAGATGTAGTACTTTGGACAAAATACCTTGGAGAAGATAATGATGCTGGGGAAAATGGAAGGAAAAGGGAAGACAGGCTGAGCAAGGGCAAGAAAGATGGATGGTATCCTCGAAGTGACTGACTCAACCTGCCACTTCATAAGGAGGGAAGGAAAGCAGTGATGCGCTCTTTCTCTCTCTTGGCTGCCCCACAAAGAAGAGTGTGGACCTTGGAATACTATAACTCTCAGGAGGACTCAATTGCATGGAGCCATGGCATTTAAAGTGGGGTGCAAAGGCATTCATTCCATACCGTAAATGCTCCAAGAGAAGGGTATGGACCTTGGAAAACGATGACTCCCAAGACTGCACAGCATGGAGACGTGGCATAACAATAATAATAATAATAATAATGGCATTTAAAATGGCTCCCGGCTGCATTTATTTTCCAGTACAGATGCATTCAGAGAAGGGTATGGACCTAGGGAAACTAGAACTCCCAGGACTGCAAAGTATGGAGCTATGGTATTTAAAGTGGGGTCCGGGAGCATTCATTCCATAGTGTAAATGCATCAAGAGAAGGTTATGGACCTTGGAAAACTATGACTCCCAGTACTGCACAACATGGAAAAATAGCATAATAATAATAATAATAATAATAATAATAATAATAATAATAATAATAATAATAATAATGGCATTTAAAATGGCTCCCGGCTGCATTTATCCTCCAGTGCTGATGCATCCAGAGAAGGGTATGGACCTTGGAAAACTATACCTCCCAGGACTGCATAGTATGGAGCTATGATATTTAAAGTGAGGTCCATGAGCATTCATTCCATAGTGTAAATGCACCAAGAGAAAAGTATGGACCTTGGAAAACTATAACCCCCAGGACCGTACAGCATGTAAACAACTATATATATAAATATATATCAATAGTTAAAGCAGGCCTCGATCTTTAAGCTTTCTGAAACGAAAGGAGACAATTTTCTTAAAGGGAAAGTTTTTTCTCTGACCCTGCTTTACCCACAAGGCCTCTGGCCTTCACTTCAGAACTGCCATGAAGTGAGGGCAAAGCGAGCCGGGCTCGTCGTACCTTTCAAGGCCAGGAGATGCTCCTGCTTGGGCTGGGTGACATCCATCGCCTCAGCCTCGCCACTTCGCGGCCTCCTCCTTTACACGGACACAATCCCTCCAACTTCTGCCGAAAACACTTCCCCTTCTCTCCCGCCTACACGACACAACGAAACGAATCCTCTCTGCCTTAGGGCCGCTCTCTGTTCGGCCTCAGCTAGCAACTATCGCGTTGGGAACTACATCCGCCAGAATACCCTTCGGGTAGGCGTGCTGAGCTTCCTCCAAGCCGTCGACGCAATGCATGATGGTAGCTGTAGTCATCCGCTGCTAGTGAAATCTCGCTGAGAAGGAACGTAAAGAGTGACGTCGATGCTGACATGCGCAGTGCAATAGGAAGCCATAGGCGTATGAAATTCTTCGACGTTACTAACGTACAGCTCTCATTGGTGTGACGTCGGCGCGTAGAGTCGCCCCGCTGTTTCCAGGGAAACTACGCTGTGGGCGGAGAGAGCGCGGAGGGGGCGGATGCTGTTGCTGCTGCTTGGCTTTATTCTTCCCTTTCCAAGATGGCGGCGCTAGGTGTAAACAAGGTCGGGTCTGGCGCAGGGATAGATGCCGGGAGCAGGCCGGGCCGGAGTCCGGGTGGGCCGGTGGTGAAGGTGAGGAAGGAGAGCGAGCGGATGGGCGTTGAGGACGCGGGACGGGACACCTCCGTGGCTCACCGCCTTTGGAGATGGGAGAGGCCGTGAAACTCTACGGCTGTAGAGAGGGCCGCAAATTTTTCTACAGTAGTCCTTCAAAGAATGTTATCCTTCTGTGGATCGATTATCTGGTCGACTATGGGTGCATCTACGCTTTTATCTTAATGCCGTTTTGACTTTAACTGCCATGGCTCAATGTTATGGGATCCTGGGAGTTGTAGTTTTGCAAGGCCTTGTCCCCCAAAGAGAGTGGGTGCCTCACCAAACTACAGTTTCCTATAGCACACAGCCATATAGCCCAGATTAGCAAGGCAGATCATTTTACAATATCATCTTTAAACTGGGTTATGGGTCCACACTACTATATAGCCTGGTTCAAAGCAGAATGGGGCGCTTTTATACAGCTGTGTGGAAGGGGCCTGGGTCATAGCAGCTTATTTATTCATTGTGTCAGAAGCGAACCGGGGGTGTAGTTGTAATGTACTTAAAAACACAAAAACTTGGCATTATACTAAATGTCCTTTGACCAGTAGCTGGACACTTGGAGTGCCTCTGGTGTTGCTGTAAGAAGGTCCTCCATTGTGCATGTGGCAGGGCTCAGACTGCATTGTAATAAGTGGTCTGTGGTCTGCTCTTCTCCACACATGCATGTCATGGACTCCACTTTGTGGCCCCATTTCTTCAGCTTGGCTCGGCATCTCGTGGTGTCAGAGCGCAATGTTCAGCACCTTCCAAGTCACCCAGTCCCCTGCATGTCTAGAAGGGAGTCTCTCATTCAGTATTAGTCATGGCTTGAGGTTCCAGGTTTTAGTCTGCCACTTTTGGACTCTTGCTTGCTGAGGTGTTTCTACGAGTGTCTCTGTAGATCTTAGAAAACTATTTCTTGATTTAAGGCGTTAGCGTGCTGGCTGATATCCAAATAGGGGATGGGTTGGAAGTGTCACAGCCTTGTTCTTTTCGTTACTGGTTGCTATTTCCCAGTGGATGTCAGGTGGTGCAATGCCAGCTAAACAGTATAATTTCTCTGGTGGTTTGGGGTATAGACATCCTGTGATAATGCGGCATGTCTCATTAAGAGCCACATCCACTGTTCTAATGTGGTGAGATGTGTTCCACACTGGGCATGTGTATTATTTACCCTGTTTCCCCTAAAATAAGACCTAGTAGAGGTTTTGCTGAATTGCTAAATATAAGGCCTCCCTTGAAAGTAAGACCTAGCAAAGTTTTTGTTTGGAAGCATGCCCGCCAAACAGAACACCAGAGCATGCAGGATCGGTAAATGAACGTACCATAGAGTGTTGTAAATGGAAATAATGGTAGTAACAAGAAATTCTTGATAGGATTCACAGTTTGTCTGGTTATGCTGGTTTGTGATGACAACTACTGTACAGTATATAATAAATGTGGATTACTCATGGAAAAATAAGACATCCCCTGAAAATAAGACCTAGAGCATCTTTGGGAGCAAAAATTAATATAAGACACTGTCTTATTTTCGGGGAAACACAGTAGCAGCAGAGTTGCAAAGGGCAAAGGCAGATGTCTTCACTGTATCTGAATGTGATCTCCAGGTTGTGCCAGTCAGCTTTCGTATGATATTATTTCTGCCGCCCACTTTTTGCTTGATAGTCAAGCAGTTATTATTATTGTTATTATTATATTTATTTATATCTCGCTTTTTCTCTCCATAGTCAAGCGACTTGTCATAGCAGTTAAAGTGATGTCAAACTGCATTAATTCGGCAGTGTAGATGCACCCTGTGGCCTAGCACAAGTGATTGCTTGCCTCCCCTGCAATTGTTTATTCAGCTTGAGTGTCACTTATCCAGAATGCTTGGGACCAGAAGGATTTGGGTTTTTCCGGGTTTTAGATTACTTGTATTTGCATATACAGGCTGTCCCTGAATTACAAGCATCTAACTTGCAAACGACTCATAGTTAAGAACGGTGTGAGGCAACAAAATCGTCACTGCTCCACGACTTAAACTTCCTGCCCAGGGAAGCCAGAATAGCCACTTCCGGAGGCAGGCTAAAACCTACCTATTCTGGCAGGTTATTAAAGATGAAGGTGTTTGAGACCATCAAGGGCTGTTGTGCTTTTGTGATTTAGTTTTATATGCTTTTATGGTTTTAACCTGGATTGTTTTAATATTAATGTTTAATACTGTTTTAATATTTGTATATTTTAAGTTGTAATGAAATGCTTTTAGTTGTGAGCCACTTTGAGTCTCTGTATGAAGAGAAAAAGTGTGATATAAATAAATAAATAAATAAAGATAATAATAAAAATAATAATAACAACAACAGGGAATTAGAGAAATCTACCCCTTGGAAGGGAAATTCACTCCTGAAAGAATTGTCATGGAGAAAAAGCTGTCTCCACTGAAACTTTATCAAAATCCAATTATTATAGGGACATAAAGTGAGGCAAAGTCTGCTAAACAAGGGGCACAGACCACAAAACAAATATCACAAACCTACAGAACCTATCCTGTTCGTAATTTGGGGACTGCGATGGGGTTCAAGTCAAAACATGAAATTCGTTTATGCATCATACATGCCTTATATACATAGCATGAAGGTATTTTTGTACACAATATTTTTTAAAATTTGTTAATGAAATAAAATGTGTATACAAGCAGTCCTCAAATTACAAAGATAGGTTCTGTTGGTTTGTGGTGTTTATTTTACTCTCTGTGCCCCTGTTCAGAAGATTTTCCCTCATTTTTTATCCGTGTGATAAATGGATTTTAAAAAGGGGGCTTCTTGTGGAAACAATGATTGGTGATAAAACTTCAGGGGAGACACCTTTTCCCCATGATAGCGCCTTCAGGAGTGCATTTCCTTTCCTAGGGATAGATTTCTCTCACTTCCCGTTGCCCCCCCCCCCTCACTTTCTTAACTATGAGCCATAAGTCAGATGTTTGTAACTCAGGGACTGCCTGTACACAGAACCGTCAAAAAGACAAGGTGTAGCTCTGGCCCCATCTACACTGATCATTTAATGCAGTTCAAAGCTAGCTTCAAACTGCAGTGGCCAAACAACAAATACTCACGAAGAAAATCCTTAATGTTCATCAGTGTCCTGTGATTTGGGTAATCACACCATCCAGGCCTTAGTCTGGTTCCAGTATTTCCTTTGTAATCACTTTCTTCAATACTGGTTTGAAACGGCATTAAACAATCAGCATAGATGGTACCTCTCTCAGCTAGGCATGTCAATAATTTTGGATTTCTGTGTTCAGATTAAGAGATACTCAATTTGTATTGCCCTTTCTTCACCCCTAACTATGTTCAATGTAATATGATGTTATGTGGGGGTTTTGTTTTACAGTTTTGTTTCTGAATGTGTCAGTGGGACAAGAATAGAGGAGTGAAATGTGTCAGTATTCAGCTTTGGCAAATCTCTTGTACTTTTAAACGTGTAATAGGCAGAAATTTAGTAGGGGAACCTTTTTAAAGTATGAAGATGCAATGATGAATCACATTATCTTTTGTTTGCATTCTGCTTGTCAAACTGCTTCCAGTGTAAAGTTTTGCCTGTCCTAAAATGGAGTGGCAATGCAGTTGAATCACACAACACATCAACAGATGCAGTGATAGCACTACGTTGAAAATGTTTGTACAATTTCAGACTGTTTAAAACATAGTGGGATTCAGTGTAAATACCAGTGAAAGGCATGAATCTAGTCTCTTTATTTAGAGATTTGTCTATGGATCATTTATCTAATGCAATGATTCCCAAATGGTGGTCCAGGTGTTTTAGACTTCAGTTCTCAGAATGTTTGACCATTGGTCAGGCTGGATGCAGTTTCTGGGAGTTGAAGTCCAAAACACCTGGAGGACCAGAATTTGAGAATCACTGATCTAAAGTGATTTTTCTCCTGCTTGGAGGTGGAAGCACCCAGAGACCAATTTAAATCAATTTGTTCATCTCAGTAGAATGAATGCTATTTCCATGAGTGCTGATTTACCACCCAGCAATTGATTCAGTGGGTGCAATCTACCTGGAACTAACAATAGGATTTAAATCTACATTTGACATGACATATTGATAGTACATGTTTGGGCTGTAGAGAACGTGTTGGCCTATGAAAGATTAAAATGGATCCTCAGTCTACCTGTAGTGGCATTTCTTGGCCATACGTTATGTTGACTTTTGTATTGGTTAAAATTGAACATATAGGCATAGTCAGTTAATGAAACCTCTGAGAGTGAGACTACTGTATAGAAATTATTTTTATGCTGCCTTGAATTTCATGATGGCAGAAAGGCAGAATATAAAGTAAATGTCCATCCAGATTCTCTTTTCCTCCATGACTCTGGGATATTTATAGCAGCACTGGAGGATGTCTGAAGAAACACAGACTTTAGATACTGCATTACAGCAATGTATCTGCAGTATAAAAAAAAATGTAATAAAACCTGAACTGAGAAAGAATGGGATTCTGCTTTAGGCTATTCTTTCCCTGATTTTTCTACCTCTGGTATCAAACTTTCTGTTAAAGAGGTAATGCCTAAGAGCATGCCTACTTTGTTAACTGAGGTATGCCTGTATTCCTTTGTAACTTTTAGGTTCTGGAATGTGGAGTCTGTGAAGATGTATTCTCATTGCAAGGAGACAAAGTTCCTAGACTGCTTCTGTGTGGCCATACTGTTTGTCATGACTGCCTCACTCGACTTCCTCTCCATGGCAGAGCAGTTCGATGTCCTTTTGATCGGCAGGTTACAGAGTTGGGTAAGGCACTGAAACAGTAATAACATTAACATTGAAATAATCATATTGCGGCACCAAAATTCTGAAATTTAGTAAATCTAGATATAATTATGTTTTATCTTTATTCATATAGCTTATTGTGCATTGTATTGTTCTAGACAGAGGTATATTTAAATTATATTAAAACATTGTAATTGTAATTAAGTTTATTTTAGTAACGCAAACTTAGCTTTAGAAACAAACCCATATTGGTTGGAAGGTAACTCAAGAATTTTGACTGCCATTCAAAAATAGTAGCCCTTCTGTGTGCTACAAAAGTTGTGGAAGATTTTAGTTTAGTGAAGGATGACCTCGTTCTGGAGATTGTCAGACTTCTATGGCACTGAATTCATTGACAAATGTTCTCAGATTTCGGCAGACCTTTGGTAAGGGTGGTTGGATAAGCTTTAAAATTAAACCCAGGATGTAAAAGTCACTGAGTTCAGCAACAGAATTTTCTCTGTGGTCAACTTAACCAGGCACGAAAGGTTTGTTTCTTTGAGCAAGTTCCATAGATCACTAAACTATTTCAACTGCATATTTCCTAAATATGTTTCTAGCCTTGTAAAGAAAGCATCTGTGGTCAAGACATAGCCTGCTGCTCATAGTAATGCGTTATCACTGGTGGCAGAGTTAGATTAGAAGAAAGTTGATATAAATGAGGTTGTGTTTCTTATGGAAGAGGAGCTTAATCATATTTTCTGCAAAGCCATCCATGCATTTGGAAGTATAGAGAGTAACAAAGGAGAAAATGACATGTTCCTACTGTGATAGATTCACAGTTTTATTTAAAGCAAATTTCAGGCAATAATACCATTGCTTTGGTTTAAGTGAAAAATTAATGGATAAGGTTGGTGAGGGATTTTTTGCAAATCCATTCTAGGCTTTCTTGGTGGTATTTTAACTTAACGTCCTCACAGGTGTGTGGTTTTGAGCCATGGTTTGGCTGCTTCTCATCATTATCTATTTCTGTCAACATTTCTAAGAATGCGCTAGATTTTTTTGTATTGTGTCCTTATTTTTTTCAATACTCAGGTTCCGGCAGTCATATTTTAACTACAAAATGTGTGTTTGACTTTTGATTTCAGGCACAACTGTATCTCTCCTCTCTTCTTGGTATGCAAGGTTCCTAATTCAGATAAAACAGGAAACAATACTTAATTAGATACTTCCTAGTTTGATGGTGGTGGTGCTGGGTTTAGTAGGAAGGCATAGATTTTCCTAGAGAATGTTTTAACTGGAAATTTTTCCTATGACCTAAATAAGACCTTGATCTCATAATATTTCCCTAATATATAGTAAATGTTATTGTTCCCACAGTCCATATATATTTTCACTTAAATATTTGGTCAAGGAAAATGAGAACATATAATTTGGTTTATATATTCTGTTAAAAATAATTCAAATCTTTATATGGAAATTATATTGGTATATTTGTCTTTAAATGTTTGCAATATGTAACTTCTCTTTTATAGGTTGTTTAAATGTAAAGAGGAAAGTTACTGAGAAAGCTGCAGATGTGTGTAATGACTACTTCTGTGAGAGGTTTATTCTCTTCTTTTGAAGATGATGGTACAAATCCATTTTCACTGGCACTATTTTGCACTGTGCTAGTAGAAAATGCAATAGGAACCTTTTAAATAGGTTGTAGAGTCCTCTGTACCAAAAAATATGCTCCTTCAAAACTAGGCCTCAGTCTCTAGACAGTTTCTGTTTTATTTTTAGGGTTTTAGCATTTTTCTCAGTTTATTTTCAGTCTGGAAAAAAGTCACTTGGTTAACAAGTATAAACTTCTTCCAGTAGATTAGGCAAGGAATCTCTGGCAAGTGTGTTGAAACCAATAGGCATAGTATTCCGTCTGGGATTGACTCCATAATGCCGTTTTGTTTCTGATCTGCACAGTTGCCGCTGTTAGATACCTTTTCTGAAGAGAGGCTGCCAAAAATGGGCAACAGTCGCTGTTGTCCGTTTTTGGTCTAAAACTATTTAGCTGTTTGTGATCCCTTTATTTTATCAATTTTAAACTTATTTATTTATGCACTGCTTTTGACACGAAATAAACATAAATAAATGTATGTTGATTCCTGATAATTTGTCTTTGTTCAAAAATATGTCTACTTATGTGTGCAGAAGCGGTTTACTAATTTACCCCCAAATCTGAAATACAGTGGGCCCTTTGCATTTGCTGGAGTTTGGTTCCAGGACCCCCAGTGGACATCAAATATCGTAGATGCTCAAGTCCCATTAAAGGCAATAGCATAGTAAAATGGCATCCTTTATATAAAATGGCAGAATCAAAGTTTGCTTTTTTTGGGCAGGTGGAATATTTTCCAGCCTTGGATGATGGACACCATGAATATGGAGTGTTGATTGAACATAAATGTATGGCGGTGGGGTTCAGAAAGCAGAACCAAAGTATGCAATGCTGGAGAGAGTGGTCTGGTAGAGTATGTGTTGCGGCTCAGCAGCCTGATGCTGGGAATGCTGAGGATTCTGCCTCGGAGGATGAGGGGAATAATTGATTTTTCACTGAGTTTGTGTGTGACCAGGCTAAATCTCAGACAGAAATGCAGGCTGTAAATCAGAAAGCAGGGCCGACAGCTCTTGAGAATCGACCTTCTTGGCCTTCTCAGCCTTCAAAAAATTGGGAATTACCCCGAGATATGAGATTAGGGCTTTGCTGGGAGATAGCGAAAGGTTAATTAGAAAGTTAGAAAGACTTTGTCAGAAGCAGTCTTTGAAACCCAGGTGCCGATGGGATGATCTCATGGCTTCATGGTCAGGTTTGAGCTTAAATTGAGTGATATTTTCCTGGTCTCTTCAGAGCAAACAACATTGCATTAAAATCAAGTTTATGTTTTGTTATGATTGAGCCTCATGGCTCTGTTACTGACAGACGTGGGCGTAAGACTCCTCGAGAGTCAGATACTCTCGAGGAGCGAGAGAGAAAAAGACTGCGAGACATATTTGCAGCACCATCTGACGAGGAGTCTTTCGAAGGGTTTACGGAGAGAATGGAGGAGGGGCTGGTTAGCTCAGAGGAGGATGAGATGGATTGGACTCGGGTAAGGGAGGAAGTGGGTGCCACTGGCCATGATGGGACAGAAGATGAATGGGGACCTTCAGGATTAGACCCATGGTTTAGCTGGAGGGATGGGACGGGATCCACAGCTGGAGATGCTGTTGGGCGTAGTCAGAGGTGTTCCAGCTCTGACGAGGAAAGTGATGAGGAAACGCCCGGGTTAAGGAGGACAGCTGACAGTGATGAAGATTTGTAACTGGCATAAAATGGGGCTTGAGAGCAATTGCAAATTGCGTTGGGCAAGGTAATCTGGGCAAACGCTTGGGATCCGTGTGTGTGTGGGACGTTTCCCTGAAGACTTGTGTGCTTTCCTGTGCTGTGACGTAAGTTGATTGGAATCCAGGGTCAGACGGCGGGAGGGATTGTGTGGGCATTTGTTTGTGCAAACCTGTGCTTACTCTTATTAGCTTGACCTTCCGTCGTCTTCTTGACGGACGCCATCTCCTGCTTTGAGAACTCGGACTGAACTGACCACGGCTTGTCTTCCCCCCTTCTTGGACTTGGAAAAACTACAAACGTCTGCTTCTGGCTTTGATCTACGGAACGGAACTGGTCTACTCAACTGCTACAATCCTTGGCTGATTTACTCGTGTTGGAGATCCTGTCTGCTGTGTGTGTGGGGGAGCGACGCAAGTTACTCTAAGCACAGTGTTGGCAGCAGAGAGGAATCTGCTGCCAATTAGTTGCATTCTTTGTATCTTTTGTTCCTTGGCTTTCGTTTCGTTTATACCCAGGCTGAAGCAAGCAGTTTGTTTTTACCCGGATTAAACTCCGGTTTAATCCGGTTTATCTTTTGAACATTTACTTTTGCCCCTTTTTGCTCCTAAAGGCAAAAACTGCCTGGCCCTTGTGTTTTACGGGCATTTTTGAGTTCTGTAATCTAATAAACTCTGTTACTTTGAATCTTGTGGCGTTCTGTCCTTGACAGATTGCCCAACGCCCATAAAAAGTTTATTGCAGCAATAAACCCGTCAGGAAGACGATGGATGAGTTAAGGGCCAAAGTAGACCAATTGCAAACGGCTTTTACCGTTATCCAAACAGCTCAGGCTGTGAAAGGACATGTTTTGACTCCTGAACGCTTTGACGGAACCAGGTGCAAGTTGCCAACCTTTTTGGCACAAGTGGAGCTTTATTTTTCTCAGCTCAGTGCTCATGCTTTTCCTACAGACACTAGCAAGGTGGCCTTTATTTTGAGTTTGTTGACCGGTCCCGCAGGACAATGGGCCACTAATTTAATTTTGGGAAATGACCCAGTCAAGGACAATTTGAATAATTTCAAAAAGTTGTTAACTGATACTTTTGGGGATCCTCTCCGCACGGAGAACGCTGGGTGGGCTCTGTATCGGTTGAAACAGGGAAAGGGGACTGTTTTGGATTACTTAAATAAGTTTAACCTGTATCGCCACCAGCTGGATTGGGGGGAAAATGCATTCATGCTTTTATTTACTGCCGGGTTAAGTGATATGCTCCAGGATGAATTAGCACGCTTGGAGCCGGCTGAAAGCTGGGACGCCTTAGTAGCTAAGGTGCTGCGTTTAGACGCAAGGTTCGAGGCTCGTAAACACTCAAAAGCAATGTGTGCGCCACCCATGCATGTAACCAGGGCACCTGTGGTGATGGGGGAAGAGCCCATGGAGCTTGGGGTCTTTAAAAAGCTGTCTACAGAGGAAAAGAGCCGTAGGAGGCAGCTGGGCTTGTGTTTGTACTGTGGGAATGCTGGGCATTTTGCCAAAAATTGTAATGTGAAACCTTCCCAGCTTTCGGGAAAAGGTCAGCCCTAGTGCGACGTGAGTCCAACGCACTAGGGCTCCTCAAGCAGTCAACTGAGGGGAGGAAGCATGTTTTCGTACCCATTACATTATCTGTTGGGGGTAGGGAACTTGTTTCTACTTTGGCACTGCTGGACTCAGGGGCTACGGTCTCCTATGTAGATATTGAGTTTGCTAAGAAGCATGGCATTCCTAGAGTGCGCAAGGCATGCGACGTGTGGGTGGAAGGAGCAGATGGGAGACTGCTGGAGACTGGGGTGGTTAACCATGAGACCTCAGCAGTAACGTGGGAGGTGCAGGGAGTAACGGGAACGTTTGTGTGGGATATTACGAGCTTGCCTAGATATGATGTGATCCTGGGGATGGATTGGCTAGCTGTAGTAAACCCACAAGTAGATTGGGCAACACGTAAAGTGATCTTAAAGAGGCAGGACTGTTGCACTCTAAATGTTACTCATTCTGATATGGAGGGAGTACCTGCTGAGTATGGGGAGTTCTCTGATGTATTTTGTAAAAGAGAAGCGGATAAATTACCACCGCACAGGCCATATGATTGCGCCATCAAGTTGGCAGAAGGTGCGAAACTGCCAGCAGGGAGGCTGTATGCCTTGACTGTACCGGAAAGGCAAGCTTTGCGGGAGTTTCTAGATGAAAATTTAGCCAAGGGGTTTATTCGCCCATCTAGTTCTCCAACTGCGGCACCGGTATTCTTTGTAGCCAAAAAGACTGGGGAACTTAGGTTGGTCTGCGATTATCGGATCCTAAACAAATACACCATTCGGGATAGGTACCCGCTGCCTTTAATCTCGGAACTGTTATCAAGGGTGCAAGGGGCCAAGGTCTTTACCAAGCTTGACCTGCGGGGGGCCTATAACTTAATCCGTATACGGGAAGGGGATGAATGGAAGACGGCATTTAACACGTGTTTCGGATGCCACGAGTTCCGAGTCATGCCTTTTGGGCTTTGTAATGCTCCTGCGGTATTCCAGAGGTTCATGAACGATGTGTTCAGGGACCTAATTGACCAATTTTTAGTGATTTATTTGGATGATATCTTGATTTTTTCTAAGGACGAGAAAGAACATCGTCAACATGTCAAGCAGGTTCTGCACCGACTGCGGGCTAATGGGCTTTTCGCCAAGGCTTCCAAGTGCGTCTTTCATGTGCCTGAAGTGGAGTTCCTAGGTCATGTAGTGTCAGGTAGGGAACTTAAAATGGACCCACATAAGGTTGACGCCGTCAACTCATGGCAGGAGCTGAAGACTAAGAAGGATGTACAAAGGTTCTTGGGTTTCGCTAATTACTACCGGGAGTTTATTCCGAATTTTGCAAAGCTCACGGTACCTTTGACGCAGCTTCTGCGCAAGAAACAGCCATTTGTGTGGGGGCGGGAAGCTCACGAGGCGTTTCTACAACTAAAGTCTAGTTTTCAATCGGACAACATACTAACCCATCCTGATGTTGACAGACCGTTCGTGGTAGAAGCGGACGCTTCTAGCTACGCGTTGGGGGCTGTATTGTCTCAGAAGGATTCCTCAGGGACCTTGCGTCCCTGTGGATTTTACTCGCGGCAACTAACACCCTTCGAGCAGAACTATACCATATGGGAGAAGGAGTTGTTGGCGATTAAGGTGGCGTTTGAGGTGTGGCGGCACTGGCTTGAAGGGGCACGGCACCAGATCGTGGTCAGATCTGATCACAAGAACTTAGAGCACTTGCAAACAGCAAAGAAGTTAAACCAGCGTCAAATCCGCTGGGCTTTGTTTTTCTCCAGGTTTAACTTCAAGGTGCAGTTCGTGGAGGGGAAGGCAAACTTGCGGGCCGATGCTTTATCCCGCAAGCCGGAATTTAAGACCAATGAGCAGGTAGTATGTCAGACCATCTTGCCTACTGCCTCTCTGTGTGTTGTAGATAATGAGCTTGGGTTACATGACCAGATCCTTGAGGCTCAGAAGGATGATGTGTGGACTCAGGAGCAACTGATGCTGCTCTCTGCAGGTAACCGTACCATACTGCCGCATCTCCAGGATCAAGACGGGGTATTGGTGCGTAGGGGGCAGGTTTACGTACCAGTAGGGACCCTCAGGTTGGAGGTGATTAGAGCCCACCATGACGAACCCATGGCTGGGCACTTTGGCAGGTTCAAGACCGTACAGCTTATCACCAGGAGCTACTGGTGGCCAAAGATGCGGCAAGACATTCTGCGCTTTTGTGACAGCTGCGCCGTTTGTCAGCAGAGTAAGACGCCTGTTGGGCGCCCTAGAGGGTTGTTATCGTCTTTACCTGTTCCGGAGAGGCCATGGCAAATCATTTCCATGGATTTTATTTCAGATTTGCCTAAGTCTGGGGGTTATACTTGTATTTGGGTGGTGGTGGATTTATTTAGTAAACTGGCTCATTTTATTCCTTGTTCAACCATTCCGGCGGCCCCTACGTTGGCCTTACTATTTACAAAGCACATCTATCGTTTGCACGGAGCACCCGAGGTGATTATTTCAGATAGGGCTCCGCAATTTGTGTCACGCTTTTGGAAACACTTCCATGAGTGTTTGGGGACTAAGTTAAACGTGTCTTCAGCTTTCCATCCGCAAACGGATGGACAGTCGGAACGGGTTAATGGGCTCTTAGAGCAGTATCTGCGTTGTTTTTGTTTAGATCAACCCACGGCTTGGGTAAAGTGGTTACCGGTGGCGGAATTTGCTTACAACAATGCGGTGCACACGTCTAGTCAGCATACGCCATTTGAGCTAACTTATGGTTTTCACCCACGGGGAGGTGTGGCGCCGTCGACCAATGTGGTCTCTTCGGACCCTGTGTACCGCTCTTCGGAAATGGCTGCATTGCATGATGTTGCCCGTCGCTTACTGTTGGAAGCTAAGGCAACGCAGAAGACTCAGGCTGACCGCCACAGGCAGGCAGGGGAGGAGTTGGAAGAAGGGGATTTGGTGTGGTTATCTTCCAAACATATTAAACAGGCTGGGGGAAAGTTTGCGCCTCGGTATTTGGGTCCCTTTCCTATCGTTAAAAAGATTTCTTCTGTTGCGTTTCGTTTGCGTTTACCGTCTAGTTTAAAGGTCCATCCAGTCTTTCATCGTTCGCTGTTGAAACTTGATACCTCTAGTCGTCGTGGTGCTATAGCGGAGGGTATCACTGCCACTTCTCCGCCATCGGGGGAGGAGGCCTTTGTGAGAGGGGATAGTGTTATGATTGAGCCTCATGGCTCTGTTACTGACAGACGTGGGCGTAAGACTCCTCGAGAGTCAGATACTCTCGAGGAGCGAGAGAGAAAAAGACTGCGAGACATATTTGCAGCACCATCTGACGAGGAGTCTTTCGAAGGGTTTACGGAGAGAATGGAGGAGGGGCTGGTTAGCTCAGAGGAGGATGAGATGGATTGGACTCGGGTAAGGGAGGAAGTGGGTGCCACTGGCCATGATGGGACAGAAGATGAATGGGGACCTTCAGGATTAGACCCATGGTTTAGCTGGAGGGATGGGACGGGATCCACAGCTGGAGATGCTGTTGGGCGTAGTCAGAGGTGTTCCAGCTCTGACGAGGAAAGTGATGAGGAAACGCCCGGGTTAAGGAGGACAGCTGACAGTGATGAAGATTTGTAACTGGCATAAAATGGGGCTTGAGAGCAATTGCAAATTGCGTTGGGCAAGGTAATCTGGGCAAACGCTTGGGATCCGTGTGTGTGTGGGACGTTTCCCTGAAGACTTGTGTGCTTTCCTGTGCTGTGACGTAAGTTGATTGGAATCCAGGGTCAGACGGCGGGAGGGATTGTGTGGGCATTTGTTTGTGCAAACCTGTGCTTACTCTTATTAGCTTGACCTTCCGTCGTCTTCTTGACGGACGCCATCTCCTGCTTTGAGAACTCGGACTGAACTGACCACGGCTTGTCTTCCCCCCTTCTTGGACTTGGAAAAACTACAAACGTCTGCTTCTGGCTTTGATCTACGGAACGGAACTGGTCTACTCAACTGCTACAATCCTTGGCTGATTTACTCGTGTTGGAGATCCTGTCTGCTGTGTGTGTGGGGGAGCGACGCAAGTTACTCTAAGCACAGTGTTGGCAGCAGAGAGGAATCTGCTGCCAATTAGTTGCATTCTTTGTATCTTTTGTTCCTTGGCTTTCGTTTCGTTTATACCCAGGCTGAAGCAAGCAGTTTGTTTTTACCCGGATTAAACTCCGGTTTAATCCGGTTTATCTTTTGAACATTTACTTTTGCCCCTTTTTGCTCCTAAAGGCAAAAACTGCCTGGCCCTTGTGTTTTACGGGCATTTTTGAGTTCTGTAATCTAATAAACTCTGTTACTTTGAATCTTGTGGCGTTCTGTCCTTGACATGTTTAGCTTTCAAGTTTGCCTTTGTTCCTGTCATAGTATTGCCTTAGAAAAGGTCCTGTTTTTATGCTTATGGATATATGCTTATGTTCCTGACTTCATTGATTTCATGTACCTTACTACCTTGGACTATTGATCTTTGTATTTTTTGGACTATTGCTATTCTTTTTGACTGCCTTTTGGGGAAAAGCCTATTTTCCCTTTTGTATATTGCTTTTTGTAAATAAACTGCTCATACTGGACTATGTGTGGTGCTGGGTGAAAAGGTGTTCCTTCCCAGGCCAGAGTGCAACAGTATGAATAAAAATTAATACAGGGATGATGGATATTATTTATTCACAGCTTTAATCTTATGTACTCTCATTCTGGTATTTTCATTTGTGACAAGTACAGCTTCCCTTTTGTAGTTTGGATCCATTGTCATCATCAGGAGCACTGTTCTTGATATCTTTTCTTGCTGAAAGTAATGCACATAGTCTGGCTCTGATGTTCTTAGTAACCAAGGAATCAAAGAGGGACATCTGTTTAATCACTGACTGGTGTGCTGAAATCAATAGGCATAGTATTCTGTCTGGGATCGACTCCATAATGCCATTTTGTTTCTGATCTGCACAGTTGCCGCTGTTAGATGCCTTTTCTGAAGAGAGGCTGCCAAACTGTGTTTTGAAATTCATATCATTAGTTTCATAGAATATCTGTGAAACCCTATATTCTTGCAGATGTGGCCTTCATAGTAATGTATGTATTGATATGAGTAGCCTGTCAATTAATATTGAATAACTTCTGTATTTGCTGTAATATATTAGTAGAGGCCTAATTAATATTGGCATTTGTTTTGAAGTAGGATACTGGAGACATAATATGAAAATATGGAGAAATAAACTATCCACAATATATTTATTAAAACTCTGAAATATATGCATATACTAAGCATAATGTGAACCCAAAATAACCATTTTTGCTATATCTATAGTGGAATAATGATAATGATAACAATAAGTTTATTTACAAGGGCTATCCAGAAAGTTCATGACGTTTTGGAATTAAAAATAAACAAAGTATAGGAGAAAACATTTACCATATTCAGTTGAAAGCCAGACCCAAATACTAATTCTCACCATAATCCCCACTGAAATCTAGGTAGTTATCATAGTGATAAAAGTGTTTGAAAAGCCCTCCCCCACCCAAGATTCCCGCCTGGCTTGCGTCCTGAACCAGGCTGGCTTCCCTTCTCTCAGCTGTCAAATGGTGCGCTCAGCTTTCCGCACGATCTTCCTCGATCGCTCTTTTGTTTTGCAGATGCTTGCAAGGAAGGTTTTTTGGGACAGGAAAGGTGTGCTTCTTGCAAAACCTTAGAAGAGCACCTTCTTTGCAAGCATCTGAATATCAACTGAATATGGTAAATGTTTTCTCCTATACTTTGTTTATTTTTAATTCCAAAACATTATGAACTTTCTGGATAACCCTCGTATATACCACTCTATCTCCCTGAAGGGACTCAGGGCGGTTTCCAACATAGGTAAATTGTTCAATTACCAACACAAAACATACAACCATAATAAAACATGAACATAATTACTATTAGCTCAACATACTCATGTAAAATTAAAATTAATGCCAACTGGAAAGGTAACAATTGAGATGTGTTGTTTAGCAATTGGCCCTTGCATCTGTGTTAGAAAAAGCTGGAACTAATACTAGGGATTCTTGGATCTGTGTGCAGCTACTCTGTTGTTGCCCTTCTCATTACAGTACTTTCATCCTGTACTATATTTACGAATTTAGCACCAAAACATTGCAGTGTATTGAAAACATTGACTACTAAAAATGGACTACATATAAAGATAGAATTGCATAAAATGAACTTACAGTAACAACATTGTCAGAAGTTACATCCATAAAAAGTTCAGTCCTTGCTGCCTAGAGAAACAGCTGTGGATCTGGGCGGGAGGCAGACTACGTTGGATAATACAGAACGTTGGATAAGCGAAGGTTGGATAAGCGAGACTCTACTGTATAAGCAAAGCATAGTGATGTCTCTCAGTATAATGTTTTAGCCTGGTTTACATGTAACAATTGACCATGTTGGTGTTCTGGGTTGCCTTACTGGGACAAGTACTTGAAGACATTTTTTTACAGTGGCTTCATTACTTCCTAGAGCAGCAAACCCAGAAGGTGGTGCTGAGGGCTTTCTGCTTGTCCCCTTGGCCTGTGGGATCCCTTAGCGTATACATGCAACTACTGGGAGAGGTCATCTGGAGTTTTGGAGTGCAGTGCCATCAATATGCAGATGACACTTCTGCTAATCTATTCCATTCCAATCCAAGGAGGCTCTCCTGACCTTAAACCAGTGTCTGTCATCAGTAATGGATTAGATGAAGGTAAGCAAATTGAAACAATCTATACAAGCTATAGATGCTCCTGTCAGTTGGAAGGCAGGTCAGGAAATGGAGAGCACTAAATGACTACCACCACCCCGCCCTTTGGAAGACATAAGCTCATTTTGTGTAGTCCTGAAATCAGCTTTTTTTACTGGCCAAGAGTGCTTTTGTGCATTTAAAGTTTGTATGCCCACAGAGTCAGTTCCATGAAATGTCAGATCTGCCACGATGATACATTTTTCAGTCTTATCCCATTTAGAGTACTGTAACATGCTATACTTGGGATTGCCTACAACTGGTTGAAAGAACTGCAGACATACTGTTGACTGCAGGTTACTATGCCATGTTGCAACAGCTCCATGGCTGCCATTTTGTTTCCGGGCACAATTCAGAGTGCTGATCATGTCCTATAAAGCTTTACATGGGTCAGATCCTTGTTGTCCTTTGGGTAGCAGCATAAAACATTTTTATTCACTCATACTTTTCAAGCCAGGTTTTTAATTAATAGTCTGTAGGGTTCTGTATTGTTTCAACTGAACTGTTTTAAAGAACTTTTTATATATTTCAATTGCATTTTATTTTATTTCTCAGATATAAATTGTTGTAATATTGTAAATAGTTTAATTATATTTTAACATTTACCTTTTTATATGTTTTAATTGTACAGTATTTTTTTTAATTATGAGTTGTTTTGAGTCACAGTTCTGAGGGAGACAGGATATAAATTAATATAACAGCAGCAGCAATGATGATGATAATGTCTGGGGAAGGTTTGAGGTAAGACAGCCAGAATTACATTTACAAAACTAAACCATTTGAGAGTCTTTTCTTAGTGGGGTTGGGTTTTTTCTGTCTTTTTTTTTGTCTATCATTTGAGGCTGAATATTTTTGAACAGCAGACTGAAATGAAGGTTACATGTATGGCAATTCACTGTGGGTAAAAATAACAGATATTAAAAATAGTGTATTTATAGTACAACAATCCTATGCATGTCTACTGGGAATTGAAACTAATTTAATTCATTGGTACTTACTGTCACGACCCAGGCGGCAGAGGCACCAATAACCATACACAGAGGCCAGAATCTAACTAATATCTTTATTGAAGGAATATATAAAGTTAATAAAAACAAGTATAGAAAATAGTCCAGAATTAGACCCTTCAGGAAAGGTCAGAATTAGTCCAAAAAAGCAATGTCCAATAAGAAATATTAAGGTCCAAAGTTGTAATCCAATAACCGAAACACTCACTTTGCCAAGCAAAGTGAGGGGAGATGACAAGGTCCTTTAGTCCATAAAACTTGAGCGAGGCTAGGAAATAACTTGATACTTGAAACAAGGCTTGAACGTGGAACAAGGTAACTAAGAACAAGAACAAGGTCCGTGGAATAACTTGGTAAAATCCGTGAAACAAGGCAAGGATTAATCCTGGGAAACAAGGCAAAGTCCGTAGATAAACAAAGGCTGGGAAGCAAGGCGAAGGCTGGATGGCAAGGCAAGGCTTGAGCAGGAGCGAGGCTTGAATCGGAGCGCGCTGTCCAGACACAACTCGCTCCGTAGGCTGACGAATTGACTCCGCGAAGTTGCTACGCGGGCAAAACACCTATATAGAGTCCAACTTTCTCACCAAAGCGGTTCTCTGGGAATCAGAAACGAAAGCTAAACTCTGAGACCAGATGTTAAACTCCTTAAAGATTCTCACGAGAACCAATGTTAATTGGCAACATTCTTAGCTGCTATCCTCGCACTCCTGCGCGAAGCTGAATCCAAACTTCTCTGTTGTTTACAAAACTCCCGGCGCAAGAACACGGGAGAAGTAGGCTCTGGGGTTGTTTGACATACTTCTGGGGCACAACTTTCTTGCAGGTGCAAGGTTTCCAGATCTGCCTGGGAAGGATCTGGCTGAGAGGAATCCAGTTCAGACTGGGAAGGTAAAAAACCCAAGTTTTCATCTTCATCAGGGATTACAATGTCCTGAGCAGGACTACAAGGCCCATGGTTCATCACACTATCCCCCTCCTCAGGGCCCCTCCCAAACTGGGGTCCTCTCCCCGAGGCGCGAGGTCGCGGTTTGGTGGGATAGGTCAGATGGAAGCGACGGGTTAGATCAGGAGCATGGACTGTGGAGGCGTCTTCCCAAGAGCGTTCCTCAGGCCCAAAACCCACCCAGTCAATGAGATATTGTAGGCGGCGGCGATGAAAGCGAGAATCCAAAATGTCCTCAACCTCGAACTCCTCCTCCCCATTCATCAAAACAGGAGGGGGGGCCGGTTGGTCTGTATCAGGACGCACACCATCCGCCGGAAGGAGCAGGGAACGGTGAAACACTGGGTGAATGCGCATTGAACGCGGAAGTTGGAGTTTGAAAGTCACGGGGTTTAATTGCGCCACCACTGGATAGGGGCCAATGAAGCGGGCATCTAACTTCCGGCATGGGCGGTGGGAGGGCAGAAAGCGAGTGGACAGAAAAACCCGATCTCCTACCTTGATTTCGGGGCCCGGCTGGCGGTGTTTGTCAGCGTGGCGTTTATAGTCCTCCTTGGCTTGGTCCAGTTGCTGGAGCAAAAGTTGTTGCACCGCTGTGAGTTCCTGCAGCCAATCCTCTGCTGCGGGAACTTCTGAAGTTTCAATGACAGGGGGAAAGAAACGTGGATGGAAACCGTAGTTTGCAAAGAACGGCGTTTCTTTTGTAGAAGCTTGAACTCCATTATTGTAGGCAAACTCAGACAGTGGTAACAGAGAAGCCCAATTGTCCTGTTGGTAGTTTACATAACAGCGAAGATACTGCTCCAAAGTGGCATTGGTGCGCTCCGTTTGCCCATCTGTTTGGGGATGATGAGCTGAAGATAAGCGAGAGTCTATGCCCAGTAGTTTTTGTAGTGCCTTCCAAAAACGAGAGGTGAATTGAGATCCACGGTCTGTGACTAAACTCTTGGGCAATCCATGTAGTCTGAAAACATGTTGAAGAAATAGATCCGCAGTTTCTTTGGCCGTGGGGAGGCCTTCGCAGGGAATGAAATGGGCTAACTTGGTGAATAGGTCCACCACCACTAAGATCGTGGTGAATCCACAGGAAGGTGGTAGGTCAGTGATGAAATCCGCGGAAATTATTTCCCATGGGCGAGATGGGGTAGGAAGGGGGTGCAAAAGCCCTGAGGGCTTCTCCCTTCGTATCTTGGAGCGCTGGCATACTGGGCAGGTGTTGACATATTTTTCCACATCCTTGCGGATCTTGGGCCACCAAAAATCTCTTAGGATCAAATGCATGGTTTTAAATAGTCCGAAGTGTCCTGCTGGTTTGCAGTCATGACACAGACGAAGCGCTTTTTCCCTGCCCGGTCCGGGTGGGATATAAACATGATTTCTATAGCAGAGCAGCCCATCTTTAAGCGAAAAGGGAAAATGCAGACCTTGGCGAAGTTGGTCCTGCGCCCAGGCATCTGCTTGCTGACTAGCCCTGATTTCTTGAGCACAGATGGGTCCTGGAGTAGGGGAAGTTGAACCAATGGGACTGGATTTGGTGTTCCCCACTGTGAGCGTGGCAAAGTTCTCAGGTTGTAGCAGTTGGGATTCAAAGGTCTCCTTGCGTCCTGCAGCGTATTCCGGTTTACGTGACAGGGCGTCTGCTTGCTTGGTTTGAGCTGGGGTCACATAATGGATCTGGAAGTTGAAACGTTCAAAGAATAAAGCCCAACGTTGCTGCCTCTGATTTAGTTTGCGGGCAGTTCTTAGATGTTCTAGATTACGATGATCAGTGTGGACTTCAATGGGGAATTTGGCCCCTTCTAGCCAATGTCTCCAAGTTTCAAAGGCTGCCTTTATGGCCAGTAGTTCTTTTTCCCAAATGGTGTAATTCCTTTCTGGTGTGGTTAGTTGACGAGAATAAAAGGCACAGGGGTGGAGGTGATCTCCCACCGGTTGTAAGAGTACAGCCCCAATTGCCACATCAGAGGCGTCCGCTTGCACCACAAAAGGGGTTCCAGGATTTGGGTGCTGTAGAATTGGCTGGGAGGTGAATAGTTTCTTCAGTTGCTGGAACCCTTTCTCTGCTTGATCAGTCCAGCGGAAAGGCTGCTTTCCACGGATGCAGCTAGTGATGGGGTCGGACCAGCGGGCAAAATCTGGAATGAACTTGCGGTAGTAGTTCGCGAACCCCAAGAAACGCTGCACCTCTTTCTTGTTAGTTGGCGCCCGCCATTCCAATACTGCTGAAACTTTGGCTGGATCCATGGAAAGCCCTAGAGGCGAGATGCGGTAGCCAAGGAAATCTACCTCTTGTAGATCAAAAGCGCATTTTTCTAGCTTGGCATAAAGTCCATGATCCCGCAGTCGTTGCAACACCATTTTGACGTGGTTCTCATGTTCTGATTGTGATCTGGAAAACACCAAAAAATCGTCCAGGTAGATTATCAAGAATCTGTCTAGATAGTCCTGAAAAATATCGTTGACAAAATGCTGGAACGTTGCGGGAGCTCCGCATAAACCGAAATTCATAACTCGGGACTCGAATAATCCGAATTTAGTCTGGAAGGCGGTCTTCCACTCGTCCCCTTCTCTGATGCGAACTAGATTATAAGCCCCCCGAAGATCCAGCTTGGTGTAGACCTTGGCTCCTCGAAGTCGGTCCAGTAGATCCGAGATTAAGGGCAGGGGATAGCTGTTCCGCTTGGTGATATTGTTCAATGCTCTGTAGTCCACCACCAAGCGTAATTCCCCTGACTTCTTCTTCACAAACATCACTGGGGAGGCGGCTGGGGATTGAGAGGGTCTGATGAACCCCTTGCGAAGGTTTGTCTCTAAGAATTCCCTGAGAGCTTCTTGCTCTGGTTCAGTCAGGGAGTAGAGATGCCCTCGCGGGATCGGGGCCCCCTCCACCAAGTCAATGGCACAGTCATAAGGTCTATGTGGGGGTAATTTTTCGGCTTCTTTCTCATTGAATACATCCCAATACTCGGAGTACTTCTTTGGCAAGGTGATGATGGGCTCGGAGTCTGTGGCATGGCATACCTTGGCTACGAGGCAATGGTTTTGGCAGTACGGTGAAGCAAACTGCAGTTCTCTGTTGGACCAGGAGATGTTAGGGTCGTGGAGTGTCAGCCATGGAATTCCCAAAATCACAGGGAAATGGGGAACCTCGGTAACAAAGAAGGAAATCTCTTCCATATGTTCCCTTATCCACATCCTGGTGGGTTCCGACCACTGGCTTACGGGGCCCGTCTTGAGGGGACGGCCGTCTATGGCTTGCACCACACGGGCATTCTTGAAATCATGATATTGTAATCCCAGAGAGTCGGCATACTCTCTATCGATGAAATTGTTGGTAGCTCCAGAGTCTATCATGGCGTGGATCATGACGGGTCCCCTTTTTGCTGACCATAATGTGACCACGAGAAGGAACAGGACCCCGGTTGGCGGCTCTTGGATGGATTTTTTGACCGGGTTGGCGAGCCTCTCTACACCCGGTCGTTGGCTTCCCCCGCCGGCTGTGTGCCAGTCGGCTCAGACGCCTTCGACTCCGTGGAGGACGCCGCCGCAAGACGGGCGGCAGGCTTCCCTTTGGCTGGGCACTCTCTGGCGAAGTGGCCCCCGTTCCCGCAGTACCAGCAGAGGTTCAAGCGTTGACGACGGGCCTTCTCGGCGGCATCTAGTCTGGGACGCACATTGCCCAACTGCATCGGCACCTCCTCGCCTCCTCTGGGGTATGGGGTTGGCGGCGGGGGTCTCCACACCGGACGTGGCTGAACACTGGCGGGAGCGGGGGGTTTTGCCCCGGCTCTACCGCCCTGGCCTCGTACCCATTGTTTCCTGTTGGCAATCATGACTTCAGCCCGTAAACATTGATCAATGAGTGCCTCGAGGGTCTGGGGAGGATCCACCTTGGAGATTTCTTCCAGCATTTCAATGTTGAGACCCTCCCGAAATTGTCCTCTGAGGGCTACATCGTTCCAGCCGGTGTTGTGGGCCAGCACGCGGAACTCGGCTATGTACTGAGACATGGGTCTGTCTCCTTGAAGGAGGCGCCGGAGTTTGTGACCGGCTGCCTCCAAATTGTCCTCGATTCCCCAGGTCTCCTTAAGGTGATCCAAGAAGCGTTGTGCTGAACTTAGGTGGGGGGAGGCTTGATCAAACAGGGCCGTCGCCCAGCTAGCCGCTGGTCCGTCTAGAAGACTGTAGACCCACGCCACCTTGATGTCTTCTTGGGGAAACTCGGCATCACGGGCCTCTAGATAAGCTTGACATTGGCGGCGGAAAACATGAACCTTAGCAGCTTCTCCAGAAAACTTGGTAGGCAACGCCATGGCCGGGAGGCGAACTCCGCGCTCCCTCAACCCTTTTATTTCTCCATCCTGCGCGTTGAGTCTGTCACGGATGCGGTCCACTTCGTCCTTGCTGATGGTGTAGCTGAGCGGCTGTCCAGCCGGCGCGGCTCCGGTAGACATCCTGGCCTCGGTTAGTTGGTGCTTATGGGGGGCGGAGTCAAACTGTCACGACCCAGGCGGCAGAGGCACCAATAACCATACACAGAGGCCAGAATCTAACTAATATCTTTATTGAAGGAATATATAAAGTTAATAAAAACAAGTATAGAAAATAGTCCAGAATTAGACCCTTCAGGAAAGGTCAGAATTAGTCCAAAAAAGCAATGTCCAATAAGAAATATTAAGGTCCAAAGTTGTAATCCAATAACCGAAACACTCACTTTGCCAAGCAAAGTGAGGGGAGATGACAAGGTCCTTTAGTCCATAAAACTTGAGCGAGGCTAGGAAATAACTTGATACTTGAAACAAGGCTTGAACGTGGAACAAGGTAACTAAGAACAAGAACAAGGTCCGTGGAATAACTTGGTAAAATCCGTGAAACAAGGCAAGGATTAATCCTGGGAAACAAGGCAAAGTCCGTAGATAAACAAAGGCTGGGAAGCAAGGCGAAGGCTGGATGGCAAGGCAAGGCTTGAGCAGGAGCGAGGCTTGAATCGGAGCGCGCTGTCCAGACACAACTCGCTCCGTAGGCTGACGAATTGACTCCGCGAAGTTGCTACGCGGGCAAAACACCTATATAGAGTCCAACTTTCTCACCAAAGCGGTTCTCTGGGAATCAGAAACGAAAGCTAAACTCTGAGACCAGATGTTAAACTCCTTAAAGATTCTCACGAGAACCAATGTTAATTGGCAACATTCTTAGCTGCTATCCTCGCACTCCTGCGCGAAGCTGAATCCAAACTTCTCTGTTGTTTACAAAACTCCCGGCGCAAGAACACGGGAGAAGTAGGCTCTGGGGTTGTTTGACATACTTCTGGGGCACAACTTTCTTGCAGGTGCAAGGTTTCCAGATCTGCCTGGGAAGGATCTGGCTGAGAGGAATCCAGTTCAGACTGGGAAGGTAAAAAACCCAAGTTTTCATCTTCATCAGGGATTACAATGTCCTGAGCAGGACTACAAGGCCCATGGTTCATCACACTTACTCTCAGGAGAGTGAGCAAAGCATTGTGGCCAGTTTAGAACACAGTGTCTGCTGTTTTCTGCTTACCCAGAATTAATTGATTCTTCATTGGGGGAAATAGTCAAGTGAATGCTTGCTTACTTAGGCGATCCCTCGTAGGCCGAGGATGATGGTCCTCTCATTTTGGTGTCTTGGGGGTGTGTCCACAGGTGGCTGAAGAGATCTATTCTTGACCCGCATGTTCTCCTGGCGTGAGGACATTGGTTTCCAGGTGGAAGGCAGTCCCGGTCAGGGTTGGCTTGACACACCTTCCTCTTGGCACGTTTCTCCCTTAAGTTCGTGCCTCTTCGAACTACGCAGCATTTCTGATCACAGCTGACCTCCAGTTGGTGCGCTCAAGGGCCAGGGTTTCCCAGTTCTCAGTGTCTGTGCCACAGTTTTTAAGGTTGGCTTTAAGCCCATCTTTAAATCTCTTTTCCTGTCCACTAACTTTCTGTTTTCCATTCTTGAGTTGGGAGTATAGTAACTGCTTTGGGAGACGGTGATCGGGCATTCCGACAAAGTGGCCAGTCCAGCGGAGTCGATGGCATTGGAGCATCACTTAAATGCTGGTGGTCTTTGCTTCTTCCAGCACGTTAACATTTGTCCGCCTGTCTTCCCAAGAGATTTGTAGGATTTTTTGGAGGCAACGGTGATGGGATCGCTCCAGGAGTTGAGTGTCACGTCTGTAGACTGTCCACATTTCGCAGACGTATAGCAGGATTGGGAGGACAATCTATATATATAAAAGAGTGATGGCATCACGGCGACCCACAAAACAACAAAACTACAGGCCCCCCAACCTCGAAACTTGACAACACAACCCATCATCCACGCCTCTAGGTTGATACAACAAAAAGAAAAGAAAAATAAAGTCCTAATTAGAGAGAGAGGAATAATTGCTTTTATCCAATTGCTGCCAGTTAGAAGGCTAAGCTCCTCCAACTTGGTCTCCTAGCAACCCAATAAAAAATAATAAAAAACACTAAAAAAATTAATACAATAAAATACTATAATAACAGAAAATAACTAAAAATAATACAAGAAAATAATAAAATATAATAAATAAAAATATAACTTACAATAAAATTAATAAAAATGCAAATAAAGTCAAATTAAAATTGCACAACAATTTTTAACCAATACCACCACCACTTTGCCACAGCAACGCATGGCCGGGCACAGCTAGTGGCTTTATAAATGAGCACCTTGGTATCTCTACGGATGTCCCGATCATCAAACACTCTCAGCTTCATTCAGAAAAATGCTGCACTTGCAGAGCTCAGGCAGTGTTGTATTTCAGTGTCAATGTTGACTTTTGTGGAGAGGTGGCTGCCAAGGTAGTGGAAATGGTCAACATTTTCTAATGTTACACCATTAATCTGTATTTCTGGTCTTGCAGAGGGATTGGTTGGTTCCTGTTGGAAGAGCACTTTGGTTTTCCCGGTGTTCAGTGAGAGGCTGAGTTTCTCGTATGCTTCTGCAAAGGTGTTTAGAGTGGCTTGTAGGTCTTCTTCTGAATGTGCACAGACTATGTTGTCATCAGCATATTGGAGTTCTATTACAGATGTTGTTGAGACCTTGGTTTTGGCTTTCAGTCTGCTGAGGTTAAGTAGCTTGCCATCTAGCCGATAGATGATTTCCACTCCTGTGGGAAGCTTCCCATCAACAAAGTGGAGTATTATAGCGAAGAAGATGGAAAATAAGGTTGGGGCAATAATACATCCATGTTTGACACCTGATTCCACCTTAAATGGGTAGCTTTGGTAGCCATTGCTGTCCAAGACTGTTTCCGTCATGTCATCATGCAGGAGCCGCAGGATGTTCACTAATTTGTCAGGGCACCCGATTTTTTGGAGGATGGTCCGGAGAGCACTGCGATTTACTGTGTCGAATGCCTTTGCAAGGTCAATGAATGCCATGTACAGAGGTTGATTTTGTTCCCTGCATTTTTCTTGGAGCTGTCGTGCAGTGAAGATCATGTCCACTGTTCCTCTGGGGAGTCGGAAGCCATTCTGGGATTCTGGGAGGGTGTCTTCTGAGATAGGAAGAAGGCAGTTTGGAAGGATTCTTGCAAGGATTTTCCCAGCGGAGATTAGGAGGGAGATACCGCGATAGTTTCCGCAGTCTGTTCTATCCCCTTTCTTGAAAAGGGTGATGATGGTGGCATCCTTGAACTCTGCTGGGATTTTCTCGGTCACCCACACTTTTTCACTGAGCTGATGGATGACACCAGGACAAATCCTCATATAATCTAAAGCATTTCAATATTTTTGTGGTTGACCACAAAACAATACTTAACTTGGGTTCTGTCATTGAAACAGATGACAATGGTGAACTCACTTAAAAGATTCTATTTTCAGACATCATCATGTCATAGTAAGGATTTCATTGTTTTTGTGCAAGTAAAATGAATGCAGAGTTGTGGATGTAGCCACACACTATGTCTGGAAGCCATTGGAAAAATGAAAGAAAGAAATGAAACCATTCTTTGTTTCCTTTTCTGTTCAAATTTTTACTGCAACACTTTCAAAGAGTTGTCTTTATGAATTACTCTGCAATGTTCTGTATATTTTGATGTACAAAATTCTTTAAAATTGAAATATTTAGAAATTTTTATGCTGTTCATACAAGAAAACCTTTTACATTTTAAAGTGGTGTAGGACATTGTTCTATATTGTTTCAATGCCTTTAGTCAATGTAAACATTTTTCTATACATTTATAGACCTAAGTAATTATTGTTTTTTAAAAAATCGAGTGGAATCAATGTATCATTTAAATTTAAATCTCTGGGAAATCTAGTGCACAAATAATTATAAATATTTGGGCTGCAGAATTAGGAGAAAAGCATATTTTAAAATAGATTATTGTAAAATTCAGCAGATAATAATTATGAAATAATCTGTTACTGCACTGAATTAATTTGCTTAAAAGATAAAATTGGTAATTTTATTCTTTTCCTCCCCAAAACAGGAGACTCTGGAGTGTGGGGTTTGAAGAAAAACTTTGCTCTATTAGAACTCCTGGAACGACTGCAAAATGGACTTGTTGGTCAATGTGGATCAAATGAAGACAGTATTGGCCTCTCTGGAGAGGTACTGACAGTTAACGTAGTATTTTATTATAAATGTAATTTTCAGTTTAGTTTTTGCTCATCTTGAAGTTTTTTGAATTGCTATTTTAATGTTTTTGCCCTTATTAGTTTTAAATAAAAATCTGACGTGATGCTAAGTGTTTTACCATTACGCCTTTTTGCAGTGTTAATAGATCAACATGATTTTGTTTTGTAAGAAAATAAATTCAGAAGTACCATGTAATACAGAGCTTTCAGAATTTCAGATTGTAGGGGAGTCAAAAGTATATATTTTACATGCGAGAGCATTCAGATAATTCCTGTAGACAGTAAACTGATCTGAACATGAAGGAAATTACAACTTACCCTTCTGATATCTAAACTTTCCATGGGTAGGGAATTTCCGACAGAAGAAAACTTTCAAATACAGGCAATCCACAAGTTACAAACAAGATAGGTTCTGTAGGTTTGGTCTTAAGTTGAATTTGTAAGTCAGAACAGGTACATTTTTAAGTGTACAGTATATGTATATTAGTTTTGGATAGCATAGGGAAGGGTTCAGCAGATTTTACCTCTTTGTCCCTGTGATAATTAGATTTTGAAAAATTTGGCTTGTTGTGGAAACAAGGATTGGTGGGAAAGCTTCAGTGGAGACACTCTTTTCCTGTGATAACTCTTTCAGGAGTGAATTTTCTATTTAAGGGGGGTAGATTTCTCTCATTTCCTGTTGTTTTACCCCTGTTTGTAACCATGAGGGTTTTTTTTGCAAGTCAGACGTTCGTAACGCAGGGAACTGCCTGTATATGATCTTCTGACTTCAAGATTAGTTCAGACAGTAGTGTTCCACTTTATATTTCTAGACATGAAGTTAATAGAAAGTGTATGCTTTAGAGCAGATGTTTTAGACCTTCAGTTCCCAGAAATCCAAACAGCTGGTAAACTGGCTGGGATTTCTGGGAATTGTAGACCAAAAACATCTGGTGACCCCAGGTTGAGAACCACTGAGCTAGAGTAACTCATCTTTCTAAACAGGCTAAAGGTGATAGCAGGTTTCTTGGGTTTCCTCAGAAGGGAGTTCAGATGCAATTCGATGCATAATGTGTCCTGTGGTGTTGAAGGACAGAAACCCAGTATGTGTCACTTATTTTCAGGCATTTTCTTTGGTTATTAGTTAGTTTCCAGGTTGACGCCAAATGCTGAC
The DNA here is from genome assembly GCF_035594765.1 of Anolis carolinensis. Lineage (NCBI taxonomy): Eukaryota > Metazoa > Chordata > Lepidosauria > Squamata > Anolidae > Anolis > Anolis carolinensis. The sequence continues at coordinate 292,210,947 of NC_085842.1, forward strand.
TATTACCTTTAAAGCCTTAAGAGACCCAGAATCAGGTTGCTCAATTTGCCACCATTACTTGAAGGATTCTACAAGTACAGTAGAGTCTCACTTATTGAACACTCGCTTATCCAGTGTTCTGTGGATTATCCAAGACATTTTCGTAGTCAATGTTTTCAATACATTGTGATATTTTGGTACTAAATTAGTAAATACAGTAATTACTACATAGCATTACTGCGTATTGAACTACTTTTTCTGTCAAATTTGTTGTATAACATGATGTTTTGGTGCTTAATTTGTAAAATCATAACCTAATTTGATGTTTAATAGGCTTTTCCTTAATCCTTCCTTATTATCCAACATATTCGCTTATCCAATGTTCTGCCAGCCCATTTATGTTGGATAAGTGAGACTCTACTGTATACCTAAGACTTACGACGTATATCATAATCAGGCATTTGCTTAGCAGTTAGAATAGATAGATTAAGGGAAATGACCTTATTTGTGGCCCCTCCCTGATAGAACTCTCCTCCTGCAGCTTTTCACTTCATCTGTTCCCTGCAGATACTTGAGAAATGTTTTTGTTCCAAATGGCATCTTATGAATAGGAAATAAGCTCTGAGCAAATTAAAACTTGAGTCAATTCCTTCACAGTATTGCTTTTAGATATGTATATGTGCATGTGGTCCAATATTTTTATCATTGGCATTGTGAGGATATGCCATTGAAGAGCAGACCGTATGTTTATTGGATAAAAAGTGAATGTGTTTTTATTTCCTTTTAGTGTATTATCCGTTGTGATGAAGACGATACTCACCTTGCTTCGGTATACTGCACTGTATGTGCCACTCACCTTTGTGCAGAGTGTTCCCAGCTTACGCATTCTACAAAGACACTAGCAAAACACAGGCGTGTGCCACTTGCTGATAAACCTCATGAGAAAACAATGTGCTCTCAGCACCAGGTGCATGCTATTGAATTTGCATGCTTGGAAGAAGGTTGTCAAGGCAGCCCCCTTATGTGTTGTGTCTGCAAAGAATATGGAAAACACCAGGGTCATAAAGTAGGTGTGCCTTTTTCTCTCTATTGCTTCATTGTTAATGCATAACTAACTGAAGGGCGGGTGCATATATTTTTTATTTACTCGATTATATTTTTGTTCCCTTTTCTGTTTTTCATATTAGTGCTTCATAAGCTATAGGATGTTGGGCACTGATAAGGTGTTTTCCCCCATGTGTCAAGAACCAGTAACGTATTTGTGTCCATTGAATATAACTTTATTTCATGGAAACTTGCCGTGAAACAGCTCACAAATGAGCACCAGTCCACCGACCACCATAATGAATACCACTAATTTTGATTACTACTGTAATAATGCCTCATTTGGTATGCTGGCAAGGGCACAATCTAGACGAATGCATCATTCTCACCCTTGGTTTAAATTTAGCTGTTTGTCCCATCTGGAATAACTTGTATCAATGACATTTCAATTGATTCAGTGAATCTACAGTAATTTAGTTGGTATCAGTGACTCTATTTAGGCCTTAAGCCATGTGACCTGCCAGAACATTGTTTGTTTTGAATGCCATTCTGCTGTCTCATCTAAAACTATTACCAGTTAATTTGGAGTTTGATTTGGAATGGCATACGAAACTTGTTTTCCTTTTTTAAACGTAATGTTTCAAATGAAACCACTCTGCATGTACTTTAATCTGAATTTAATCTGAATTGTTTTAATGGTGTTTTATACTGTTTTAATATTTGTATATGTGTATATTTTAAATTGCATTGTAATGCTTTTAATGTTAACTGCTTTGCATCTCCTTGTGGAGAGTAAAATCAGTATATAAATAAACATAATAATAATAGTAATACTTCAGAATCTTTTCCTAACATTTGTAAAATATAGTGAGGCTATATAATTCTCATAGCAAAGATATACAATGTAAGTTTTATTATTTATATCTATACCCTGTCTTTCCAAATAAGGTATTTAATTCAGAGGGTTCAAATTTTCTGTCTTTCTTCTGTCCCTTAATAAAAGTATACAGCCGGAGAGGTACAGATGGCAAAAAAACAAGAATTCCAGGAAAGGATTTCACACACACTTTTAATGCTTTCCCTTTAGCACAGTGTTTTGGAACCAGAAGCCAACCAGATCCGTGCTTCCATTTTAGACATGGCTCACTGTATCAGAACTTTCACAGAAGAAATTTCAGATTACTCCCGGAAACTAGTTGGAATAGTTCAACAAATAGAAGGAGGAGAACAGATAATTGAAGATGGCATTGGAATGGCCCATACTGAACATGTAAGCAGTCTTTTGTTTTTCTACTTAAATCGTGTACCATGCAGCATAATTGGCTGCTTTTTAAGAACTGCAAATCCAACCTTCACTTTAGTGTGTAAAACTAGCCTATTATTCTTTGAATTTATTATTAATATTTTGATTTCCAGATGCTATTTCTGGCTCTTTTGACACAAAGGCCGGCATTTGTGTTATGCAAGAATGGCAATGTTGGTTGCTAAAGATTTGTCAAGGAATTATATAAAGAGCCAGAGACCCAAATGATATATATATTTGTTATTTGTTGTCTTTTTTTGGTTATATTTTAATGAGTACACACAGCCTTTATTTTTGTCATAGTAATTTTGTGACACATAGCTCTGTGCTATTTTTATTATTTGTAGATCTGAAGATCTTTTAAAAGTTATTATCAATTCTTTTTCCATATGCAGATGGCATTAATATATACTTTTGCATGAAACTGATGGGGAGAGAGAAACAAGGCATATATAATGTGGAGTATTCTGCTTCTTCTGTCTACATTAATTCAGAATCAGCACAATGTATGAGACATAAAGAGACGCAATGTATGAGACATAAAATGACAGTTGAAAATTGGCACTTTTTGTCCTGTTTTTAATGTTCAAAATGTACAGTACTGCCCTTTCTTTCAGCTTTCTTCACAACAAAGCAGGCTAGTAACATTATAAAACTGAAGACTGTTAGTTCTTGAGAGAGATGATGTATTTAACCCAGGCCATATAAAATATGTTTGTCCAGTCAATAGAATCTTGTAATTAGAATCTAGTCTCATGTATGGAAAGGAGAGGTGTGTAGCAGCTTCATGTATGGAAAATGAGAGGTATCTCTTTGTTTCCAGGTCTCAGGCACTGCAGAAAATGCTCGTTCATGTGTCCGAGCCTATTTCTCTGACCTTCATGAGACCCTCTGTCGCCAGGAGGAAATGGCGCTTAGTGTGGTTGATGCCCATGTACGAGAAAAATTGATCTGGCTTAGGCAGCAACAGGAAGATATGACTATTCTGTTGTCACAAGTTTCAACAGCTTGTCTTCACTGTGAAAAGACTTTGCAACAGGTAGGAAAATCTTTGTGTTGAAATTCATATGAATCTTGGGTTCTTGCTTGCAAGATGCCAATATTAATTATCTGGGACCCAGAATCTTAGATCTTGATCATTCTGTAATTTACATGTAATCTAATTACTTTAAAATGTTGATTTTGCAAATATTGGTTTGGAACCCATTAGTGGATTACAAACGTTTCTTGAGTAAGTGGGCAGGAATGAACATTCGATCACAAGATATCTGGGTTAAAAGTTGGACCTGAACTAAATGTTGATGCCAGACAGCGGTTCTTTTTTTAGAAAAATGCTTGAAAGCCATCTGTCTGAAAAGTGAGTGAAAAAAAAACCCCAAACAAAATTGATTTTGCAATTGGCATTGCTTTTTAATCCTTCCATTTTTTTTAAAGCTATTGTGAACTGGTCAAATTCAGTTTTAGTTAATGAATAGAAAATTCACTTAACGTTTTCCCCCCAACTGAGTAGAACAGTACCTTTCTTGTCTTAGTTATGGTATCGTAATGCTTTGTCTTCTGTAGCTGGTATAAACATCATATATTATTTTCTTGTGTTCCTGCAAACTTTCAAATTTGTTAAAGTTACGGCAGGATTTTAAGTCTACTTGAGCTAAAGCTCTATTTTAATTTTATTGTTGAATAAAGTGTTGTCTCTGAGTATAGGCAATTGTTCAGATGGATTTTAGAAGGAAAACACATAAATGGTGGTGTGTAATTAACATTAAGTTAATTTTTGTTTCAGGATGACTGTAGAGTTGTCTTGGCTAAACAAGAAATTACAAGATTTCTAGAAACCCTACAGAAGCAGCAGCAACAATTTACAGAGCTTGCAGACCACATACAACTTGATGCTAGTATTCCAGTTACTTTTACAAAGGTACAATCTTATAAACTTATAATGCTTAGAACACTTCATTATTGTGAGTGTGAATCCAGTTATGCCATGGATATATATGTGCTGTTTTGAAGTGATTTTCGCGGAGTTTCAAAAGCAATTTGCTACATGGTTGAGGTGAAAATTCCCTATACTTAAAAGAGATTCAGTGATCTAGAGCTATAGCAAAAAGTGCAATTTGAAACTTCCAAATAATGTTTTAAGACACTTTCATGTGTTGGGTATAGCATCGTTAAAAGGTTTAAGTTTCATAATTTATGTGGCTGGGAGAAACTCTTCCAGTATTCCTCATAAAGTAGTACAGTGGAACTGTACAGTGAGACGGGTGGGAAAGGGACAAGGAACTTTTCTTCACCTGAGTTGAGGAGGTGTTTTTGATCTTGGATAACTATCCAGAACAACAAAGAATGCAACATGAAGGAACTGCAGAGAGGAGGGGAATCAACATAGATTCATTCAGAGTATATTTTTGCCACAGTTCAATGAAAGCATCCCTTCAAATAAAACTTCAGTATCACAATTAAGATGCAGTGCAAAAGATTTTAAAAGTCCAGACATTCCTATGCATAAAATAGGGATTGCCAAACACTCTTCTGACTATGGTTTTATATATTGCAGTAAAAACCACAGTAGAAACTACCTTCACTGTTCTGGCTACTGAAGCTTCAAGGCATACAAATCCAGAGTTGTTTTTACAGAGAGTTTTTTTCATATAGCTTTTTCTTCTCTTGCCAATTTATGAAGATTAAATTGAGGGACACACACAATACTTCACAGTAAAGTTTTCCTTTGCTACAGCACTTGGACCTGAAGAATGGTTTTAAGAAAAGAAAAATACAATGTCAAGTCTCTTTTTAAAAAAAATCTCTCTTCTGTAGGATAACAGGGTACACATTGGACCAAAAATGGAAATCCGGGTTGTAACTCTTGGATTAGATGGAGCGGGCAAAACAACAATTCTGTTTAAACTAAAGCAAGATGAATTTATGCAACCTATTCCAACAATAGGCAAGTAACAGCATTTACAGACATTATGAATTTCAGATATATAAACTTGGTATTGAAAATGTATGATTAAATTCCTATTCCCTTTTTAGGTTTTAATGTTGAAACTGTTGAATATAAAAATCTGAAGTTCACTATTTGGGATGTTGGTGGTAAACACAAGCTGCGGCCTTTATGGAAACATTATTACCTCAATACACAAGGTAAGAATGCAGTAGTTTTCCATTAATAAATTTGATAAAACACAATATAAAATTCACCATTATTTTTGGAAAATGGCATTCATAAGCATTTGGAGATTAAAACCTTTTGGAAAAGTTTGATCTTTCAGAGAAGAACCAAAACCCCGTTTGAATAGACTCTTCTCACGTGGTATACAACCAAATGTAATATGCAAGGCGATGTCTTCAGTTATTAGACTGAACCTATTGTCTCTGATCTGTTAAGAAAACAGAATATGCCAGTGCATAAAACAGAAGTGTTTTTCAGTGCCCAAAATATATTTACTCTCCCATAAAACAATTTTATATAATGCACTCAAGAGACAAAAATGAAGTAGGCTTTGGTAAAGTAACATATTTGGTTTATTCACAACCTTCATGGTTTCAGCATAACACAGGTACATAACTTATCAGTCCAGTTTCAGATATGTTTGAGATATGTTTCTCTGTGCAGATGAAATAGTGCATCTTTCCTACAATCATCAAGCAAGTGTTTGCTCTTAGCAGTCCAAAGTCTAAAGAGAAACTAAAGTGGAGTCTGAGCAGTCTTAGATCAAATCATATGGTCTGCAGCCCCATCCACAACTTCTCAGGAAACATAGAGCAAAAGAAGCTGCATACCAGAACATACACACAAAACATTAAGCAAACAGAATCATAGATAAACAAATGACAAGAAAAGGCTTGAAGAAGGTTGTAATTTCTAACAATTATTAAATTGTGTTTTAAAGAAGAGAATCTTTTATTTATGATATAATCTGTAGTCATAATTATATCTGAAGTTTACTCATATGTTCTTTGGAAATCCTGGGGAAATGCATTTCAAGGAGAAAGTTTCTAAAACTTCACTGTTGAGAAGTTATTTTGGTTTGCTTGATTTTTCTCTGGAGTTTTCACTGAGCTATAATGGGATTAGTCAATGACCATTTTAAATAACAACAACAACAACAACCTTATTCTTATACCCTGCCACCATCTCCCCAAAGGGACTCGAGGTGGCTTACATATGGAACAAAGTGCCCAGAAGACATAAATACAAAACAATAAATTAAAACACAAACAATCAAAATAAGAGCATAGTAAAATATAACAATCCAGATAAGAGCACAATTAAATAAAACATAAGAATATAAAATAGCAATATTGAAACTCAATCAAAACAATACTCAACAAAACCAACAATACTCAAACAAAACCAATAGCCAGTAATATAATGGACATGACCAGGCTATAAAAAGACCAGGCATGGGATAGTGCAAGCATATGGAACAGTAAAATAATTGTTAACATGCATGAAAGACTTCTTCAAAATACTTTAAAAGATTACGGAACAATTGTCACAAATCCAGGCAAACGTTTTTCAGTATTTTTCACTTCTGCAATTAAGAGTTGTTAAGTATTACTAACACTGGATTTATTCTAAATCAGTCAGTTTTGACTTATCCTATAGTACAGTGTTCCCTCACTTATCACAGGGGTTACGTTCCAGAACCACCCGCAATAAGTGAAAATCCACAAAGTAGGGACACTGTATTTATTTTAATGTTTATACATTATTTTAGTAGTTATACACTATTTGAAGCACTTATCAACCAATCGTGTGTTGATAAATTGCCTCCTTCTCCTCCCGTTGCCGCTTGGGCTCATTTTCTCTCCCTTTGGCTTCTCCCTCCTCCCTTCCTTAGGCTGTAAATTGTAATTTTTTAATGATTTATAATATTCTTTTACAGTTTATTGAAAAACTGCGAATCTGCGAAAAGTGAACCGTGAAGTAGTGAGGGAACACTGTATTAATTCTTGAGATAAAGAGAAAAACATTAGATCTGTGCCTTTTGAGGTAGGAATGTCTTATTTCATTGTGAAAGCTCTGGCAACAAACCACTTAATACTGAGGAGCCCTAATGAAGTCACCATAGTTCCTCCTCATGTGGTTTTGGATCAGACTGCCATTTAGTATAGCAGAAAAGTAAATCTCCAGCAATACGTTTTCAAAAAAAGAGCATCAATTTTATATGGTATTTATTTCATTACTACATTGTTAATGTTTACAGCTATTATAACCAGATTAATACTGGTGCTTTACATGTATTCTAGTCTACGTTTCTCCTTACTTGGGGCACAAGGCAACTAAAACATTATTCACCACATCTGGCATCAGTAAAATTCCAATCACTTAAAAAATTCAAAATGTAGCTTTCTACAGTGTCCTGATTGTCTTACCATCACTATCAGTTAAATAAAGCAATATGTACTGACTTTTTGCCATCTCACACTACCATTTCCTTGAAGAAAACACAAGTAAACTTATTAACTGATAAATATGTACAAGTGTTAGAATATGTTGGTTTGAGTCTAGAGTTGCTATTCTGTGTAAATTCTCTTTCCATTTATGGCAGTCACCAGTCCCCAGAGCCATCCTATAAGCAGTTATGGGATGTCATTTAGTTTTCGCAGTGAATATATGAGGGCTGATGAAAAGAGGAAGAATTAATTTAAAAAACTGCTTCGCCTCCATAGTTTATTGCCTGTTGGATCATGACATTTACAAAGCTCTGCTCTATACAACTCTGGATCCAGTCCATCTTTTTGTAACTTAATGCTGTTCATTTAAATTCTATATTTTTTCATTCTGCTTGGTGCTTGTGCCAGTTTAGAAGTCCTATACAATATCTCTTTGCTATACAATGAAAATGTGAATAAAATGTAACTCTGAAAGTGTTCTCTTTCTATAGCGGTGGTGTTTGTTATTGACAGCAGCCACAGAGACAGGGTCAGCGAGGCACACAGTGTACTGGCCAAACTGTTAACAGAGAAGGAGTTGCGAGATGCGCTGCTGCTGATCTTTGCCAATAAACAGGTATTCTGGTCCTTTCTTGGACTTCTCCATTTCCCCTTCCTGTTTTGCTTTATTTCTTTTAGCACTGTCTTTCTTTCAACATAAGTCATTCAAATATAATACAATCACATTCAAATTGTTTGTCTTTGCATTTAATAAATATGTCACTTTCCTTTATAGGATGTAGCAGGGGCACTTTCCATAGAAGAAATCACAGAATTGCTGAGTCTTCACAAACTCTGCTGTGGCCGTAGCTGGTACATTCAAGGTTGCGATGCCCGAAGTGGCATGGGACTATATGAAGGACTGGACTGGTTGTCCAGACACCTGGTAGCTGCAGGAGTACTGGATGTGGCTTAAGGCCCTACTGGGAGGCATTAAACTTGAAGATCTGTTAATTTATTTGTGTAACTTGAGTAGTCAAAGATGAACTTATCATCTGATTTTCTTACAGGAACCAACTAACAGTTTTGCTGGAATGCTTATTGAAGTGTAGTAAAGTGAGTGTGTAATTCCTATAAATTATGGTAACCAAGTGATGTAGTGGATTTGCAGGAAAGGTGCCTTGATTCTTCTAAAGAAATTAAATATAAAAGGTCTTCAGCTTTCCTATTAAACAGATTAATCCATTGTTAAGACTAGTGATTTCAGGAGTTGGCATTTATTTCACCTCCTTTTTTCAGAGTTGAATTTATTGCATTCTTTTCAGATTGGAGACACATGTAGATTTAGACCTTTGACAGCAGTCTTCCTTTCCTCCTCTTCCCCATAGCAGATCTCTCTCCTGAAAATACTACACAGTGGGTTGAAGGGCCATATGAATGTGATAAGGTGCAGTTCAGGGTAGATGCCTGAAAACTGGGTGAAAACACCTTCCATGAACAGCCCTGCTGCCTATGAAAGCCAAATCTTGGGTCCAATACTGTGTTTCTCAGATCAGAAGTATACACTTCCTTCAGTGCTCACACTGCCAGCATTTGTCAAAAGATGTGCAATTGTAGCATAGACTAAATTGTCAATTTTTTATTTTTCTGGCTTTTCGCCTCTGCTTGTTTTACTTACAAAACTCAAGTCTGTATCTTTAGCAGATCATGGCACTGGATTTGGTTTGGGGTACCATCTCTCTAGAGTTTTTCTGAGAGGCTGCCCTACTCTCCTTTGCTTTCAGTTATATAGTTCGTAGGTGAAGATATTCATATTGAAAAGATTGCTGCACTCATTAGAGAGTCACGTATTATTTTGCACCATGTCAGTCATATAGTATCTGTGAGTTATGCTACTTTAAAAAATTATGTCAATAAAACACACAATTTTTTCTTGTTACGTATAATAGAAAAATTAGGAGCATACATTTATAGTGGCCATACATTCAACATTCTGGAAGTTAAAGTTGAAATTTAGTAAACATTTTATATCTTCAAAAAAAAGTACCTAAGTTAAAAAAGTGCTGTGAATTTTATTTTGGTTAATCTGCTTCATTAAGGGATTGTGGTTGGAATGCCTGAACAGATAATATTTTGTACCTTTTATTAGCATGACATCATACTTAGTTTGCTGAATTTTCAGTTGCTTGAAATCCCTCACTGATGGACTTCTTGAGGCATTAGAATTACCAGGAGCAGTATTTATTGAGTCCAAAAGTGAATCTCTGTGTTGTAAAAGTGCTTTACAGGTATTACTTGTGGTGTGATGGACCCAGGCTTTTTTTTTTTTTGGTGAAATGGAGCTGCAGATAGGAGAGCCATAGAAGAACAATGAATATAGTTCGGATAGGAAAACAATAACTCATTGTGTAACTATTAAGAGTCTAGTGATGTGACAGCAGGAGACTTGTACAAAATTAAGCCAGAGGAAGAGAGTTAAAGGAGAAACAGTTGCGTTGTGGGCAGAAGAATGTGGTATTTGATAGAGAAAATGGCAGCAGAGTAAGATGAATTGGAGAAAATGATTTCTGCAAGTTGGAGCCTTACAGGTTGTTTGTCCTTGGTTCCCTCATTGACCTTCTACCCTTTATTTGCTTGCATGTGAATGTAGGATCCCAAGTTGTTGTTGTCCCTCATTGCATTATTCAGATGGAAAATGTTCTTAAGAGAAGGAAAGCCCATTGCCCTCCAGATAAAGCAACATTAAGAATAATCTCTAATTTTCTGATGTTGTGAGAAAGAGGCCTTTATTGGTGGCCAATCAGAACTCAATTATTTTTAGTAGATAGTTGAAAGAGCAAACTTCCCCAGTTACCCTAAATGTGTCTTAATGGAGATCTTCACAAATGACTTTTCATTGTAATTAAAAATAGAAATCGTCATCAATTTGTGACTGGATTGTTTTTATAAAGCTGCATCATATGCGGTTCCCTTCTCCCTCTGACATCTCAAGTGACCTGAATGCCCTACACTGTGACTTGAGTCAACTGCTCATTTGATGGCAGATTGCATTTCCGTTCCTCCCATCAAACAGATCAATCATGCTTTATCTTCAGAACTTTGTGATGAAAAATAATGTAAAAATCTTGTAGGTATGGACAATTTTTCTTGCATGTGCTCATAACAGAAACAGTTTCTGTGTCAATTTGACTTACTTTTTTTGATCCTGCTTAAAGATTGAATGAAACTTGACTTCAACTTGCGGGTATTATCTTTGGCTGATACAGAATCAATAGTTCTGCATATTTTTCCTAATGTTAGACTGTGAGTGAATGAGGAAAGCTCTGTACCATGATTGTAGCAGTTCTTGTTAAATTTGCAGTCTTTATACTTATTCCTGAATAACCTGGTTTGAAATACTTTGTATTAATAGCAGAGGTAGGACATAAGTACTTGATGGCAAAGATGCAATTGGAGCAGTGGGAATCAAGTCTTGATGCTTATATTTCTGGATTGAAATCAAGCCAAATAGTGGATTTTGTAAGTTACCAGCACAGCTATCGTGAAAGCATATAATCTCTCACACAGTTATATTATCTCACAATTGAGTCTCTGCTTATCATTGGAGATCATATTTCCTCTGAAATCTGTGTTTTTAAAGACCCCAACAGGTAAGTCATTGGAATGGAATGTATATTCCCTCTGTCTGATTAGTCAGGAGGATTCTGACCCACTTCCTTTCTTACATACATAAGCACAGTCGTATTATAATAAATACTAATAATAAATCTTTATTTATATCCCGCTTTCCTCCCTCATGGTACCCAAATCTGAATTTTAAAGTGCTTGCATCTGACAAGTTGGATAAATCGTTGCCAGGTGAACTGATTTCAGTTTTTAAAAAATTACAGTATATTGCAATCTTCTTCTGGGAGTCCTTTTGACTTCAGTTGTAAGGTCTGTAGTTGTAGAAATAGTTGAAGCTACATGTGAAAACATGCCCACAGTCATACTGTCTTCCAAATCTCACCACCTTATCTCTTGTCCAAGACACAAAGTTGCTAATAATCTTAAAAGACACGACAATTTAAAATCCAGAGCAACTCTGGGTTGAATATTTTAGTGGCGTAAACAAGGGCTTAAGCCACAGGAAACCATACATTTCCATTAGTACTCCGTAGCCATTCTTAACCTATTCCTGGTTCCTGCCCCTTCCTTACATTCAGTTTGTGTTTAAGATGCAGAATGTATTTATTTCAAAGAGAGACTTGTGCAATATCTTACTGCTGAAGTAAGTGGCCTCACTCACTGAGGGTATGCAATGAAACTGACATATGTAATTTTACATGGCATTGTAGCCTTCGCTGCAAGTGAAACGATAGCTAGTGAAATGATCTATGTAAGTTGATACATAAAAATGTTACCAATTTTGTTTTCCTGTTTGAACATACCTGGGCATGAAATACTTCAAAACACTGGTGTAATTTCACATTTTCAGATATTTTTCATGATGGTCTTTTTTATATGCCATCCGAGATTAAAAATACATAGAACATACAGTCCATGACAAATTCCAGGGTTGAATGTAAGCACAACTATCCTACCTAACTGATGTAAGCCTTCTTCTATGGGGTCTTTTCATTTTTTTTGTTTCTTTAGATGAAGAGATTTTTGCATTCTGTATCTCTTAAGTGAAGTTGTAAAGTAAATGCAGCCTTCCGATTTATCACAAGGGCTGCATATAAGTTTCCACTCCCCCCCCCCCCCTCCAACTAATTCTTACCCAGAAGTAACTCCTTTTTTTCTTCAGTGAATAACCTTCTTAAAGCATAAAAGATGAAGTAATACTTTTAGATGGAAAGTCTATTGTGGGTGTAAATAATCTGAAAACATTTTATTATACTCACAGAAGCCACTTTCACATTGGTATATTTAATAGTTACACTAGACTATTTTAACTGAAATGGAGCAATTTGGAAAGCTACTTGTGAATTGTTAGTTCTTCTGCTGATTTTAGGACACTGGAAAAATAGTTTGGAAAATATGTTAATTCTTTAACACAGACAAAGTCAAACTGTGCTACAAGTGTGGTTTGCCTGCATAAGTATTATTTTAATTACACTGAAGTTGACTGTGAAAACAGGTATTGCAGCTGTTTGGATTCAAGTTTTACCAGATTCATCTAGCAGCTTGTTTGAACAGTGTGTAATAACTTCAGTTATAAGCTTAAGCTTGTTTCAAACGTCACTGAGCTTTAAATTCACTTTAGTGTACTAATGTGTTGCAGCTTTTAAGTGTGTTTAAATTCCATTTTTTAAATGCTAGTATAGGTTGTTTTTAAGAGCAAACTGTATTTGACTAAATACTTGTTTGTAAACAATTGGATCGTAATCAAGTTTTAACTGTGAAACTAAAATGCAACATTGTGACTAAAGGAAAGGTATACTAACATCTTGCTTTAAATGTAGAGCTTTATTTCTTGATATACTCTAGCTTTTAAGTGTTTAATGAGTTATTTTATGATTCTGGGAGTAAAAGGGTAGTTGTTTCAACATGATGTCATGCTCTCTGAAAAGACACGATGTGTAAAATAGCGCACAAAAAGGAACAGCATGTAACAGTTGTACGAGAGTGGATTCAAGAGGGCCCTGGACTCCCTAACAGTAAAGGTTATCTAACAAGAGTTTGAGTGTGTCTTCTTTCTGATAAAGCAAAGCTTGTCAGTTTTAAAATTCCTCTAGAATTCAACAGTTACAGATTCATCGCTGAAGTTAGGGTAATTCTTGTAATAGATTGACCCATTTTTCATAAAGTAGTAACAAGGGAAATATACCCTCCTGGCATAGCTATATGAGATATGGATTTATGCAGTTTAATCCAGTATTCTGCATAGTTCCACCAAATGGGTAAAACTGGAAAACTTACATTTTTATTTCAAAACTGCCTATTGGAGGTTGTTTTCTTAAACCGCTGCCACTAGTGTATCTTCTCACTATTCTGATCAACATTGTTATACTACCATAATGCACAGAATCAATATTTCTATGTTGTGAAGGTAGAAGAGTAGAACATTCATTACCAGCTTTTTAAACGACTGCATTAATCTATGCCATAATATTACCTCGAGTGGAGGCCTTGGTGGTGCGGTATGTTAAAACCCTTGTGCCGGCAGGTCTGATGCCATGAAGGTTGGGTTGCTGACCTGAAGGTTGCCAGTTCAAATCCAACTTGGGGAGAGCGCGGATGAGCTCCCTCTATCAGATTCAGCTCCATGTGGGGACATGAGAGAAGTCTCCCACAAGGATGGTAAAAGCATCAAAACATTCAGACGTCCCCTGGGCAACATCCTTGCAGACGGCCAATTCTCTCACACCAGAAGCGACATGCAGTTTCTCAAGTCGCTCCTAAGACAAAAAATAATCTTGAGTGTATTTCCCACTTTTTACATGCAGAACAGTGGAATACATTAACCTGCATGCAGCACTTTCCTTTGCCATTTAGCTAAACCTGAAATACTTTGCCACAGTTTATCACCCTGTTGCAACCATTTACCAGAACAACTTGTATGCTGTGTGCCTTTGACATTTTATTAAAGGGCTTTTTTGTTAGGATTCATTGAGAAGTTTGCTGTTGATCTCTTCTTCATAGAACCCACAGCATCTAGTGGTTTCCAAAGTACAATCCTGATCCTTCTAAGTTTCCAAAATCAGGATCATGGAGCAGATCTGGAGTCAAATGGGAGGGGCGTTCTTATCCAGCTGTAGTCTTACCTCCAAGTGAACAGAGTATCAGAATCCCCAACCATTTCTATTTGTACCATTCGCATGACCTTGTTTCCATCCGCTGCTTACAGAAACAGGCACCTATACAAATGAACTTTTCCAGCCAAGGTCTGAAGAAAAAGATTTTTCAGGCTTTGGGGGGCAAAGCTCCAGGCCTGCCAGCCAGAGTCTACATCCGAGCAGGCCCAGCGCTCAGGTGTAGGCCCTACTTGCTGGGCCTATGAGCATCAAGCACTCAATGGCTCGTTGGCCCAGCTCGCAGGGCTTACGAGCTATCGAGTGCTCTGTAGTCCCTGCCTGCCAGGCCTATAGCCAAGAGCTCAATGCTAATATGCCTGGCAGACAGGGCTTATGAGCATCGATGGCTCCTAGGTCCTGCCTGCCGGGTGTACAAGCACTGAGAACTTGGCGCTCGATTTTAGGCCCTGCCAGCCGGGCCTACAAGTGTTGAGTGCCGAAAATCAGCCAACCAAATGGCTACCTTCCCCCCCCCTTTCTTTTTTTCCATTGCACTGTTTCTTTTGTTCAGGATGGGGTTGTACTGTTCTGTGTCATCCGAATGGACAGAACAGTACAAAACCATGAAAGAAACAGATGAAACAGGATTCGGGCCCAACTATACTGAATAGGGAAAAGAGGGAGAAAACATGGTTGATGGTGCAAACAATTACCTATTGGGTGAGAAGAGCGGGATATAAGTATTGTAATAAATAAATGTTTTGAGAAAAAACTATATTCTGACAAATGATAAGACTTCTCAAGTCCTTTAGATGCTTCCGTGGTTTTATTCAGCTTTGGATATGCTTTGTTGCTGGAAGACATCTATATATTTTTGAGATGGGACAGCTTATAATGTGGGAACATTTTTTTCAGATGTGAAACCAAAAAAATACACATACCCTTTGTAGTAAAATACAAAATACACTTGTTCAAAGATGAGTATTTTTTCTGTACAAAACATTACAAATACAGATAAATGAAGATTAGAAAAGCTGTTCTGAATCTTCACAGCAGAACTACTGTGATACCATACAGATTGTACTTGGAAGTCCAGAAGAAATCGTGCTTCATTTCACTGTGATATTAATAATACTGACATCTTCATAAGCTTTGTCAGTTTTTGGATTCACTTTCACATTCGATATTCTCTGAACAACTTCCATCCCTTTAGTTACTCTTCCAAACACACTGTGCTTGTTGTCTAGCCAAGGCTATACAGTTGTGTTAAATTGAGAATGAAAGAAAAAAAGATAAAAAGTATTAAAATTCTACAATACCGAAACGTGGGAGAAACAAAGATTAGGAGTATGAACAGTCTAAAGACTAAATTTTTGGAACGGGGGATATGTTCCCCAGTATATTTTTTCTTAAGTTTTTACTGCAACAAGTAAGTCTGCAGAGGTATTTTTATCTCTTAACTTGAGAAAAACACAAAAGGATACTACTAAACAGTGATGGTGTAAGGAAGGATTCATGGCCTTCTGCAGAAAAGGCAGTTTGAGATTCAATCTGTAGTCCCCACCCTTGGACTTATTTTTACTAAACAGTACATCTTATGCAAGCTGCTTCCCCATTCATCTGGTCATGCAACAACCTTAAATGGTGATCCAGCATCCAAGTGTAGCTGTACCCCCACCCTTCTGGTGGTCCCTGATTTATCGGTACAGTGTGCAGGGAACTATCCAGGCTACACATCTTACTTTTTTCAATAGTACAAGGAGAGGGCAAAACTTTTTCCTCCATTGGTATTACTTAGGATCTTCAACCCTCAGTGGCAAATATCAACAACAAGCATGCATTAACTGGGCAAGTGTGGCAAGTTCATCAAGTGGAAGATGTATGAAGCTTTCCTCTGATTTGCCTTAGGTTTCAGAGGAATGCTGAAATGCTTGCATTTCTCGCTGCTTCTAAGTATCTGAGTAGCATTGAAGCAGCCAATTCATATAAGTGTGAAGACTGACATGATTCTACCTTAATTTTGTGGTCCCATTCTTCCACCAAGTAGACCTGACATGGGCAACTTGTGGCTCTCCAGATGTTGTTGGACAGCCAACCCCATCATTCCTAGACAATGTAGCTGATGGTGACATGAATTACAATATAAGACTATCTAGAAGGCCTACAAGTTACCAGTCCTTGCAGTAGACTATTGACTCAAATTGAGCTATCTTTTGGTTTAAGTTTCCACCACCATCAATTGTTACTCACCACCAACATGCTTATGCAACTAATACAGCTTATAATTTAGCAACTATGACTATTGACAAATGACTGACATATTACTTACCGTTGGTACAACTGTTATAAAGAACTGCGAGCCATTGGTGTTTGGTCCTGCATTTGCCATACTAAGCGTGTAAGGCCTGTCATGTCGTAAAGTGGAGTGGAACTCATCCTCAAATTCTCCTCCCCAGATGCTTTCGCCTCCCATTCCTGTGCCTGTTGGATCACCAGTCTGAATCATGAAGCCCTGCATTGGAAATAAGTATTGTACCTCCATATTATAGAGAATTTACAGACACCCAAAATGCCCTGCTAGACTGGACCAAATACCCATTTAGTTCAACAACCTACTAACCACAGCTAAAAAAAATCACTCTAACCAGCCCAAATGCAGGCTTTGAAAGTAATCGCTTTGTCCCTGGGCAATTTCTACTCTGAAAAATCCAATAACAGAATGTAGGCAGGTGAAATGCAGCAACTGATTTACCTTCCCTTCTCCCATTTCAAATGAAGCTATCGCCTCTTTGTGGCAGCAAATGTTGTACAGTAATTATGTGAACAAGGACATTATTTTTCCTGAATCTAGCACCAATTTTATCATGTGATGTCAAGTACTACAATGATGAAATGAAGAGAAATATCACCCCATTTTCTCCACACCATACATAATTTTATATAATTATATTGTATATCTTCTTAAATAGGGTCTTTCTAAGGTAATGTTTTCACGTTACCTCCAGTCTCTTGATTCTTATGGTTGTTTTTCACAGTTCATTCAAATGCTTTTTGTATTGAGGGCAAACAGAACATACCCAGTATACCATGTTGTGCTAATTAATAAATATAAGTATGCAACAAGCAACTTTTTACCTTCTCTAGTATCTTGTTGCCCAAGAAAAAGCTTATATTTTATTTACTGGATTCATCCACTTGCAAGTGCAAATTGCAGTACTAAAGACTAATCCTCAGCAATCTCAGGATCTCCCATGTGAAAAAATTGAAGAGAAACACCTTAGAACAGTTATGGACAAACTAAGGCCTGGGGGCCGGATGCGGCCCCCGGGAGCTTACCTCAGGTCCTCCCCATTTTCACTGTCCTCTTGGCATAAGGATATGGCAGTTCACCACATCCTCATGCCAAAAAGATGAGAGAGGGAGGCACGCAGCAGCTGAGAGCCCTCTGGAACGCTCTCAGCCACTTTATGTCTCACCCTTCTCCTCCTCCCAGAATAAGGATGGTGCAAGTGGACTCATCCTTATGCCAGGACAGTTTTGAGGAAGGCGTGCAGTGGCTGGGAGCCTTCCAGGGGCTGCCTGTGTCACCATCCTCCTGGCATTATGCCAAGAGGACGAGCCAAGGATCAGGGGAGGGCAATGGTGAGGAGGATCGGGGCGGTCACAGCGTGTCCCGCCTTCCTCCTGTCCTTATACTGGGAGGACAACCTGAGGAGGATCCGGGCCCTGCCCTGCCACCTCGTAACCCCACCATTTCCCTCTTCCGGCCCCCACTGTGTGCTTGTCCCCCTCCCGGTTTTCTTGGCCAGGTTTGCAATGCAGCTGCAAGGCAAAAATGTTTGCTCATGCACGTCTTAGAAGATATTGGCGGTTGTAGCAGCCACATCCAAGTGGCTGCTAAGAGTACAATGAGGAAACTTCAGGTAAATTTCCTCAAACACAAAATCCATAGGAAGATCTTGGTTATAAATAGCTCTATGTATCATGCTCTAAACCAGACCTCCACAACCTGCAGCCCTCCAACTCCCAGAAGCCCTACCCATTGTCCAGTGGCCAGGAATTTTGAAAGCTGAAGCCCAAAATACCTGGAGGGCCACAGGTTGTGCAGACTTGCTCTAGAAGTGGAAAATATTGTGTTGAAATGCTATAAATGATTATCAGACATTTACCTTTATGATGCGGTGAAAGGTGTGGCTATTATAGTAACCATTCCTGCTATGCACACAGAAATTTTCCACTGTTTTAGGACATCTGTAATTGGAGGTTTTTAGGGTTAGTGCAATGTATTATGTTAAGTTTTGAATGAGACATAAAACCACAAGGAAAGCTCTGACAGATTAGACAGATGGGCATATGCATGGGGTTCCAGGCAACCTCCCCTTCCACTGGCTGGGCTGCCTCTTCCTAGCATGCTGGAATACTCATTCCTAGCATCACTTACAGACACCATTTTGGGCCAGCCTTAGGTGCAAAAAAATTGCACCTCTACATGGCGAAGCTATTGGAAGATGGATTCCTGAAGGCTGCAGAGCCTAGAAACAAAGGGAATCAAAGCAAGCAACTATGAGCCATCACCCTCTATGATAACCATGCAAACAGGTTGATTAGAGGAATATTCACTCTTCCAGACTGTTCTCAGTCTTCATTTCTTTTTCCTGCCTCAAACTGCCAGGCTAATGCAAATATATTACAAGACCACTAATATAAGTTAATTCTTTCATGCCACTGGGCAGCTGTCAACATTTGACCATACTTCCACTGAGGAGATCAAATGTTATGGGGTAGGGGATTTAAACTGATGCATTTGCAGATATTTTCATCATTTTGGACCACCACAGAACAAAATATAGCTAGAAAAACTGGAGGGAATGAGAAAACTCTGGAAAAACTGGCAAAAACAATCAAGATAAAGGAATGGAATATATATAGTTCCGTCAAGTAGGTAAAATTTAACTAAGTTTTTTACTAAAAATAAAATTTAAAAATATTCATATACATACTCAACAGGGAAGAGCTTGACATGAATATCTCCCATGCTTGTGTGAATAATGGCACTATCAGATACTCGTTTGGGTCCTTCTGCCTGAGTGGCTGCCATGACCTCTTCTTTAGACGGCTTCTCGTTAAATACATCTCTATCAGAGTCTGCACTCTTGGTGTCTTCTGGTTCACGCTTGGTAAACTGAAGAAAGAGACAGTAGTACCCTTGTTTTATTTTTATTAACAAGACTCATCATAAGAAATATATCTAGCAACCACACTCTAAAATTCTCCCAATAAATGTCCTATATCAGTGGTTCTCAATCTGGGGTCCCCAGATGTTTTTGGCCTTCAACTCCCAGAAATGCTAACAGCTGGTAAACTGTATGGATTTCTGGGAGTTGTAGGCCAAAATCATCTGGGGACTCCAGGTTGAGAACCACTGTTCTATATGATAGCTTAATTTACATAAGGAACGCCATCTTGCAGCATAGTGCAGACTCCATTTCACCACTATTACTTTTGTGAATCCTTATTAACCCCTATTTTTGCTTATTAACCCTGACCTTTCCTAAAGGACATTTACAGTGTTCCCTCACTTTTCACGGAGATTACATTCCAGGACCACCCACGATAAGTGAGAATCTGCGAAGTAGGGACACTATTTTTATTTTAATATTTAAACATTAGTTTAATAGGTGACCTTTCTCCCCCTTGCAAGCCCAGCGGAGAGTGAAGCCTTTCCTACCAGCGCTGGCAGGTCCCTTGCTCCGTGCCCACCCATGTTGTCCTGTCTGCCTCTGCTCCTGCAGCCAGGGAAGAAGGAACACCGCTCTGCCCGGTGAGCGAGCGAGTGAGGGTGGGTGAGAGAGTGACAGTGAGATTGAAGGCAGGCAGCAGCAGTGGCAGAAGAGGAGCCTGGAAGAGGGGGCCAGGCTCCTGTTTCTGTTGCCGCTCCAGCCAGCCACGCCGGGAAACGTGGAGGACTCGGAAGAGGAGGCAGGACTTGTGCAGGACTCCGCTCCCTCCGCCTCCTCCACATTTCACGGCATCGCCAGCTGGAGCGGCGGCAGAAACAGGAGCCTGGCCGCCTCTTCCAGGCTCCTCTTCTGCCGCCCGCCCTCACTCTCTCACCCACCCACCCTCCCTTGCTCACTCACTCATCGGGCAGGCACAAAGCAAAAGGGCAGCCCAGAGGAGGAGAAGCAGCAATGGGGAGGGTAAATAAATAAATAAATTTCCCGCGAAACAGCAACCTTACGTTCCTGCGAACCCTTACGTAGCAGGGGAACACTGCTACGTGGTCAATTAGGCTAGTTAACCCCTACTTCCCTGCAGGGCTAACAGGCTATCTATAATTCTATCTTCTGTCACTGGCCCCTGATGGGAGAACCTCAAAAAAAAAACACAAGGTTAAGTAAAGGAAGTGGTAGTAGCAGTAGGCGACCCTTTCAAGAGACATGGAACGAGATGGATGGCATTATAGAAAAAATGGCAGATCAAATAGTAGTAAGCAGAATGTGGAATATAAGTAGGCATTTTGAAACTAATCATTCCCAGCTCTTGAAAAATGTGATGAAAGGAAGGAATACATTTCCAGGCAGCTACACCTTTTGAGCCAATCTAATTCCCTCCTTAAATTTGTAAAAGACTCTACAAATTTAACATCTGCAAGTTTGAGCATTGCTCACTCCATAGCTCAGCATGTATATTACAATTATACATTTTTGTTATTTAAACTATAAATATAGCAAAATTATGGTTTTTTTCTCAAACTGATACACCATGCGAATTATGCTTGGGTTTTTGTTTTGTTTTTTGCAAATTCTGACACACCCAGCACAAGTGGTTGCCCATCTCTGCTCTAACTGGAATGGCAGGATCCAAGGTTCTTTTTCAGTTGAGCCATTAAGACCCCGCCCCCTTTTCCAACAGTTTTTTCAATGTTGCCTAATCAACTGGTCATATTTGCCCTTCTCTGACAAACCTAAAAGGCGAGGATGTTAGTAAGGATAAATAGAAATAAGAAAATTAGGAAACGTATGCAATGATATGTCTCCTGGTAACCTGCAACTCGATTTTGAAAACGAGCTCAGAGGCAATGGCTCCAGAATGGAGAATATTGCAGTAGCAATGATATCTCTCTTGAAAAGTTGCAACTGTTATTTTGAAAATGGCCAACATTTAGAAAACTGGGCCTCCAAGGCGATGCCTTCAAAGTGGAGAACATTTCAGTACAGTTTAGAAATAGGTAGAGTCTTTGAGACAAATGTGAGCAAGAGAACTAGTGGTTCAATGTAATCTATCCAGTTTTGTCTTTGCTATTGAAAAATTGAGCAGGAAGCATTCTGTTTTGAATGTCAAGAAATGTCTAAATCGTTTTGTGAGGTTCAAAATGGATAAGTTACAATCAATTTTTAAAAAAGAAAAAAAAGAAAGAGAATAGATGTTATTCTTTATAAATCTACATGTCCAGGGACCTTTTCAGACTGAAAATATTGATTCCACAAATAGTGTTATTGCAAAGAGAAAGGGTACACCTAAATGACTTTCATAGAGGCATCTTCAAAATGACAGCTAGTGAGAATTGTTCAAGAACTGTTACAAGAAATGTTATAAGAAACTCATGTGGAACCAATAACCCCAATTAGTCACTTGTGGGTGCTCTTTTTCTGGCACCTGGAATCAAATAACATTGGAGAGAATAATGAGAATTGTGTTTTGTAGGGAAATGATGGACTTGTAGTGATAGCTGTCACAATGGGACATAATGGGACGAATTCCCTGAAGAATTAAGGAAAAGCCTATTAAACACCAAATTAGGTTATGATTTTACAAATTAAGCACCAAAACATCATGTTATACAACAAATTTGACAGAAATGTAGTTCAATACGCAGTAATGCTACGTAGTAATTACTGTATTTACGAATTTAGCACCAAAATATCATGATGTATTGAAAACATTGACTACAAAAATGTGTTGGATAATCCAGAATGTTGGATAAGCGAATGTTGGATAAGTGAGACTCTACTGTAAATAAAAATTAGTTGACAAGTGGAAGTGGTTCTTAGAAATTCTTAGTTAAGGTTCATTCTGGGATGTAGCAATCCACTACATTGGGTTTCACTCCCATGCTATAACTGGAATGGCAGAATCCAAGGTTCTTTTTCATTTGAGCCCACCCCCTTCTCCTATAGCTTTATTATCAAGACTTAACTAACAATTTTTGAGAACCACTTCCACTTGTCAACTAATTTTAATTTGTTTGCTTGCTTGTTTGTGGGAGGGCCTGGATTGCTGCTCCTGCCATCCCAGAACGAACCTTCACAGTAAGTACAATTTCTCATTCTCTCTTTTCAAAAAATGTAGGGCAAAATTTGAGACACATGGTAGAAAGTCAGGCAAACAAAATGACCAGAACAATACTTTTTCCTTGTAAAGAAAGGCTTAAGACGTTGGCAAACTTTAACTTGGAGAAAACATCAAAATGAGAAAAGTCATTAAGCAGAAACTTGGGAAGCAGCACAGCTATTAGTTGCCTCTAAGGTGGGACATGGAGCCTTGTAATGGGACACCCTATAACCCTAGAAAGACAGTTGTCTAGGAAGGAAGAAAAGACCAACTCAGCTGGAAAGTATAAACTTACCATATAAAATCTGTTTTTCTTGAAGGCAGTGCAAATTATTGTTGGATCTGCTTGTATATTTTGGAGAACAGGATTATCAGATGCTTTCATCTCTACAGTAACTGCTGCACGGTGTTTCTTTGCTACACCCTGGAACAGAGCCAGCTGCATAACTCTGATATTCTCCTGTTTGCCTAGAATCCTAACACATCTACATACAGAAAACAAAAATTTCCATTTATTATTTCATTTCAAAATCATTATGTAAACTGCTACTCTTGAATCAACATGACTCTGCTGGAATATTTCAAAACCACTTACATCTAAAGTAGTCTGACAGCTTGCGTATTATCATACCCTTGCAAAACTGCTATGAAATTTACAAAAATCATAAATGAAAAATCCCTGTTCATCCAGCCATATATTGTGGAAGCTTTGCCATGTTTATGTGGAGAGTAGCAAATAAATTTGTAAGTGTATGTCTTCTGGTTTGTTACAGAAGCTAATAGAAGCTTAACAAATTATTATCATGAATGATAATGATATTCCAACCATGTTTTCGTCTTCTACAGTGAATACAGACCAGTGGTTCTCAACCTGTGGGTCACCAGATGTTTTGTCCTTCAACGTAGAGCCTTTTCGACCTATGCTCCAATTCTGTGGAACTCTTTGCCTCCATATGTTAGAGCAATGTCGGAGTTGCACCCTTTTGTAAAAGCGCTGAAGACTTGGCTGTTTGGTTGTGCATTTAAGTAAATCAGATCAAATTTGCCAAATAGTCACTGTTGAATGTTTTTATGTTGAATGTTTTATATTGTGGAATGATATTTTAAATTGTAAGTCACTCGGAGCACTCTGGTGGAGAGCGACTAATTAAGAAATAAAGTGAAGTGAAGTGAAGTAAACTCTCAGAAATCCTAACAGCTGGTAAACTGGCTGGGATTTCTGAGAGTTGTAGGCCAAATCAGCTGGGGACCCACAGGTTGAGAACAACTGATATAGACTAACAAGCAGAGGTTTGTTTTCCATCCCACTAAATAGGGTTCCTGGCTTCTTGTTCCCTTTACAAGCTTGTATTTCATTTTTGTATTATGAATCCTAGGTTTCCAACGGAAAAAAGCCAAAAATCCTGTTATATACAATGTGCTAATTAACCCTTCTGGGTTTATCAGTTGTTGTAGGATGGAGGAGAAAAGCAGGAGTGAACTTCAATGCACTTGGACACAAATTATTTGTGATAAGATGGAATTTTGGAGAAATATTGTAGGGTAGGATTTAGATATTTTAATAAGTAAATAAAGACCCAGAATTAAACTAAACTCTGCCTCCTCTCAGCAGACTCCTCATGTGGTCACCAAATCAGCTTCAGTGGGCGCAAGGGGGGGGGGGGGGCTGCATAAGGAAAGAGAAGGAAAACTTTCACTGCACAGATGAATGTGTGCTCATATCGCACATTGAAAAATATACCTACCGGTTTGTTTCCACATTGATGACTTTAATTCCCAGCATTGTTCCATAGAGCACAAAATGTCCAGTTTCATCGAAAATGATGTTAATTAATCGTACAGCATCAACTTTCTCAAGCTCCCGTTCCACAGCCATACGGCGTCCAAACTCCATGTCTGGTAGCTGTTGCCTCATCTGTTGCAGCTCAGTAAACATCTATGGAAACAAAACACCTTCCTATTATATGCCTTGAGCCAATTTAGTAGTGCACATCAAATATAGCACCAAAATAGTAATATTCATGGCAGTAATATTTACCTGGTTTCAATCTAGCATAGTTTTATGAATTTGAATTAATTGGAAGATTATTTACAAAGAGACAATTATTCATGGATTAAAAAGGCTGAAATCACAAGAAACTGAACACAACTAAAATACATCAGCCTCTCGCTTTTAACAACTATGGCAAACTTAACAGCTCAGGACTATGGCACCCATTAATGCTATTTTCATCCTGTAAGTTATCAAACAATTTAAATACTTCATGAATAATTTGTCACAAAAATTCCTTTTTACAATTAAAAATAATATTTCAAGAAGATATTCATACAATCACCTGATTGTTGAATTTAACAGCGGTAGGCATTTTTAATTAAAATCTTTATTGAGGCCCACTGCTCCAGTTTTGAGTACTATTTTAAACATAAAATACCAAAATGTACTGATAGCTGTGTCTAAGGCTGTAAAAGAATTAGCTCTTACAACGTTTTTGTACATATGTATGCAGATAATTTCACAGTTGAAACAATTTAAAAGTTTTATTAGTTTCAGCAAATAATTGAATATGTAAACTTACACTCAAAGATTCATCGAAGACCCTCATCAGCTTTCCTGTCAAGAATCTGAAAATTCGGACTTTTCTGTCAGAACCAATAGTGGCCATTTTTTTGCCATCCGAAGAGAAACACATACTGGTCGGATAGGCTTTACATTTAGCAAATTCATATAGATCAGTGTCTGTTTTATATTCCCAGTTCACATTTTTAGGAAATTTATATTCATGAGGAGGCCCAGTCCAGTATTCTATCATTCCAGATTTGTCAGATGATACTATGACTTTATAGACAGAGTTCAGTCGTATTTGTGTAAGAGGTGATGTATGGAGTTTATCAAAAACGTGAAGTGGTTGATTGTTTCCCCGTCCATCGTATATGAATATTCTCCCAGTACTTTTTTCAGATGCAGCAACTGAAGATATAGCATCTCCTGGGCAATATACCCATTCACATTGGCCTGGGTGATAGCTAGAATTCAAATTTCAAAATGATCAGATTGGCATGTTTTAAGGTTACAAGTGAAATCCTACATTTGAAATAACCAAAACAAGTTTAGAAAACTGAAACATGCAGAAAAAGCACTACAGCTGGCCTTTGGCATCTGCTGGGGTTTGTTTTCAGGACACCCTGTAGATTCCTAAATCCATGGAACCCATCCCATTATATATAATGGTGTAGTAAAATGGCATAATCAAGGGTTTTCTTTTGAGGGGGGTGTTTTCAAGCCATTGATAGTTGAATCCATGGATATAAAGGACCAGCTGTATTGAAATCTGTAAGCCACTTTAGTTGCTGGTTAGATACTGATGCCCTAAAACTTTCACTATTCCTGACTGGCCATGTAGATAACGTCAGTTAAAAGCTGTTTCTGTAATATGTGTTTAGTTAAGGAATCCAGTTGCAGTTTTAAAGTAAGGAAAAGTGGTGTTGCACTATTCTGATAAGATTTTCTCATCATATTTTAATATTCAGTTTATTTCTTTTTTTACTTTGGTTTGTATACATCTAAAAACACAAAAAGCACTTCCCTCATAAGAACATACACCAGCGATCAGACATATTGCAATTCCTTGCATAGCCACAAAATCCTAGTAAATTAAATCCATAATTAACAATAAAACAATTCCTTTAGTCAAATATAGCCTGGTTTAAAAATAGCTTGAAAACATTATCTTATCTTATTTATTTATTTATATTATTTATATATTGCAGAACTTTCAAGCAGAACTTTCTCAAATGAATGCTTCAGCAAAAGCAGTGTAAAATAATTGGAAATCCCAGCAAAGTGAAGTGACTTACCCAAGTTTGAGCATATTGATCATATCAAAATTCACCACATCAAAAACCTTCATTGCTTTGTCATCCCCTACAGAGCAGAACAATGCCCCTTCTGCGCTTGCAGCAATGCTCTCAACAACACCTGCAGTGATCAAATCAAAGAAATAATCTGCTTCCAGAAAATAAATTCTATTTGTTCAAGAAAAAAAATTTCAACAAAATCTTAGCTGCAATTTGATTGTAAAATGCTTAAGATGGGTCTACATCACACACTAAAGCTACAGATGTTTATGGTAGAAACAGTAACTTACTCAAATGGCTGCGAAAATGTTTAACAAATTCAATTCCTTCTTCCACTTTCTTCCAGAATTTGACATGCCCATCATGGCTGGCTGTTATTACAAAATCGGTCCTGTAGCACAAAAGCACATAAAAACAACATGGGCACAGATTTCAAGAAAGCGGTAGTCTTGATTGTGCCATTCTATTTTCCAAGTAGAACAGCTGTTTAGCACAGTTCAGAGATGAATGTAATGAATAAGCTTACTTGGATTTCTAAGCAAGGGCTATGAGGAAAGAGCAACAAAGAAATGAAAAAACCCCAGGGCAGCACTAGTGGTATCATTGGGGAGATGAAGAAGTCAGCTGTTTCTTAGAACAGACACTGGTTTATGGGACTTGGAATCTTTTAAAATATATTTTCTAAAGAATCACTAGTTTTATATTGTGTTAATGAAGTATATGTTGTAATTTTAAGGATTATCAACAAGAAAAACATGGGCTTTTGAATGCTAGGAAAGAAAATGCAGAAAACAAATAGTGGTACTGTGTTTTGTGTCTCCTTAGTGTAATCGTACTGTTTTGACAGACTTTGCAATCTAACTGGTTTCAACTGGTTTGAATATTGATATAGTTTTGCTAGTGCTATTTTAATTATCTCAGTTATGTAGAAAAAAACTTTTTTTTTTTACTAAATGCATTTATTTTTCTTATGTGCTGATTTGCCCAGTACCCTCCATTCCTTTGTCCGGGAGAAAGCAGCATGTATGGCAGGCCGGAAAAGAGCTGGGATCCACAGGGTAAGTGAAGTGGTGTACAGGGCTGGCTCCTTGTTATCTTCCCTTGAGACCACAGAAGATAGCCCTCCTCAGGGACTGCTGCAGTGGGGCCTCATTCTCCCTCTGGAGATTGAAGGGCTGTGTTTTTTCCACTTTCTGGAGAGAGAGGGCTGCACCCCAACCTCCAAAAAAGTGGAGGGACAACTGTAATTACTTTGCATCAACTCTCTTCCCTTCAGTAGCAACTTTCCATTTTGTGATGAACTATGTCTTCCACAGTGGCTTGCAAACTTTGGCCTTGGCAGCCAAATTCTGGGAAAAGTATACAAGACAACATGTACATTCCAGTAGAGGTCATTCATTTCACAGGGTGTTTCAAAAAGATGGAACTGATATGAAATCGCTGTTTCTCTGCAATTGTGCCCATGAATGAAACTCTTACCGCTTGAAAGGGTGGGGCATAGAGCTTCAAATGATTACTGCTAGATGCCTCTCCTGCACACAAAACAGCCCCTAGCCTGAGTCATTTGCAAGATGGCATCACCGCAATATAAGGCCTAATAAGATATTTTTCATTTGCAGAGGTATTTTTAGATTTCTTTCTGCCTCAAAATGGTTAGTAAAAGTTGATAATTTGATCACTCATTAAACCATTTGTACCTTTTTGTGTAATTGTAACATGTTGCCATCATGAATTATGCTGCGTTGAAATAGGGTCCGTCATTTTGAAACGCCGTGTACTATTAAGGTCTCTTGGTCTGAATGCCTTCAAACTTGTACTGATCAGTACCATAACATCCCACTACTTAATCTGAAGTTCTGAATATAATGATCCACATTGTTGTAAGGCACATCAGAGTTACTCAAATCAAGTCTCATAAGTGTAAAACAAAGTAGATGCTCTGAATGCCTTCAAACTTGTACTGATCAGTACCATAACATCCCACTACTTAATCTGAAGTTCTGAATATAATGATCCACATTGTTGTAAGGCACATCAGAGTTACTCAAATCAAGTCTCATAAGTGTAAAACAAAGTAGATGCTAAAGCCTTCCTCCTTAGATAGGATCAAAAATCTTCTACAGTGGTAATGTATATATTTCTGAGGCACTTTCCATGCAGTATTGCAATGCAGATAAATACATTAGCGACTTACTTAGTACACACAACGTGTGTGATGACATCTCTGTGCATGTAACTGCGTTCATACATTGAAGCACTGGGAAGATTATCCAGATAGACACGTTCGAACTCAAGAACTGCAAATATATTAAGGGGAAAAATTAAGTCTCTACACAGAAGTCTGAAATACAGCACTTCAGACACAGATTTACCACCTTTGTAAAAATTAGTACTTGGGATGCTAGTGCACTCTAATCACCATTTAAACAGGCTTACACACTTCAAATTTCCTTGGATTCATGCAAAACAGAAGCTATGAATGTTAAATCTCATATTAAGCTCTTCAATGATGAATTAAATGCCAGAATCCCCAGTACATGGATTTGCAAATCTCAAAAAGTTCAGTAAGAACAAAATATCAGAACACAGAAGAAAGGAGTTGAAATCAGATACACAAAAGTCAAGACATAAATTAAATGATGACACAATTTACATTCTGCTGAATTGTTTTAGTGTGTAAAAGTTAAAAATGATGAACACTGGATTATCTTGAAACCCCAACAAAGAAAATCTGGCAGATCAAGAGATGAGCTGCTAGTTACATAAATATTAGCAGTCTTCTCATCTCAACATTTTGCCACATTATTTCATTGACAACCTGATTCAAAAGTGCATGCCCCACTTGTCTGAATAGGACTTGCTTCTAGATATAGTTTATGGTTGTGCATCCTCAAGTCCAATTTATGATGATGCTATAACAGGGTTTTCTTGCCAAGATTTGTTCAGAGGCTGCTCACTTTTGTTTTCCTCTGAGGCGCAGAGACTGCAACTTGGCCAAGATCACTTACTGGGTTTCCATGGCACAGCAGGGATTAGATAAGGACATTATGTATACAGGCAGTCCCCAAGTTACGAACAAGATAGGATCTGTAGGTTTGTTATTCAGTTGAATATGTATGTGAGTCAGAACAGGTATATTTTTAAAGTGTAACTTGAGTGAGAGCGAGAGAGAGAAGTTTTGGATAGCACAGGGAATGGTTAACACCCCAGTGGCGATTGTTTTCCTGTCTGTGCCCCTGTTCAGAAGATTGCCCAGTGTAGAATACATCTCATCACGTTAAAACAGTGGATGTGGCTCTGCCACATGCATTATCACAGGATGTCTATGGCCAACACCGCTGGAGAAATTATACTGTTTAGATCAGGGGTCCCCAAACTAAGGCCCAGGGGCCGGATGCGGCCCATCAAAGCCATTTATCCGGCCCCCACGGCACAAGGCCAGAAGGGGGTTGGGCTAAATGACCCAAGGGGTCTCTTCTTCTCTTCCAACCCTATTATTATTATTGTTATTATTATTATTATTATTATTATTAACATTGAGGCTGGGTGGCCATCTGTCAGGGGTGCTTTGCTTGTGCTTTGGGTGCACAAAGGCAGAAGGGGGTTGGACTCAACGGCCCAAGGGGTCTCTTCCAACCCTCTTTTTTATTATTTTTATTATTCGTGTCAGGAGCAACTGGAGTTGCTTCTGGAGTGAGAGAATTGGCCGTCTGCAAGGACGCTGCCCAGGGGACGCCCGTATGTTTTGATGTTTTACCATCCTTGTGGGAGGTTTCTCTCATGTCCCCGCATGGAGCTGGAGCTGATAGAGGGAGCTCATCTGCACTCTCCCCGGGTGGGATTCAAACCTGGCAGCCTTCAGGTCAGCAACCCAACCTTCAAGTCACGAGGCTTTTATTCCCTAGGCCACTGGAGGCTCATAGAATCATAGAATAGTAGAGTTGGAAGAGACCTCATGGGCCCTCTAGTCCAACCCCCCGCTAAGAAGCAGGAAATCGCATTCAAAGCACCCCCGACAGATGGCCATCCAGCCTCTGCTTAAAAGCTTCCAAAGAAGGAGCCTCCACCACAGACTGGGGGAGAGAGTTCCACTGCCGAACAGCCCTCACAGTGAGGAAGTTCTTTCTGATGTTCAGGTGGAATCTCTTTTCCTGTAGTTTGAAGCCATTGTTCCGTGTCCTAGTCTGCAGGGCAGCAGAAAATAAGCTTGCTCCCTCCTCCCTATGACTTCCCCTCACGTATTTGTACATGGCTATCATATCTCCTCTCAGCCTTCTCTTCTGCAGGCTAAACATGCCCAGCTCTTTAAGCCTCTCCTCATAGGGCTTGTTCTCCAGACCCTTAATCATTTTAGTCGCCCTCCTCTGGATGCTTTCCAGCTTGTCAACATCTCCCTTCATCTGCGGTGCCCAAAATTGGACACAGTATTCCAGGTGTGGTCTGACCAAGGCAGAATAGAGGGGGAGCATGACTTCCCTGGATCTAGACGCTATTCCCCTATTGATGCAGGCCAAAATCCCATTGGCTTTTTTAGCTGCCGCATCACATTGTAGGCTCATGTTTAACTTGTTGTCCACGAGGACTCCAAGGTCTTTTTCGCACACACTGCTGTCAAGCCAGGTGTCCCCCATTCTATTATTATTGTTGTTGTTGTTATTATTAACATTGAGGCTGGGTGGCCATCTGTCAGGGGTGCTTTGCTTTTGCTTTCTGTGCACAAAGGCAGAAGGGGATTGGACTCAATGGCCCAAGGGGTCTCTTCCAACCCTCTTTATAATAATAATAATTATTATTATTATTAACATTGAGTCTGGGTGGCCATCTGTCAGGGGCGCTTTGCTTTTGCTTTCGGTGCACAAAGGCAGAAGGGGATTGGACTCAATGGCCCAAAGGGTCTCTTTGTTGCTGTTGTTGTTATTATTTCTCGGTGGCCAACTATAGTCCGGCCCTCCAACGGTCCGAAGGATCGTGAACTGGCCCCCCGTTTTAAAAGTTTGGGGACCCCTGGTTTAGATGGTATTGGACCCCCTGATATCCGTCCGGAATTAGCAGCCAGTAATGAAAGGACCAAGGCATTGACATCTCCGGCCCATCCTCTATTCGGATATCATCAAGCATGTCAACGCCTAAATCGGCTGTTAGGAACTGTGAGTCCAAAACACCCGGAGGGAAGGCCGAAGCCTGCCCATGCACCTTGGAGGCTCCTCACCTCTCCGCTTTTTGACCTGCGCCGCTTCCCCGGGCAAAGGCCCCACCCAGCGCTCCTGCTCGTCCTCCTCCGCCTCGTCCTCCTTCTCCTCTTCCTCCTCGGAGCGTCCATCTCCTCTTTCTCTTCCTCCTTCTCCTTCTTCTTCCCCGCGGTGGCGTCTCTTCCTCGGCGATCCCACGTTCGCCATGTTGCTTACGTCACATTCCGGCGACGCCGCGAAGGCCTGGCGCGAGAAAGTTCTCCGGCAGCCAATCAGGACCCAGGCAGAGCGGCTTTGAAAAAAGGGAGGGAAGCGGCCTAGTTCCGTCTCCTCCGTGAGGCGAGGAAGAGCCCCAGGAAGGGAAGAGAAGAGAAGGAAAAGGAAAAGAAAGGGCGGCATGGTAAGAGAAGCGAAGTTGGCGCTTTATGGAAGGGGACCTTCGCCTTATTTGAGTGCGTCTCTAAACTGCAGAATCAAGGCACTTTTATACTGCTTTAACTGCCATGGCTCAATGCTACGGAATCGGTCTGGAGCCTCCTCTGCCGAAAACAGCTGGTGCCTGGCCAAAAGGCAGCTCCCATGATTCCATAGCATGGAGCCAATGCAGTGAAAACGGTATTAAACTATTAATTCTACTAGATCAGGCCTGGGCAAACTTCGGCCCTTCGGGTGTTTTGGACTACAACTCCCACAATTCCCAACAGCCGGTAGGCTGTTGGGAATTGTGGGAGTTGTAGTCCAAAACACCTGAAGGGCCGAAGTTTGCCCATGTCTGGAGAAGCACCCTAAACATCTGTTGAAAAGTTGTTCCTAAACTTTTTGAATAAGGAATGTGCAATCTATATTATTATTATTGTTGTGTGGTCGAAGACTTTCATGGCTGGAATCCCGAGTTGCTGTGAGTTTTCCGGGCTGTATGACCATGTTCCAGAAGCATTCTCTCCTGACATTTCACCCACATCTATGGCAGGCACCCTCAGAGGTTGTGAGGTTTGTTGGAAACTAGTCGAGTGGGGTTTATATATCTGGAAAGTCCAGGGTGGGAGAAAGAATTATTGTCTTTCTGATGTATTTTCTGCAGAGTCCACTGTAGACACTGCACATTTTTGCTAACAAATTCATGTACATGTATAGGTGGCATTCAGAAATGCTTTTCTGTTGCCAAATTTTTCGTGACCCCAGTATTGAGTAGTGATCCTAACCGACTGCGTCAGCTCACTAAACTGCGACATGTCAAATTTTAGAATCATAGAATAGTAGAGTTGGAAGAGACCTCATGGGCCATCCAGTCCAACCCCCTGCCAAGAAGCAGGAAATCGCATTCAAAGCACCCCCGAACGGGATTCTGCAGGCCAGAATCCCGTTGGCTTTTTTAGCAGCCTCATCACATTGTAGGCTCATGTTTAACTTGTTGTCCACAAGGACTCCCAAGATCTTTTTCACACGTACTGCTGTCGAGCCAGGGGTCCCCCATTCTGTATTTTTGCATTCCATTTTTTCTGCCGAAGTGAAGTATCTTGCATTTGTCCCTGTTGAACTTCATTTTGCTAGTTTCTGCCCATCTCTCTAGTCTGAAACTAACAAAATGAAGTTCAATTTGTGTAAATGTCATTTGTGTAAATGTTAAACATTGATGGAGCAAGCATGTAGATGATTACACAGGAAATCCTGGGACCAGTTTGGAATCAGTTAAACAAATCACAGAGCATTGCTGCATATTAAGGACTTTACTTTGCCTTCTTTGGTAGGAGTTTGCTATCTGGCCACCATTTAATTTTGAAACTAACTTTGAACTGCATTAAATGGTTAGTGTAAATGGGCTCTTGGATGTGTTTGGTTCTTTTAGGAGTTCTTCACCTATGACAATAAGGTATAACTGATGCTTTTTTAAAGCACTTGTTCCCAGCCTTTGTTCCTTCAGTTGTTTGGGTTTTCAACCTCCAGAAATCGGAGCATTAATAATAATAATAATAATAATAATAATAATAATATAATAAAACTTTATTTATACCCCGCCACCATCTCCCCATGGGGACTCGGGGCGGCTTACATGGGGCAGAGGCCCAAACAAGTTAAGGACAAAATAAAAGCAACATAATACAATCACAATTAGCCAACCTCCAAACAACTGGAGGACCAAAGGTTTAAAACAATATTGTTGAAGACTTTCACGGCCAGAATCACTGGAGTGTTGTGTTGGACAGTATGGCTGTGTTCCAGCAGCATTTTCTCCTGACGTTTCATCTGTGGCTGGCATCTTCAGAGAATCCTGTGGAATGTCCAGGGTGGGAATGAGAAAATGCTGCTAGAACACAGCCACTCCTTTAAAACAATATTTCTTGTCATCAGTTATTTGCAGCTGCATTAGAAAAAGTATGTTGACAATAAATTTAAACCTTATCTGTAGGCTGAAAATTTTGCAAACAACAAGCAAAATATGTCTCCAACAATCACCAGCCCCTTAACAAGTTCGGATGATGCCAAAGAACAACTCATAGAAGAATGCGAAGAAATGTGGAGAGTGATAGAAGAGGTAAAGACCAGTCTTTGGGGATTGAATACTGATACTTTTAAGTTGAATGTATGTTAATGTGATCAGTGGAGCTGCACAGATTGATATTAGGTACTTCAGTTAATTTATTATGCTTATATATGTGCCCAAGCAAGCTGAAAATAGAGATAAAATTAGAAATGATTTTTGAAAAGACATCAAAGGTAAGTTCTTGCCTTCTCTGAGTTTGTATAAAATGAACAGTAGTGAGTAAATTAATGTAAGTCCAAACAAAAAATATCTACCATATTATACTTACTGTGCTGTCAATACATGCTAGCATGAATTTACTAATGGAAAACCTATCAGAAGATGTTGATAGGCTTAGGTACAAAGAGGAATTTAAAGGAGTACTTAGATATGTTGTTAAATGGCTCAAAGTTAGTAATATTTTCCAGAACATGAAATGTGCAACATAACTTGTTTTTGTTTGAAGATGCATGATTCTTCCAAGGTGAAGCACTTATAAGCTTTCATTTCAATGGAAGAGAGTTTAGATTTTAACTCTCCAATTCAAATGAACGGGATCTCAGTTTAATTGAGTCTTCACTGTTTCTAACTTTGAAGGAATAGGAAATGATTAGTTGACTGAGCTTATGAAAGAGGGAATAGGAATAATGTGGATGTCTGTATATATCTTTATCTGTCTTTTTTTTTCTTTTTAATTAAGTGTCAGAATAAATTAGCACTTCAAGAAACAGAAACTCTTCCGGATTCAGATCCCAAGGTACAGTTAGAATTTCCTTCTGAGAACTATCAGGGAAAAATGTTTCCTGTGCATAGTGTGTCAGGATTAATAGATTTCCAATCCTGTTTGATATGCATCTATTTATGCATTTAAATGTCTACCTGATCTAATCCCAAATGTGTAACATGGACATTAACCAGCCTCCCTAATTGTACTGGCTGGGAGTGTTGTAAAGTATACACTAACAAATCTGGAGGGATCAAGTTGAGAACAGATGGCTTAAATCAGTGATTCCCAAAGTAGGTGCTACCACCCCCTGGTGGGCACTGCAGCGATCCAGGGGGCGGTGATGGCACCTATTAGGACATGGGGGCGGAGCCAGGGGAGGGGAGGGCTTTTTCCCAAGAGCCTGAAACAGGGCTGAGAATCTATACCTCTCCTGAGGCGCTTGTTGGGACACAGAGGGCGGAGCTAGGGAAGGGGGCGGGGCCTCCTTCCAAGAGCCCGAGACAGGGCTGGGCCTTATACCCCTCCTGAGAGACCTTTTAAGACTAAAGGGCGGGGCAGGGGCAGGGGCTCTTTCCAAGAGCGCAAGACAGGGCTGAGCCTCCGTATACCTCCTCTGAGGTGCTTGTTAGAACATGGGGGTGGGGTATAGAGGTTGAGCCCCCCTCCGTTAGCCCCGCCCCCTGTGTCTTTGGAGGTGCCGCAGGACAGGGATAGAAGCTCAGCCCTGCCTCTAAAACTCGTAACTCCGCCCATCCCTGTCCTGGCCGCCCATTTGTGGGCCCTCCCCCTCCAAGCCCTGCATCTTGGACTAGGGGAGAGGCTCAGCCCCGCCCTCTTGAGCAGGAGCCACACCCACCCCTCTAAGCCATGCCCCCCTTTCTGGGGGCACTGAGTAAAAATTTTTCTGGAAAGGGGGCGGTAGGCCAAGTTTGGGAACCACTGGCTTAAATCCTGCATATTTTGAAATGCATGGCAGGTAAACAAATTTGCAACAACAAAGATGTATCCAATATAGCTGTAGCTTCCAGTGGAAACAAGTGTATCCAGAGTCTTGTATGTTTTAGGTTTTAGATTGTACGTTGTATTGTTTTTAATACTGTTAGCCACTTTGTGTTCCTTTTAAGAGAGAAAAAACAGGATATAATTTTTAAAAAACCCACAGAGTCCTTTTCAATCAAATCAAAGCTTCATCTAGCATTTGCTTCTATCTTTTTCCACTGTGGCCTACCAAATATCCCTGGAAAATCCTAAAGTTCAGATATGAAAATGATGCTGTTTTCCATGATTCTTAGTGACATGGAGTCTCCTTGTAGCCACTACAATTAACAGATGGTTGAGTAAATGGTCTGTGTTGTTTTATCCATGAGTCATAACCATTCTACTAGGAGCAGCAGTGGCACAATAGGTTAAAGCTTTGTGAACGGCTGACCTGAAGATTTGGTTCCTGATCTGAAGGTTGCCAGTTCGAATCTGCGGGATGGAGTAAGTTTCCGTCTATCAGCTCTAGCTTGTGAGGACATGAGAGAAACCTTCCAGTAACACATCTGGCATCCCCTAGGCAACGTCTCTTTAGATGGCCAATTCTCTCACACCAGGAGCAACTTGCAAGTCGTTTATGACACAATTAAAAAAACCATTCTGCCACTGCAGCTAGTATACATAATAGGTTTCGTCTTCTCTAACAATCCTAAATATATTCCCTCTGTTTAAGTACAAGGTCGCAGGTATTTTTTCATTTGACTTATTATTACAAGCTGATTATTTACCTTCACCTTATCTTTATTTATATTTAGGCTGGCTCAATGTTCTTATTGTATGATGTTATGTAATATACTTCTATCACAGTTCTCAAAGCTTCAATGAGGCAAACAAATATAAAAACAGCTCAGCCTATTGTACAGTGCAGTGTTATACGCTAGTGCTGTTCTGTAACAGTATAGAATTTGACTTATATTGAGATTATATTAGGAGACAGAGGAATTTGGTAAAACTTTCCAGCTTTAAAAGTTTAGTTTAAGATACACACAAATATTGTGTATAACAACATATTTTATATGAAGTTTTAAAAGTTTTGAATGTTTGACAGCTTCCATTGTTAATGAAACGTTTAAAGACTCAAACGGCAGAATTTAACCAATGGCAAAAGAAAGAACCTGGAGGTAAGTTATTTTTGAAAATAAAACTTTAAACTTAAAAGCTATGAAGTCTTAGGTCTTCAAAATGTCTAGGCTTCCGTGAAATGTATAATCATTATATTAATTAATGACACCCTGCTCTTACTCGTTTTAGCATTGTTGTATTTTAGGCCCTTCTTCATTCTATCAAAATGTAGTCTTGTTTTTTTCCTTAGTGAAATTTCATTCTAAATTCTCAGGATTTTCTTCATACTAAAGTATCTCAGAAGAGCTTTAGCATGATGTATTTTGGGGGATGGCACCTTTTGTCTTTCCCTCAGTCTTGTGTCCATTCTCTAAATACCTACAAAATAGCAGTTCAATTGCAACATAATTCCAGGATTAACAGTTGGTCCTATCTGATCTTGAAAGTTAGCGGGGTCAGTACTGCATATTGTATAGGAAACAAACAAAGAATAGCAGGTGCTATAGGCTGTATTTCAGAAAAAGGAACTGGCAAAACTACCTCTTGAGATTTCCTTGCCTAAGAAAACCCTGTAAAATTCATGGCATTGACAGGTGCCTTGGAGGCGCAGACACACAGCTTTGAGGTGCTATTTTTTGAACTACAATTCCTATAAAACTCTGTTAGAATAGCAAATAGCTATTCTGGTCAAGGAATTCTAGGAGCTCTTTGGTCATTGTGTATTTAATATGCATGAACATATTTTGATCTGTAAGCTGTAAGATAAACTGAGAAAATGGGACATACAATATACATATACATTGACTTTCCAGATATTCTCATCTAGATATTGGCAATATCTAAATCTGCCTTGGAGTTGAGATATTATTTTACATCAGGTGCCTTTGGAATGTTTTCTGAACTAAAGGCCATAAAGAATTCACAGACGTGTCCATGCTATAGAAAATGTGGGGGAAAATGTGTGCTTCCACCCAAGAGAATATTTAGTATATTCTGTGGAAATGAACTGAGCCAGTGTCGATTTCTTCATATATTAAAATCTTCTGCTTATAGTCATAATTCTGTTGAAATGCTGCATCCAGCTGTGTTTTCATTCAGCCTTACATGTAATCACTTTCTCATAATTGTCTTCTAGTAAGCGTGCTTTGCCTTTATATTTTTCATTGAAACTTTATGATTTTATCATTGTCATTTCCTCTGTAATTGTTCTTTTTATACAAAGCTTCTAATATACCTTCATTTTTTTTCTCGTGTCAGGAGTGACTTGAGAAACTGCAAGTCACTTCTGGTGTGAGAGCATTGGCCGTCTGCCAGGATATTGCCGAGGGACGCCCAGATATTTTACCTCCTTGTGGGAGGCTTCTCTCATGTCTCCACATGGGAAGTTGGAGCTGACAGACGGGAGCTCACCCCGCTCCCTGGATTCAAACTGTCGACCTTTTGATCAGTCTTGCTGGCACAAGG
Source organism: Anolis carolinensis (assembly GCF_035594765.1). Classification (NCBI taxonomy): domain Eukaryota; kingdom Metazoa; phylum Chordata; class Lepidosauria; order Squamata; family Anolidae; genus Anolis; species Anolis carolinensis. The sequence continues at coordinate 292,249,564 of NC_085842.1, forward strand.
ATTTAACCCATTGCGCCACCGGGGACTCCTTCATTGATTTACATAATCTTTTTTTGCTCTCATAATTTCATTGCTTTCAGTGTCAGAATATCTTTGCTCAAAAATAAAATAGGCAACACCTTTAAGACAGCTTGCTCACAAATAACAGATCTAACTTATAACATGCCATGATATTTGAAATACTTTTAAAAATAAGAACGCCTAAATATTCCCTCACAGGTTATGTGCAATTGTCATACAGTCTATCACTTTAAATGGAAGATATATTGTTCTGTTAGACTATAGTTTTCAGTCCTTTGGTAAATACTGTATTTTTTCAGTTCTAAGAGTATCTCTCTTATCCTTCAACAAACAATCCTATCTTGCATATAGGCCTAGTTCCTCAGTCCCAAATAGTGATTATAAATTTGCTGGGAAAATTAGTTTGAAAATCAACTGCTCAAAATCAACTGCAAATTTGATTTAGTGTATCATTTTGACGTAGTTTTAGATAAGAATGTAAAAGTTTATCATATTAATATTGTCCACTGTATAAATAAAACATTTTGCCAAGAGTCAAAATGCCTGAGCGAAAATAGATGTTTAAGGGACAGAAATTTAATAAAGCAAATTGGTCTACATTTTAGACAGATATGTATGTTTGACCTATGCGCATTGACATCCCACTCATTGGTGAAGACTGTCTTGGGAGGGAGAATTGTCTTAATTTTATATTCTGTCCATAATAATTTATTTCTTTAAGCCATTGTTCATGTTTATTCTGTTGATGTTTTGTCTTCTGTTCACTGCATTGTATTTGAAGTTGTATTGTTCTACTTCGTTGAAACCTTTTTAAATAATACAACCAAACTGTTGACTGGCAGTTCAGTGTTTTGCATTATAGATATAGCAACCACTAAGTGTAACTCAAGGAGAGGAAAGACAAAGTATTAAGGAGAAATTAATGAAAAAGATCATCTGGAGGACAGATTTACAATAGAAGATGAATATGCAGAGAATTAGTTCAACTCAATTTTCACTGTAGCAAAGGTTCATTCACTCCAAAAGTAATGACCAAATCCCACAAAGAAGACATTATCTCCATGCAGATAATCACCAGGATTCTATTGCTAGAGAGCATCTCTACTATAACCTCCAACAAATAATGATTAGAACTGATGTTTGTTGTACTTTTTCCAAGTGTTGCATTAGAGGAAGGGGAAAAATATCTGGTTTTTGGCTAACCATTCCCACCACTCTATACAGAAGGGAAAAAGAAGAGAAAAAGAATATGGTTCATTTCCCCAGAGAAGTGTATTCTACCCTGCAGCTTTTCAAACTTGGTTAGTGAACTATCACGCCATATGAATTCTTTAGGAGACAGAGCCTACCCCTTCTCTGTCTATTCAAATAAGTAGCCATAAGTATGAATAATGTTCATAATTATAACTGAATATCTGTTGTAAAGATCTGTACTAAAAGAGAGAGAAAATAGCTGCTTCAGCCCAATTTTGACACATGTTGCAAATAAGCTTATTTAGTTGAAAAATATGTTATTTTTGTTTTTCAGTGATTACTACAAATCCAGAGGTTCTGGTAACCTTAGGAAGAGACCAGGTATGTCCTTTAAATGTTTTTAAAATAACTAACTAGTTATTCTCGCTTTAGCGTACCAGTCTTAGGAATAAATATACATATATCCCACTAGCTTCCCTATGGATGGGAATGTGCAACTATCTTGATTATGTTGGAATGCAGCTGCAGGCAGATCTGGCTTTCATAAGCAAATGTGAAGGATAGTGGGAGTTGGAGCAGCAACATCTAGAATTTTACATAGTCAACATCTTTGTCTTAGGAAGCAATTGATGCGTTCTGCATCTTTTACTAGTGACACATTAGTTTTAATTTATAGAACTGTTGGGGTGTAATAACAGGAATGTTGATACATTGATCCTTTTCTCAACCCAATGTTCTCCAGATGTGTTGGCTGGGAGTCATGACAGTTGCGTGCCAGCACATCTGGAGGACACTAGATTAGGGAAGCTTGCTCTACAGAGTATAAAAGCTAACAGTGTCTCTGAAATAGTATTATGCCCTGGAAAACATCATTTACAGCATATGGTGGAGCAGCCAAGGGGTTGTCATTCCTCCTCTTTTTTGACCCTATCTCCTATATAAATTGGGACTCCAAAAATGTTTTTGCCCCCAAATGGGCAGTAATTCCATGCAAATACCCCATGGCATGTTCTTTTTGCCATTTCTCTGCATTTGAGGTAATTTTGCATCTTACTTCTACCCTAGAAAAGGTGATCCTCTCCCATGTAAAGGAATGGACAATAGTGCTGCCAATAGACTTCGGGCATTTGTTTTTTTGTTTTGTTTTTTTGTTTGTTTTTTTGCAAAAATATTTTGACCTCTGAATTTGTGGTAGATTGCATTTAGCTTGATGGAGTTTAGGTCTGCCTAACTTCCTTGAAGGTATTATAAATCAGATGTGTTTTAAAGCCCAACATGTTATGGAAATAGCATCTGCAAATATTACTTCTGAGTTCTTCCAAATCTGGGCCTAACAAGCAAACCTAGAATGTGTTTGTGGTAGGATTTTAACATAGTGGTCAAAGAAATACTATACAACATTACCTGTGAAGATTCCTGTGGTTACTCTAGTAAAATAAATAATTATAATGTAGCTAGTAAATGAAGTCACATTTACATTAGAAAGGTTTTTATTTTATTTTATTTTTTTAAAACTTTATTTGTCTTTCTCTGGATGTTGTTATATTCCAACAGTTTTCTTTTACTGATTAGAAGTGAAAGTGGAGCTGGTCTGCTACTTTGTTACAGCAAGATAAGATCCCACAGTCTTTACTTTGAGAAAATATCATACATTCAAAATCCTATTTCTTTGACATTTCTGTTTTCTAGACAGCTTCGCTGAAAATTTCAATTTTTATAATACATGTGTATACATATTTATGTGTGTATACATATTTATTTTATTCTTGGGTAAACATTAATCTAGAATTATAACATTATACAAAAACCATATGGATGGTTATTTATATGAAATAGACTGTTCTGCTAACATCTGTGGACCCCTTCCTATTCCACTGCTGTGGCCACCAACTGGAGGGACCTCCTGGTTAGTGTACAACGAACATAGATGGCTATCTATTGGCTTTTGCTCATATTTAAACCTCCCAATACTGTAGCATTCACATAAATTTACGTATATACTAGGCATGGACAAACCTTGGCCCTCCAGGTGTTTTGGACTTCAACTCCCACAAGTTCTAACAACCAGTAGGAATTGTGGAAGTTGGAGTCCAAAACACCTGGAGGGCCAAAGTTTGCCTATGCCTGGATATATAAATACATCAAGCACTGTCTTATATTGAGTTTGATAGCATATTCACAACAATTGTTTCTTAAACAAAAAATTTTTTTAGTTGCAGAAATTAGACCAGGAACTTGAGATGGTGCTATCATCAGTTCAGGCAAGGAATAAAAACCTGAAGCAAAACTTGCTAAGGTATGCGTTGTATCGGACCCAGTGTTCATTTTGAACCATTCAATTGGTGTTATACAAAAAAAAGTTTAGCTGCTTTGTCTGTTTTTCTGATGTCTGTGTTAAAAGGGAACAACAGTGGTTGGAAGAACATCAACGATTAATAGACGATCTCAATCAAATTGAGGAAGAACTCAGCAATGAAATTGTAAACCTTTCTGAGAAAAGGTAGGTAGACAATTGTGTCTTATGTCTAGTACACATCTAGCAGTATACTCTTTATCCTTTGTGCCCTTACAGTCCTCCAGAGCTGCCTAAAAATCTGCTCAGAAAGAGTCCCAGCGCTCTACTGAAGCTTTCAAGGGTTCAATGGGTGCTTCGGGTGGAAATTATCCTTCTTCTAATTCCACTGGCAAAAATAGTTCCATCAGTGACATATTCTTCAAATTTCTTAAGGAAAAAAAATGCATAATTGGGAATTATATGAAGAATAATTTGCACTATTAAATTTAGCTTTTGTTTGCTAGCTGATTTGGTAGTGCTAGTTGCCAGTTAGTTTAACGTTAATTAATTTACCGTATTTACGCGAATTTAATGTCCACCTTTTTTGGCTAAACCGTCACACCAAAATTGGAGTGCACATTACATTTGCGTAGTATGATGTATGATAAAGTGTGGATGGACATGCACACAGGAGAGGCAGTGGGAGCGTGCACCGGCCTCCCTGTTTGCCCCAAGTTGCAACTGCCTTTGCCACCTCCTCCATCACTCGCTGGGGCTGTTGCCTCGATAGAGCCAGGGCTATTCCCACTGGCTTCACCAGAGCCTGGGCTGCCCCCACTGGCTCTGCACCACCTTCACCTTCCTGGGGCAGCATAGGTAGGTGGGGATGGTGCCCGTCAGGGCCTAGTTGAGACTCTGTGCAAGGAGGGAGCCTCACCAGGAGCAGAAGGAGACAGCTTTGGGTCTGGTAAGTGAGTGGAGTCTGAGGGGACTGCCCTGGGAGCGGGGGAGGTGGAGGAGGCGCAGGCAGGGAGGCTGGCGTGCACTTCCATTGCATCTTCTGTGTGTGCACCCGCCTGCCTCCCCCCTTAAATCTTTTTACCAGTTCAATCATCGCTGCTTATATTCCTTTTGTTTACTCTGCTCAAAATGAAATACCCAGTTGCCTCTTACTGTGCCATTAAAATGTAGATAGAAAGGAGGACTTGGTATTTCTTTTAACTGAGAAATTACGGGGGGGGGGGGGCACACAAATAGGTCTACTGGAAAACCTTGTTCCTTTCCTTCCCTGGATGGAAAGGAGAAATTGGAAGGAGGAACAATGGAAGAAAAAGAACAAAGGAGAGAAGGAGGAAAGGAAAGGATAGATGGAGGCTACAAAGAAAGTAAGAAAAGAGGATGGAAGAAAAGGAAAGGAGGGAGGGGGGAAGGAAGGAAGGAAGAAGGAAGGAAGGAAGGAAAAGAAGAAAACGTGAGAGGATAAGAAAAAGGGATGAGAAGGAAATAAGGCAAGGGAAGAAAAGGAAGAGAGGAGGGTGTTGTAGCTCAGCAGCAGTCGCAGCAGGATGATGGGATCACTAAAGAGTTTGTGCCAGGTGGGATTGTGGGTTTTCCTGGGATTCAATCTCATGTAGAGGCAGAAACTGAAACTGTTTTAGACAAAGACATGGCCTGAGAATCTAATTGCCTCTGATCCTCCAGGCCTTGAAGGCGTTCTCGGGAAGAATCCTCCTCTCCAGATAAGGAGCCTAGTGAAGACAAAGGGATAACAGATTCTCATGAGAACACACCTGGTGACACTAAGCAAGGAGGCTCACCTGGTTCGTAGGTCAGCACGCCTCCGAAGCAAAAGTTCTAGGGGAGTCTCAATGCTTTAGTGTCTATAAATTAGTAGCTACGGGTTCCTTGCTCTTCAGTTCAGGCAGCATGGCTTTTACAGTCTGGTCTGGGTTCTCAAGTTCTTGTCCTGGCTTTGGGATTCAAATTTTCCTCTGTTCATGCTGTGTATTCTTGTTCAAGTTTTGCCTACTGACTGAAGTGGCTTTTGGTTTTTGGATTATTCTTGAACTTTCTTGCTTTGGATTCGCAAGAGACATTTGCTTGTGACTTTTTGGAATTTATATCTTCTTCCTTTATTTCTGCTTTGGCTGTATATGTTCGTGTAATTTTTGCAATAAACTGTTTGCCTTTTCTTTGGATTCCTGTGTGATGCTCTGGTCATAGGTGGCTTCAGGTCTGGGGTGCAACAGACAGATGGAATGGATAGGAAAGAGATAGGAAGGAAAGAAAAAGGAAGAGGGAGGGGTGAATGATGAGGATAGAAGACAGTAAGTGGAGAAAAGGAAGAAAGAAGGAGGGATAGGAAAGAGGATAAAAAGGGGGGAAAAGGAAGAGAGGGAGATGGATGAAGATAGAAGGGACAAATGGAAAAAAGAAAAGGAAGAGAGAGGGAAGCATGGAAGAGAGAAGGGAAGGAAATAAACAAGGTTTTCCAGTAAACCTATTTGTGTGCCTTCCCCCCCCCCTCCCCCCCCCCCCCCGGTGATTTCTCAGTTAAAAGAAATATCAAGTCCTCCTTTCCATCTATATTTTAATGGCACCGTAAGAGGCAACCATAAGAGGTTACTTTCCATTGCTGGAAAATTTGGGGATCTTAACACTTTTTTAATTTTAAAGAAAGAATTCTAAGCAGGCGGCCACTCAAACGTAGACCTTTTTTTGGGCCAAATGATAATGAGTGTCCTTTTTGCCGCAGTGCATTACATTCTCCAGCAAATACCTTTTTTGGTTTCAGGGTTTTGAAAATTGAGGCGCGCATTAGATTCGATAGCACACTAGATTCGAGTAAATATGGTACTTTACTATCACTGTGGTGTTAGCAATAAATGCTCACTGGAGGGAAGTAAATTAAAGGCAAATATGAAATACTTTGATTACATAATGAGAACACAGGACAACTTGAAGAAGAGAATGATGCTGTGGAAAATGGAAAGAAAAGGGAAGAGGGGCCAACCAAGATTGATGGATGGAATCCCTGAAGGGACTGGCTTCACCTTGAAGGAGTTGGGGGTGGCGACGGCCAACAGGTCCATGAGGTCACAAAAATTGTGTTAGAATGCTAATTTAAATTTTGGTTTTTGTTTTAGAGTATTTCAAGAATTGGAAACCAAAACACTGACAGTTACAGCTTGTAAGGATAAGATGCTGACGGCCCTGGGAGAGTTCCTTGAAGAACATTTCCCTATCCCTGAGAAATGTGAAACTACAAGAAAGAAGAGAGTATGGTCATTTGTATTTTCATATTAAATCAAGAACGCTTTTTCTTTAGATCAGAGCTTCTTAAACTTTTTCCACTTGTGATTCCTTTCTGCCCAGGAAATGTTTACATGACCCCAGGTATATAGGCATATAAAATAGGTTAAAAACTAAACATTTACTGATAATAAATTAGCATGTACGAGGCCTGCTAAACAGGCTGATTTTCCTTTTTATGGAGTATAGCTGAAACATTTTCTGCAGAGTCCATTGTAAACACTACATGTTGTTGCTAACAGGTTCATAAAAATGTTTGAAAAGCGCTACTAGGTGGCAACACTTTTACTGATGCCAAATTTCCTGAGACCCCAGCACTGCGGTAAGGGAACCCATAGTTTAAGAAGCAGTGCTTTAGATGATAACTAAAGCTGGAGATGAAAATGCTCTAAACACACCAGCATTGCAATCCAAATGGTTTGGCCCACATTCATCCTAGATTCACCTATCAAGTACTTGTCTTGTCAGAAGCACACTATTTCTAAGAACAAGTTCAGTTTCTGAGCCTTCTTCTCTTGCATAATGTCCAGCTGCCCATCTGTTCTTGAACTTCCTTATTTTCAGCGTATTCTACTTCTCCCTGCTGTGCTACCAGCCTTTCCATTTTGCAGGCTATGAGAAGTGGTGCATGTGCGTAGTCTTCTTGCAGGAAACCATTTCAGGCAGCAAACCGACCCTACAGAACTTTTTCTTTTTCAAATACAGTTGAGAATAGAGTACCTACGATGCCTCCTGGTGGCCACCTTTAACATAATTCCGAGGGACATCCATATTCTCAGTCTTAAAAACCACATTGAAAGTTCTTTCAGATTTAAATACCCGCAGATTCAGATACTTGAGATGTCTTTAGCATGTTTTATTTCTCTACCTCTTAAGAGAGGGTGAAAATCATCACTGCTGAAAGTAAATGGTAAAAATCTATCTCACCCATTTGGATATTTGCCTTTTTAAGAGATACCATCTTCCTTAGAAAGCTATAACTTCTGTGAAAATGTTGGAAATGTACATGTAGATGTATATTTTATTTTGACAGTTTAAGCTAAGCATAAATTCAAAATATTAAATACAAGTACAATTTAAAAATAGTTTAAATATTAGTGTTTTTAAAAGAACACTGACTGTTTGTCTACTTTTCTGTTAACTCAGACTAGAGCAGCCATACATTTTCAGATTATCTCCCATGTCCATTCTTGTTAAAACCTTATTACATAAAAATGACAGTTGAAATACTAAGAGCTTGAAAATGCAAACTTTGTATGCAAAAATCTACATGGATCACATACATTGGATTGAGGTCTTTGTGTTTTCTAATATTCTCTATTAGAATTTCCCAAACCATGAAGATCTTAGCATATAAACAGACAGCTCCATTTGGGACTCGGGGGCTTGTGAACCATGAGTGTAAATGAGAAATTCATTTGAGTGAGGATGTCGTCTATCCCTATTGTAAAGTTTTAAATGGTATGAAAATGAAAGTGTATTCCTAGCCATATCCTCACACATACATAGCTTTTACATGCCTGAAATTATTCAAAGTATGTATGAATTTTCAGTTCTCTATAAAACTATTTTTCTTTGTAAATATGAATGTCTTAAGTATGAAATTGTCTTTTTGCTTCTTGTAGCGTTCAGAGCCAGAGGTACAGCTAACAACATTACATGAAATTTTAGAGGTAAAGAGACTTGTTTGTTTTGTGTTTGCTATAGTTAAAGGCTGATATTAATAGCCAGCAAAATAAGTATGCAAGGAATTAGTGGCTTGGAGTTATTTGTATCAATTTTTTTTCAATTGTATTCTGATTTTTTGTAAGTTCTTACTATATTTACTGAAGTTTCAGGCCAACTATGGGAAATCTAATCTGAATTTGTTCTTATTTCCAGAATCTTATAGAAAAACATGTAATAGCACCTCATGATCCATATATAACAATCAATGCTTCATTTTGGCCACCTTATGTTGAACTTCTTCTGCGATATGGGACTGCATTAAGACATCCAGAAGATCCTGACCGAATACGGCTAGAAAACTTTGACAATTAGTGAGATGTATTAAGATTAAGCCATCGCTTAATCAGTAAAATAAAATGAACAATAAGGGGTATAAACATTATTTTGCCTCAGAAAATATTAGTTAATGATTTGTATCTTTCATGATAGTTCTTAACGCTGTGTTTGTAAAATATAAACTACAAAACGTATGTTAGTGTGAGTGTAAAAAATGCTTCTAATGTTATTTTAAAAATAATTATTAGCAAATAATGCTTGTATTCTAAAAGCTGTTCAGATTGTTAAAATAAGATCAGTTCTGATTAAATGACCATTTTAAGTTTATTTGGCTGTAGTTTTCCAACCAATTTTGCTACCATGAACTCTCTGATTATATCATCAGCATAAAAATAAACAATACATCTTCCTGGGATTATACGATGAGAAAATAATAGAATTTTTCGCTTCAAAATAATTAAGGCATTATGTTGACACACATCTGGAAAAGAGAGACAAAGGAAACTGAGACAAGGGTTGAGGATATTTGCTATTATTCTGTCCCTCTGTAGTCCTGCGGATTGGTAAGCTTTATTATGACCATATAATTAGAAATAAGGGCCCCTGGTGGTGGCGCAGTGTGTTAAAACGCTGAGCTGCTGAACTTGCAGACCGAAAGGTCCCAGGTTCAAATCCCGGGAGCAGAATGAGCGCCTGCTGTTAGCCCCAGCTCCTGCCAACCTAGCAGTTCAAAAACATGCGGGAAGGTAACGGCGCTCCATGCAGTCATGCCAGCCACATGACCTTGGAGGTGTCTACGGACAACACTGGCTCTTCGGCTTAGAAATGGAGATGAGCACCAACCCCCAGAGTCGGTCACGACTGGACTTAACATCAGGGGAAAACCTTTACCTTTACCTATAATTAGAAATAGGCCCTTTTGAATATATCAGAAACACATTTACAATCCTAAATGTGGTTTCAGTTACTCATATTAAAGAACATGTTATCTAGACATTTTCTATGCCCTCCAGTGTGATTCTACAGTATGCTTCCACCTGGAGTCGTTCATGTTCACTATTATCTAGTTTTATATTTCTACATTACATCCAGAAAAGTATCCTCCTGGATAATGGTGGTCATGCTGTGTTGTAGATAATGTCACTTACTTCTATAAGAAAGAGGTATTTTTAAAAATCACAGAAAATATCCAGCCTGTTCTCAGATCAATTTTAAATTCCAAATTCTTAGATGACATCTAATTTTTGCTGTTTTCTATCTAACACTAGCATCCAATAGCTAGTTCGTGTGGGAGAAACTTTTGGCATTGTCAAAGGCCTTGCAAAAAGAAAGGGCAATTGCCAGAGTTTGAAGGCTCATGGGTCCCAAGAGAAAATTGTTTTATAAAAGATTTTTGGCCCAAAATGCTCCTGCATGCTTACAAGGAGTCATGAGGGCAATTTTGATATTCTCAGTCAACTCCATTTTGATTGTAGATGACATCTCCCTATAGACTATATTATTTGCTCTGTTATTTGTGTTATGCTAGAAATGCTGTAACTACAGTATTATGTACCCAGGGCCAAAAACCAGAAGTTATGGTTACAAACAGTGCCAGACCCTAAGAATATCCTTGTAAACAATAAACAAACACTGGAAACATTTTGTACTGGTCACATAGACCTCAGATAAGGATTACCACATATGCATTAGAAATTGTTTGTGCACTCTTTATCTGCATTCCTCTTAAATTCTATAAAATACTGATGCTTGAAATAAACTATGTGTCTCGAACAGTGCGATGAGTAGGTTGGACTGAAAACAATGCTAGGGCTTGATAAATCATTTTCCAATGTTGTTGCTCGTTGTCTGTTTACTTTCCTGCTCAGTTTCAGAGCTTATTCCAACTCCATTTCCCCTTGAAAAATACACTAGGGCTGATATTTCAACACTGGTATGAAGATGTTCTACTTTCTTCTATACACAAGGGGGAAATGAATAGAAACCTCCTATCCTAATTAGTAAGCAACATTTGCTGCTTGATTATTATTGAAACTACTTTTATTCTGCCCTCCTATATTTACAGCATTTAGGCAAAGCTTAATCAAACAGCAACAACAAAAATAATAAAACCAGACAACTGCAATAAAAAAAATCCCTGGGGAGAATCCCAAAGAATCCTCAACCAGCAGGTCAAAACACTTGCTAATTTTTTTCAAAGGAAAACCTCAGGTCAGAAGAAGAAAATGGAAAAGGGGAGACAAACGTATGTCTCAAGGTAAGGAATTTCCTAATTTTAAGAAGGATATGAAGATATCGTGCTTTCAGATATCAAGCAGTGCATTGGCCATTACTGGAATATGGAGAAAAACATCCTCAGGAGATCTTAGGAGAGAAGAATCTGATGATCCCCAGGAGTTCTTGAGCCTAAGTTATTTAGGTTTTTAGATATACCGTATATACTTGAAGATAAGCTGAGTTTTCAGCCCTTTTTATGAGCTGAAAAAGCCTCACCCGGCTTATAATCGGGTCAAGGTCAAGCCGGCAGCGGAGCTTGGAGGCCATTGCTTGCAATATAAGATATATTTATCTCTCATCTTACCCTTCCTTATTAGTGTTTACTCTTTCAAAGCCTCCCTCGCTCTTAACCAAGGGAATGTTTTGAAAAGGGAAAGAAGCCCTTGCAAGTCAGGAAGAAGAATATATATATGCCCATTAATCTTATAAAAGCATTTTCCCCTGAAATATTTATTAATCTTTGCTATAGATACATAAGCATTTCCCCCTGCAAGCCTTTGCAATCCCTATGTACCTTTATATTTGTATTTATCTATCTACATTAATTTTATATATGAATTTCCCCCTCATATGTTTGCAAGTCTTTGCAAATCCTATATACATATAGATATCTAGAGATTTCCATGTACCTGTATATCTGTATCTATGTGTATACATTATTTTATATATGAATTTCCGCCTCACATGTTTGCAAGTCTTTGCAAATCCTATACAGATATAATTATCTATATACAGAGAGATGTCTAGATAGATATATATGAATATAGATATATAGGGCTTAAAAATATTGCAGGAGGGAAATGCACATATATAGAGAGGATTTGCAAAAATTGCAGGGGGAAATGCATATGTGAAATTAGTATATATAATTATAGATCTATATCTAGCTCTGCATTGTTTATGTAGGTATTGAATGTTTACCTGTTACTATGTTGGAAGCTGGCCTGAGTCCCCATGGGGAGATAGGGCAGGATACAAATGAAGTATTTATTATTATTATTATTATTATTATTAGGAGCTCCCGATGGCGTAGTGGGTTAAAGCCTTGTGACTTGAAGATTGGGTTGCTGAACTGAAAGCTGCCAGGTTCGAATCCCACCCAGTGAGAGCGCGGATGAGCTCCCTCTATCAGCTCCAGCTCCATGTGGGGACATGAGAGAAGCCTCCCATAAGGATGGTAAAAACAAAAACATCCGGGCGTCCCCTGGGCAACGTCCTTGCAGACGGCCAATTCTCTCACACTAGAAGCGACTCAGGTTGCTCCTGACACGAAAAAATATTATTACAGTAGAGTCTCACTTATCCAACATAAATGGGCCAGCAGAACATTGGATAAGCGAAAATGTTGGATAATAAGGAGGGATTAAGGAAAAGCCTATTAAACATCAAATTACGTTATGATTTTACAAATTAAGCACTGAAAACATCATGTTTTACAACAAATCAACAGAAAAAGCAGTCCAAAACATGATAACGTTATGTAGTAATTACTGTATGAATTTAGCACCAAAACATCGCAATATATTGAAAACATTGACTACAAAAACATTGGCTACTAACAAATTCACTACAAATAAAGATAGAATTGCATAAAATAAACTTACAGTAGCAACATTGTCAGAAAATAAATCCATAAAAAGTTCAATCCTTGCTACCTGGAGAAACAGCTGTGGATGCAAATTGCATTGGATAATCCATAACGTTGGATAAGCGAATGTTGGATAAGTGAGACCCTATTATTATTAAGTTATTGTTAATACAATATTGTTTTTGTTGACCCTACTTTTCCACTTACAGAGCTAGTTTACTGTTTTTCTTTGAAATACGGTAAATATTCAAAAACCTTTAACCTACTGATGCCTCAAAATAATTACATTGGGATCTATTTTCATTTTGAAATTTACCTGTAGCTGCTGCATTTTCCACCCTCAGCTTATACTCGAGTCAATACGTTTCCCGTTTTTTGTGGTAAAATTAGGTGCCTCGGCTTATATTAGGGTCGGCTTATACTCGAGTATATACGGTAATAGCCAGTATTTTGAAAATGACGACATCATTAGAGTAACATTAGTGATGAACAGGATGTTGGAGATGATCTTCAAAGGAGAGCCTACATCTTCTTAAGGCAGGGTGGTTACTTGCTAAACAGCTGTCACTATTAAGATGTCTCTCCTAATATTAAGCTAAATTCTCCTTTCCTGTCAGGACCCAGGCTGCAGAGCACCAATAACCATACACAGAGGCCAGAATCTATCTAATATCTTTATTGAGGAAATATATAAAGTTAATAAAAACAAGTGTAGAATATAGTTCAGAAGTAGACCTTTCAGGAAAGGTCAAATATAGTCCAGGAAAACAATGTCCAATATGAGATATTAAAGTCCAAAGTTGTAATCCAATAACCGAAACACACACTTTGCCAAGCAAAGTGAGGGGAAATGACAAGGTCCTTTAGTCCATGGAGCTTGATGCAAGGCTGGGAAGCAAACTAGATTCTTGGCAAATAAGGCTTGATTCAAGGCAACAAGAAGCGAGGAGCAAGAACAGGGTCCGTGGCGAAATCCGTGGCGAAGTCCGTGGAACAAGGCAGGGCTGGAACGAGAGCAAGGTCCTGGAAACTGGAGTAGCGTAGTCCACACACAATCTACTCCCGAAGCTGACGAATTGACTCCGCAAGGAATCCTTTGTGGCCAAGCATCTATATAGGATCTTGTTTTCCCGCCAAAGCACACTTCCTCTGGGGAACAAGAACCGAAACCTATACTGTCCAGATGCAGGACTCCTTAAACTTTCCCAAGGGAAATAGACTTAATCATCTAATTGTCTGGCAGCTATCCGGGCGCTTCGGCGAGTCGCCTCCCGCGCGTGTCTATCTTGATTATAATAAAGACGGCGAGAAAATGGGGGAGATTTCTCCTCAAGGCTTGTTTGTCTGACTTCTTGTGGGCAAACATCCTGCAGCTGCAAGGGCTCCAAATCTGGTAGAAACGGTGGGAAACCCAAGTTTTCCTCTTCATCTGTCACAACAGTACTAGGAACGGGACTACATGGCCCATAAGTCATCACACTATCCCCCTCCTCAAGGCCCCCCTCAGAAATGGGCTCTCTTCCCGAGGTGCGGGGCCGCGGCTTGGCAGGGTAGGCCTGATGGAAGTGGCGGGCTAAATCAGGGGCATGGACTGTGGAAGCGTCTTCCCAAGAGCGTTCTTCGGGGCCAAAACCCACCCAGTCAATGAGATACTGAAGGCGGCGGCGGTGGAAGCGAGAATCCAAAATGTCCTGAACCTCGAATTCCTCCTCCCCGTCCACCAAAACAGGAGTGGGGGCCGGCCGGTCTGCATCGGGGCGCACACCATCCGCCGGAAGGAGCAGGGAGCGATGAAACACTGGATGAATGCGCATAGAGCGCGGAAGTTGAAGTTTGAAAGTCACGGGGTTAAGTTGCGCCACCACTGGATAGGGACCAATGAAACGGGCATCTAGCTTCCGGCAGGGACGGTGGGAGGGCAAAAAGCGAGTGGACAAAAGAACCCGATCTCCTACCTTGATCTCGGGGCCCGGCTGGCGATGACTGTCAGCGTGGCGTTTGTAGTTCTCCTTGGCTTGGTCCAGTTGCTGGAGCAATAGTTGTTGCACCGCTGTGAGTTCTTGTAGCCAGTCCTCCGCTGCGGGGACTTCTGAGGTTTCAAAGACAGGGGGAAAGAAACGTGGATGGAAGCCGTAGTTTGCAAAGAACGGGGTTTCCTTAGTTGAAGCCTGGACACCATTGTTGTAGGCAAACTCTGACAGAGATAACAGGGAAGCCCAATTGTCCTGCTGATAGTTTACATAACAGCGAAGGTATTGTTCCAAAGTGGCATTGGTGCGCTCAGTTTGCCCATCCGTTTGAGGATGGTGAGCTGAAGATAAACGAGAGTCTATGCCCAATAGTTTTTGTAGTGCCTTCCAGAAACGAGAGGTGAATTGAGATCCACGGTCTGTGACTAAACTCTTGGGCAATCCATGTAGTCTGAAAACATGCTGAAGGAATAAATCTGCAGTCTCTTTGGCCGTGGGGAGGCCTTCGCAGGGAATGAAATGGGCCAATTTGGTAAAAAGGTCCACCACCACTAGGATCGTGGTGAATCCAAGGGAAGGTGGTAGATCAGTGATAAAATCCGCAGAAATTATCTCCCATGGACGAGATGGAGTAGGAAGGGGATGCAGTAGCCCTGAGGGCTTCTCCCTTCTTGTCTTGGAACGCTGGCATACCGGGCAGGTATTGACATATTTTTCCACATCCTTGCGGATTTTAGGCCACCAAAAATCTCGTAGGATCAAATGCATGGTTTTAAATAGTCCAAAATGTCCTGCTGGCTTGCAGTCATGACACAGGCGAAGAGCCTTTTCTCTGCCTGGTCCTGGAGGGATGTAGACATGATTTCTGTAGCATAATAGTCCATCCTTAAGAGAGAAAGGGAAATGTAGTCCTTGGCGAATTTGATCTTGAGCCCAGGCGTCTGCTTGTTGACTGGCTCTAATTTCTTGAGCACAAAGGGGTCCTGGAGTAGAGGGAGTTGGTTCAATTGGAGTGGATTTGGTGTTTCCCACTGTGAGCGTGGCAAAGTTCCCGGGCTGCAGCAATTGGGATTCAAAGGTCTCTCTGCGCCCTGCAGCATACTCTGGTTTCCGTGATAGAGCATCTGCTTGCTTGGTCTGAGCTGGGGTTACATAATGGATCTGGAAGTCAAAACGCTCAAAGAATAAAGCCCAGCGCTGCTGCCTCTGATTTAACTTGCGGGCAGTTCTTAGATGCTCTAAATTTTGATGATCAGTATGGACCTCAATGGGAAATTTGGCCCCTTCTAACCAATGTCTCCAATTTTCAAAGGCTGCTTTTATGGCCAAAAGTTCCTTCTCCCAAATAGTGTAATTTCTCTCTGGTGCTGTTAGTTGACGGGAGTAAAAGGCACAAGGATGAAGATGTTCTCCCACTGGTTGCAAGAGTACAGCCCCAATTGCCACATCGGAGGCGTCAGCCTGCACAACAAAAGGGGTTTTAGGATCAGGGTGCTGTAGAATTGGCTGGGACGTGAATAATTTCTTTAGTTGCTGGAACCCTTTCTCTGCTTGCTCCGTCCAGCAGAAAGGCTGTTTTCCACGGATGCAGCTGGTGATTGGGTCAGACCAGCGGGCAAAGTCTGGAATGAACTTGCGGTAGTAGTTCACGAACCCCAAGAAACGTTGCACCTCTTTCTTGTTGGTTGGCGCCCGCCATTCCAATACTGCTGAAACCTTTGCCGGGTCCATGGAGAGCCCTTGTGGCGAGACACGGTATCCCAGGAAATAAACCTCTTCAAGATCAAAGGTGCATTTTTCCAACTTGGCATATAGTCCATGATCCCGCAAACGTTGTAACACCATTCTGACGTGCTTCTCATGTTCTGATTGTGATCTAGAAAACACCAAAAAATCGTCCAAGTAGATGATCAGGAACCGATCTAGATAGTCCTGAAAGATATCGTTGACAAAGTGCTGGAACGTTGCGGGAGCTCCACATAAACCATAATTCCTGACTAGGGACTCGAATAATCCGAATTTGGTCTGGAAGGCGGTTTTCCACTCGTCTCCCTCCCTGATGCGAACTAGATTGTAAGCCCCCCGAAGATCCAGCTTGGTGTAAACCTTGGCCCCTCGAAGCCGGTCTAATAGGTCCGAGATTAAAGGCAGGGGATAGCGGTTCCGCTTCGTGATATTATTCAATGCTCTATAGTCCACAACCAAACGTAAGTCCCCTGACTTCTTTTTCACAAACATCACTGGGGAAGCGGCTGGAGATTGAGAGGGTCTGATGAATCCCTTGCGAAGATTTGACTCTATGAACTCCCTGAGAGCTTCTTGCTCTGGTTCAGTCAAGGAGTAGAGATGTCCTTGCGGGATCGGGGCCCCCTCCACCAAGTCAATGGCACAATCATAAGGCCTATGCGGGGGTAGTCTCTCGGCTTCTTTTTCATTGAAAACATCCCAAAAGTCTGAGTATTTCTTGGGCAAGGTGATGATGGATTCAGCGTCTGTGGCGTGACAGACCTTGGCTACAAGACAATGGTTTTGGCAATATTTAGAAGCAAACTGCAGTTCTCTGTTGGTCCATGAGATGCTAGGGTCGTGGAGTGTCAGCCATGGGATCCCCAAAATCACAGGGAAGTGGGGAACCTCGGTAACAAAGAAGGAAATCTCTTCCATATGTTCCCTTATCCACATTCTGGTGGGTTCAGACCATTGGCTTACTGGACCTGTCTTTAGGGGGCGGCCATCTATGGCTTGCACCACCCGGGCGTTCTTGAAATCGTGATATTGTAATCCCAGAGAGTCGGCATACTCTCTATCGATGAAATTGTTTGTTGCTCCTGAGTCTATCAAGGCATGGATCATGACGGGTCCTTTTTTTGCTGACCACAAGGTGACCACTAGGAGAAATAGGACCCCGGTTGGCGGCTCTTGAGTGGGGTTTCTGACCGGGTTGGCGAGCCTCTCTACGCCCGGTCGCTGGCTTCCCCCGCCGGCTTTGCGCCAGCCGCCTCGGCCGTCTCCGTATCCACAGAGGACGCCGCCGCCAAACGAGCAGCGGGCTTTCTTTTGGCTGGACACTCTCTGGCAAAGTGGCCCCCGTCTCCGCAGTACCAACAGAGGTTTAAACGTTGCCTTCTCGGCAACGTCTAATCTGGGACGCACATTGCCCAATTGCATCGGCACCTCCCCGTTTTCTCTGGAGTATGGGGCTGGTGGCGGGGGTCTCCACACTGGACGTGGCTGGATGCCGGCGGGAGCGGGAGGTTTTGCTCCAGCTCTCCCACTCTGGCCTCGGAGCCATTGTTTTCTGTTGGCAAGCATGACTTCGGCTCGTAAACATTGGTCAATAAGTCTTTCAAGAGAGTTTGGAGGATCCACCTTGGAGATTTCTTCCAACATCTCGATGTTGAGACCCTCCCGAAACTGTCCTCTGAGGGCTATGTCATTCCAACCGGTGTTTTGAGCCAGCACTCGGAACTCGGCTATGTACTGGGACAAGGGCCTGTCCCCTTGAGAAAGGCGTCGGAGTTTGTGGCCGCCCGCCTCTAAATTGTCCTCGATCCCCCAAGTCGCCTTAAGGTGATTCAGGAAGTTTTGCGCGGAACTTAGGTGTGAGGAGGCTTCATCGAACAGCGCCGTGGCCCAATTGGCCGCTGGGCCGTCTAGGAGACTGTAAATCCACGCCACCTTGATGTCTTCTTGGGGAAACTCGGCCTGACGGGCTTCTAGGTATGCCTGGCATTGACGACGGAAAACATGAACCTTGGAAGCTTCTCCAGAAAACTTGGTTGGCAACGCCAGGGCAGGGAGACGGGTTCCGCATTCCTTCAAACCCCGTATTTCTCCCTCCTGGGTATGGAGCATATCTCGGATTCTGTCCACTTCATCCTTGGCGATGGTGTAACTGAGTGGTTGGTCTCCCGCCCCGGTTCCAGTAGACATTCTGGCCTAGGTTAATTGGTGCTTAAGGTGGCGGAGTCAAACTGTCAGGACCCAGGCTGCAGAGCACCAATAACCATACACAGAGGCCAGAATCTATCTAATATCTTTATTGAGGAAATATATAAAGTTAATAAAAACAAGTGTAGAATATAGTTCAGAAGTAGACCTTTCAGGAAAGGTCAAATATAGTCCAGGAAAACAATGTCCAATATGAGATATTAAAGTCCAAAGTTGTAATCCAATAACCGAAACACACACTTTGCCAAGCAAAGTGAGGGGAAATGACAAGGTCCTTTAGTCCATGGAGCTTGATGCAAGGCTGGGAAGCAAACTAGATTCTTGGCAAATAAGGCTTGATTCAAGGCAACAAGAAGCGAGGAGCAAGAACAGGGTCCGTGGCGAAATCCGTGGCGAAGTCCGTGGAACAAGGCAGGGCTGGAACGAGAGCAAGGTCCTGGAAACTGGAGTAGCGTAGTCCACACACAATCTACTCCCGAAGCTGACGAATTGACTCCGCAAGGAATCCTTTGTGGCCAAGCATCTATATAGGATCTTGTTTTCCCGCCAAAGCACACTTCCTCTGGGGAACAAGAACCGAAACCTATACTGTCCAGATGCAGGACTCCTTAAACTTTCCCAAGGGAAATAGACTTAATCATCTAATTTTCTGGCAGCTATCCGGGCGCTTCGGCGAGTCGCCTCCCGCGCGTGTCTATCTTGATTATAATAAAGACGGCGAGAAAATGGGGGAGATTTCTCCTCAAGGCTTGTTTGTCTGACTTCTTGTGGGCAAACATCCTGCAGCTGCAAGGGCTCCAAATCTGGCAGAAACGGTGGGAAACCCAAGTTTTCCTCTTCATCTGTCACAACAGTACTAGGAACGGGACTACATGGCCCATAAGTCATCACATTTCCTAAAGTTTCTACCTGTTGGTTCTCATTCTGCCTTGCGAACAACAAAGGACAGGACTGCTCAATCTTCCACATGACAACCATTCAATTACTTGGATTGTTATGTACATAGGCCCAAGATGTACAGAAGTACTGTTTTGTGCTACAGTTCAAAGAAGCTTCTTGTTTTTAAACTTTATAACAATTTTGACATTGAATGAAGTTGATGAGATTTTTTTTTTCATATTCCACATAATATTCAAATATAAACCTGGATCTAAACCTGCCGACCTAATTGTGCCTAATACAACAAACTATAGTTTGCTGAAACCACAGAGTATCTGTTAAACAGGAATCCAACCACAGGTTCATCTGGCCTTGCTAAAATGGAAACAAACTATGCATAAGTTTCTGCATATGGATGCAGAGTCAAATCATGCTCCTCAATTAGCTTATAAATGTAAGCTAATGTACAGATATAATCATTTTAACTATAATGTAGGATTGAGACAATTTCTTAAGGAAATTGATGTTTTAACTTTAGCATGAAAAATATGATCAAGTTCACCATAGACTTTTTTATATGTTTCTAATTTTTATTATGTTCTATGATGAAGCTGTGCTTTCCAGCATTGCACGTACATGGTAAAGTCTTGCAGTGACCATTAAAAATCTGACACTCCAACACAGCTGGTTCTTAAGGAACAGCTCCTTCCCACAATATAAAGTCCCATTTTCTTTCTAGCAGACTGCTGTAAACACCTGGCTACATTTTGAGGAAGCTCAAGTCGTCAAGGGGAAAGGGGAATACTTAGCAGACTCTGGTTATTTAAACAAGATGTTTAAAGCTTGTTTCTCCTTCCTTCTCCTACATTTACTAATTTCTCAGCCTCAATCTATTTAGGAACAAACCAGTTTGGGTAGCAAATTTCGACCCTGGCTTGTTGCTTTTGTCTTTCTTATGAAGTTCACCAGGCAGCTTTGACCAGTTATCAATGAAGCTAACCGACATCAATGGGCTTCTATGGGGCTAAATCATGGCTCTGAGCACATCGGAAGGAAAACAGAGACATGCTGTGGGCATTCATGTGCAGGAAGCAAAGTCTGGATTGATTTGTATGAGTGAAAACAGCAGGGCTGAATTCAGGCCTAAGCATGAAATAAAACATCCTTGCTAAACTTCCTCAAGAGGGAAATGTTCTTCATTCTTTAACAATGGGAACAGAGGATGGATTACTTAGAATAGAATGTTATTTGTATGCTAAACCTACCTCTTCCTCTGGATCACTACAGGTCTATTGGGGGCATACCTATATTTTTTGTTTGTGAGCCTAACTGTCAATTTCTGTAACTGATCATAACAATCTTGGTTTTGCGATTTCGGTTCATATTTTCAATATAGATATTAGTTTAAGTCATTGCGTCTTTCCTCCTCACTATAATCTGAGGCAACTTCAACATTCTGTCTTATTTCAAATTGTTTCCAGGTTAAACAATGAACATTCCAAGGCACCTCAGCAGTGCAGAACTACCCGTAATTATAATCAGCATAGTTACAAAAAGTTCTTTGTTCTGTAAAAGTTTTAAAATTCTGGATTTTGCAAAATTTATTATGTCAAATGAAACTGAATCCTGCCTTCTCTTTTTGGCAACCAATACTGTTTGCAGGTGCTTCCAAATGAGCTTTAGGATTATAGTAAGCCAAGAAAAATGTAATTTTGGTGGTATTTCTATTGTAATTTAGAACTAATTTAAATGAGTTGCTGGAAGCGATTCCTTGCAGACGTACTTTAAATGCAAATTAATCTAGATGACTGTTTCAGGATCCTTGATAAATATGAGCGGCAACTTGAGACCTTTACTATTTATAATAAATCGTTTCCGCTTCAATCAGTTTCTCATGTTTCTCCAGTCTTATAATATGCTTTTCTGTTGCTAAAGAAACACAGGGGAATTCTGGTCAGTTGGCAAGGAGGTAAGCTGTTAGCCATTTGGTGAAAGGATCGTCCAGCAGCATCATTGCCAAAATTCTAAATAAACCACAAGAAATTCAAGTTCAGAAAAACGGCTCCATTATTAAAAAGGAATTGATACCTACCAGGGCACTCGTATTTTACCTATTCCTTATTTCTTTTCTACCAGCTACTTTTTATGTATGACTTTTGCAAAACCTCTAAATTCTGTGTCTATATATCATCCTCAGCCAAACTATATTATTAACATATATTATTTTGGGGTATATGTAATCTGATACTCTGACTGTGAAAGGAAAACTTGTCTGTTGAGCCTGCCCAAGAAAAAGAAAACAAGACAAAATACCAGCTCTTTGACAGCAATGTGCCAGCAAGTTAGTTTCAATTTGAAACTGGGGCATGATTTTATTTTGGTAGTTTCTCTTACATACGAAAATGCTGCATACATGTACCATCAGACTGTTCCGCCAATTCTAATATACATTCCATCGTTCCACTCAAAGCTTGGAATTATTCTTTTGGACTGTAGCAACCAGAATTCCTGGCCAACATGGTCAAATTGAGTGTCCAAAAAAAGTAACTTAACTAAATCTGTTCCCACCTTAACACATGTATCTGCTGTTTTGAGTGAGGGAAAGTTTCTTTTAGCACCAGTGCGCATTGCTGCCTAGAGAAACAGCTGTGGATCTGGGAGGGGGGGTAAACTGCATTGGATAATACAGAACGTTTGATGAGCGAAGGTTGGAAAAGTGAGATTCTACTATACCTCCGAACAGTTATGCATGTTTGATGTTGAAGCTGCAGGAATAAGAGCAGACTTTATTGGCTTTGTTGAGATAAGTGATATGACAGATGGAGAACTTGCAGACATTATTTTGAAAAAAATGGACAAAATTGGTCCAAACTTGCAATACTTATGTAGACAAGATTATGATGGAGCTACTAATATGAGTGGTCATATTTGTGATGCACAGGCAATTATATATAGTAGAAGTATCCAATGGCTATCTACATCCACTGCAGTATTCACTCACTAAATCTAGCCTTAGCAAAGACTTGTAGCATTCTACCTATCAAAAACTGCCAAGGAACAATATCATTTGTGTGCAATTTCTTCAGAGCATCATCCATCAGAATAGAACTGTTGAAGAAAAATATAAAAGACTGTTAATAATAGTATTATTTCTTACCCACCTCTCCTCATGGCTCGAGGTGGGTTACAACATTGCTAAAACACATAATCAAAACACTTAATCATTTACACCTAAACAGTCCATAGAACACGCATATTAAAGCATATTTCCGTAAAATGCATATTAAAATACACAAAACCAAAGTTAGACATAGAACGGAAGTTTAAAATTCATCATTAAAACTGTCTGGGTGGGCCTGCCGGAAGAGATATGAGTTCCCTTGTGTCTTAAATTCTGACAACTGAGCTAGCTGTTGGAACTCTACTGGCAGGTTGTTCCACAGTCGTGGGGTGGCCGATGAAAAGGTCCTCTGAGTGGTAGTGTCCAGTCAGGTTCTGGCAGGCTAGCACAGATGCCCCCCAGAGTACCTCTGTTTTTGTGGGGATTGTATAGAAGGAGACATGGACCCAAGCCATGTAGGGCTTTAAAGGCCAACATCAACACCTTATACTTGGCCCAGAAGCTAATTCGCAGCCAGTGGAGTGACGTTAGGATAAAGGCAATATGCTCACTCCTGGGTGTTCCTGTAACCAATCTGGCTGCTGTATTTTGAACCAACTGGAGTTTCCAAATTTGGTACTACGGTAGCTTAATGTAAAGCACACTGCAGAAGTCCATCCTTGAGGTTACCAGCATATGCACTACCACTTTAAGGTCCTCCAAATCTAGGAAGGGCATATCAGTCAAAGCTGATAGTAAGCACTTCTGACCATTGCATCTACCCAGGCTGACACATTTGGAGACACGGATCCAGGAGCACTCCCAAGCTGAATCATGAGCAAACAACCTGTTGCCACTTTGTGAAACCTGTTGGGTTGAGCAACATGATGCAGTTCTACGTTTTGTTGTACTATACAACAGTGAGACTTCCTCCCGAGCTGGACACCTTCCTTTAGCTGTTCTGAATGCTGAACTTGTAGTAACCATATACATCCTAAGAAAGCTTCTGTCATAATCCTTTCAGCTTAGCAAAACATTATAACGAGTAGGTATGAACATTTTCTGTAGTCTGCAACATGTCGACAGTCTCTTAGAAAAAGCCAGGGAGATTAATACAGAATCTGTGAAAGGATTTCAGATGATCTTTAACAAAGCAAGATCAGTGGTGGAGTTTATGGGTGAAAATGTTAGGATTCCTTACATCTGTTCAAGGCAGACTTGTCAAAGCAACATCCAGGCAACTTTACCAACACCTATAGAATATTGTACACTAAATGTGTATATGCAATTTCTGGACTTATTCTTCAGTCAGTTTCAAGAAAGGTTTACAAGGCACAGGGAAGTAGTTCAGGAACTGCAAGTGTTCCTCTTAATTGTGGCCATTTAAAATCCAACTTGAACAAGTGCACAGAATGTTACAATTAATGCCTTCAAAATACTGACATGCTGATGGAAGAGGCTAACCTGTGATGTAGAAAATGGAAAATAATAATAATAATAATTTTATTCTTATATCCCACCCCAATCTCCCCGAAGGGACTCGGGGCGGCTTACATGGGGGCCAAGCCCAGTGGAACAAAAATTAAAATACACCACCATAAAATACATTTTCATTACAAGGCATAACCACATAAAACATGTAAAACATCATAAAAGCATGAACTCAACAACAACTGATACCAGTAGCCGAGCACAATAAGTTTACACCTACAGAAAAACCATCAAACATATCTTGTGTGTGACTGACAGTTTTTTCCGAATTTGAGGAAACTTCAGGTTTCTGCAATATTGCCAGTGTCAACAGCTAAAAATGAAAGGTTGTTTTCAATTCTTAGATGTTTGAAAACATACATAAGAAGCACAATAGGCCAAGAAAGACTGACTGAACTTGTACTCTTCAGTGTCCACCAAAGTTTATTGATTGTCAAGGACAGAACGCCACAAGATTCAAAGTAACAGAGTTTATTAGATTACAGAACTCAAAAATGCCCGTAAAACACAAGGGCCAGGCAGTTTTTGCCTTTAGGAGCAAAAAGGGGCAAAAGTAAATGTTCAAAAGATAAACCGGATTAAACCGGAGTTTAATCCGGGTAAAAACAAACTGCTTGCTTCAGCCTGGGTATAAACGAAACGAAAGCCAAGGAACAAAAGATACAAAGAATGCAACTAATTGGCAGCAGATTCCTCTCTGCTGCCAACACTGTGCTTAGAGTAACTTGCGTCGCTCCCCCACACACACAGCAGACAGGATCTCCGACACGAGTAAATCAGCCAAGGATTGTAGCAGTTGAGTAGACCAGTTCCGTTCCGTAGATCAAAGCCAGAAGCAGACGTTTGTAGTTTTTCCAAGTCCAAGAAGGGGGGGAAGACAAGCCGTGGTCAGTTCAGTCCGAGTTCTCAAAGCAGGAGATGGCGTCCGTCAAGAAGACGACGGAAGGTCAAGCTAATAAGAGTAAGCACAGGTTTGCACAAACAAATGCCCACACAATCCCTCCCGCCGTCTGACCCTGGATTCCAATCAACTTACGTCACAGCACAGGAAAGCACACAAGTCTTCAGGGAAGCGTCCCACACACACACGGATCCCAAGCGTTTGCCCAGATTACCTTGCCCAACGCAATTTGCAATTGCTCTCAAGCCCCATTTTATGCCAGTTACAAATCTTCATCACTGTCAGCTGTCCTCCTTAACCCGGGCGTTTCCTCATCACTTTCCTCGTCAGAGCTGGAACACCTCTGACTACGCCCAACAGCATCTCCAGCTGTGGATCCCGTCCCATCCCTCCAGCTAAACCATGGGTCTAATCCTGAAGGTCCCCATTCATCTTCTGTCCCATCATGGCCAGTGGCACCCACTTCCTCCCTTACCCGAGTCCAATCCATCTCATCCTCCTCTGAGCTAACCAGCCCCTCCTCCATTCTCTCCGTAAACCCTTCGAAAGACTCCTCGTCGGATGGTGCTGCAAATATGTCTCGCAGTCTTTTTCTCTCTCGCTCCTCGAGAGTATCTGACTCTCGAGGAGTCTTACGCCCACGTCTGTCAGTAACAGAGCCATGAGGCTCAATCATAACACTATCCCCTCTCACAAAGGCCTCCTCCCCCGATGGCGGAGAAGTGGCAGTGATACCCTCCGCTATAGCACCACGACGACTAGAGGTATCAAGTTTCAACAGCGAACGATGAAAGACTGGATGGACCTTTAAACTAGACGGTAAACGCAAACGAAACGCAACAGAAGAAATCTTTTTAACGATAGGAAAGGGACCCAAATACCGAGGCGCAAACTTTCCCCCAGCCTGTTTAATATGTTTGGAAGATAACCACACCAAATCCCCTTCTTCCAACTCCTCCCCTGCCTGCCTGTGGCGGTCAGCCTGAGTCTTCTGCGTTGCCTTAGCTTCCAACAGTAAGCGACGGGCAACATCATGCAATGCAGCCATTTCCGAAGAGCGGTACACAGGGTCCGAAGAGACCACATTGGTCGACGGCGCCACACCTCCCCGTGGGTGAAAACCATAAGTTAGCTCAAATGGCGTATGCTGACTAGACGTGTGCACCGCATTGTTGTAAGCAAATTCCGCCACCGGTAACCACTTTACCCAAGCCGTGGGTTGATCTAAACAAAAACAACGCAGATACTGCTCTAAGAGCCCATTAACCCGTTCCGACTGTCCATCCGTTTGCGGATGGAAAGCTGAAGACACGTTTAACTTAGTCCCCAAACACTCATGGAAGTGTTTCCAAAAGCGTGACACAAATTGCGGAGCCCTATCTGAAATAATCACCTCGGGTGCTCCGTGCAAACGATAGATGTGCTTTGTAAATAGTAAGGCCAACGTAGGGGCCGCCGGAATGGTTGAACAAGGAATAAAATGAGCCAGTTTACTAAATAAATCCACCACCACCCAAATACAAGTATAACCCCCAGACTTAGGCAAATCTGAAATAAAATCCATGGAAATGATTTGCCATGGCCTCTCCGGAACAGGTAAAGACGATAACAACCCTCTAGGGCGCCCAACAGGCGTCTTACTCTGCTGACAAACGGCGCAGCTGTCACAAAAGCGCAGAATGTCTTGCCGCATCTTTGGCCACCAGTAGCTCCTG
The DNA here is from genome assembly GCF_035594765.1 of Anolis carolinensis. Classification (NCBI taxonomy): domain Eukaryota; kingdom Metazoa; phylum Chordata; class Lepidosauria; order Squamata; family Anolidae; genus Anolis; species Anolis carolinensis. The sequence continues at coordinate 292,276,242 of NC_085842.1, forward strand.
GTGATAAGCTGTACGGTCTTGAACCTGCCAAAGTGCCCAGCCATGGGTTCGTCATGGTGGGCTCTAATCACCTCCAACCTGAGGGTCCCTACTGGTACGTAAACCTGCCCCCTACGCACCAATACCCCGTCTTGATCCTGGAGATGCGGCAGTATGGTACGGTTACCTGCAGAGAGCAGCATCAGTTGCTCCTGAGTCCACACATCATCCTTCTGAGCCTCAAGGATCTGGTCATGTAACCCAAGCTCATTATCTACAACACACAGAGAGGCAGTAGGCAAGATGGTCTGACATACTACCTGCTCATTGGTCTTAAATTCCGGCTTGCGGGATAAAGCATCGGCCCGCAAGTTTGCCTTCCCCTCCACGAACTGCACCTTGAAGTTAAACCTGGAGAAAAACAAAGCCCAGCGGATTTGACGCTGGTTTAACTTCTTTGCTGTTTGCAAGTGCTCTAAGTTCTTGTGATCAGATCTGACCACGATCTGGTGCCGTGCCCCTTCAAGCCAGTGCCGCCACACCTCAAACGCCACCTTAATCGCCAACAACTCCTTCTCCCATATGGTATAGTTCTGCTCGAAGGGTGTTAGTTGCCGCGAGTAAAATCCACAGGGACGCAAGGTCCCTGAGGAATCCTTCTGAGACAATACAGCCCCCAACGCGTAGCTAGAAGCGTCCGCTTCTACCACGAACGGTCTGTCAACATCAGGATGGGTTAGTATGTTGTCCGATTGAAAACTAGACTTTAGTTGTAGAAACGCCTCGTGAGCTTCCCGCCCCCACACAAATGGCTGTTTCTTGCGCAGAAGCTGCGTCAAAGGTACCGTGAGCTTTGCAAAATTCGGAATAAACTCCCGGTAGTAATTAGCGAAACCCAAGAACCTTTGTACATCCTTCTTAGTCTTCAGCTCCTGCCATGAGTTGACGGCGTCAACCTTATGTGGGTCCATTTTAAGTTCCCTACCTGACACTACATGACCTAGGAACTCCACTTCAGGCACATGAAAGACGCACTTGGAAGCCTTGGCGAAAAGCCCATTAGCCCGCAGTCGGTGCAGAACCTGCTTGACATGTTGACGATGTTCTTTCTCGTCCTTAGAAAAAATCAAGATATCATCCAAATAAATCACTAAAAATTGGTCAATTAGGTCCCTGAACACATCGTTCATGAACCTCTGGAATACCGCAGGAGCATTACAAAGCCCAAAAGGCATGACTCGGAACTCGTGGCATCCGAAACACGTGTTAAATGCCGTCTTCCATTCATCCCCTTCCCGTATACGGATTAAGTTATAGGCCCCCCGCAGGTCAAGCTTGGTAAAGACCTTAGCCCCTTGCACCCTTGATAACAGTTCCGAGATTAAAGGGAGCGGGTACCTATCCCGAATGGTGTATTTGTTTAGGATCCGATAGTCACAGACCAGCCTAAGTTCCCCAGTCTTTTTGGCTACAAAGAATACTGGTGCCGCAGTTGGAGAACTAGATGGGCGAATAAACCCCTTGGCTAAATTTTCATCTAGAAACTCCCGCAAAGCTTGCCTTTCCGGTACAGTCAAGGCATACAGCCTCCCTGCTGGCAGTTTCGCACCTTCTGCCAACTTGATGGCGCAATCATATGGCCTGTGCGGTGGTAATTTGTCCGCTTCTCTTTTACAAAATACATCAGAGAACTCCCCATACTCAGCAGGCACTCCCTCCATATCAGAATGAGTAACATTTAGAGTGCAACAATCCTGCCTCTTTAAGATCACTTTACGTGTTGCCCAATCTACTTGTGGGTTTACTACAGCTAGCCAATCCATCCCCAGGATCACATCATATCTAGGCAAGCTCGTAATATCCCACACAAACGTTCCCGTTACTCCCTGCACCTCCCACGTTACTGCTGAGGTTTCATGGTTAACCACCCCAGTCTCCAGCAGTCTCCCATCTGCTCCTTCCACCCACACGTCGCATGCCTTGCGCACTCTAGGAATGCCATGCTTCTTAGCAAACTCAATGTCTACATAGGAGACCGTAGCCCCTGAGTCCAGCAGTGCCAAAGTAGAAACAAGTTCCCTTCCCCCAACAGATAATGTAATGGGTACGAAAACATGCTTCCTCCCCTCAGTTGACTGCTTGAGGAGCCCTAGTGCGTTGGACTCACGTCGCACTAGGGCTGGCCTTTTCCCGAAAGCTGGGAAGGTTTCACATTACAATTTTTGGCAAAATGCCCAGCATTCCCACAGTACAAACACAAGCCCAGCTGCCTCCTACGGCTCTTTTCCTCTGTAGACAGCTTTTTAAAGACCCCAAGCTCCATGGGCTCTTCCCCCATCACCACAGGTGCCCTGGTTACATGCATGGGTGGCGCACACATTGCTTTTGAGTGTTTACGAGCCTCGAACCTTGCGTCTAAACGCAGCACCTTAGCTACTAAGGCGTCCCAGCTTTCAGCCGGCTCCAAGCGTGCTAATTCATCCTGGAGCATATCACTTAACCCGGCAGTAAATAAAAGCATGAATGCATTTTCCCCCCAATCCAGCTGGTGGCGATACAGGTTAAACTTATTTAAGTAATCCAAAACAGTCCCCTTTCCCTGTTTCAACCGATACAGAGCCCACCCAGCGTTCTCCGTGCGGAGAGGATCCCCAAAAGTATCAGTTAACAACTTTTTGAAATTATTCAAATTGTCCTTGACTGGGTCATTTCCCAAAATTAAATTAGTGGCCCATTGTCCTGCGGGACCGGTCAACAAACTCAAAATAAAGGCCACCTTGCTAGTGTCTGTAGGAAAAGCATGAGCACTGAGCTGAGAAAAATAAAGCTCCACTTGTGCCAAAAAGGTTGGCAACTTGCACCTGGTTCCGTCAAAGCGTTCAGGAGTCAAAACATGTCCTTTCACAGCCTGAGCTGTTTGGCTAACGGTAAAAGCCGTTTGCAATTGGTCTACTTTGGCCCTTAACTCATCCATCGTCTTCCTGACGGGTTTATTGCTGCAATAAACTTTTTATGGGCGTTGGGCAATCTGTCAAGGACAGAACGCCACAAGATTCAAAGTAACAGAGTTTATTAGATTACAGAACTCAAAAATGCCCGTAAAACACAAGGGCCAGGCAGTTTTTGCCTTTAGGAGCAAAAAGGGGCAAAAGTAAATGTTCAAAAGATAAACCGGATTAAACCGGAGTTTAATCCGGGTAAAAACAAACTGCTTGCTTCAGCCTGGGTATAAACGAAACGAAAGCCAAGGAACAAAAGATACAAAGAATGCAACTAATTGGCAGCAGATTCCTCTCTGCTGCCAACACTGTGCTTAGAGTAACTTGCGTCGCTCCCCCACACACACAGCAGACAGGATCTCCGACACGAGTAAATCAGCCAAGGATTGTAGCAGTTGAGTAGACCAGTTCCGTTCCGTAGATCAAAGCCAGAAGCAGACGTTTGTAGTTTTTCCAAGTCCAAGAAGGGGGGGAAGACAAGCCGTGGTCAGTTCAGTCCGAGTTCTCAAAGCAGGAGATGGCGTCCGTCAAGAAGACGACGGAAGGTCAAGCTAATAAGAGTAAGCACAGGTTTGCACAAACAAATGCCCACACAATCCCTCCCGCCGTCTGACCCTGGATTCCAATCAACTTACGTCACAGCACAGGAAAGCACACAAGTCTTCAGGGAAGCGTCCCACACACACACGGATCCCAAGCGTTTGCCCAGATTACCTTGCCCAACGCAATTTGCAATTGCTCTCAAGCCCCATTTTATGCCAGTTACAAATCTTCATCACTGTCAGCTGTCCTCCTTAACCCGGGCGTTTCCTCATCACTTTCCTCGTCAGAGCTGGAACACCTCTGACTACGCCCAACAGCATCTCCAGCTGTGGATCCCGTCCCATCCCTCCAGCTAAACCATGGGTCTAATCCTGAAGGTCCCCATTCATCTTCTGTCCCATCATGGCCAGTGGCACCCACTTCCTCCCTTACCCGAGTCCAATCCATCTCATCCTCCTCTGAGCTAACCAGCCCCTCCTCCATTCTCTCCGTAAACCCTTCGAAAGACTCCTCGTCGGATGGTGCTGCAAATATGTCTCGCAGTCTTTTTCTCTCTCGCTCCTCGAGAGTATCTGACTCTCGAGGAGTCTTACGCCCACGTCTGTCAGTAACAGAGCCATGAGGCTCAATCATAACATTGATGGAGCCTGATTTCTGTCAAAGTGTATTCACACAGTTTTCAAATATTTCCAAAAGGCGTTGTGGTATTTTGTAACCACAAAATTACCAATTAAGAGTCATTTTAAGAGTTTTTAAAAAGACTTTTAACATTTGTAGCTAAAATAGAAATTTGATTTAATTAAGTCTATATAAAAATATATAATGAGTCATAGAATGTAAATTACTCTTAATGATTCACTAAAAATAAAAATTGTTTCAACCTTCTTCCCCATTTTTTTTCTGGCTACAGGCCTGTCACATGAGTACACACACACACACATCTACAAACAAACATACACAAGCTTCTCTTAAAAACCTGCAGAGAAGAAGGCTTTTGTCAGTCACTGGAAAAGATGTTCCATCTTGTTGATGGCTTATTATTTCTTGGCACTTTCACCTTTTTCTTTGCCAGTTATTTCTTGTCCTCTTCCAATTTATCACTCTTTAACTTGATTATTAATCAGAGAGAAGAGGGAAGAAGCTGAGTCATGTCGCCATCTCCCAGAATTGCAAACCCCCCCCCCCTCCCAAAATAACTTTTTCGAGCTTGGTTCAGGTACTCATTTTTTGAAGTTTATTAGCACTACTGTAGTTTTTATTATAATTCATAATTATTTCAACAGTCAGATACATGTCATACTCATGTTGAGCAGCTTCTGTAAGGGCTGATATGTTAATTTTTACAATAAAGATTACTAACAGGAACATAAAATTTTATTTTGGCCATATGCTTTCATTTCAGTTACAGTCCATTTTTTGTGCTTCTCTTTGACTTCAAAATATTTAAGTGCCCATCTGGGTGCATCTAGAAAAATTGTCTTTGCTACCTAAAGGTTTAAGGCACAAGAAATGTGTTTGGTTCCAAAGTGTAATGGAATTTGTTGCTGATTATTTTGGGTTCTTTTCCCCCAATATGTTTTCCACAAATGTTGCAGGTAAGAGTTTGGAAGCACTTTCAGAACATATTTAGCTATGATTAATACATTTTGCTTTTATCTGCACATATTTTGTGGGGAAAGAAGTTGCATTTCTGTTGTGTAGTAGTCTACATGGAAGTTCTGAGAAGGCAGCTAACTTTTCTAATCAGCCGATTTGATTCCAGATAATGATACAATCCATATGGCCACTACTTCTCAAATTAGTGAAATACAAGTTCTAGATGGCTGTATTTGAAAATTATGCAACATCATCATTCTTAGTTTATAGTAGAATCTTGTGTAAATATAGAGGGTTTTGGTCAGGTACCCTAATGGTCCTTTGAATAACTGCTTTTGAAAGGGATGCATATTTTCGCATTAATGTTAAACCAAAATAACTCAAGAGGCATTTAAGAGGTTGGAGTTTTGAAATATTTTTGGCTAAATATAAACCCATAACAATTCATAGCAGTCTTTTGAGGTAAAATATCTTCTTCCAGTGTTCTTACAGCAAATGACTTTTTCATCTTTTTTGGAAAATCCAACCACTCTCTAAGATTTTTTTCAAATTGAAAGAAACAGTGGTATTAAAGAAAATATTGGTATTGTAAAAGCCCATGCTTTTGTATTTTCAGATTGACCTCTATTTCATTTGAGATTAGTTAGTCACATTTTTCTTCCTGATATGTAAACAAAATGTGCAGTAAGGAAGTCATGGATTTAAATATTTCACAGTGTCATCCTGTGACTTATAACCACTTTCCCCCTGGCAAGAGAGAAAACAAAAAAGAGAAAAAACCTGGTTGTGGGGCCGAGCCTTTGGGGCAGTGCAATAATGGCAGCAATAGGAAATTCTACCCTGCTGACCGGATATGGTACAACAGACTTGTGATGGTTTTAAAAAATAGTTTTAATGTGAAGATATCTGATTTAAGTGTTTATGTATATTTATTGTTTATTTTATGTTCTGACATTGAATGTTTGCCAAATATATGTTGTGATCCACCCCGAGTCCCCGTTGGGGTGAGAAGGGCAAAATATAAATGTTTTAAGTAAGTACATAAATAAATAAATAAATAAATAAATAAATAAATAAATAAATACAGATACATAAAACTGGGAATAAACCAAGTCTTCTCAAAGTTGCTTTTTGGGGGTTAAAAATTCTAGAACCTCTAACCCATCATGGTAATTTTCAAGTCCTGCAAGTAATAGTCTACACCTGCATTTAGTTACAGCTTCCTCTACTTTGGCATAATGTTGGATAGGGACAACCTGCCTGAAGACATAATCTTAGCCAAGAAAGAAAGACAGGGTCACTACATCTCTAGATCAGTTCTCAGATCTTGTCACCAAGTTTAAGCATGTGTTTTTTTTTGTGGGTGCTTGCATGCCCCCCCCCCCCCCGCGTTTGCTGCTTGATGCTATTCCTTACATCAGAGCCTGGGAAAATTATTAGGGCTACAGTTCCAGTTACCAGCAATGCCATTTGAGGCTATGATTCCCATGCTGGCTGGGTAATTCTATTATTTTTGCCTCCCTCTCTCCCACCAAAAATGATTCTAGTAATTTCCCCTCCCTCTCTCCCACCAAAAAAAAATTAACATATCCAAGCACTGCCATCATAATGCCCCAAGCAGGGCAGGACTAGAATGTTTTGCTGCCTGAAGCATGTGCTGGACTCAGGGCCGTAGCCAGAAAAAAATTCGGGGGGGGGGGGGGGGGTTGAAAATTTCAGGGGGAGTTTGAACTCCTAACCCCCCCCCCCCCCCCACGGCTACTGATCTGTCAATATCTGCTTGAGATAGTGCCTGCAGGGACTCTTAATTTTTTGCGTCTCATAAACTTAGCATGGGGATTTGGTTAACCAGTTAAAATTCATGAGTAAACCAGTGTTTATTTAACCTGAAAATTTTTGGGGGGGGAACTGAACCCCTAGCTGCCCCCCCCCCCCCTGCTACAGGCCTGGCTGGACTACAACTCTCGTCATACCCAGTTAGGGTGATCATTAAATTTGTGGGAGTTGTAGTCCAGCACATCTGGAATGCACTAGAAAAGAAAAAAATAATCATAAGATAATATTTGAAAATAGCTTTAATATCAAAGGTGGGATTGACAATGACTGAGCATTATTACTGGCCAGTGAAAGGAAAACTGAAATTAAATTCCATTGGTGAGATTATTTTTTCTTCCCAATGAGCTACCTTATTCTCATTAATTGGATTCTGCAGTCCTGAGACAGTTCCATACCTGTCAGGAATACTAGCTTCTCAAATAAGCAGCAGCTGCTAAAAATATATATTCTTCTTTATACCCGGGAACAGGAGATTGCATTCCATCCTGTGAGATGATGACTTGTCCTCAGCCATCTGCACATCTGTAACCTGAGAAACTGCCTTATTCTCCCAGGCCAAACTATCCCAGGATAGTTCTGTTCGGCAAGAATTGTCGGACTGCCAGTTTAATTGAAGGTTTGTCTGCTTGAGAAGGAAGACTTGTCTTGGCAATGAGGTGGAAGTTAGTCGTTTATGACCAATGGTATGCTTGGGAATTCAAATGCAGTGTAGTTTAAGAAGCAGATTGCGTATATGGGCAACGCCAAGATGTGTGTGAGAAGAGGTGATACTTCCTACCTGAGCATCCTAATTGCTGATATCTCAAACAGAAATTATAAAGCATAAATGGAAAATGAATAGGACTCTAGTTAGAATATTTTTAGCTGTGTGTCTTCAAGTCATTTTTTACTTATGGAGACTCCAAGGTGAATCTATCACAGAGGTTTCTCAGCAGAATTTGTTCAGAGAGGATTTTTGCCTTGTCCTCTTCTGAGGCTGAGAGAATGCGACTTGGCCAAGAACATCAAGTAAGTTTCCCACCTTTACCCAAGACAGCTTACTATCATTTACAGTAAAGTAGTCAGCCCTTCATATTCATGGATTGCCACTGCTTTTAATGATCAAAAAAGCAAACTTAATTTTGCCATTTTATATAAGGGATGACATTATTTTGCCATTTTATACAATGGGACTCGAGCATCCACAGATGATGATATCTACAGAGGATCTGGAATCAAGCCCCAGTGGATACTAAAGGCTCACTACAGAACTAAAATCTTATTACTGTAATACAAAAAATTAAAAACGTGTTACATAGATAATGACATTAAAAACTCAATGCAAAAAAGTTTTAAACACATTTAAAGCACAGTATTTCTCTCTCCTGACACATCCAGTTTAGTGGTCCTTCTCTTTTGCATCAATCTAGATGGCATTTTAGTCAATAGTCGGCCTCTCACATTTGTGGTGGTTAGGACATAGGAACCCAATGAAAGTGGAAAAATCATAAATGCTGGTTAATGGTGGGCACAAAGAATGTGAAGGCCCCAAAGCTGCTGCCACTCTCCCAGCTGCTATGCTTTCACTACCTCTGATATAAATTTAGTAGGACTAAATCCACTGACTTCAATAGATGTTTGACTAAAGGTGCATCTACACTGTGAAATTAAGGCAGTTTGACACCACTTTAACTGCTAAGGCTCAATGCTGGAAGTTGTAGTTTTCCAAACTGCCAAAGAGTAGTGGTGCCTCACCAAACAACACATTGACAGTATAGATGTGCTCTAAATTTCAACCCAAACCACTGCTGTCAGTGGAATGTACTTCTAGATAAAAATACTTACAATGAGGCTGTATATTAGAAATTGTGAGCGTAAAGATTTTCTGTGGTTCTGATTGAGAATGAGAATGGAGAATGGAGGCTCCTTCTTTGGGGGCTTTTAAGCAGAGGCTGGATGGCCATCTGTGGGGGTGCTTTGAATGCGATTTCCTGCTTCTTGGCAGGGGGTTGGACTGAATGGCCCATGAGGTGTCTTCCAACTCTATTATTCTATGATTCGATGAATTAAACATACATATTTGGGAGTCTATGGCTCTAGAAGAGAACCATGACCTATTAACATTAAAATGTGTTAGGAAACAGAAAATGCTTGTGCTGTCTGCATTCTCTGTGATATATAGGAAGCATGACTTAGGTTAGTATCATATGCTGATTTATTCCAATAATAGGCCAGTCATTACCAAATCACATAAATATTGTGCAGTTACTAGCTGCCATCTCTTTACAATTCCTGAAATATCAAATGATACTCAGATATTATGTGAAGCAATCAGACATTATAGAAAATTAATGTGATTGACTCAAGAATGTAACATGCTATTACTCAAGAGGAAGAGAAGATGATGTTACACAAGTATTGCTCATTTTATTTCTCATTTCCACTTTTGGCAATTTTCATAACAAATTATTTGAAATCCAGCAATTGCCCAAATAAGGTCAAATTTGAGTTGGCCCTATATCCTGTTTTGATCAGCTTGAAAAACGATTTGTTTCAGCCAAATTTCATGCTTCTATGAAAATGTGAGCAATGTTGGCAAATATGATCCCCTTACATTTATACTAACATTTATACTAACATAGGAGGCAGAGGGAATTGATGGTTTAAAATTTGTGTAAACATGGATTGTAGTTTCAAGATAGACACTTTCTCAGAAATCAAAACTACAATTTTGAGACACTAAGGGGGTCCTACTCAAAATGGTGGTCTATGGGAACTAGATAACAAATGTAGCCAAGGAGAACAAAAACCCTACTAGTTCCTTGGGGTGGGGGACAGAAGCTGTCAAACAGCTTAAGAAACTGCCTTAAAGGAACATGCTCATTCTTCAGTTGGGTACACATTTTCCTTATCCGAAATGCCCTCAGATCCTCAGGGGTCTGCTTCAGTAACTGTTTGTCACCAGGATGAAGAAACAATGTTTGCTTCAGGGGGAATGCAGAACTAAACTGTGAAATCATTTGCCCATACATAAAATAAGGTCTAGGATAAATTTTCCCCAAACAAAAAGAATGCGGACACATCAAACAGTAGTGCAAATGCTAGGGAATAGTTCCTAGTTTTTATCTCAAGTTGGAAAAAAAAATCTAGAGATCTTTGCTGTTTGTAGAAGGCAAAATTGCCCATTATGGTCCACATATATACCTAAAGAAGGATTGGAGGCTTCAACACAGTCTGAGCAGTTCATTAGATTGAGCAAAATGCTCACTGTCTCTGGAGATTCCTAGTCCAATTCCCAAAAAGGCAAGAGAGATTATTCTTAACTCCCCTACGATAGTATGTCTAGGGTGGAAAGGAGCTGGAGTCCAGCAACATCTAGAACCCACAGATTCCTTATCCATTCAATAGAATAGAGATGACCAAAGTGCAGGTCTCCTAATGCCGGGACTGTAAATCTCAACATTCCTCACCATTGGCTATGCTTACTAAAGGGTGATGAGAGTTTCAACTCAGCATCTATTGCCCACCCCTGAAGTAGAATCAATAGGTTATGCTTTTATGTAACAATTCACTGTGATTTTTGTTGTAACTTTAAAAAAAGGTTGTTAATAGATTTGGGTCCTTGTGGTAGAATGTTGTTGGGTCTTTTCATTGTATAGTCTACCAAGCATTACAATACTTAGAAATCAGTGGGGTAACATCAGATAACGTGAGATGTTCCAAGTAGTGTCACATTTTGAAATTGTGCTAGTATGATCCTATCTATGATAGTTTCATTCAGATATTTTGCCAATCCATTTGGAATTGCTTCCAGAGCACTTATTACCAATAGAAGTACAATTGTTTTTTCTCTTTCCAGAAACACTGAATTCTAGTTTGTAGATGTCAGAATTTTATCATATTCTCTCTCTCTCTTTGTTTTCAGTTCTGCTGTCCCCAGGATTGCAATATTAATAGTCCACACTTTCTTTTTCTAAGCAATAGTTATGCCCAGCATTTTGTGGTCATTGTTTTTTAAAAAAGAAAAATTTGATTTTGCCATTTTATACAAGACACATCAATTTACAATCCCATTGTATATAATGCTACTTCAGCATCCATGAAGTTCAACATCCATGGGGATGTGGTGATAATGGTGATCTTGGAACCAAACCTGATAAGATGCCAAGGGATCACAGTATACAATATTTTGAAATGTTTGTCTTGACACTATTTGTCTATGACACCTGCTATTGTTCTTGCTACTGCTGTTGTTGCGTGTCTTCAAGTTACTATGGTGACCCGGAGACAAACCTATCATGGCATTTCCTTGGCATGCTTGTTCAGAGTTTGCCTTTGTCTTTCTCTAAATCCGAGAATGTGTGATTTGTCCGAAGTCACCCACAGTATTACCTTGGCTGAGCAGGTCTTTGTAGTCATAGCCCAACACTCAAACCACTACACCATACTGGCTGTCATGAAGCACTTGTTTCTGATCTGTAAATAGCATTCCTTCAGTTTCTCTTTTCAGCATCTTGTTCAGTAACCATTGCCAGATGTTTCCCCTTTCAGCTTTTCCCTCTATGATTTTACTATAGTGACCATGTGATTTTTTTCCCCATTATTTTATTTCTAATTAGACATCAACAGCCTGAATAATGACTTTGGAATTTGGAAACTTACTATGGATAAGTATGAGATCAAGACTCGGCACTTTATATGGTTTTAATCTGTTTTATTGTCATGTTTTTTAATTGCTCATATGTATTTGCCAGAGTTTGTAAACTACCTTGAGTCTCCTGCGGGATGAGAAAGGCAGGGTAAAAATGAAGTAAATAAAACAAACAAACAAACAAATAAATACATCTCTTAACTTTTCTTTGTTGTTGCTGCTATTGGTGTTGTTATTGTTAATAGAACAAATACATTAATATGAAGTTGAAATGGATGCTTGGACTGTAACATCCATTAAAATGCTTCCCAGCCCCATTTCAAAATCTATTTCCTTTCTATCCTCCAGATTACACTTCTATTATATAAAAAGTGGGCATAAAGACTATCTATTTGGCCTTGATGAGTACACAGTAAAGAAAACTTTGAGCCTGTAAATCAGTGGTTCCCAAAAATATGACTCAGTGTCCCTTGGAAAGGGGGGCGTGGCTCAGAGGGGTGGGCATGGCTCCTGCTTAAGGGGGCGGGGCTGAGCCTCTCCCCTAGTCCAAGATGCAGGGCTGGGAGGGGGAGGTGGGAGCGGCCACAAATGGACGGCCAGGACTGGGATGGGCGGAGTTATGAGCTCTGAGGCAGGGCTGAGCTTCTATCCCTGTCCTGTGGCGCCTGCCAGGACACAGGGGGTGGGGCTAGAGGAGGGGGCTAGAGGAGGGGGTGGGGCCTCTTCCCAAGTGCCTGATGGGGCTGAACCTCTATACCTCGCCCCCATGTTCTAACAAGCGCCTCAGGGGAGGTATACAGAGGCTCAGCCCTGTCTCGCACTCTTGAGAAGAGGCTCTGCCCCTAGCCCCGCCCTTTAGTCCAAAAAGCCATCTCAGGAGAAATATAGAGGCTCAGCCCTGTCTCAGGCTCTTGGAAGGAGGGCCCGCCCCCTTCCCTAGCTCTGCCCTCTGTGTCCTAATAGGCGCCTCAGGAGAGTTATAGATTCTCAGCCCTATCTCTGGCACTTGGGAAGAGGCCCCGCCCCACCCCTGGCCCCGCCCCCATCTCCTAATAGGTGCCATCACCACCCCCCTGGATTGCTGCAGTGCCCACCACTGCTGTAAATGAATCAAAGTAGGATTATTTTATCTACATCTGCATCCAATCACAGCTCTAAACTACATTATTTGGCTTATGGGGGAAGGTTTTCTGGGTCAAAAATAGTGCACACATATTTGGGGATATCTGTGACTGGAGACATGGAACAGGAGCTACATAACTTCATAAAAAGGTAAAGGTTTCCCCTGACGTTAAGTCCAGTCGTGATCGACTCTGGGGGTTGGTGCTTATCTGCATTTCTAAGCCGAAGAGCCGGCGTTGTCCATAGACATCTCCAGGTCATGTGGCTGGCATGACTGCATGGAGCGCCATTACCTTCCTGCCGGAGCGGTACCTATTAATCTACTCACATTTTGCATGTTTTCAAACTGCTAGGTTGGCAGGAGCTGGGGCTAACAGCAGGCTCTCATTCCGCTCCCGGGATTTGAACCTGGGACCTTTCGGTCTGCAAGTTCAGCAGCTCAGCGCTTTAACACACTGTGCCACCAGGGGCCCACATAACTTCATGGATGTTGGTAATATATAACTCTGTCTAAGGCCCTTCTACACTGCCAAATAAAATCCAGATTATCTGCTTTGAAGTGGATTTTATGGCAGTGTGGATTCATCCAAATCAGATAATGTGCATTATCTGTTTCGATAATATGGATTTTATAGTAGTGTAGAAGTATCCTCAAAGGCAGATTTGACCCACAGCCCATGATTTCCACACTTGACTTATAACTTTGAAGAATCACATTATCTTTGAAACCTCACAGCTTCTACTATTACAACAAGTGTATCTTTTAAGTTAATTTCTCTCTTTAATTAATCTTTTGCAAGGTTTGAATCATGTGATGGAGGTTAGGCCAGTGATGCTATATAGATAACATGCACAGATTGGTCTTGAATTACATTTTTACTCAATCTGACAGTATGAAGCTCATATATATGGAACCAATTTCCACATTTTTCCCGTGCTACATAATATATCCTCTCTAGGCAGTTTCTTGGTCCACTAGAATTACTCTCTGCTATTCTTGGGTCAGAAATCCTTCATTTCAGTAGAGTTATTCATTATGCATGATTCTGCATATCCCAAGTAAGTTCAGGAACATAATTCCCTGCAAATACTGAGTTCATACTGTAATACACAAAACCCACCTGGCATGCACAACATGCCATTAATGTGGTGCTGTATTTGTTCTTGAAACCTGGACATATGAAAAAAACTATGAACCTCATTGCCAAATCAGGTGATACTGTATAACTCCTATGAATTATTGGCTTGCCCAGATGGATGGGGAAATTTGAAGGAAGGAAGGGTACTGAAAGAGAGTTCAGAAAGGGGCAGATGGAGAGAATGTGCAGTGGCTAGGGCTAAAGAGTGGACTTACTTAAGGTGAAAAAGTAGAAGTATTTTCAGTTGCAATTTTAGGACAGAAAAGGGGTAATTTCTTTGGAGGGGAACTTCCATATTACATTTAACCTGCTGTTAGCACAGCAGGTTAAACCTCCAGCTACAGAAAATCTTGTCATCCAGAAAGTTGGCAGTTTAAGCTGCAGGTTGGGGTGAGCTCCCGCCATCAGCCCTAGCTTCTGCTTACCTAGCAATTTGAAAACAGCAATGTGAATAGATAAATGGTACCGCTTTGTCGGAGAGGTAAAAGGTGTCCCTCAAAACATGCTGGCAATTCGATCAGGAAAGCGTCCATGGACAAGATGCTCCTCGGTGTGGAAAAATTGAACAAAATCTCCCGATGGCTAAGCTGAGCACAGCCTCCAGATGCTGGAGATCTTGCTTCTAGGAAGACTTCAAGGGAAGACTTGCTTCTGTCTATGTACTATCCATCTTTGATGTTAATTGTATAACGGCATTGAATGTTTGCCATATATGTAGTCTGTAATCTTCTCTGAGTCCCCTTGGGGAGACAGAGTGGAATATAAATAAAGTATATTATTATCATATGCTATAATACTTAAATCTTTGAGCTGCTGAACTTGCTGACTTGAAAGGCTGGTGGTTCGAATCCGGGGAGTGGGGTGAGCTCCCGCTGTTAGCCCCAGCTTCTGCCCAGTTTGAAAACATGCAAATGTGAGTATATCAATAGGTACCACTCAGGAGGGAAGGTAACCGCGCTCCATGTAGTCATGCCAGCCACATGACCTTGGAGGTGTCTATGGACAACACCAGCTCTTCGGCTTAGACATGGAGATAAGCACCAACCCCCAGAGTCGGTCACGACTGGACTTAACGTCAGGGGAAAACCTTTACCTTTTTTTTACAGACAGACAAATCCTGCAATCAACACCTTCACTGGCACCTCCTTGGACTCAATGAACTCTTGGGAAAGTGCATATGTGTTATATTCAATACATAATTTGTTGTACTGTTGCAAGAAATAGATTGAGACTTAAATTGTGATTGTGTTTACAATATTCAACTATGCTTGGCCCCATAGAACCCAGAAAGTAGTCCAATTATTTGTGTGAGGCGTGCAGATGAGCGAACTCTAGAAGTATCTACAATGTAATCACATTTTCCTTCTTTCCAAATGCTTTTTCATAATCACCAAAGAAATGTTAAGTACAGCCTTGAAACAACTCAATCATGTTTATGGCTAGCAGAGTTTCTGCCACAATGTGAAGTATTTATCTTTTAGAAAGAAAGATGTTTGGGTCGTGAGAGAAGATGATTTTTTTTCAGCAAGGAAAGTGTCTGTAGCTATAGTGAGCTCAAAATTCTTTTTTTTTTTACACTAAAGAGTACAGCTATATAGAAAATTGAGTGCATTTTCCCTTCTGCACCCCAACCAGTCATCTGGCACCTTGAAAAACAATCTTTCAAGCTGTCTTCCAGCTATTTTATATTAAAATACTGAGCTGCTAGCAGATACCTGTGCAAGTCGCTTGGAACCACAGCATTAACTTTTCATAAAGCTGAAAACAGAAATGGTTGAATTTGATCTTTTTTCTTCTTCACTTACTCGTCTATTGACATATTTAATCACTTAATGGCGATAGCAGAAGCAGGAGCAGCTGAATCCAGTTTATATTTCACAGTACCCAGAATGTTAAGAAGTTTTATCCATTTATCTTCCTAAAGGTGTGATCCATCCTATGCAGACTAACTTGAAATAAGTTCAAATGAAGTCTGTCTGCATTCTGTATCCACTCAACCCTCACTGGATGGATTGAGGTTTTCACCCTTAGAGATTCTCCCTTCTGATATTCCCCTTTTGGGAAGCGATTTAAGGTAAGGATTATTGAATTTTACCTGCTGAAATGCTATGCCCACTGTTGACCATGTATCATCCAGGTTAATGTCCCTCCTTATTTAAAAAAGACTCTTATATCTTTGGGATACATGAAGGTCTTTTACAGTACGTGTGACCAATGGTCCAATTAGCTCTGTATTATCAAATGAGAATGGAAAGTTACAATTTTAGGCGATCTATCCCAGTTCCTGTCCAGCAATATGCCCTTTAGTCATGCTGGATCAGGAGGCGGAATGGGAATTATATTCCCAAAAGCTAATTAATTAAAAATTGGATTGTCAGCTGGCAAAACCTTTCTGGAGTTTCAGATAAAATTATTTGATAGCTTTACCTGAATATGCTTAGTGTAGTTGTTTGAGTGTTGGGTTACAACTCCGGTCCCTTCAACACTGCCGTATAAAATCCAGATTATCTGCTTTGAACTGGGTTATATGGCAGTGTAGGCCCCTTCCATACAGCTGAATAAAATCCCACATTATCTGCTTTGACCTGGAATATATGGCGGTGTGGACTCAGATAACACAATTAAAAGCAGATATTGTGGATTATCTGTGTTAATATTCTGGGTTATATGGCTGCGTGGAAGGGTCCGTAGACCAGTGGTTCCCAACCTGTGGGTCCCCAGCTGGTAAACTGGCTGGGATTTCTGAGAGTTGTAGTCCAAAATACCTGGGGACCCACAGATTGAGAACCACTGCCGTAGACTCATATAATCCAGTTCAAAGCAGATAATGTGCATTATCTGTGCTTATAACCTGGATGATATGGCAGTGTAGAAGCGGCCTTAGTTATGTGCTTGGCCATGCAAACCTACCGGATGACCTAGACTGAGCCCCCTTTCCACACAGCTGTATAAAATCCACATTGAACTGGGTTATATGGCAGTGTGGACTCATATAACCCAGTTCAAAGCAGTTATTGTGGATTATCTGCCTCGATATTCTCAGTTATATGGCTGTGTGGAAGGGCCTTGGGTCACACATTCTCAGCCTCAGAAAATCCAGTGATAAGGTTGCTTTTAGTCAGAAATAACTTGAAGTCATACAACAATCTATGTCCTTACTGCAGTTTACTTAGGTTTCCCACACGTCAGCCTTGTTTCACATTAATAATTTGCTAGAGATTGCATATTCCTGCCTTTTTTTGTAATATTCTGATATGTGTCTAACATTTTCAAATACAGTAGAGTCTCACTTATCCAACTTAAGTGGGCTGGCAGAACATAAGCGAAAATGTTGGATAATAAGGAAGGATTAAGGAAAAGCCTATTAAATGTCAAATTACATTATGATTTTACAAATTAAGCACCAAAACATCATGTTTTACAACAAATCGACAGAAAAAGCAGTTCAATACACGGTAATGTTATGTAGTAGTTACTGTTTTATGAATTTAGCACCAAAACATCATGATGTATTTAAAACATTGATTACAAAAACGTACTAACAAATTGACTACAAATAAAGATAGCTAAAAGGTAAAGGTTTCCCCTGATGTTAAGTCCAGTCATGTCTGACTCTGGGGGTTGGTGCTCATCTCCATTTCTAAGCCGAACAGCCGGCGTTCTCCATAGACACCTCCAAGGCCATGTGGCTGGCATGACTGCATGGAGCACCGTTACCTTCCTGCCGGAGCGGTACCTATTGATCTACTCATATTGGCATGTTTTCGAACTGCTAGGTTGGCAGCAGCTGGAGCTAACAGCGGGCGCTCACTCCGCTACCGGGATTTGAACCTGGGACCTTTCGGTCTGCAAGTTCAGCAGCTCAGTGCTTTAACACACTTTGCATAAAGAATAGCATAAAATGAACTTACAGTAACAACATTGCCGGAAATTAAATGCGTAAAAAGTTCAGTCCTTGCTGCCTAGAGAAACATCTGTGGATCCAGGAGGGAGGTAGACTGCATTGGATAATCCAGAACTTTGAATAAGCGAATGTTGTATAAGTGAGACTCTACTGTATACAGTATATTATTTGAGAATACAGAAATGCTGGACCACTCTAACAACCACCATGTCAGACTACACAGAGAAGCCATTGAAATCCACAAGGATGTGGACAATTTCAACAGAAAGGGGGAAACCACAAAAATAAACAAAATCTGTCAACCAATATAAAAAAACTCTAAAATCAGAATGGTAAATAAGGATCAACACTCTGAAAACAGGGGAATTCCAGACATGAATCAATCAGGACCAGCTAACATTTCCGAACAAAGGATTCCTCCAGGCAGGAATGAATCTGGCAAGGCCATTAATGCTAGTCAAGGTGATTAATTACTACATTCACACTGGCCTCCCAACAGACAAGAGTTCTTTCTCCCACCCTGGACCTTCCACAGATATATAAACCTTCCTTGCTTAGTTTTTTTCCAATATACATCGCAACTTCTGAGGATGCCTGCCATAGATGTGGGTGAAGCGTCAGGAGAGAATGCTTCTGGAGCCTGGAAAATACACAACAACCCAGTGATTCCAGCCATGAAAGCCTTGGACAACACATTTTCAAATATAGTTCTGCATTTGTTCCGCCAAGTTGATATGCGTTTATGGCAACCCTATGGATGAGAGACTCCCTGGTCAACATGTTATGGAGCAATGGATGCAAACTGCAGAAAAAGAAGCAACATCTTAGGCCAGTCATGGGCAAACTTGAGCCTTAAGCGGCTGAGGAGGAAAAGGAAGGGGCCTGAGGCTGTCAGGAATGGTGGGAGTTGAAGTCCCAAACACCTGGAGGAAGGCCAAAGCTTGCCCAGGCCTGGTGTAGATCCACCCAAAATCTTCCACAACCTCTAGGCCGGCTTCTCTTTTCTTTCCACTGCCACAAGATGGCGCCCGTGGAACAGCCAATTTCCCCTCAGAATGTGAAATTTCTCTTCCAAAATCCCTTCAAATTTCCTCAGGAGCACTTATTTATTCAAAAAATAGTGCCCTTTTTCCCTCTTGTCGTTGTTGTGGAGCATTGCCTCAAAGAGAGGCTTCTGAAGTGACTGTGTAGGTTACCTTTTGTGTCATACAAGGAGTCCGTCTCCACAGAGGCCACCTCAGGCCCCTTCCACACAGCTGAATAAAATCCCACATTATCTGCTTTGAACTGGGATATATGGCAGTGTGGACTCAGATGACCCAGTTCAAAGCAGATATTGCGGGATTTTCTGGGTTATAGGGCCATGTAGAAGGAAGGACCCTGGGAATCACTTCCCATCCTCCCCAAATTAGGGCTGTTTTCCCCATTTCTCCCCCATTCTCTTCTCTGGGTGTCAATAGATGCCTGAAATGAAAGCAAAAGTCTCTTGGGAAATAAAAAAAGATTGAAGGAAGAACTATACAAGGCAAATGTTACTACAGTAGAGTCTCACTTATCCAACACTCGCTTATCCAACGTTCTGGATTATCCAACGCATTTTTGTAGTCAATGTTTTCAATACATTGTGATATTTTGGTGCTAAATTTGTAAATACAGTAATTACTACATAGCATTACTGCATATTGAACTACTTTTTCTGTCAAATTTGTTTTGGTGTGTAATTTGTAAAACCCTAACCTAATTTGATGTTTAATAGGCTTTTCCTTAATCTCTCCTTATTATCCAACATATTCGCTTATCCAACGTTCTGCTGGCCCATTTACGTTGGATAAGCGAGACTCTACTGTACCAAGGGCCCTTCCACACAGCCATGTAGCCCAGAATATCAAGGCAGAAAAATCCCACAATATTTGCTTTGAACTGGGTTATTTGAGTCCACACTGCCATATATTCCAGTCCAAAGCAGGTAATCTGGGATTTTATTCAGCTGTGTGGAAGGGACCCTAGAGGTGTTGAAGCACTAGCACTCTTTGGCAGAGAAGTCTAATACCTTGTAAAACTACAACTCTTATGGCTCCAAAGCACTGAACCATTGCAGTTAAAGTGGTTTCAAACTACGGCCCCATCTACACAGCCATATACAACCCAGATTATCTCTTTGAACTGGATTATATGACAGGGTATACTCAGGCCCCTTCTACACTGCCATATAACCCAGGTTATCGAAGTATATAATCCATATTACCTGCTTTGAATTGGATTATATGAATCTACACTGCCATATAATCCAGTTCAAAGCAGATAAAATGGATTTTATATAGCAGTGTAAAAGGGGCATTATATAATCCAGTTTAAAGCATAATGTGGGGCCAGGCTGTGGCGCAGGCTGTTGAGTAGCTGCAATAAATCACTCTGACCATGAGGTCATGAGTTCGAGGCCAGCCCGTGGTGGGGTGAGCACCCATCAATTAAAAAAAAATTAAAAATAGCCCCTGCTCATTGCTGACCTAGCAACCCAAAAGATAGTTGCATCTATCTAGTAGGAAATAAGGTACCACTTATAAAAGTGGGGAGGCAAGTTTAACTAATTTACGACCTGGAATGAGGAAGTGCCATTACAGTGGATGACGAAGCAGCTGCTCCCCCCTGTGGCCAGAATCGAACATCCCCTCAGAAGAAGGTTAAATTGCCTCTGTGTTTGTCTGTCTCGGTTTCTGTTTGATGTGTTTATGAGCATTGAATGTTTGCCCTATGTGTGTATAATGAGATCCGCCCTGAGTCCCCTTCGGGGTGAGAAGGGCGGAATATAAATACTGTAAATAAAATAAAATAAATATCTGCTTTGATAATCTGGATTATAGCCATGCAGTGTAGATCCAGTTTAGGTTACTTCTACTGGATAGATGCACATCAGATCTATACTCAAACCCCTGCTGCCATTCTGTAACTTTTGAGAAGGGAACTGGGCGTCTACACTGTGGGGAGATGGTGGCGGGGTATAAATAAAGTTATTATTATTATTATTATTATTATTATTATTATTATTATTATTATTATTAGGCAGCGTAGACTCATATAATCCAGTTCAAAGCAGGTAAAGCAGGCTCGGGCTGTGGTGCAGGCTGGAAAGCAGCTGCAATGAATCACTGCAATGAATCACTCTGACCAGGAGGTCATGAGTTCGAGGCCCGCTCGGAGCCTATGTTTGTCTGTCTTTGTTCTATGTTAAAAGGCATTGAATGTTTGCCTAGATGTGTAATGTGATCCGCCCTGAGTCCCCTTCAGGGTGAGAAGGGCGGAATATAAATGCTGTAAATAAATAAATAATAAATAATCTGGATTATCAACTTTGATAATCTGGGCCCCTTCTACACTGCCATTTAACCCAAATTATCAAATCAAGAACTGGATTATCTAAGGTCCCTTCCACACAGCTGAACAAATTCCTACATTATCTGGTTTGAACTGGGTTATATGGCAGTGTAGACTCAGATAACCCAGTTCAAACAGATATTGTGGGATTTTCTGCCTTGATATTCTGCATTATATGGCTCTGTGGAAGGGCCCTCAGTCTACACTGTAAAGTTGATAAAGTTTTACTTTACTTCAATGCCATATAATCCACTCCAAAGCAGATAATGTGGATTTTATACAGCTGTGTAGAAGAGTGCCAAAGAGCACTGGTGTCTCACCAAACTAGGGTCCCAGAGCATTGAGTCATGGGAGTTAAAGTGGCATCAAACTGCATTCATTGTGCATTTTAGATACATCCTGGATGGGAGCAGATGTACCACAGCAAGACCAGCTCCCAATTAAAAAGAGCGGTTCCTTCTCGCCATCTGGAAATCAGGCCCTTGATCCCCTGCGTGCTGGGGATTTGTTTAGTGAGCAGAAAAGGCAGGAGGGGCTGGACAATCACATGCTATTCTCAGAGACTCTGACAAAATCTGGTCATGCAGTCATCCTGGGCAGGCTGAGAGTGCCACCACCAAAAATAGAGAGACATTGAATCACTGGAGCTTGTTGCACAGATTACCTTTTTAAACAAGTCATATACTGACGATGAAATGCGAGAATGAGACAAACACGTGTTAGGAAATATGTGAATAATCAGCTTTTGGTATCCTTTGGTTCCAGGGTCCCCTGTGGGTATTAAAACCTGTGGATGCTCAGGTCCCTTGTATAAAATGGCGAACAAATCAAATCGAGTGCCAGGGAAAGCCTGAGGATCTGTGAAATGGCAAGAGGCTACAACAATGTATTCCTACACATCAACACAGACACACAGCAAAATCAAGGTTTGTTTGTTTGTTTTTCTTTTCAAGCTATTGTTAGTTGAATCCTTGGGTGCAGAACATGTGGGTGCAGAGGGCCAAATAATCACAGAGGGCTGGTTCAAAAATATATCAGAGTCATCCGCCTTAGGAGTGCCTAAGGGCCCTTCTATACTGCCATCTAATTCAGATTATCAAAGCAGATAGTCCACATTATCTGCTTTGAACTGGATCATATGAGTCTACGCTGCCAGACAATCTAGTTCAAAGCAGATAATCTGGATTTTATATGGGTGTGTAGAAGGGGCCTCAGGCCCCTTCCACACAGCTGAATAAAATCCTATAGACTAAAGACCGTATAAAATTACAACTTTCATGATATCGTAGCACGGAGTCATGGCAGGTAAATTTATGTCAAACTGTTAATTCTATAATACACTAAAGGAAATAGACTTTGGCTCTTTGGGAGAGTTGGAAGAGAGTGACTTGGATTTACTCCTAGGATAAATCTACACTGTAGAATCAATGCAGTTCAGCATCATTTGAACTGCCATGGGTCAATGCTATGGAGACATGATAGTATATACATAGAATCAGAAAGCCCTTCCATACAGCCATATAACCCAGAATATCAAGGCAGATAATCCACAATATCTGCTTTGAACTGTTTTATCTGAGTCCACACTGCCATATAATCCAGTTCAATGTGAATTTTATACAGCTGTGTGGAAAGGGCCATAGAGGGAAGAAACCCCAAGGGCCATCCAGTTCAATTCCATTCTGCCATGCAGAAAAGCACAAAGTACTCCTGACGATGGTCATCTAGCCTCTGCTTATACATTTCCGGAAAAGACTCTGTCCTATTCCTAGGCAACAATATTTTGATTTGGATAAGTAAAGATTCCAGCGCCCTTGAAATTTAACTTTTCCTGTTTTCACCTCCTCCACTAGATATATTATATGGAAGCTGAAAGTCACTTGAGATTCATTTTAGGACTCATCCTAATGGAAGGACTACAACCACAAAATAAATAAGTTTTTTCCAGAGAGCTGAAAGTGATTCAAAATAAGGCAGCATAGTCCATGATGTGTACATTGATCACAGTTTGATCGCCTTATCGGTAGATTAAATATTCATGGACTCACTTGCTCACACTTCTCTGGAAGAGTTGTGGGCCACTCTAGAAAATCTTTAGATGTGACTCAATGGTGAACTTTTGTCCCAAGTCTGTCAAAATATAGGGTTCACTATTAGCCATGATTTCAGGTATCAGGAGTCTTGGAATGTATCCCCCACAGATATGAGGAGTGGCTCAGTATTGCTGCTGCTGACTGTTTGAAGTGCTATAATAACCAGATATAACAGAAAAACTGGGAAGAAAGTTCATAAAATCATAGAATTATAGAACTGGAAAAGACCAGAAGGGCCAATTCAATCCAACTTCCTCCTGTGCAGAATATAGGCTGGATCTACACTGTCCTATATATCAGGATCTGATCCCAGATTATCTGCTTTGAACTGGATTATATGAGTCTACGCTGCCAGATAATCTGGGATAAACAGATAATCTGGGATATAGTCCTGGGACATTGGATAGTGTAGATCCAGCCATAGTAAAAGCATTCCCAAAAAATGGCCATTCAGCATTTATTTAAAAATCTTCAGATGAGGTTCTCCCAAACTCCAAAGGAGCATATTCCACTGTCGAACAGCTCTTACCTCCAGGAAGTTTTTTCTAATGTTTAAGTGGAATCACTTTTTATGAAATTTGAATCCATTCCTCTGTATCTTAGGCCCTTTCTACACTGTCATATAAAATCCAGATTGTCTGCTTTGAACTGGATTATCTGGCAGTGTAGACTCATTGTTCAGAGGATAATGTGGATTATCTGGTTTAATAATCTGGATTATATGGCAGTGTAGAAGGGGCCTTAGTCTTTACCCTACTCTGCTAAAGAGTGCAGATGCCTCACCAAACGACAGTCTGCAGGATCCCATAGCATTGAGCCATGGCAGTTAAAGTGGTGTCAAACTGCATTCATTTTACAGTGCAAAATGCAGTAAGAGCACAGGGAGGACAAAGTGGGGGAAAATAAAAATAAAAAGTGCTCCTGTGTCTGGTGTTTGTGTAGCTCCAAGTTGGGCAGAAAATTATAGTTCTGTTGGCTGCAGTGTTCACCAAAGATTGCATGCTAGTCAGCAAAGGAGTGTTAGGGCAGTTCTCAATGTCACAACAAACCCATGTAAAATTGGATAAGAAGACACGTTATTTTAATCTCTGGGTGTCTTTTGCTATTTGTGAGTATCTGATATATTCATCTCTACTGTTGAACATTTGTTCATCTCATCATCATCATCATCATTTAATTATTTATTAATCGCCCTCCATCCAAGATGCTCTAGGCGATTTACAAGCTAAATTGTAAAGGATAAAAATATATACATACAAATATTGATAAAATTAACATAGATCAAAAGCTCTAGTAAAAAGCCAGGTCTTAAGTGCTAGGGTAAAAGGTCCTAACTCATGCATGGCTCTCATTCATCTGCAGTTGAATGTGGGAATTCATCAGGGGTTACTGGTCATGGTGGCTAGTGACTACATAATACCTCTATTATTATTATTATTATTATTATTATTATTATGCTGGGGAACAAGAGCTGGAGAGTTCTGCTCTCTGTTCTGAATGTGTGGCTTTCCCAGATGCATCCACTTAGTTGGCCAAGGTGGAAAACAATGCCAAACAAGATAGACTTTTGGCACGAACTGTTATTGCTCTCATATTTGGAGAACAAATATGGAAAAAATTCAGGATTTGTAAACTGTTGTCTGGAGGTGATCTGTCTGTGCATGTTGCTATATTTGTGGTGGTACAAAAAACAAAAAAACAATGCAAAAATGTGTTGTCGAAGGCTTTCATGGCCGGAATCACTGGGTTGCTGTGAGTTTTCTGGGCTGTATGGCCATGTTCCAGAAGCATTCCTTCCTGACATTTCACCCACATCTATGGCGGGCATCCTCAGAGGTTATGAGGTTGGAAACTAGGCAAAGGAGGTTTATATATCTGTGGAAGGTCCAGGGTGGGAGAAATAATTCTTATCTGCTGGAGGCAGGTATGAAGGTTACAATTAATCACTTTGATTTCAGTTTCAAGGTTTGGCTGATTCATGCCTGGAGGAATCCTTTGTTGGCAGGTGTTAGCTGGCACTGAATGTTTTATGTCTGGAATTCCCATTTTCAGAGTGTTGTTCTTCATTTACTGTCCTGATTTTAG
Organism: Anolis carolinensis; assembly: GCF_035594765.1. Classification (NCBI taxonomy): domain Eukaryota; kingdom Metazoa; phylum Chordata; class Lepidosauria; order Squamata; family Anolidae; genus Anolis; species Anolis carolinensis. Next base: position 292,301,540 of record NC_085842.1, read on the forward strand.
ATTTTTTAACACTCATAGTCAGATTTTGTTCATTTTCATTGTTTCCTCCTTTCTGTTGAAATTGTGCACATGCTTGTGGATTTCAATGGCTTTTCTGTGTAGTATGACATGGTAGCTGTTAAGAGTGGTCCAGCATTTCTGTGTTCTCAAGATAATATGCTGTGTCCAGGTTGGTTCATCAAGTGTTCTGCTATGGCTGACTTCTCTGGTTGAATTAGTCTGCAGTGCCTTTCATGTTCCTTGATTCGTGTCTGGGCAATGCTGTGTTTGGTGGTCCCTATGAAGACTTGTCCACAGCTGCATGGTATACGGTAGACTCCTGGAGAGGTGAGAGGATCCCTCTTGTCCATTTCAACCCTCTCAAAATATGAGGCCATGTTTATTCTTTCTAATTTTCTTAATCTCATCACACTCATATAGTTGGTTGGGTGCCTTCAAGTAATTTCCAATTTACAACTACTCTAAAATTTTAAAAAAGATGGTGTAGCAGTTTAATAACTGGAAGCTATACTGTGACATAAACATTCCTGGATTAGTTTTATAAAGGGAGTTACAACAATCTCACACGTGCACCACCACCACCATTGAGACAGATGGGAATCCTGTGCAATGATGAGCAAATCTAAAGCTCCTTCCCAATTTGGAGGTCCCAGGAAAAGCAGATTCCCTCCTTTTTCCCCTTTCCCCAGAGCAGGGAAATAAATCAAGGGGAAAAAGCACAGAGACTGGCAACGGCACAAGCCTTTCCCCATCCACCGGCCTCCTTCCAGAAACGTGGCTATGCCAAAGTTGGGGAGGGAGCTTATACCCGATGCCGGAGGCCCGCTTTGGGCTTCTTTGGGCCCCTCGGTGGCTCCCTTGACTGTACCTCCGCGTCCCCCTCCCCCTCCCCGTGATGGGCCGCACATGCGCACAACGCCGGGGGCTTGCAGAGTGACGTCAGTCTGCCCAAAACCCTCCCAGGCCAAAATAGTCCGCTCCTCCTGCAGCTCCAAACTTGGCTGGAGGCCGGTAGTGAGGAGGAGAAGAGAGCTCCAGAACTGCTGCTGCTGCTACTCCTTCCACACAACTTTTCTCTCTCCCTCCAGCCTCTTTCCTGCTCCCTCTTTTCCCCTCTTCTTTCCCCCTTCTCTCTGGTGATGATACTCACATGATAACTGCACTCAAAGGAAGTAGCCAAGAAGGAAAAAAGAAACCCCAAATTCAAAGCAAGCCTTTCCCCTCCTCTTCCTTTTCTTTCTACCCTTTTCCCTTCTTCCTCTCCACTTTTTGGGTTGTAAAAAGACAAAAATATCCAGGGCATGAACGGATGGCATCCCTTTGGCTACCCAGTCAGTCCCTTTCCACGGCTTCCCCTATTTAAGAAGTGGTTTATAGAGGAATTTATTCTGCTCTAGAATATAACTGGCCTGGCTTTCCAAGGAGGGGGAAAAATCAGAGGGAGAGAGGAAGGAGTACGGGAACCTTCCCGGGCAATTGCTATTGTCTGAAACTCCCTTTATAGCAAAATATATTGAAGATGAAAACGGTAAGGAAAGAACTTTTCACCGACTCTTTTGCCTTGCTGTAATTTTTCTTGTCAGATGTGAAGTGGGTGGTGGTGCTGCTGCTTTCTAATGCAAAAGGCGAATTTTGGATTATTTTACAGAGAAACCTTTGCATTTGGGGGATTAAATTGTGAACGGGGAAGACAATGGGGGTGCGGGGATTTTCTGTGGAAGCTGGCTTTCTGAAGTGTGAAAAACGTAAGGGTTTAAAAATCGAGCCAAACTTGGCAAGGAAAAAACATGCAAAAGGGTTTGAGGATTGTGTTTATGTGTGTTTTTAAAAATGCATTGACCTTGCTTCCAATATTGCAAGTCCATTATGTGCTGGTGGTTGTGATGAGGGCACACCATTTGCTACACAAACGAAGGAGACAAGTGCATACTTTTAAAAAAAAGAGGTGACAGGGTTTTGATAATCGGATCCCAGAGTGCATCTACACTGCAGAATTAGGGCATCTTGACACCCATTTTTGGAGTCTGGTGAAGCACCAGCAGCACTCTTTGGCAGAGAAAGTGAAAGAACTTGTGAAACTACAAATCCCAGGATTCTCATAGCATTTAAACCATGACAGAGAAAGTAGTGTCAAACTGCATTAATTCTACAGTGTAGATGCGTTCTCAGTTGCTCACCTGAAATAAAGAGACACATTAAACTCTTTTCAGAGACTAAATGGGTTGGCTAGCAGAAGAGAGTGGCTTTGATTCCCCCCCAGGGTACATCAACACTGTAGAATTAACATAGTTTGACACTAGTAGAACTGCTATGACTCTATGCTGTGGAATCCTGGGAGTTGTAGTTTTGTGAGGCACCAGCATTCTTTGACAAAGAAGGTTGAACACCATGTAAAACCACAACTCCCTGAATTCCATCATGCTGAGCATGGCAGTTAAAGTAGTATCCAACTGCATTCATTCTAGAGCACAAATGCATCCCCAGGCACTGAGGGACCTGATAGACTTGTCACCTTCACAGAGCCTTTTGAAGGGATATGTGTCTGTTCCTGGGCTGTTTGGGGGAAAGGTTTTGACTGTGAGTGCATCTACACTATATGAATAATGCAGTTTGATACCACTTTAACTGCAATGGCTCAATGTTATGGGATCCTGGGAGGAGGAGTTTGGTGAAACACCAGCACTCTTTGGCAGAGAAGGTTAAAGACCTTGTAAAACTACAACGGCCAGGATTCCATAATACTGAACCGTGGGTGACAGGCTACATGAATTCTACAGTGTAGTTGCACCCCTGGAAGTGGGAGGGAGAGAAGCAGCTGAAATAGGGCTCCCTGCTCTCAGTGTGTGCTCAATCCCATGCCTCTGCTGGTTCTTTTTCATTGTTCCAGGAGAGGGGAAGAAAGGCAAGTCAGTCCCAGACTCTGTTTTTATTTGGACTGCCTTTGCAATGCATTTGGGCCCCATGCCAAATGTCTGGGTCACACGCGTTTTATCCAAATAGATTGAGCGCTGCTGTCTGGAAATGGGCTGCTGGATGTTCACTTGAGGATCAGCTCCCCCAAGAACTCAGCTACTCGACTTCTTCCCTCCGGTTGGGAAATGGAGGAATTTTGTTCTTTAAGAGGGGAGTAGGGTAGGGAAAGATATAAACTGTTTTTTTGTACCCAGAGGAAGTTTGTGTACATGTAAGAAGGGATTTGGTTGGAAAATACTTTTTAAAAAGTAGTCTGGACTTGCAGCAGTACAAAAATGACAACTGATCCCTTAGCAAGTGGTGAAAGGGAAGAAAAAAAGAGAAGGGCATAAAGTTTTACAGATAACCAGAGTTTTCTCTCCTCTCCCCCAACTCCCCTCATTCACCACCCAAGTGGTAGGTGATCTGGCCAGTTGCATTCAGGCGGAAAGGTTTATTAATGTGCTTTTTGGGGGGCTTCTTAGGAAAGTTGCTGCATAATCCTTTGCATAGTAGGCAAGCTGACTTGGGAGTAATCCCATTGAATTTAGGGGAACCTTCCAACTAACATGCAGAGTGCTGTAATAACCTTCTCTTTTCTCTTGTGCTATATTAGCCAAATCTAAAAAAAAAGTTTGGGAAAGAGGGGGGGGGGCTTCCAACAATCACTGCATTCTTCAAATCTTCATTTTAAGCTGTTTTTTGAAAGCTAGCATGCCCTTTCGATAAGCCCTTTAAATGAAGCGGATGGTGTCTTTGGGACATCCCACAGCAACCTTGCAACCTTGCCATGGGAACCACAACTCCCATTATTCCATAGCATCAAGCAACTGCAGGGTCGCCCTGTGTATTTTTAAAGCCCACAGGTCTTTTGGAAGGCCTGCATCACAGACTATGATGTGGCCAAACTGCAGGATTATAGCAACATGGATGAAGCAAGTATCTTCAGCCCTCAGGACAAGTTTCAGGAATACATCATTCTAGAAATCAAGGGCATTCAGGTACATGGAATTTACGGCTGAGACATAGGATGAGGATCATGAACACTTGATATAGTGTCTGCAAGTAGTAGTTACATCAGATGCGATTTTCCACCATTTCATAAATAGCAAACCACCAGTGTAACTGCACTGGGACTTAGGGGGACATCTACTCCGGACAATTGATGTGGTTTAACTGCCATGGCTCAATGCTGTGGAATTTAGAAGTTTGTAGTTTTGTGCCTCAGCAAACTACACATTTCTTGAGCTGTATAGTAAAGTGCTATCAATAATTCTGCAGCGTGGAATACACAATGGGTGCTGTAAGGGGAGGGAGGCCAAGCAACTAAGCAGCAAATAATTTGGGCTTCTTTATAGATGTCATTTTCTTTTGCTTTGGTTTCAGCCTGGTTGAGTCAATCAGTCTCTCCCATCCACACCCCCAAAAAAAATAAATCCCAGGACATGCAAGATGTGTCTGCAGGTATTTGCTGAGTGAGCTACAGATGCTGCTATAGCATGAGAGGCAATGACTATCTCAGCAAAGGTTGCTCTCAGGGTGATGAATGGTGAGGAAGTTGGAGAATGAATATGGGGATATGCCTGTGTGGGTATTAATGGGGAAGCCAATTGGTGATATTTTTCTGATCTGCTTTTGGACATAGCCCCAGGACTGGTGATGTTGGTGTGTGGTAGCTGCCTTGTGGGCACTGTTGGATTGCTATTTGGTAGTGAAGCAAGAGGGGTCACTTGGATGAGGGAACACACTGGCAGAGGCTGTTACTTTTACCTGTTCACATGAAGACTTTTGGAGTAGAAAGCCCCAAGGCTGCGGGTGATGGTTAGGTGGATTGAAAGGGCCCCAAAGGCCTTCATTTGAGCCACAGTTCGGATCCCCCAAAAACCTTGTTTTCAAGATCTAGAAACTTGTGGCATTTCTGCTTACATCCAGAGTGCCTACCTTTCACCATGGAATGCCCCCTCCTCTTTTTTCTCTCTCTTTCCCAATGTCACATCCAAGATTAACCATTAAGTAGTAGTAATCCAAAGGCAGGCACACAATACTTTCCTTCATCAGGGAAATGTCAGGAAAGATTATATAAGAAATCAAAAGAACTTTGGGAGAGGGGAGAAAAAAAAGTAGGGAATAATATTTTACTCCTACATCTGCATTTACTGAGATAGATATAGGAGTCATGTAAACAGAATTGGATTACCCTCACTAGGTACAAGGTACATCCAGGAATACAGGGCCCATAATGATGATCCAATCATTATTAAAATATAACAATTTTATGTTGTTGTAAATATTGTTTTATATCACAGTCCTGCCACCAGTTGTTTCCAAAGTACAGGACAAGGCTCACAGGCTGACTGGACTATGTTTTTTCCTTGTTGGAAAGGACTAGACCAACCAAGCAGTGCCAGCCAGCCAGCCAAACCTTTCCAATGCTGCAGAAGAGATGAAGAATACCACAATCCTCCTCTTTCTGGCTTTAGCCACTGCAAGGCTTCTAAAATAGCTATCCTCCCCAGAAGGAAACTGAGGTGAATGTCAGTGTAACTATATCATGTCCTCACCCCTGCTAATATATTTATAGCATTTTAATTGTAACATATTGAGGGAGAAGAAAGGCAGGTTTGTACTAGTCAGGAAAAAGCTGCTAAACCAATCACCTGCACCTCCACAGAGTTCCCCTGTGCACTATTTATTGCCTCTTTTCTTCACCTTGGTTTTACTGTTCCAGAATGGCTTTTTCCATTAGGTTCATGACGATTGGATTTACATGTGTGTTAAATAATAATTCAAGTTGAATGTTCTTGAGGAAACAGTACTTTTTCTAAATATTATGCCTTTTTTCCAGAACTAGCCAAAACATAATGTGACACTCTGATTCTCACTTTATGCGATTCTACACATAGTTTGTAGAGCAGAGCATAAGATTAATTTGGAGGTTCCCAGCATCAGTACAAAGAGATACATGTACTCTTCCTATATCACAGAGCGATCACCTGCAGGCACAGGACAATCTTTGATGCCTGTTCTCCTCTTTCCAAGTCCCTATAGCAACATTCATTACATAATTTGTAGCTGATAGTGGGCAGAACCAGCAAAAGTGTCATTGTCTTTGCTATTGCTACACGTTCTCTTCCATTCTTTTCTTGCCCCCCATTACTTGAAAATGTTCTTCTGAAGGTGCTACTTGTATTTATTTATTTAATTTATATACTGCTTTTTCCTAGAGCAGTATCCAAGGTTATTTCCAAAAACAGTTACCATACAATCTAAAAACAATTAAAATCATATAATACATGTAAACATCAGTTTAAAATATTTTAAAAACATGTCCAGTAAAAAGCTTGTCCAGTGTATACATTAAAAGCTTATTTAAAGAAAAAAAGTCTTCACTTACTGGCAAAAGGACAGCAAGGAAAGGGCCATGGAAGGAAGTTCCAGCTGGTGGGAGCAGCCACCAAAAAGTCCTCATGTCCTCACCAAGTGAGCTTGTAAGGGTGCAAGACAAAGAGAAAGTCCTCCCTATAGATCTTAAGGTTCTGGCATGCTGGTATAGGGAGATACGGTTTTTCAGATAGTATGGGCCTGAACTGTATAGGTCATGGCCAACACTTTGAATTCTGCCAGTGCAGTTCCTTGGCAAGATAGGTATTTGATCCTTATAACTGGCCTACCATAGCATTTTAGACCCACTGTAGTTTCTGAACAGTTTCCAACAGTACCTGTAGCCTTCTTAGTGTTTCCTTCCCCTCCATCTCTTGTTGCTCATCACTCCATTTCTGGAAAATTGTGAGAGTCACTGTGGCCTGTTTTTTTAGTGTCTTATAGTGCAGGATGATTGCTCTGTCATCTGCTTTCATCATATAGCTACTTATATCTTGCACAGTGTCATGGGAGGAGGGGTGGAGAGTGAGATTGTCTGACACGGAAAATTTCCTGATAGTGATGCTAGAACCATGGTGCCATTTTATGGTCTTCCAAATGTTGTTGGACTGCAGCTCCTAGCATTCCACACTGTTGGTTGTGCTGGCTAATAACAAAAACACCCAAAGGGCTGTATAGTTCATCTGCCTAGCATAACATGTCCTGGCCTTCAACGAGGCTGCAGCCCTTAACACCAATTTAGTCCATGAGCTGTAAGAGTATTTTCTCATCCTTTTTAGAGGCAGGTGAGCTGAGCTGTTTAGTTCCCTTCTGCTTGTTTTCTGAAGGATGCCATTAAGGCTGCCACAGTGCAAACCTCTTTTACGCACAGTTACCAAAAGGATAAGGCTTGTAAGTCTCATGGATGAATCAACAGAATGCCAAGTGGGACATTCTTTGTGCTGTGTTTTATTTGTATGCATGTGAGTTACTTTAATTGCTTTGGGGTTAACTTCACAGTTCACTTACCCTGGTACAGACCCATATACTTGAATATAAATACTCTGGAATAAATAGGTTGTGAATGGCATTTTTACTTAAGACTAGAAATAGTTCAAAAATAACTATTTGAGATGTTGCAAATCTCTCTTCTTCTTTCTATAGTTTCATTTATAAAGGTATTCAAACAGAAAAAGTTAAAGTCAGACAAAATGTAGATCAAAGTCCAAAGAGATTAAAATGTATACATTTCAAGAATAAGGCATACCTATCTAAAAACAAAACAAAATTCATTAAGCTCTGGAACACCTTAGCTAATGTATATATGTGCTTTATATATACAGTTGTAATTGAACATAAACCATTGTACAAATACTTGTTCAATAAAAGTAAATTAGGCATGCTGATATAGTTCTGCTCATACAAGAATTGCTGATTGTGATTCTGTGGTTTCATTTATGAAGAGAGCCAGACTGCATAGTAATTTAAAAGTCCCTGTTGGTATTAAAATGTATGAATGAAAACACTGATAAATCAAATTAAGCCCAACACCTGCACATTTGACTTAGCCAAAATTATGCCACCTGCTTGCAAAATAATATGCTTTGAGCCAGAAATGTCTGTGCCTAACAGATGGACTGATTTTATTTTATATTGAATAGGAGCACGTGTTAGCTACAGACTGTAGCGTAGGTTTAATATATTAATATCATCTATTATGTAAAGTCACTAGAGATTGCATTTGATGTATGCTTTTAGTAGAGAATGGAAGGCACAGTTCCAAACTTCTGCTGAGAACATGGGAAACTATTTCTTTGATTGAAAGACTACAGTGTTTAGGTGCACCTACTTTTGGACCACAGTTTAAGTCAGAGGTGACTGGGGAATTATGGAATCATAAAGTTGGAAGTGACCAGAAGTGCTATCTAGTCCAGTCCCCTGCCATGCAGGTATACACACCTAAAATATTCCTGAAGATGGCTATCCAGTCTGTTTAAAGATCACCCGCTCTGAGACAGTTAATTCTTTTCTTGTAATGTGAATTCACTGGTGTGTGTTCTGATCTTTGGAACAGAAGAACATGACTTTTCTGTCCATATTCTACATGGCATCTCTTCAGATATTTAAAGATGGCTATCATGTGGTCTGTGTTTTTTTTTTCAAGCTAAGCATATCCACTGTTCATGTTGTCGACCAGATGTAGTTGGACTGCAACTTATAGCAGTTTCACAGTTATGTTGGCTAGGCTTCACGAGAGCTGTTATCAAGTAACAGATAAAGGGCTGCATAGTTTTCATCCTTGACCTAAGTCTGTTGAAGATTAATATAATTCACACTTTAAAAAATACTACCAAATTAGTTTGATATATCAACTTTTTAATTAGCAAAAACAATTCAAGTATTGGATGAGAATAAGTGCCGCAAAAATAAATATCCTGGATGGAAAAACTAATAATGCTAAATTTTTAGCACAAGAGGTTTTCAGGCAGAGATGTTAGTTATAGCTTTTCTCTTGATCCAAAGCTCTGTAGATGAAGTTGATTTTTGCTAGCATAGTGCAATTAACATTGATCTAACCTTTTATAGTTTAAGCGGGTTATGGACCAGCTGCTTCTTAGTTGAGTAAGAGAAAACTGTTGCACAAAATCTAGAACAGGTTTCTCCACCCTGGTGGCTTCTAGATATGTTGGAGTGCAGCTGCCTTCCATTGTCTCCAGCTGTTCTGGCTTTAAGACACATTGACCTCTGTATGTTTCCAGACAGTTAAGTTCACATCTGAGCTACATTTTCATGTAAATTACATATTGAACTTTACTCATAGCAACACTTGATCAGCAGCTAATAAACTCCGGAGGTCAAACATTACACTGTAGAACAGGCCTGCACAATTTGCGTCCCTCCAAGTGTTTGGGCCTCCAGTTCCCAGAAGCTCTAGCCAGCCTGCCCAATATTCAGGAATTCTGGGAGCTGAAGTCCAAAACATCTGGAGGGTGAAGGCTGTGTAGGCCTGCCCCCTCCTCTTCCTTCTCCTCCTCCTCAATTTATTTATGCCCTGCTTTCTCTTCCCCACAGGGGACTCAAAGCGGCTTAACACAAAAACAACAGCATAACCATTTAAAATATACAAATATACGAACATTAAAACAGGATTAGATATAAACAGTATTAAAAAAATCCTAGTTCAAATCATTAAAACAAGTTAAAAACCACAGCACCCCCTGACTAGATCTTGTACATCTTCATCTTTAAAAGCCTGCCTGAATAAAAAGGTTTTAGCCTGCTGCCGGGAGGACAGCAGGGAGGGGGCTATCCTGGCTTCCCCGGGCAGGGTGTTCCAGAATTGAAGGGCAGCCACTGAGAAGGCCTTTTCTCTTGTTCCCACTAACCGAGCTTAAGATGGAGGTAGGGCTGAGAGAGAAGGGCCTGTCCTGAAGGTTCATTCAAGGGGATGTAGTCAGCCAAATAGCCTGGACCTCGACCGTCTAGGGCTTTAAAGATCATAACCAGCACCTTGAGCTGTGCCGGGAAACAAACTGGCAGCCAGTGGAGCTGTTGCAACAGGGGGATTGTCTACTCCCTATAGCCAACCGCAGTGAGCAACCTAGCAGCAGCTCTTTGGACCAGCTGAAGTTTCTGAGCACTATTCAGAGGCAGCCCCATTTAGAGCATGTTACAGTAATCCATACAGAATGTTACTAAGGCATGCACCACTATGGCCAGATCTGGCTTCTCAAGGAACGAGCATAGGTCAACCACCAAGGTGACAAAAGCTGTCTCTGTTCCATAGCCAGGCCTAAAAACCTATTGAAATGGATCTTGATAATCTGTTTCATCCAGAAATCCCTGGAGTTGGGAGGCCACCATACGCTCCAGAATCTTGCTCAAAAATAGAAGCGTGGACACTGGCTGATGGTTGTCCATTATAGAGGGGTTTAGGAATGGCTTTTTTACTATAGGCCTCACAACTGCCTCCTTTAGGCAAGTTGGAACTTTGCCATGTTCCACCTTACCCACTCTGCCAGTCCCCCTCTGGGCTGTTTGATCAGCCAGGAAGGGCAAGAATCTAGAATATACAGTATGTGGTAGCTCTCGTCTCTCCAAGGATCCTGTCCACATCCTCAGGCTGCACCAATTGAAAATATCCCATCAACACTGGACAAGCAGGAGCCAAAGTTACATCTATTGGAACTGTGTCAATAAGAGCATCCAAGTCGGAACGGATCTGAACAACTTAATAATAATAATAATAATAATAATAATAATAATAATAATAATAATTACTCTGCCACCATCTCCCATAGGGACTCAGGGCGGCTTACAATAGCACACATGGTGCCACCCCATGTAAAATACAGTGCCTTACAAATTCTTCACAGTGGGCTGCTGTAGAATCATAGAATAGTAGAGTTGGAAGAGACCTCATGGGCCATCTAGTCCAACCCCCCGCTAAGAAGCAGGAAATCGCATTCAAAGCAACCCCGATATATGGCCATCCAGCCTCTGCTTAAAAGCCTCCAAAGAAGGAGCCTCCACCACAGTCCGGGGCAGAGAATTCCACTGCCGAACAGCTCTCACAGTGAGGAAGTTCTTCCTGATGTTCAGGTGGAATTTCCTTTCCTGTAGTTTGAAGCCATTGTTCCGTGTCCTAGTCTGCAGGGCAGCAGAAAACAAGCGTGCTCCCTCCTCCCTATGACTTTCCCTCACATATTTATACATGGCTATCATGTCTCCTCTCAGCCTTCCCTTTTGCAGGCTAAACATGCCCAGCTCTTTAAGCCGCTCCTCATAGGGCTTGTTCTCCAGACCCTTAATCATTTTAGTCGCCCTCCTCTGGACGCTTTCCAGCTTGTCAACATCTCCCTTCAACTGTGGTGCCCAGTATTCCAGGTGTGGTCTGACCAAGGCAGAGTAGAGGGGGGGGGGGCATGACTTCCCTGGATCTAGATGCTATACCCCTATTTATGCAGGCCAGAATACCATTGGCTTTTTTTGCTACCGCATCACATTGTTGGCTCATGTTTAACTTGTTGTCTACGAGGACTCCAAGCTCTTTTTCGCACATATTGCTGTCAAGCCAGGCGTCCCCCATTCTGTATCTTTGCATTCCATTTTTTCTGCCGAAGTGAAGTATTTTGCATTTGTCCCTGTTGAACTTCATTTTGTTAGTTTCGGCCCATCTCTCTAGTCTGTCAAGATCGTTTTGAATTCTGCTCCTGTCTTCTGGAGTGTTAGCTATCCCTCCCAGTTTGGTGTCGTCTGCAAACTTGATGATCGTGCCTTCTAACCCTTCGTCTAAGTCGTTAATAAAGATGTTGAACAGAACCGGGCCCAAGACGGAGCCCTGCGGCACTCCACTTGTCACTTCTTTCCATGATGAAGACGATGCATTGGTGAGCACCCTTTGGGTTTGTTCGCTTAGCCAATTACAGATCCACCTAACCATAGTTTTGTCTAGCCCACATTTTACTAGTTTGTTTGCCAGAAGGTCGTGGGAGACTTTGTCGAAGGCCTTACTGAAATCCAGATACACTACATCCACAGCATTCCCTGTATCGACCCAACTCGTAACTCTATCGAAAAAAGAGATCAGTTTAGTCTGGCATGACTTGTTTTTGGTAAATCCGTGTTGACTATTAGCAATGACCGCATTTGTTTTAAGTGTTCACAGACCACTTCCTTAATGATCTTTTCCAGAATCTTGCCTGGTATCGACGTGAGGCCGACCGGACGGTAATTGTTTGGGTCGTTCTTTTTTCCCTTCTTGAAGATAGGGACCACATTCGCCGTCCTCCAATCTTCTGGGACTTCTCCCGTTCTCCAAGAACTCTCGAAGATAATTGCCAGTGGTTCTGAAATAACATCCGCTAGTTCCTTCAATACTCTTGGATGTAGCTGATCTGGCCCTGGGGACTTGAATTCGTTTAGAGAGGCCAGGTGTTCCTGGACAACTTGTTTCCCAGGAACACCTGGCCTCTCTAAACGAATTCAAGTGTGGTCAGGGATTTCTCCTTGGGGATCAGTATGTAATAGCACTCTGACGACACGAAACAGCTCAGCTGGATGGTTCCTTGCAGATGTAGTGGTGGCTGCAAGGAACGATTTTTCTGCTGCCATTGCTATTTAGTAGGCTTTCAAATATGCTTTAGCCCGTGTTCAGTCAGATTCGCGTCAAGTTTTCTGCCAACGCCGCTCTAGTCTCCCTCTCACTTGCTTCATCATCGCCAACTCCTTGGAAAACCAAGGGGCTGGTTTGGCTCTGCTCCGTGAGAGAGGATGTTCAGGAGCAAATGGCACCCAGACCATTCCCCTATTCCAGAGGTTAGCCAGAGCTTCAGCAGAATTGTCTGCCTAGGTGACAGGAAAATCCCCAAGAGCCATGAAGAATCCATTCGGATCCATAAGCCTCCTGGGGTGGGCCATCTTAATCAGTCCCCCACCTCAGAGGTTTGGAATCCTAACGAATCTAAACCTGACCAGGTAGTGATTGGTCCATGACAACGGAACTGTAACAAGTCCTCCACACCACAATCACCATAATCTCATCTTACACAAAAAAAACAAGGTTCAAAGTGTGTCTGGTAGGATGGGTGGGGCAAGACACCACTTGGGAAAGACCCATGGTTGTCATGGAGGCCATGAAGTCCTGAGCCACTCCTGACAGGGTATTCTCAACATGGATGTTGAAGTCTATCAGAATTATTAGCCGCTGAGGCTCTAATGCCAACACCGAGATCATCCCGGCTAGCTAAGGAAGGGAGACTGTTGAGCAATGGGGTGTTCTGTCTCTGTTCTTTCCCAGTTACCAACCTTTAGTTAAATACATTCAAATGCTGTTGACTGTTGGATGGGAAACCTGATCGGGGGATGGAATCACGATAAACAGCTGCAACTCCCTGCCTCCCAGGTCTCGCTTGCAGCTGCACAGAGAATCCTGGTGGGCAGAGCTGAGAGAGATTAGCTCACCAATCTCATCTAGCCAGGTCTCTGTGATATAAATCAGGTCAGCATGCTCATCTAGATTCAAGTCCTGGGTGACAGTTGTTTTTCCATTTACTGACCTGGCATTCAATAGCAGCATTTTCAACCTAGGGGGGCCTTTCACCCTGGTTATCCAGACTGTTAGATATAGGAGACAGTTTGGGGGCAGTAAGCACTCTATTTCGCTCCCCATTTTGTTGTTACTGAACCTACCTCTCCCTTCCACATCTCCTCGTGCCCTGTCTGATTCCAATGATTGCCCCATGAGTCCAGGGGCTCCCTCCCTCCTTAGAAAAGCACATCCTTCCTGTATGGGGTAGGCTAAAAGATCGCTTCATGAAGAAGAATGCGCAGAAAGTGAAACAGATTGAGATAAAAGGCCAGGCATGGGTGAGGTATGAAGACATTTCAAGACCACAGTTTCTAAGATCGTGAGGAATTTTGGAGATGTGTAGGGTTTTTTTTTTTTTTACATCTGCTTATGTAATGAACTACATAAACTGCATAAACATATCAGCAAACATATCCTAATCAGTATAGTTAAAATTAGTATTACAGACATACATACAGTTTAGTGATCATGGTATATCTTCAGTTCTCAGATGCCATTGGTTGTAAGATGCACAACAGAACACCAACAGGAAAAAAGATGTATTTATCTGGATAAAATATATTTTAAAAGCACCTGTGGTTCTAAGATGCACACCATTTTTAGAGATGTCTATATAGGAGAAAAGTGTCTTTAAGAACTGAAGAAATGATTATAATGTACTAACCAAAGCAGTTATAATGAGACTTCTATTAAGACAACAACAAAAAATAAATAAAATACTACTTTTTAAAAAGCAAACCATTAAAATAGTTAGAATCAAAAGGTATATCTATTAAATGACTCAGTGTATGTTTATAAAGTCTCCTAACATATCCTTCCCTCCAACACAACTATCTTTAGAGCAAGAAATGCAGAACTATATTGCAGTACAACCCCCATATCCTCTGGGGATATGTTCCTGGACTTACAACTGCCAGCAAAAATAACGGAGAATACTGAACACTATTGAATTAATGTGCCTTCCAGTTGGAAGACATAGGAAATGCCTAAAGATAACATCTTTTAGCCATCCCTAAATAGAGATGGGAAAAATGTAGAAAACTGAGTTAACTCACATGTGTGCCCAGGTTATATAATAGTCTGTAATTCCTATTCTCTTGAGAGTGTACACTATGGTCTGCAATTATCACATGTAATTATAGTTTATCGCTGCTATTGTATGTACTATAGTTTTTGCGTTGATAGAGAGTAATTCTGATTCCATAGATGGCCCTAGCACTTTGCTTATTTAATTGTGTTGATGAATTGAATAAAATTAAGTCTTGCATTGTTGAAGGATTTATGACTGACAGCAGGTAAGCTCTGATTACAAAGAGGGCTATAAAAATGTTGGTTGAATCGCCCTGAGTCCCTTCGGGTGAGAAGGGCAGGATAGAAATGAGGGAAATAAATGTTGGTTGGGCAACAAAAAATAATAAACCTTGCTAGTCCTTGTGCCAAACAATGAGTGAGTGGCCTGTACTTTTAATGGAAACTCTTTTTAGTATTTGTAAAATATTGGGAAAGGTAGTCCTATCCATTGAGGTTTTGATAGAATAGTAGACTGGGTGGGGGTGTTTTTGTAGGGAAATGTTACGGAGAATATTAGCCAATATCCAGCATATATGTCCAGGTTTTATTTGTGGGTCTTTTTTTCCTTCCTCCATTTCCCTCATGTACCTGCTTATTCCCTCCCTCCCTCCCTCCCTCCCTTCCTTCTCCTTTCTTATCTCCCCCCTTTTGTCCTTTCTTCCTTCTCTTTCTTCCCTCCTTTCATACTCTTTCTCCTATCCTTTCTCCTCCTTCTTTCCTTACCTTATTTTTATTTCACTCCCCCCGCCCCCCAATACGCATGTCACCTAGTAGCAGCCAATCCACTTCACTCCCTTTATTTCCTACTGATATGACAGAGGGTCACTTTACCTTGCAACAATCAAAACTGCTTTGTTCCTTTGCTTTCTCTCAGCTCTGTGATCCAACAGGGGAGGCGTGTAAGCCCAAATCCTTAATTACTTTAAGTTGTATAATGACAGGTATGTGCCCCAAGCTTGGTCCAAATCCATTAAGCCATATGGTACAAACAAGCCTGCTTACATACTTTGACTTTCCGTTGGCTTTGCCAGTTATAGAACCTCTATCAATCACTTAGTACTAGTGTACATAATAACTTTTTATATCAAGATGGACTCAAAGGGATGGATCTTAATAAGAATTTGATTCCTTGAGAAAAAATAAATATATCCTTGGGCAAAAAATAGAACCTAATATGTGAGCATGCTAGACAATGGAAAGGCCAATGGAAAGTAAAGCAACATTTACAAACACTTACAAAAAAAACAACAGCCCAACCCAAAGGGTATTAAGATTTTTCCAAAATGATTATTGTTTCTGACAAAGATTTATGACTAATAAAGCAGTATCATCTTATAATACTTAGGAGTACCAAAAGAGTGGTAAGACTGTCCAAATAAAATAATCTTCTGTGTTGATTCTTGCCTTGGACAAGTTTAGTCTCGATCCAGTGTCAGTTGGCTTTAGTTGGTACGGGTGAACTACAATTCCCATATGCAAGTCCATGGTCGATCCCCCTCCAAACAGCTCCAGAATGTAAAGCAGGTCATGGAGACTCGATGTGTCAAGTTTGGTCTTGATCAGACATTGGTGGGGGTCGCAGTGGTCTGGGGAAGTGAGTGAAGATACTGTCAATCCCATCATCCATGGTCTGTTGTTTCCTCAAATGATAGGAGGATGTAAAGTGGGCCACATTGCACCTATATGTCAAGTTTGGTACAGTTTCATCATTCATGGGCATCACAGTGGTCTGTGGGAGGTGAATTGGATGAAAGTACTGGAAATCCCATCATCCTTGGTGCATTCTTCTGCAAACAACACCAGGACATAAATTGTGTGACATTGCACCTGTGTGTCAAGTATGGTACAGTTTCGTCTTTCATGGGTATCACAGTGGTCCGTGGGAGGTGAATCGGATAAGGGTACTGCAAATCCCATCATCCATGGTCCATGCTGCACCAAACTGGATCAGGACGTAAAGGGGGCCACATTGCACCTGTGTATCAAGTTTGGTACAGTTTTGTCATTCATGGGAATCACAGTGGCCTGCGGGAGGTCAATTGGATGAAGGTACTGCAACTCCCATCGTCCTTGGTCTGTCCTCCCCCAAACTGCTGCAACATATAAAGTGTGTCATTTGGGATATATATACCAGATTTGGTTCAGTTCTGTCATTTGTAGCAGTTGCTGTGGTCTCAAGAAGTGAGTGAAGGTACTACATGTCCCATCTGTGTGCCAAGTTTGGTCCAGTTCCGTCACTGGTGGGCATCGCAGTGGCCTGTGGGAATCATAATGATTGAAAGTACTACATATCCCATCACCCATGGTCCATCATCCCGCAAACGGCACCAGGACATAAAGCGCATCATGGGGTAGGCTGTCTGGAATTGTGGGAGTTTGAGTCCAAAACAGCTGGAGGGCCCAAGTTGGCCCGTGCCTGGTTTAAAGGCTTCCATAGAATCCTAGAGTTAGAAGGGGTGCCCAAAGGCCATCTAGTTGAACCCCCTTCTGCCATAGAGGAAGACACCATCCAAGCCCTCCCGACAGATGGCCATCCAGTCACAAATACGATTGGGAGATAGAGAGAGTCCTAGATTTGAAAGGGGTCTTTGAAGGTCATCCAGTCCAGCCCCATCTGCCACAAAGGAAGAGTCCATTCAAGCCCTCCCGACAGAAGGTCATTCCAACCATACATACAATTGAGACATTTATTTATGTATTTATTTAATTCTGATATTTCTCCCCCGCCTTTCTGCAATGGACCCGAAGTGGCTTGCAAGGTCATTAAGCCACGTGCTAACATCCACCATATAAATAAAACATAAAAGTAACGTCAAGCAATAGTAGTATAAATAAGACATAGCTGTGTTCAGTGGGGGCAGGTGAACTACAACTCCCATATGCAAGTCCATCATCCATGGTCCATCCCACCCCAAACAGTGCCCAGGTGTATAGTAGGCCATGGGGACTGTATGTGTCAGGCCTGTTAGAGTGAGTAGGCCAAAGCCTGCTCTGTGGTAGTTTTTTGCCTCAGTAAAAACTGGGGGGGGGGGGGGGAGTAAACCATCCTTAAAAGGAAAGATTTAAAAGATAATCATTATTTTCTCTTTAGTGTGCTGTGAATAATACTATGTCCCAATGAGCCAGGGAAAACCTGTCTTCTTTGGAACAGTATTAAGGGGTGAAGATGGCCCCCGCCTTTGGCCTAGCCGGGCCTAGCAGCCTGTCAGTAGAAGCGCTGAAGGAGGTGAGGTGAGCGGGTAGAGTTTTCATAAACATACCCACAAACATTGTTGAAAAGGAAGCATTAAAACATAATTATTTTCCATCATTAGTTGGATTCAGAATGCTGTGAATGTGTGAGTGAACTGTAATTCTTAGAACCAAAGTTTTTTTATTATCAGTATGACAGTTGGGCATGTTGGGTCTATGTGGTCCAGATCCGTTGTCAGTGGGTTCATGGGTCGTAGGGGTTATGTGTGTCAGGTTTGGTCCAGCTCCGGCCTTCCTGGTGGTCCCAGTGGTGTTTTGGATTACCAAAGTGTAGGCCGAGGCTGTTAACTCTCCCAGAGCTAGCTTCGTTCTGAGGAGATAAGTAGGCCGAACGAAGCCAGTTGGTAGTAGTTTTTCCCTCAGCGATCCCAGTGGCCTGTGAAAGTGGCGGCCAATCAGAGCTGGCCCATATTCCGGCTGGCCAATTAGAAAGCTGATCCATATTCTGCGAGGCCAATCAAAACGCGAGCACATATTCCGCCAGGCCAATCAAAACGCTGATACATACCCCGATTTCACTTTTATTATAGATATATAGATATAGATAGTAAGATTTTTCCCCCTTAATCTTGGTTTGTGCATTATGCACATATGTGCTTGCACCTGTGCAGAGTGTCTCATTGGACCTTTCCGATTTGTGAGACTGGCAATCCCCTCCCCTGTCCCCCCCCCCCCCCCAATGCTCCAGGGAACTCTACCATCTTTGTACCCATTAGCTATAATTCTTTCATGGAAACACATTGTAGACTGGCAGCTGATGGCTTCCAGTCCAGCACTGCTCCATAGATGATCATTTTGAGTGGCATTGTTCTCAACAGGTTATTGGTGGTTATGTTTAACAACTGTTCAGTATATACACACTTAACATATTACAAAATGAATTAAGCATAACTTTTGTATGTTGATAAACTGCAGTGTTCGTGCCTTGTTACACAAGAGGAAGAAAAGTACTTTTAAAATACCATTAGCATGCAATTGTTTTTGTCAAGCATGTAACACAGTGATACAAATGTTGTGCCTGTTAATTTTGTAATTTAATTTCTCTCATTCTTTTATACTTCTATCATTTATTTTAGCTATTTGGTCCAATGCTTTCCTCGATTTTCTATTTTTCTATATTTGCTAATAATCCAAATCAAAGACATTATTAAAAACAATCAATGCCACATATGAAATCACTAAAGGAAACATCCAGGAAAACAGATGAAAAGTAAAAAAATAATTTGTCAGTGTCTGTTGGAATACAAATTCTTAAGGAGATGACAGAAAGGCATAGCAAAGAGGTTCTGGTTGTCTTTGTAGGGCAGAGAATACACAGCTGAATCTAGGCACAGAGAGGGTCTCTCAAAAGTGTCCCATCAAATATGGATGGGATGTGCAAAAAAATAAAATAAATCTCTCCAGATGATTTGAGATAATGAGTAAGATCATATGGATGGAAACATTCATTCCCTTCTTAGCTGTGGTAAGACTTGGTAATTCTAAATATGTTCTGGCGCTAGAAACATTGCTCTACTGTTCTTCCCTTTATTTCTGACATTGTCTGACATTCATATGTTTGACTTGAAACCTTGGCATTTCTGTTAAGAAAACTTTTCGGTATCATTTTACTTAATTGTTATAGGATTTTCATTGTTTTGTTTTGACTACAACTAGATGCACATTTTCAGGTCTGGAGCAGCTGTTGTGTATTAGCACAAAATATTTGGAGCCCAGCATTTTGGGAAAAACAAAACAAAATTAATTTTTATATTATGTAGGGGCCAGCAGTTTATAATCTAGCTATCTCTTAGACGTTTTTAAATGTGTACTTGTCATTGCAAATATATTAAGCTTCACGTGTAATAACGTTTGATAACATTTATAGCTTCATGAGTTTTTAATGAAATGAATAATTTGAAATATTTAACTCATTTTTGCTACCAGCAGCCAAAAGGAATTTTGCCTGAAAAAAAAATTCAAGTTATGCTGTTGTAAAATATAACTAAATATTTTATGTGAAAGAAAAAAGTGCATCATTTGTTTTTTGCTAGAACATGCAATATTCTGTCTGTATAAGATTTTTTAATAACCACATATTAGGCTCTCCATTGATGAAATGTAATTCAAATGGAAATACAAAATATGTATGCTAAGTCACAATATAGGTGGGATTGGCCAAAGGTGAAAATAATACAGGGCAGCCTTGCAGGTTTTTGTTAGCCTTGCACATTCACAGTTTTGGCATTCATGCAGTTATTTATTTATTTATAGCATTTATATTCCGCCCTTCTCACCCCGAAAGGGACTCAGGGCGGATCACATTACACATATAGGCAAACATTCAATGCCTTTTTAACATAGGACAAAGACAAACCACATAGCTCCGAGCGGGCCTTGAACTTATGACCTCCTGGTCAGAGTGATTGATTGCAGTTAATTGCAGCTGGTTTGCTGGTTTACTCTCCCGTCTGCGCCACAGCCCCGGGCATCTGACTATTTGCAGGCTTGCTAACCGCTCTGGGAAGGTAGCCAGTGCATATGCTTCTTGGGGTAGTTGGCAAGCTCTTTGGGGGCCCATCCAAACAGTACCTTATTCCAGGAGCTCCCGCAGCAAACAGGAGGGTGGCCAAATGCCGTTCCCTGTAAACCCAGAAGCAATCGCTATAAAAGGCAAAAAACGCGAAATTTCCAGGTGTGTGAATATTGCAGTCTTTAGCCGAATATCCAGATCTTCACATGTCTGTATGTCCCTGCAATCGGAAATAATGGAATTTTTTATCTGGGTTTGTTCCTGGATTTTAGATATTTGCCCTGATTGGCTAGTTCCTAAAAAGAAGGTGACACTCGAGTAGAAGGCAAAAACTTTGTCCTGGGAAGAGAAGTTTCATCCGTCACCTGTTTAATGAAGTTTGTGGCAGAAAAATAAAGTTCCTGGGGTGCAACAAGTACTTTCACATTAAGTAGTACACAATGAAACAGGAACAGACACTTTCAAACCAGGAACAGATTGTCATCATTACTGTAATTAGTCAGACCTTGTTGTATGGCCATCTGTGCAGACAGGTATCATGGTGTACTTGTGCTAGGGAACAACAGGATGATGTTGCCGGGTTATACATGTTGGTTCCTCATTAGGTGTATACTGACAACAGCATACACCCAGTGTGTATGTAGTAAATGGCAGGTGTATGCTGACAACATGGGTGCAGTTTAGTAAATAGCAAAAACTTACTACTGGCTGTTGGTACATGGATTTGCTGAAGAGGAATATAAATACTGAGAGCTAAGGTCATGCAGGTTGCTAATAGAAACAGCCATGTATAACCCAGGAACAGCACCCTATTGTTCCATGCCACAAGTACACAACCAAATCTGTCTGGACAGATGGTCAGGCTCTAAAAAGTGTCAATAATGACAACGTTCTGTTCATAGCTTGAAAGTGTGTGTTCCTGTTTCATTGTGCAATACTGACTTGGGCAGAAGTGGTCCTACCCCATAGGGTTTGTTTGTTTGGCAGATACTTCATGAAACAGCTGGAGGGCACAGTTTTTCTGGCTAGGGTAAATAACTGAACTTTTGCAGAGATCTGCATATTCGTATATCTGCATCCCGGGGCTTTAAAAAAAAACTGCTGAAGTTTCCGGCAGAAGTCCCGCGGTGGCCATCTTGGCAGCCTCTAAATCTCGGAACAAAGCAGCAAGTCTGGACAATAGAGGCAGAAATCCCAGGACTAACAGGTCTGTATGTGTACCTCATCTGAAGTCCTGGAATATTTGCCCCTGTTTAAAACCTGTGATTTAGTGCTGTCTGGAAGCGCCCTGGGTGGGTTGATGGCAAGAAGTGGAGGGGTGCTGTTGTGCCTCTCTTGAAGCTGTAAGGAGTGGTTTAGTGGCAATTTTAGTTGCTATCAAACCACCACTGAATCTCCTGGTTCATAGTCTTTGGTGTGGAGTGGTTGACAACTGAAACCCCCACTTCTAACAGCTTCAGGAAAGGCAGCACCTCCCCAGCTGCTGGCCATACAAGGAAGTCTTATCCTACCCCTAAAGATATTTGAGTTTTTTCCACATTTGTGCGGGTTCTCTGCCCTAACCCCTGCAAATGTGGAGGGCTGACTGTAATGAGGAATGGTGATTACTATTAAGATAGTAATCTGTTTAAATTCTCCTGCATGAGAAGATCTAACATATTATCAAAGTTATCTTCCTTTATCTTTCTCATACACAGGTATGTTATCTCTGTATTGGTTTTTACTCTCATTCTTATTCCAACATTCATTTTAAAGAGGCTAGTCTCTATGAGAAATGTGGTTTGTAACGGCGCCTTGTAGGCTAATGCACTCTCCGTTAGAGATTTTTTAAATGGAGATTAGATGGACATTGTTAAGCAGTACTGGTCTATTTCTGATTGGTAGCAGGTTGGGCTGCATGGCCTTGTACCTCTTCCACCTCTAAGGTTCTGTGATTCCATATATATTATTTCCACTCAATAAATGTGAATGTTTGGCAAAATGATGACAGGAACCTACCAGGCTATATCTGGAAGAAGTAGGAGGTGTAGACAAAAGGATTTAAAAAAGTTGGTAAAACAACACTGTACTGGTTGTTAGTATCAGGGTAGCATCTACCCTTCAGATCTTTCTTGAAATCTTAGCTAGTTTCTTGAAAGCCCTTGGGGGAACATAGCCTACTGAGCCTCCAATGTTTTCTAAAGTGTGCAGTGCCTTCAATAAGGAAAGCTACTCCTTTCTTTCATATTTTTATTTCTGTATATTTTCCTTTATGGGGTGTGACTTGAATTATATTGCATAATTCAACAAAATTAATGCTAAAAAGAACTCGGTGGAAACCTAGTTAATACTGCCTAAGAATACTGATATTTTGATTGTTTGTCTAGGATTTAATTAAACTTATTTACTGTGTTATCTGTGCTTTTCAGGTAAAGAAGTGGACAACATTTGTTTGCCATTCACTTTAGCTCCTCATTGAGATGTGAAGGATTTTTTTAATTTGCTTTGGACTGAAAATGTCTGCAGACATAGAAAGAAAAGCACATTTGCATGACAGCTATCAAAGAGTGGAACCTCAAATAACTAATCTTGAAGAAATATAATAAATCCTGGTTATGGTGCGGTGCTGGAGTGGAGATAAAGCTGTAGCACATAGGTAGTCCACTTCTTCTAAATTATGGAAATTTTGTGGAAGACGTTGACCTGGCTTTTCTGCTTAATTATGGTTTTGTCAGAATTTCACAGTGACAACACGCTTTCATATAGTTCTCAAGGTAGGGATCTATCTTCTTAAGTTAATGTTTTTGACACTTATTTTAGTAAATCAATTTTTCTTTAAGATTAATATTATTATATGTTGTGAAAAGCTGCAGATGTATGATTTTGGTTGCTCTCTGAGGGAGTAGAACTTCTTTTATGCTTCTTTTATCAGCAGTTTAAAAGGCAGTATCATCATTTGTTACTTCAGAACAAATATATTATTGTTTGAGCAATTAAATATTGCTTAAGCAATTCAGCTAACTTATGTACTCCAGAACATATTTTCAGATGCATGGTCTTTGTGTGTTCATTAAAGATGTGAAAACTTTAGAATTTTGTGCAGGGTCCTATGTGCATTAAATAAATATGTTGAGTTTCTTTGTGTGCAGTTTTCCCTCATCAATTTGAACAGAAAAAAATAGATTTAGACACACTGAGAAACCCCTTTATATTTGTTTCCTCCAGTGAAATTTGTTTAGGAATCCTTTTTATATATGGAGAGCAGTGTATGAGTTGAATCTGCAATGTCCACAAGGATACTAGTATACACTAATTCATGACACTTATAGCTATTTGCGCTCCTTTGAAATTAGTGGATTTCCAAATTTTTGTAAATATCTTTAAAATATAGAGATTATATTTTTCCAGACAAATTATGCTTTTACTAGGAGAATGTGTAATCCCTTATATTCTTTCAGTAGGCATATTTAGAACGATATCATATTAACATTCTAAAGTGGGCGCTTCTGCTTTGCTATTGTCCTGCGGAATTCTGAGAAATGTAGATTAGGGAAGCCGAGGACCTCTCTAACTGAGAATTCCAAAGGCCCCAAACCTAAATTACATTTTCCAGAATTCTGAGGGAGGCAGAAGCAGGCACTTCCATTTTAGAACGCTAAATGTAATATTGCCCTTAACTTTTACAAATGGTACAATGAAATAGGCAACATCTTAGTCAATGTAAAATAGATGAGCAGAATTTGTAATAATCACAGGCATGTACTTGTTTTTAATAAATTTGGTATGTTATTAAGTAAAGAGATCTTATTTTATTAGAGCAAAAATGTGAAGATGCTCAGAAATAGTAAAATGTCGATAATGTTGTGCTTCTTCTTGTGTCCTGTTATATTTTCTTCTCTTTTATGCCCATTTCTTGGACTGATTTACCATGTGTGGTTTCAAAGAGGAATTCCTGTCTTACCTTGAACACTACCAGCTAACAGTCCCAATAAGGGTTGATCATAATGGAGCCTTCCTCAGCTTTACTGTGAAAAATACTAAATCCACCAGGAGAAAGAAGAGGAGTACTTATGACCAAGAACTGGCAGTTTCTAATTTATTTTTTAAACTTTCTGCCTATGGCAAGCACTTTCATTTAAACCTGACTCTCAACACAGATTTGGTATCTAAACACTTCACAGTAGAATACTGGGGGAAAGATGGACCTCAGTGGAAGCATGATTTTTTAGACAACTGTCATTACACGGGATATTTACATGGTGAGCATGGTACAACTAAAGTAGCATTAAGCAACTGCAATGGTCTGGTAAGTGCAAGTTTTGCATTTTGGTATGTTGATGTCATCTTTTTTAAAATTTACAGATAGAATCTGTGCTCCCATTAATTTCTATCCGTTACAATTCTTATTGTTTATTTCTAGATATTTTGTTGTTCTGTTCTGATAATGTTATGATTGTGAGATGGAGAAAACTAAGCATGCTTTCTTGGAATTAAGCCTTATTGATCTTAGTGGCACATCTTGCAAGTGAACATGGCTAATTGAAATTGGACTATGCCTTGTATGCAAGTTTACTCTTAAACAAGAACAGCAGGGGAAAATTGCATGGCTGTGAGTTGGACTGGATGGCTCCTGTGGACTCTTCCAACTTCATGATTCTATGACTATTTAGTATACTCTCCACCTCATTTGGCAAAGATAGACTCAATTAATATAGTACTCTTCTGTTTCAGCTGCTTTTTAAATGTCAAATTTTCTTTCACTTCCTCTCACTTTCCCCTTTGTCCTTGACTTACTTTCATTAGGGTAAAGTGACTTCAAACTTCGTTAACTTAGAATAGGAGGGGAGAAGAGAAGAGGTGCAAAACAGGAACTCTTTTTCCACTTCCTTTCAACTGCTACTGTACTTTTCTATTTTTGTTTCAAGAGCAAAGGAAATATTATTATCCAGAGAAAACAGTATTTTAAAATACAAATTTATGAATAACGTTTAAAAATAATAACAAAGAGTCTTTATTACTAAATAAGCTACATGTAGTGTTAATCAGAAGTTAGAATTGCAATCCTGTAGAAGTCTACTCAAGATTAAATCCCATAGAGTTAAAGGAATTTTACAGCCAATTGAATGGATACTATATGTTTATGGGAACGGCCCTTTATTGCCTGCCATTAGAGGCATAAATTGGTGGAAGACAATTGCTCCTGTAGTTTACATTTAGAAAATAGTACAGTGGATTGATGAGAAACCTAGTAGTGAAGGCAAGACAGTTTCTGAGATGAATCATGTTTTAAAGTAGAGGAGAGAAAACAATACTCTTCACTTGTAACCATCACTGGACTTCAATTTTATTAGCATAGTAACTGTTTAAGTTGCAGAGGTGGTGGTGGTAGGATAGGATGTGTTGTAATGCTAGTGGTTGTATGCAATGTTGTAGCCCATTTTAGACAAGGGGACTCATGAGGTCCTATAGGCAATTTTCCTACTGGAGATGCTCATCTAGTCAATCTAATGTGCTTTAATGATGATTTGCTCTATAATTGACATATCTAACCACATCCATTACTCATAAATAGTGAGCAGAAGGAAAATACAAATTGAAATTGCAGTGTATGCTTTACTAGCAGTTTTTCACAGTTATAATTCCTTTTAAGACTGGGTTTGGTAAGTCCTGTTCAAAGGGCTTACCAGACCCAAGGTATTATATTGCTTAGAGAATTGGAGTAGAACAGAACTTTCAAATTTCCACTTGGCTATTAAGCTCACTGGGTAACCGTGGGTCAATTACTATTTCTCAGCCTAACCTATTTAATCAGATTCTTGTGATAATTAATGCAGAGCTGGAGAAAGACCAATATGATGTTTTGTTCTTTATGTCCCATTTCAGCAGTTTAGGTCTCTTTTTGTATAGCAAGAAAGTTCAGAACTTTGCCTCCTAAAGCCCAAACATGTCTATTGTCTATTTAAATCTATGCATGCTTGTTTTTGACTTCCTACTTGAAGATTTTCAAAGTTAGCTGGACAGTTCTCAGAGCTAATAAAATTATGCTGCTGTTTGCTTCTGTGTGTGACTAAGCAGTTTGGACCGTCTTTTTCAAATTATGAGTTCATTTGATGCAGATGTAGGAACCACTGGAGCTGACACATCCCAAAGTGTGCTCATTGTACTCTTTGGATTGGGTCAGGAGAGAATGCTTCTGGAACATGGCCATACAGCCCGGAAAACTCACAGCAACACAGTGATTCCAGCCAATAAAGCCGTTGACAACACACTGTTTGGATTATTCACATCTACAGGTTCTGGAAATCATTTAATTGTTGTACACAGATACTGGCCATGACTGATAGTTTTTAGGAATCTTAAAATTTCATTAAGGTAAAGGTA
Source organism: Anolis carolinensis (assembly GCF_035594765.1). Taxonomy (NCBI): domain Eukaryota; kingdom Metazoa; phylum Chordata; class Lepidosauria; order Squamata; family Anolidae; genus Anolis; species Anolis carolinensis. The sequence continues at coordinate 292,328,137 of NC_085842.1, forward strand.
AAGGTTTCCCCTGACGTTAAGTCCAGTCATGTCTGACTCTGGGGGTTGGTGCTCATCTCCATTTCTAAGCCGAAGAGCCGGCGTTGTCCGTAGACACCTCCAAGGTCTTGTGGTTGGCATGACTGCATGGAGTGCCGTTACCTTCCCGCCGGAGCGGTACCTATTGATCTACTCACATTGGCATGTTTTCGAACTGCTAGGTTGGCAGGAGCTGGAGCTAACAGCGGCTGCTCCCGCCGCTCCCAGGTTCTTTAACACACTTCGCCACTGGGGCATTAACATTAACATTTCAGAAATGTAGAATTTATCACAGTAGAATTTATCACAGTAGCATTTCTTTGACTTGAGAGGCTGTTTCTAGTTTTATGTATGGTTTTACTATTTTTGAAAATCTAAGAGCCTGTGACATACATAATTATTTGCCATGGCTAGTTTTGAAGGAAAAGAGAAATAAGAGTCTATTTTTGCTTATAGTACTTCTAACAATAGATTCAAAGAATTCACATGTGGCTTGGATTAGACAAGTGGAATGGTTAACTTTTTTCTGTTGAATGTGCTCCTATGCACTCTCACAGTGTTTCCTAACTTCCTACAGGTGTTTTGGACTTCAACTCCTAGAAATCCTAGCCAGTTTTCCAACTGTTAGGAATTGTGGGAGCTGAAATCCAAAACACCTAGAGAGCCAAAGGTTGGCAACCACAACTCTGAAACTTGCCTTAATTTCAAAAGCATTTAGCTATATGCCATATAGGGAAGAAGGGGTGTTCAGTTAAAAAAAATCAATTTACAGCTTAATTTAATTTAAAGCATTAGTTTAACAATTATTTGGATTTTAATCTCAGTTTCTAACAAAAGAAAGGACAAGTGTGATGCGTAGACCAATGGCATATTGAATTTAGCTGTGGACAGATCTGTGTTCAGAACTGCCTTCTGACATAAAAATCAGAATTGCATTGGATAAATCACCTGCATAAACCTCATAGTTATTGTTAAGAAAACACAGCAATTCTATGGAAGGATGGAAGGGGTGTGTGTGTGTAGGCATTAAATAATACAGATGTCTATAACACACCGTTTTCACATATCTGTTCTTAAGTAATTTTTCATTAAAAAGCATTTGAAGACCATCTCAGAGATTAAAATGAAAATTTGGGAGAGAAAATCATAGGCCAAGGTGTAATAGTGTATAATTTTTTTACTGCACCATAGCTTCTTTAACTATTACAAACAAAGTAATGTTTATTTCTTTGGCCTAATAGACTGTACTATACTTTTTTTCTTGTGTCAAGAGTGACTTGAGAAACTGCAGGTCGCTTCTGGTGTGAGAGAATTGGCTGTCTTTAAGGGCATTACTCAGGAAATGCCTGGGACAGTTTTTGCCTGTCAATTGGGACTACAGTATTTCTACCACTATTTCCTCCTTTCTGGAAGGAAAGATTAAACATGTTCCATAGCACTGTAGCAATATATATGTATAATTGTTCCATTCCTTTCTGTCACTAAAATGAATATGAAATGAGCTACTTTAAATGAAGAAGGGGATTTCTATGGTATCTAGGAAACCTTGATTTTTGAGGGGCCTCCCACACATACACCAGTACTGTACCTTAATAAAAATAATAAGAACCGTTTGGTGAACATATTAACCGCCATCATACTCCTTCCATGCAGGTATTGGCCATCAGTTGGCCTGGGTGAAAATTCAGCTGATATAAAGATTTCCTAAGCTACTTAAGGACTGAGGACGAAATCAAAATCTCCAGCATTTGACCCTGTTTTATTAACTTGTTCGTCATGCTTACACATATTTGTCAGCTCTTAAAAGTATCTTGTGGCCTAAATAGGCTTCCTATGTGAAATTAGACATATTTATGTTCTTATTTAATTAGCTAGTGGTGGTGGCAGGAAGGGACAACTCTACCTGCCATGAAGGCAGGAGAACATTCTTTGGAACCCAAATTGGCAATGCTAGTCTTGGATTCCTTCATTTTTGCCCGATGTTAAGCATCCAAGATGGGGGTGGGAGAAGAAGCTATGTTCACTGTCATTTTGTGAGAGTACAAAAAAGTTATTTATCTTTAGGATTTATTTACAGCACTTCTATTCGCACTCCTGCTACTATAGTTACTTTCAACAGCAAACAATGAGTGTGAGGGTAGGGTGGGGAAACTTAAGTGCTGAGATGTTATTTTACCTTACATAGGAAAAGGAAAGAATTATCCATGTGAGGAGATAAATATTTAATGGCTTTTAGATGAAAAGATGACCTAGCTAAGTCATCATTCTTTCTCTAACCCCCCTTAAACTCATGGACAGGATTCTGTAATGTGGAAGTTAGAAACACTTTATCTCAAAAACAGTTCAGTTGACCAATTTTGGGAATCAGTTTTTTGTTCCATGTGTTTTTAACTTCACATAAAGGCACCCCAGGAACTTTCCAGATAATTATTTAGAAAGAGAACTTATCACGTGTTCACTAGTACTGTATATGTAATGTTTGAAACAATTCTTAGAAATCAGTGGTTAAAAAAGAATGACCTTTTTGTTTTGAGGAGCAAAAAGAAAAGGAATAAAAGAAGCATTGTCTATTGTTCATAGAACTCTACATAATTTAAAACTTAATTGTTTTAATCTTAGAATATATACTTAGGGCAGTCTTAGACTATATACAGTGCTTGAAAGTAAGTTATAGTCTGTTTAGTGGGACTTACCTCATATAAACATACTTAGGATTATAAGGCTAGCTCTTATTTTACTCTGTGGACCTAAACCTGTGTTTGTGACCTAGGATATCATACCATAATAAGGTAGGCATGCAAGAAGCAATGATTATGCATTCTCTGTGTTTATGCTGGGGAAAGACATTGCATAAGCAAACTACTTTTGTCAGTCATGTAACAGACAATAAGGGAAGGATCTGAGGATGCCTGCCATAGATGTGGGCGAAACGTCAGGAGAGAATGCTTCTGGAACATGGCCACACAGCCCGAAAGACATACAACAACCCAATAAGGGAAGGACATAGGGAATGTCATTATCTGTTTCTCAGGATATTTTTGATTACAATATCAAGTACTAATTTATAGCTGGGTTCTCTTGTGAGCAATCCCCATTAATGCTAATGTGATTCTAGGTGAATTAATCAGTTTTTAAACAGATAATTGCCAGTTTAGGAGATGTCTGAATATCCTATAATCTTGGAAGAAGATGTAGCATTTGAACTAACAGCATATCACGGTGAATTGCATTTAAAGGCATGGAGGACAATATTAAAATCTGGTAGTACTTACCCAATGAAAGCTGCAGATTTTGAAACAGTTTGAGACCTAATAAGACTAAAACTATAATCCTGTAAAGTAAATTACGTTAAAATAAATGGATTTTACAGCTATGATGTTAGAATTACATTTTGACCAGCTATACTTCAGACCTGTTATTAATTGTCTTTGATATGAAAACAAGTCAATTACTTTAAAAACTAAATTCAGACAACGTGGTGGGATTATTCAATGCTAGCTGTGATTATCAAGGGCTATTCGTTTCACTAGGTCTAACAATAAATTAGGCCAAGTTTTTTAAATTTAATTTTATAAACTGGTCAACTTGGAAATAAATCTAGGACTAATTGATCAAGTTAGAATTTAAGAGTTGTGTGCCAGAAGCAGAAAACATCATGCTCCCCTTTCCTCTGAGTGTAGAATATCCTAATTTTTTACACTTAGGATGGTTAATTAAAGTATTAAATGAGTGGGGGAATAATCAAGCAAAATGGTAGACACCATAAGTATTACTGCTAATATGCCTGTTACTTATAAGAGGGATTCAAGGAAGTTTTCTAAACATTGACATCAATACTGAAGCTTTTTTTCCATGTCAGGAGTGACTTGAGAAATTTCAAGTCACTTCTGGCGTGAGAGAATTGGCCGTCTGCAAGGACGTTGTCCAGGGGATGCCCAGTTGTTTGATGTTTTACCATCCTTGTGGAAGGCTTCTCTTGTGTCCCCTCATGGGGAGCTCGAGCTGACATAGAGAGCTTACCCACTCTCCCCGGATTTGATACGGAGTGAAAACCAGAAATCTCCAGTTAGGTATATATTATTTTAAAACAATTTTAAAATCCATAAAATTGAAACCATTTCAAAATTAGTTGAAAAGTGTTTAAAAACAAACAGAAAACTCTAAAAAAAAGCACATCATCAAAATCCCCTTACAGTCAGTTCCCAAAAGCCTGTATAGAAAAGTTGTCCGAATGTGAACAAGAAGGAAGCCTCATTATGGAGGGAGCTTCAGAGTTTAGGAGCAGGCCTTGTGCCTTCTTAAAGATTTCAGACCCTAAGCATGTTCATACATATAAATATTCTTCAAGTAGCCTGAAACCTGGGCAGTATAGCATAGGGCTTTAAGGGTCATAAATAGTGTTTTGAATTGGAATGCCAGTCAGTTGATCTGTTGCAACAAGAGTTGTACTCGGTCCCAGTTAATTTGGCTGCAGCTCTTTGCACTGACTGCTTTTTTCAAAGGCAGCCTCATGTAGAGTTTATTGCAATAATATACATGGTGTTTCAAAATGATGGGCCCAATTTCAAAGCAGTATATTTCATGATGGCAAAATGTTACAATTGTATGAAGAGTTACAAACAGTTTAATGAGTTCTCAAGTTATTAAGTTTTACTAACCATTTTGAGCGAGAAACAAATCTAAAAATGGAGAGTATCTCAATAGGTCTTATATTGTGGGGTTTCCCTCTTGACTGAGGCTAAGTGCTGTTTGGGTTCTGGGAGAGGCATCTGACGTCAATAATTTGAAACTTTATGCCTCACCTTTTTAAGTAGTAAAGTAGTTCATTCATGGGAGTTCATGGTAGCAGAAATACAGTGATTTCAAATCAAGTCCCATCTTTTTGAAAGCCTGTATAATCAAGGCACGTACTACAAATGCCATGATTTTCTAATTCTTACAGGAAACTTAAGAATTTTCATATTGTGATACAATGACAATATAATATTAGGGGCAATACAATAATATACGTAATAGGAGATGTTAATTGATGCTCTGCTTTTCTTAATATTATGATATTAAGGAATGTTCTAAGGAGTCATGTGATATGATAAATTGACAGACAGGATATATACACATTGTAGATAGGAGCTGAAACTTAACAATCCAGCTAGAGAGTCAATTTGAGGGAGGATTGGATAAAGTGCAGCCATGGGGCCTCATGTGCCCCTCTAGTTGTTGTTTGTTAGCCTCACTTCTAGATTCCTCAGACAGCCCTTTTCTGGCTAAAAGGGGTGACGGGATGAATTATTTTTCTTGGAAGTGTCTAGGAGTTGCAATTTGCATACGTTTTAGTCTTTTCATGCAAAGCCTCATACTCAAAATTACTTATTTTCCAAATGCAAAAGTGGATTCCCACCTACCACCTTTTTTGCTTCTATAAAAAATCTCCCCATAGGCCATTGTGTTAAAATCATTAAGCTTTCAAAAACCATAGGTAGATATCTTTTTCTCAAATTCAAAACCCTGTCTCTATCAGCTCAAAATTATTTTTGTCAGCTTCAAACCCTGTCAGCTTCAGGTTCAAATCGCTGTCTGAATTTCCTCAGATGGAAGCCTGGCCTTTTAAGACACCCCCCCCCCCGCCCCCGGGAACCCTTCTTCACAACCTCCCTGGGTCATGGTTGGCTTCCTTGCAGCCAGGTCTACTAGTGCCTCCTTCACATTGGTCTCCTTCAGAAGTCAGTTGCTCTACTGAGGTCTTGATTAAGAGCAATGAGGTCCAGCACTTTTTTTTTCAGAATCCCCACACATTTCTGAATGCAGTGAAACAACTATGCAGTACTTAATTTGCAGTACTCAGCGGGGCTTTGTGTCTCCCTGGTAATGTGCCTAGTTGGTGATCTGTCTCCCTCAGTGTTTAATAACCTGTCTGCCCTCTCAGACTAGACCTTTTCCACACAGCTAACTTGCACAAGACTCAGTGTTACATTTTTCTTGCTTATGCAGGGGCAGTCATACCATATGTGTCCCACAGACTACATCCATAATACTTCTTGATGTTCTCTGTTCTCTGTTGTGGGCCAGCCTTAGAACCATCCTCTTTTCTACCATTGGTATTTCCCCTCAGACACTTTGGTATTAGAAGACTGCTAGGTGTGTGTATCTCTGGGAGTCATACCGGCAGTTAACTCCAGTGCTTTCAACTTCAGCTTATAGGAGTCACTCTCGTGAGCCCTGTCTTGCTCTCTTTCTTTGTTCCTGTTCTCCCAATTCCTTTTCACACTGAAGCTCCTTTTCTCCTAATTCTTGCTACTTCTCCGCTCTCAAAATTTATAATTCTTCCTCAAGTCTTTCTTTGTTCTTGCTTCCCCTTTCCCTTAACTCTTGTTCTTATTCCTTTGTCAATGTTTCTAGATCTTTTTCTCTTTGTTCTCGCTTTCCTCCTCCTTGATTGCAACCTGCTAATAATATCTGAAGCAATTACTTATTGATTCTGGATAATACATAATCTCATATATAATATAATATAATACATAATCTCATTCAATGGACATGGCATTGGCTATACTTATTACATAATTTTTCAGAAGTAATGTCTTGGGATAAGGGAGCAAATTTATCAGAGTAATGACTCAAGATCCTCTTCCTATTTCCATATCATTAGTCCATAATTCTGAGTTTTTGTTCTATCATTTCTTAACTGAATAGTCCTTTCAATGCATTGTTTGATATATTTCATTGGTTTCTGAAGATAGGTGTCCTCTTAACTATAGAAACTTCACTATTCCAAGAAAACCCCCACAGATTTAAATAGTGTATCTTATCTTCAGAGAGCTTCATTCTCTCCTTGAAAAGCATTAGTGTTTGAGTTGTAATCAACATTGTTGCTGCAAAGTTTATCTCAGTGAACATAGCATACTTGCGCAGGTTGCTAATAGGCAATATGGTAGTGGAGTTTAAATGAAGATTAATAATCATTTATATTTTCAGGAACAAACTATACATGTTCAGATTACTTAGTTGATCAAAGTATCCTGCATGGATGGTCTTTTTTAAATGGAGCTAACCAAGCATTCATGTTTTTATTTTATCAGACAACACAGAATGTTATATTGGCAGCAATCCTGTTTAACTAACAAATATTTTTTTACTTCAGTGGTTAGGTAGGTATATGCTCCCTCCCCTGCCTTTCCACAGATTTTGAGGGTCCTGAAAAAGAAACAGGGTACAAGTTTAACCTTTCATATTTGTCCAGATGAAAGGACCAGATTACTCTTTTATTGTAGGATCACCATGCCTCACTCCAAAACATTTTGTCTGCAGTTGTAACCTTCCTGTGCTTTTCCTGCTTCTTGTTTAACAGGGAAAAAATCTGCTGTGGAGGACAAGATGAAATAAGAGCACAATGATTGTTGATATAGTGTTTTCTATTTGGAAGCATCCTGCATTTGTAGTCCTTTTCCTATTCTCACTGACAACGCAAATAGAAGTTTGCTCAGTAAAAAATGAAAATGAATTCCAAAAGGGAGGCTTACATATTTGAATGCTGTCATGTTCTGAATTTCATTGTATACTATGTAGTTCACCTCCAGGAATGTAGCAGTGGGACTGTTTTGGCTTTTCTATTGCTGTTGATAGTTCTTAGGTTTTGTCAAACAATCTAAAAAAAAAACCCCTTTCTTTTAGTTCTATAAAGCTATAAATATTCTCTGGTATTGAGAGATAAATCTTGTTACTAATTAAGATGTCTTCCATCTATGTATATAAGAGAGTGATGGCATCAGGGCAGCGGAAAAATAACAAGACTACAGGCCCCCCAACCTCGAAATTTGACAACACAACCCATCATCCACAGCTCTAGGTTGATACAACAAAAAGAAAAGAAAAATAAAGTCCTAATTAGAGAAAGAGGAATAATTGTTTTTATCCAATTGCTGCCAGTTACAAGGCTAAGTTCTGCCCACTTGGTCTCCTAGCAACCTATCCAGCCCAGGGGACAGGCACAGTTAGGCCTCACTTAGGTCTCTTCCACAGATTATTTAATTTGCACTGGATTATATGGCAGTGTAGACTCAAGGCCCTTCCACACAGCTATATTACCTATTTATAATCTTATATTATCTGCTTTGAACTGGATTATCTTGATTCCACACTGCCATATAATCCACTTCAGTGTGCATTTTATACAGCTGTGAAGAAGGGGCCCCAAATAATCCAGTTTTAAGCAGATAATATAAGATTATAAATATACAGTAGAGTCTCACTTATCCAACATAAACGGGCCGGCAGAATGTTGGATAAGTGAATATGTTGGATAATAAGAAGGGATTCAGGAAAAGCCTATTAAACATCAAATTAGGTAATGATTATACAAATTAAGCACCAAACATCATGTTATACAACAAATTGGACAGAAAAAGTAGTTCAATACGCAGTAATGCTATGTAGTAATTACTGTATTTACAAATTTAGCACCAAAATATCACAATGAATATAAAACATTGACTACAAAAACATTGACTACTAAAAGGCAGACTGTGTTGGATAATCCAGAACACTGGATAAGCGAATGTTGGATAAGTGAGATTCTACTGTAATATGAAATAATTACTGTGGTAATCCAGTCCAACCCAATTCTGCCATGGAGGACACAATCCAAGCATGCCACCCAGCCTCTCAATAAGAAGAAGAAGAAGAAGAAGAAGAAGAAGAAGAAGAAGAAGAAGAAGAAGAAGAAGAAGAAGATCATACAATCATAAGGTTAGGAGACACCCCTAAGGACCATCCAGTTCAACTTTCTTCTACCATACAGGACGACACAAACCAAGCAGTCCTGACAGATGGCCATCCAAGATCTGCACAATAATAATACAAATCGAATCATAGAATCAGACAGTTAGGAGAGACCCCTAAAGGCCATCCAGTCCAACCCAACTCTGCCATTGGATGATACAATCCAAGCACTCCCAACAGATGGCCGGCCAGCCTCTCAATAATAATAATAATAATAATAATAATAATAATAATAATAATAATAATAAGAACAACAACATCATCATACAATCCTAAGGTTTGGAGTGACCCCTAAGGATCATCCAGATCAACTTCCTTCTACCATGCAGGAGGACACAATCCACGCACTCCTGACAGATGGCCATCCAGCCTCTACATAATAATGATGATGATGATGATAATAATAATAATAATAGCATAGAATCCAAGAATTTGGAGAGACCCCTTAGGGCCATCCAGCTCAACCCTTTCTACTATGCAGCAGGACACAACCCAAGCATTCACAGCACATGGACAACGTATAAATACTATACAATACTACACAGGGACATAGATCCCCTCTACCCTCACCACTTTCACAGTACACAAACAACCAAATGCATACTAAACATAAAGACAACCCTACAACAGACATTCAACACCACGACTACCTCAACAAGTTCTCACCAACACCACCAGACAACACCACAGCAACGCGTGGCCGGGCACAGCTAGTGTTTTATAATATACTAATATGAGATCATCAGAAGTTGTAGTTTATTTTTATATATTTATAAGAGTAATTTAAATACCATGAACAAATTTTATTGACCTCAACTTACATGAAGATAATTTAGAGTTAAGCTTCAGCCCCTGGATGCAAACAGAAACTTCCATGTTTAAGTTGAGGAGAGGTTTGGGGGGTCAAAATGGAAGGGTAACACTTCTCAGAACTCATTTTGTGGAGGTAATGGAAGTAATATATGCAAGAAAAAGTGGCCAGAAATATCATCACAACAGGGCATTGTGCTTCTTTTAGGTTTTCCCAGGACAAGCAAGTATATGGCATAGATAGGGAGAAAAAAAGAGAAAAGCTGACTGGGAAACCAGGTGGGAACAGAGGAGAGGGAGAGAGGTGGATGGGTGTTGGATTTTTCAATGGGAAGAGTTGGAAGATAGGTTCTTCTTATTGTTTCTGAACCAGTAGGCAGCCACAAGGACTTGGGGCATGAAAGAGTGGAGCTGCTTGCTACCATTGTCGTTTTCCACCTAGTCCAGAAGTGGTACTTCAGAAAGGGGTGAGAACTTAATTCATCCCAAGAGCATCAAAAAGAAGCACCATTTGACCTCTTCTATTCTTCCTACCCTGGAGTGAAAGCATCAAAGAGCTCAAAAACGATGGGGAGAGTGGAGAGGACATATGTTTTTGAGGTGGATTTTTTGTCAGTTTTTTTTACCTAGACATTAAGTAATTGTTTTTGTTTTAATAATTCTAAATAATTTTACTGATTTTTTTTTTATTTTGTTGCCACAGCAATACAAAACTAGTAAAAACCATATCCTGAGAGTGGCTTGGGTGTTTGACAAATAAAAACTGAAATTTCCTTATTCTTCCTCTTTTTCTCCAAAGGAAAGATTATCCCCACACCAGGTTATTTCTTCTTAGATGTGATAGCTAGCAGTTTGCATGTTAATGTTACACATGGATTTTGTACATAAATTAAAAACAAAAGCTTCTTTTTTATTGTGTTGATTCTGCTGACATTAGTTACATCAATTTAATTTAAGTAGGGGCTGTGGTGTATACTATATATATAGTAGACCTGAATTCAACCACTTATTAATTCTTACAGTAAATTAAATACCGTGGACAAAACAATACTTTTTAAAAACTGGCTAACTTTTAAATATGTTCTTTCTTCTTCTATCTCCTAAGCATGGTGTTATTGCTACAGAAGATGAAGAGTATTTTATTGAGCCTCTAAGAAATTTAACTGAAAATTCCAGTAACTTTAGTTATGAAAGCGGCCATCCTCATGTTATATACAAAAAGTCTGCTATTTACCACCAGCTTTTCTATGATCATATCCTTTGTGGTGTCTCAGGTAAAAAAATTAGAACTGTAGTCACGGTTTCTTTCTTTTGTTATGACAAAATACATAAGTTTTTTTTGTTTTAATTCAAGGGGAATGTAACTTCAGTTTCTACTACAGTCCTTTTAATGCAGCCAGCTATTATTTGAACTACATCCATAGAATATCAGGGAAATTTGTTTTTCATATCTCTGGGCTAATGTCCAGAAAATATTGAACTAAGCTGGCTACCAAAAGAGGTATGCAATTCTGCATGTCCATATTAGCTGCCTAGGAGCAGAAATCTCACCAGCATGTCCAGCATTGACACCAAGAAGGCTAAAGAGTAAAGAGAAATAATTATTTCTTATGCTACTGCCAGATGTGCAACAGAAGAACAATTTGCCTTTTGCATTAGGCAAATGATCTATTATCCTGTTGCTATCTCATTAGTTTCTATGCTGTACATGCAGGATGGACTTTTGCCTTCTGTATATTCACCATGAAAATATTGACCTGGTGACAGGATGTAGAGGGACCCATTGTTTATGTACCAGAATAGCACCTTGGGTACTAGCATGGGTAAAGGTGAAGTTTTTCCCCTGACATTAAGTCTAGTCGTGTCTGACTCTGGGGGTTGGTGCTCATCTCCATTTCTAGACCAAAGAGCCAGCATTGTCTGTAGACATCTCCTAGGTCATGTGGCCAGCTTGACTGCATGGAGCGCTGTTACTTTCCCATGGAAGCAGTACCTATTGATCTACTCACATTGGCATGTTTTCGAACTGCTAGGTTGGCAGAAGCTGGGGCTAATAGCGGGAGCTCACTACGCTCCCTGGATTCAAACCGTCAAACTTGCGGTCAGCAATTTCAGCAGCTCAGCGGTTTAATCCGCTGCGCCACTGGGGGCTCCGAGTACTAGCATACAAACCTAGAAATACATGATTTCAGAAGTCAAGCAGGGTCAGTTCTGATTAGTGCTTGGATAGAGCTAGGAAGAAATCCTAGCTGGAAATCTTAGAAAACTCCTGCCAATCAGGAATAACAGTACAGAATTTGCTGGACTTGTGGTCTGACTCAGTATAAGGCATTTTCCTTTGTTAGCAGTGTATTGGGTTAATAATTCTAGATTTTTTAAAAGCAAAGCTCCTTTCTGTACATCTAGCATAAAAATCATACAAGGTGTTGGTGGAGACATGTACTTTACCAATCCAATAAACCTCCTTGTTTTTCATTAAAGAAACTACAAGATTAAGGCTGTTTTTAGCATTATAAAATACTTAAGATATATATTTTATTTAATTCTAACAAAATACAGCAGTCATTTGTAAATACTCTGAAAGGATCTACTTGTTTTGCTGAAAGTTATTCGAAGTGACTAACATGCTCACAGTAACTCAAGGCAATGTTGTAAATTTATTGAAAGAAAGAAACGCATATAAATTTCATACTTAGTAATTTTTGCTATTGTTTGACCCACATTATTTTTTCCTGGTCCTCAATGGAGGCACCAAAATAATACACAGTAATTCATCTTAGGTATTATTAATCCATTCTTATATAATAAGGAAATTCACTCCATGGTAAACTTGGGGCCAACCTATGATGAAATTAGCTCTGCCCCTTCTTTTCTATTACAAGACTAATTTTTAAAGACAGACCAAAGTAGAAACCTATTTCTATCTTGGTCCTACAAATGGTTCAAATTAAGCTGAAAATTGTAGTCCATCTCATAGGTCTGTAACATTTGTACTGCCAACCATCAATATTGAACAAATGTTTAACTAAATAAAAACTTGCATACTGATAAATGTTAAGTAAGCATAGATATTTATGCAACCATTTCCTCTTTTATTAAAATTAATATGCTAAAATATATAAAAACTTTTAGAAAAACGTAATATAAATGCAGCTTCTGTATTAATTCAAGCTTTCTAATGTTTTCTGTTGAAAATGTAAGGTGTATAATGCTAATTAAAATTGGTTAATTTCTACTTGTAATGCATGGAGATTGATGGAGTATTCAAGACAATTTAATATAAGATAAACCAGATTAAATGAAGATGTTAAATACAGCAAACTATTTTATGTCACAAATTATTTTGATTCACAGAAAGCAGTAAACCATGGTGGTTGAACAATACAGATGCTTTTCCAACTTTACATCCTGTTAATCATACATTAAGTAGTAATCATCGTCTGAAGAGATCAATAAGCACTGAACGTTTTGTGGAGACGCTTGTAGTAGCAGACAAAATGATGGTGGGATATCATGGTCGTAAAGATATTGAGCATTATATTTTGAGTGTCATGAATATTGTAAGTTTGATCCTCTTTTTGTTTTTCAGATTACATTTTGGCACTATTTAGATTATTGTTGCTGTTGTATTGTAGCTCACCTTGTTCCAAGACTATCTTAGGGTTTTGTACACTCAAAATCAGTTTAAAACGGTTTAAAGAAAATATTCATTATTCCACTTAAGTACCATTGCTCTTTTTCCCCTTCTATTCTTACTTTCTTATTGGTCTTGCCTTTCTTTAAACCCAGTATTTATACTGCCTATACCAGCTTCACGTGGGTTATGTCAAAAAATAAATAAATCTCCCCCCTGTAGTTTTTGCCTCTGCTCCTTCTCACCCCTCCAATTTCCTAGAGATGTGCTCTAGGGACTTTTAGGTATCCCCTGCTTCCTTCTTCCCAGAAGTGGAGTTGGTGCCTTTCCCCACCTCTCAGGTCATTTTTCAGGAAGTGCACACATGTGCGAGCAGTGCAAAGTGAGCCTTCCACATTGCACAGCCACAACTTAGTTTTCTCCACATCCACCCAATTTTTAGAGTAATTTCAAATTGTTTTCTTTTGCTTCATCTTTTATATCCTTTGTTATGTACTCATGGGTTGTATCCTTGATTGGGTTATAGTAAATTGAATTCTGTAATTTTGGGCCCAAAATTATCAGATTGACTTACAGTTGCACATATACTGCACTAATTGCACAAAGAATACTATCATAGAAGTAATGATAATACTGTAGAGTCTCACCTATCCAAGCTCACTTTTCCAAAGTTCTGTATTATCCATGGCAGTCTGCCTTTTAGTAGTCATTGTTTTTGTAGTAAAGGTTGCAATGTTTTGGTGCTAAATTCGTAAATACAGTAATTACTACATAACATTACTATGTATTGAACTGCTTTTTCTGTCAGTTTCTTGTAAAACATGATGTTTTGGTGCTTAATTTGTAAAATCATAATGTAATTTTATGTTTAATAGGCTTTTTTCTTAATCCCTCCATATTATCCAAGATTTTCGTTTATCCAGTGTTCTGCCGGCCCGTTTATCTATAAGTGAGACTCTACAATACTATCATTTATTAATGACTGGGTTAGGGAACATGTGCAGCTCCACTCTTAACAGTATTCTGTTGCATTCTGCTGTACAAGTGAATATCCACTTTTATTCCTCTGAGGGCAAGTAAAGACTCCTCTTGTAATAATGTTGAGTTAAGGAAACTTTAATAGGTCTGGACAGCATTATTTCTGTTGATAGAATGAGGCTTCCCATAGAAGTGGGCTTGGTATAATGGTGGTTAGTGGGATTGGGAAAAAAATCTTTGTTTCCATCCCTATCCATCAGACTTAACAGAATTCACTCTTAACAATATGTTTGAATTTGTAAATCATGAGATAGGGAGGAAAACATGAATTATGTTAAACATATGTACCAAACTTTCTAGGATTTTTGTCTGACTTTGTGTCTTTTCTTATTTTCTGGAGGTCAGGTTGCCAAACTTTACCGTGATTCCAGCCTAGGAAACGTTGTGAATATTATAGTGACTCGATTAATTGTCCTCACAGAAGATCAGGTAAGAATAAATTTTAAAATATATCTCTGTTCTCTAAAATATAAGTTACAAAATATATCTAATTACTATAATAAAATAACCTATTTTTAGAAAATGTGCTTAATAACAAAACAACAGCCATTTGTAATCTTAACATTAGAAGAGTTCAGAAAGAAATTATTTTAAAATGTTTTCCCACATTTTCACTTTTATCTACTGAAAATTACCTAGCTGGCAGATTTGGGTAGTAGTTGTTGCAGCTTGGTTTTTTTGTTTTTGTTTCTGTATTTTGAAACGCTAAAAGCTGCTTTTAATATAACTTTTCCCTACATTAAAAACTCAGTCTGTGGAAAAGGTAACATTTGAAACTAATTTATAATTCTTAGCTTTGACAAACTATTATTGAAGTGTTAATGTATGTGTACACAGAATAAAGTATAGGTCAGACTTAACACAAATGAAATTTGGCAAGAAGAAATTATTCCTAGAAATCACTGCTTCTAATTATAGATCAGATTTAGACTTCAGAAGTCTTAACCGCTGACCCTAGTAATTTGTTTGGAACATTTCTGGTATGCATATTGTATTGCAGCCAAACTTGGAGATAAATCACCATGCAGACAAGTCCCTTGATAGCTTCTGTAAGTGGCAGAAATCCATTCTCTCTCACCAAAGTGATGGAAACACCATTTCAGAAAATGGAATTGCCCACCATGATAATGCGGTCCTTATTACTAGGTATGACTTGTTGAAATTATCTCATTTCTTCTCTTCTGTTTCTCAATTATTTCTATTTACAAAAAAGCAAGCATCAAAGTGTTTGTATTAATCATGTATAAGGTAAAACTGTTACTTGTATTTGACACTATGATAAAACATTCAGTAGCAGGTAAGACTACTATTACTTTCTGTTTAGAATTGGAGAAAGTGTAAAGCATATATGAAGCGGATGAATGTGATTGTAGGTTAAGTGCTTCTAGAAAAGAGAAAACTAAAGTTCAAGATCCAAATATTATTGAACAAACTGGTGAAGAATAATGTTTCACTGATAGTTTTGAATAATTTTTGCAGTCACTTTCTCTGTACATACAGTTACCAAGTTACTTTGTTCTTAAGTTGCATTTGTTTGTAAATCGTAACAGACACATGTTTAAAGTCTGTCTATTTATTCATGCATGCATGCATGCATGCTTTGGATAACATAGGGAAGGGTTAATGCTCCTGTGGTGTTTGTTTTGCTGTCTGTGCCCTTGTTCAGAAGATTGCACCTCACTTTCTGTCCCTGTGATAATTGGTTTTGAAAAAATTGGCTTGTTGTCGAAACAAGAGTTAGTGAGAAAGCTTCAGTGGAGACACCTTTTCCCCATGATAACTCTTCCAGGAGTGAATTTCCCTCCCAATGGGTAGATTTCTCTCACTTCCTGTTGTCTCACCCCATTCTTAACTATGAGTCATTTGTAACTTAGGGACTGCCAAACTTGCCAAATGTTATTATTACTTGTATATCTACATTTTTGCACATCCTTTTGATTGGGGAGGAATATCATCAGCCTATAGTAGTACTCCTCAGCTCCTTCAGATAAAGTGGCAATATGGATATTTTACTCTTTGATTTAAGGCTGAGCTTATCTGTGCACTTATTTGCAGCAATATCCCTTTAATGTTCTTTAGTAGCAAAGATTAGATGTGTTTGTTGTAGTTGACTCATTAATGAAGTACAGTAGAGTCTCACTTATCCAACACTCGCTTATCCAACGTTCTGGATTATCCAACGCATTTTTTGTAGTCAATGGTTTCAATACATCGTGATATTTTGGTGCTAAATTCATAAATACAGTAATTACAACATAACATTACTGCGTATTGAACTACTTTTTCTGTCAAATTTGTTGTATAACATGATGTTTTGGTGCTTAATTTGTAAAATCATAACCTAATTTGATGTTTAATAGGCTTTTCCTTAATCTCTCCTTATTATCCAACATATTCGCTGATCCAACGTTCTGCTGGCCCGTTTACGTTGGATAAGTGAGACTCTACTGTACATGCAACATATTTTTCCTGTTCATATGTTTTGTGTCCTTTATGAAATTGACAACACAGAATTACAGTAGAGTGGGTTTATTAGAACATTTTAAGATAGTTTTCGGTTTAATAGTGCTTTCTCCAAACAGGTATTAGAGTGTATCAGTCAGAGTTATGGCTTTTCTCTCATGAGAAACAATTTCTGACACACACCCCCCCTTTAAAAAAAGGAATGGTTAACAAAGAGTTTATGTTTTCTTACTGCCCCAAATTTTTAAAGTGGTTATAAATTCCAGTTCACTGATCAAATCTATATTGTGATCTTAGTTACTGTAGTTAATTTGTCACTTTCTGGATATTTTTGGCGACGAAACCTCTCCATACTTAGGTGAGCATGTCCTGAGATAACATATATGGTTCTTCCACTTGAAGCTTTTAGTTTGGTAAATCTTGTATTTTATGGCTCTTGTAGTTTGCAGGCTCTTGAGGGATGCAAACTCACCTCCATATTATGATGAAAAGAATTTTATGGAGAATGGAAAGCACAATGAAAACATCAATTCCATGTATAGCAGCTGAGATTATTAGCAAATAAATTGCACATAAGAGTACAGTAATTGGCAATATTTCCATATAAATCTGATGTGTCTGCATCTGGCATACCATTTGTAGTTCATATTTCCCCCTGTATGTCACATTGTACAACTAATGCTGAAAAAGGTATCTGAAATGAAAAAGCTGAGCACCTTCTGGGCTCAATTCAAGGGGCTGATGCTTACTTACAAAGCCTCTCATCTGAACCTGCCAGAAATAGGAGATCTTCAGAGGAGGCCCTGTTACATGTCCCAACACCTCATGAAGTTAGATTGCTGGGTACACATATCAGGGCTTTCTCTGTAGCGGTTCCTTGGCAATTGTATCTTCTACCCAGGGACGTTAGGCAGGCCCCATACCTTTTAAGCTTCCATTGACAGCCAAAACTGCTTTCCGCATGGCATTGAAATTGCTGCTTTAAACTGTTTCAGAACTGGATTCTGGGATTGTTTTTAGGAATTTTAAAAGAGTATTTGATGTGTTTTTAAAATGTTTTTTTTCTTTGTAATGTATTAATTGTTTTTATTTGTTCATCACCTTGGGGACCTTTATGGGTTGGGAAATAAAACATAAATACTTTAAATAAATACATAAATAAACATTTCCCTTTTAGGAAAATACCAGTCTTTAGTTTAGAAAAAAACACAAATAAGTACTTGATAGGGATCCATATAATTATGCAATATAATGGAAAAAGTAAGGCTTTTCCCACTCTAGCTCCATGTCTCACCTGTTAATGTGGTGTTTAGGGCACTGAATAAAATTGATAGTTTCTGGAATCAGGATTAGCAGGATGAAAAGCTTCTTCACACAATGATAAATTAACTTTAGTCACTGCCTCAAGAGTTGATGGTTTAAAAATAAATTAGTCAAATTTGTGGTATGATTATTCATTTCTCACCTTTTTTACCATCCTTTAAAGAGGTGGAAATGTTTCTTGGAATAATCTAAGGCAAAAGACTTGAGGTCTAGGTTGGAGACCTTATTTAACTGAGGCCCCTCAATCAAATTCCTACACATGAATCCAATGGAGATTAGCATCACTTCCCTTAAATGGCTCCAGGGGGATACTTATTCCACCCATACCCTGATTACATTCGGAGATTTAACCACTGTTAGGAGACTATATGTGCTAAGGCCTGCCCTATTAAAGTGGGGAATCAAAACCAGAAGGGTTTTTGTAGACCCAGATGTTTGTCCCCTTATAACTGGACTTGTACCAAGATCTCAGAACTAACAGATCCCACAGGCAGCTTCCAAAAATTCCTGGCCCCAACCCAAACAAACTCACAAAAGGGTGATAGACAAAGACCACCCACCAACCTCACCCTTAGTGTCTAGGGATAGCCATGAATGCATAGTGGAGCAGACAACGCCACCAGAACCACTATGCTGATCACCAGAGCTCTTCTCATGGAGCTTTAATAGTTTCTCTGATTCAGTCCCTGAAAATAATTCCCCCCCCCCCCCCAGTAGAGCCAGAAACTGGTACCCTTGGGGAAGGAGGGTTCCGGAGCTGGGGTGCTGCCATTGAGGTCGTGTTGGGTAGGAGGAGATGCGGCTAAAAAACTTATTTCAGAGAGAAGTACAACAGAGTTTTTGCAACCCTGAGGCAAGATAGATTGGATAGCCAAAATGGCAGGCCGCCAGAGCTTAAAGTCCTGCTGTTAAATGCCAGGTCCGTAAATGGTAAAACAGCTGCCAAGACCACCCCTGCTAGCTCAGGCAGGGAGACTGTTGTGCAGCAAGGTGGGCAGTACACAAGCAGACTTCCCAATCTGTCTTGGTTGCCCACTTTCAGATAGACACTCTCAAAGTTAAGCTTGTGCGCCAGCTGCGACCATACCTCAAAAAGCCTGACTTTTCCACGGTGGTCCATGCCTTAGTTACTTCTAGAATGGACTACTGCAGAATGGACTACTGCAGTAGTCTAGAATGGACTACTATATGGGGCTGCCTTTGAAGATTGCTTGAAAACTTCAGTTAATGCAAAGGTCAGTGGCCAGATTACTAACTGGAGCTGGTTATAGGGAGTACACCATGCCCCTATTAAAGCAGCTCCATTGGCTGCCGATGAGTTTCTGGACCCAAGTCAAAGTGCAGGTTATTACCTATAAAGCCCTATACGCTTCGGGTCCAACCTATCTTCAAGACCGCATCTCTTTCTATGAACTGACATGGGCTTTAAGATCTACTGGGGATGCCCTCCTCTCGGTCCCACCTCCATCTCAAGTGCTGTTGGTGGGGATGAGAGAGAGGGCCTTCTTGGTGGTAGCCTCGCAGCTTTGGAATGCCCTCCCGAGTGAAATCAGGCTAGTCCCCACCCTCCAAACTTTCCGCACACAACTAAATACCTGGCTTTTCCGACAAGCCTTCAATCATGTTTAGACTCTCTAATAATACCTATGAGGACCTTTAGATTCTTAGATTAGCACTTTATCATTCTGAGATTGAATACTGCTGTTTTACCTACCGCAATTGCTGTATTATATTGATTTTACCAGGGGGTACTGTGAATTTATGATGTTGTGTTTGACTGTTTATTGTCTTATGTTTTGTTTTGCACGTTGTATTTTGTATGTCACACTTTGAGTCAGGCCCATAGCTGGGATTTTGATTCCGGGGTGGGGGCTGAGTCTGAATGAGAGAGGATCTACCCTAGCAAATCTTTTGTATCATTATCCCATTACCCCCATGCATATGAGATATACTGAACATGGTGATCAGATCATGATATGAATAAACATAATAGTTTAAATAATACCAGTAAGGCCTTCTCGCGGACCACCCTGAGAATTTGGGGGGGGGGGGGCTGAAGCCCCTCAAGCCCTCCCCCCCGGGCTACATGCTTGCTTTGAGTGTTCTGTGAGCCGCCCCGAGTTCCTCTTGGTGGAGATTGTGAGAACATATGGGGGGCTGAACTTCAGAGGAGGAATAATCTATATTTTGTTCATTTAATCAACAAACCTAGACTCCATTGGCTTCAAGAAAGCATAGAATCTACTCTCAAACATGGCAAATGTAAATGGAAAACACCCCAGCTACCACAACTGTTTTCCTGCCCAAGTATTCAAATATACAAAAAGGCACTCTACTCAGAGAAAGGGATGGTTTCTTTTTTAAAAGTTAAGGTACAGTATTGACCTTTATAAGGAAAAGAAATCATTCCGTCCTTTGAGCAGAATAGTAAAAGGCAAAGGTTTATTAACTCTCTGGATAAACTACAACAGTGGTTCCCAATCTATGGGTCCCCAGGTGTTTTGGCTTTCAGCTCCCAGAAATCATAACAGCTGGTAAACTGGCTGGGATTTCTGGGAATTGTAGGCCGAAACACCTGGGGACCCACATGTAGAGAACCACTGAACTAAAAGAAGAACTGACTCCCCTGTGCAGGCCCGGCCCAACACGGCACTGGCCACGCCCCCACGTTGGGCGCCACCTTCCAAGGGACGCTATTGAGCCCCTGGGAGGCGAGGCCACACCTGGCGGAGGTGGAGCCGTGTGACGCGGAGGCGGGGCCACGTCTGGCCCCGCCTCCCACGGGGCGCGTTATGGCGCAGCCTGGCCGCCCAGCCAGGGCGCACCCCGCGGGAGGCGCGACCAGCCACGCCTCCCACGGCGCGCCCCCGCTGCAGTGGGAGTCCTTTCAGGCTGTGGCCTGGAAGAACTCCTGCCGTAGCTTGGCTGCGGCAGGGCGCGCCCGTGGGAGGCGGGGCCACATTTGGCCCCGCCTCCCACACCACGCACCCTGGCCCCGCCTCCCACGCCACCTGCACCGCGGGAGGCATGGCCGCCCGGCGTGGGAGGCGGGGTTAGGGCGCGGGAGGTGGGGCCAGTCCAGGCCACGCCTCCTGCAGTGCAGGGGAGGGGGCGCAAAAAAATATTTGCGTACCCCTTTAAATTTCCTCGGGCCGGTCCTGCCCCTGTGCTCGCTTGATGCTGCCTTGAGGAGAAATGCCAAATAATTCCCCACTGCCATTACCATTTTCCTATGCAGGCATTAAAAAAGAGCCTGAAGTGGATCTGTGGCAGAAAGAGTAGAGACAAGACATCATGCATATTACAGCTCTTCCTTCTCATGAAGGGAGTGCATTAACCCTTTCTTCCTTCATGGTCCATGGTCCATATGTGGTTTTAGCAACTGTAGAGTCTCACATGGAGTGTACTGGAGCAAAGTAGCTTATAAATGGCAACTCTAGCCCTGACTACATATGCTTGAACATGTCAAGCTGATTTTCTCGGTTTCATTTATTATCTGTCACATCATTGTAGGGAAAATGCTTTTCCAAGTTATTGCCATTACATTCAGTGTTACCAGCCCTTTCAGTCCTTTCTTTGTCCATGTTTTTGGCCTCCAATTCACCTTCCCCTCCCTTTAAAGCAGTGGTTCTCAACCTGTGGGTCCCCAGATGTTTTGGCCTTCAACTCACAGAAATCCTAACAGTTGTTAAACTGGCTGGGATTTCTGGAAGTTGTAGGCCAAAACACCTGGGGACCCACAGGTTAAGAACCACTGCTTTAAAGTCTTGTGATCTTTAAGGCCCTCTTCAAGTGATACGGTATATGTTCTGAGAAGGAAAGATTTTGTGATCTGGGAGTGACTATGTGTTTGCTTTGATCAAAATTCAGTCTTATATGATACTTTGAGGGTTTATGAAGCAAGGTCTTCATTGGAAAAATACTATTCACATTGATATTTAATACCCTTTGATATTCATAGGGAAGATGACATCCTTGTTTGGGAAATTCAGTATGTCTCAAAAGATGCTGGCTATAGTACCATTGACATTGAAATTGTTATTAACAGCTGTAAATGGTTCCATGTTCATTTTTTCCTTTCTCTTTCCTGCTTCAGCTGATAGAACAAAGGTGCCTTTTGTACCTATCTTTGCTCATGCACCTTGTGGTTAATTGTTCACTGATTCCTACAAAACAATTTCTACAAAATCTGTCAGTCCTGTATTTAATGGTCTTTCCGCCAGTACCTGCACTTTTGATGCTTTTTGAACCACTTGTGATCTACAATTTAAGGTTATTTATTTTTAAAATCACACTCCTGATTGCAATCACCTCTGTAGAATGGAAAACACAATCACTGTTTTGATATTCTACTTTGGGATTGTCTTAGTGCCCTGTCTTTGGAACTGAACATTACTTTGCCTTGCCTGTCTTTATTTAGATTACTTCCCTTCTCCTTTGGAAGTCTTATTATACTTTCTAGAAGTTCATAATGCCCTTTTTATATGGATCATCTCCCATGTTTTCAGTTTCTTAAATTCTCCTTGTGTTATGATCAATGACAGCCTCTACATAGTGCTTTTAAAATTTTCTGTTAGAAACCATTTATTAGGCATACCACATGGTTACATTATCTTGCAATTTTTGGATTCAAACAAAAATGCCCTGTTGATTTTGAAGACCCTGATATATGGCACCTCACTCCCAGATTTCTGGCGAATCACAGCAAGATCTCAATTGCCCATCTTTATTGCCCAATGTAGACTAGACATTTGAATAAGGGTGGATGCTTCTTTTGGAGGAACTGTTTTTGTTCTAGTATTACATACATGTCTGAAATAAGTTGACTATTAATATCAGTGTAGTTTAATTCACTTTCACATGTGCACCTGAGGATCAGAATAATATTTGTATCAAAAGGTTACTTGTGCAGGCCATGTGTATGTGTCATATCACTATGTGAGAGTTCAGCTCTGATGACTTAAAGGACTAAACAGTTTGTTTCTTGTCATCTCCTCTCTACTTACTGTAATATTTCACAGTAATAGCAACTCTGTCCTCTGCTTTATAAAAAATATTTGATCATTATGCTGCAAATCCTTTGTGTGATTCATTATGTTTTTAAATATATGTCTCACAGTAATCTGAATAAAATATATTGTACTTTTATGGTTCATAACATATACTGTGTTTTATTTTTGTGTGTTCTGGAGCAATTTCATTTATGTTGTATTTTATAGCTCATCAAATAGGACCCAAAATACCTATCCATGTAAAAATTAATTTTATAGCAGTTAATAATAGAGAAGAATCTTATTATACACATTTCATCATACAGGAGACAGGAAATGTCAAAGCAGGAGATAATAAAATAAGTTTTCTATTAGCATTCCTCATTTGCTGGAAGTACCAATTTTTAAATATCAGCTTAGGCCAGCGATGTATTTGTGTTAATTATTCAAACCTGCACAATATTTTCTATTTTCTGCCATTAGCCTACTAGCACTGATTACTTATTTAGTGTTGGGATATTGAATCCATGTTCCCCACCCCTTCAGAGAGATCATAGATGCTATTATTATTGTTAGCAATGACCATTTTTCGGGAGACTAATTGTAAGGAAATGGGATACATACACACACACACAACACACCTAACTATTACTAACTATGGACCATATATGCACACACTTATTTTTAAAGTACCTTTAACCAGTTCCTTTATTTAGGAAATATTCTTAGAAGCACCAAGCAAAGCTCCAGTGATACAACCTCCTTATATTTAATCTTAAACAAAATTTCAGGTACAGTAGAGTCTCACTTATCCAACATAAACGGGCCGGCAGAACGTTGGATAAGCAAAAATGTTGGATAATAAGGAGGGATTAAGGAAAAGCCTGTTAAATGTCAAATTAAGTTATGATCTTACAAATTAAGCACCAAAAACATCATGTTTTACAACAAATAGTCAGAAAACGCCATTCAATACATGGTAACATTATGTAGTAATTACTGTATTTATGAAATTAGCACAAAATATCGCAGTGTATTGAAAACATTGACTACAAAAACATTGGCTACTAACAAATTGACTACAAATAAAGATAGAATTGTATAAAATGAACTTACAGTAGCAACCTTGTCGGAAAATAAATCCATAAAAAGTTCAATCCTTTCTGCCTAGAGAAACAGCTGTGGATCCGGGCAGGAGGCAAACTGCATTGGATAATCCAGAATGTTGGATAAGTGAATGTTGGATAAGTGAGACTCTACTGTATTTGAAAGTTGAGAAAATTCATTTAACATATAGGACAAATGTGTTTTCCTATTTGGATTGCAACATATTCTTGAAGCAAACCATTTATAGTATAAAATTCAAAAAGATTTGCCATGCAATACAAGTGTTTTACATATTTTAGTCAGCGTGAATAGATTCATGAATATATTTCTTGGCTTGGTACTGGAAAGTCTTCAGACTATTTAAACTTTCCAAATAAAGGAAATAAAGAAATTTAGAAAAGTGCAGTGGTTAAAGTATGTAGTAATAACTGAGGGTAAGATTCAAAGAAAACTTTACTGCTTACCTTTTTGTAGTATTGATAACAAAGAATATCACTCCATTAAGAACAAATTTTAAAGTGTGTATTCAGTGTAAAATATATTTCACTTATGGCCTACAAAATTAATAATAAAAATAACTATTTATACTCCACAACCATCTCCCAGGAGGACTCGGGGCGGCTTACAGAAGTACATACAGTGCCATACACATAAAAATAGAGGTAAAATTGCATCACATATTAAACAATAATAGCACAATAATAGCAACAGTTAAGATAAATATAACACATTACAAAAAGTCCAATTTAAAAATCAATAAAACACAGAACAAATTGTCATAAAACAAATAATACAGCATCCCAGACACGGCCCAATACAACCATTAAAGTGTTAGTGACAATATTAGAAAATTAAGATTATTTTCTTTTCTGGATATGAGCAGAGGAAAATTCTAGAAGACAGAAGCCCTGTTCCTTGGGGCTATGAAGCAGAAACATGAAGTTTCCCTTATATGTGAGAGGAAACAGCTGTTTCTTCAACTCTGCCTGCTTGACTTTATCATTCTTATTATTGTCTCATGTCTGTCTTTAACCTTAATTTTAATTTCCTTCTCTGCTCTCCTGCTTTTCCTGGTTAAGACTAGATGAGTTATCTACAGGTGCTTTGGAGTGGGAGGACAACCTTAAGGGGAAGTGCACTGCATTTACCTTGGGAAGTAATGCCCAGCTGTAGCCAAAATGTTTCTTTCCCCAGAAAGGAATGTTTGTGACTACTTCACACCATGGTAAATAACCACCACTCCAATGCACCTGTAAATATTTTCGTCTTTATATCATAATCATTTTACATACTCCAGTAGTCTTTCAGCTAACACTTTCTCATCATAATGGACACAATAGCTTATTGGGAAAACATCCTGGTTTTCTTAAACTTTTCTCCTTTGCATGATCGCCATTTAAATCAAAATATTGGTTGAAAAGTTCCAATACATATGTAAAAGGGGGTGAAAAGGGGAAAGGAGATTGGAATAGGAAGGTGATCTGCATTTGTTCTATTGACAGTTTCCTTTTCCAGGGTTATAACCATCAGACCATTTATGGAAAGAACTTTGTATCATTTGTGCCCCCACATATTCTAATAAAATTATCTTAATTGGTAGTAAATGTAGCTGTGTTC
Organism: Anolis carolinensis; assembly: GCF_035594765.1. Lineage (NCBI taxonomy): Eukaryota > Metazoa > Chordata > Lepidosauria > Squamata > Anolidae > Anolis > Anolis carolinensis. The sequence goes on from NC_085842.1 coordinate 292,353,913, forward strand.
AGAAATGGCCCACAAGGTATACATTCTACCTACTGCTTCTATGGTTTTCTGAAGTTTTTGCAATCATTGTCTTCATCACTGTATCATAATCATTTTGCTTCTAGGAGAGTATGTAAAATGATTATTATATAGTGATGGTTCATTGGGGTGGAAGAGCAAACTTAAGGGAAAGAGCAATGTCTTCCCCTGGGAAGTCATGCTCAGCTGCTGCTGAGAGGCAAAAAGTTATTGACATCATATATCATAATCATTTTGCTGCTAAGATAGATGTAGTCTTAAATTAATCAAAACTGATTCCAAGACAATTGAAAAAAAATACTGACATGGATATTTTAAAAGATATGGCCAGCAGATAAAAAAGCAGTGAGCAATAAAGTACGTTTCTTGTATTTTTAAAGCCAGAGTTAATAAGATTTCAATTTTGCAAGCCTGTAGCCAAGGAAAGGTGGATGGGAGGTATAATGCAGAGCCTTGGTTAACCGGGGCTCGGTTAACCGGGGTTCTACTGTACCTCTGAAAATGTTCAGGTAAAAAAACCCCTGGTTTACTCATGAATTTTAACTGGTTAACCAAGTCCCCAAGCTAAGTATATTAGAAACAAAATTTAAATGTCCCTCCAGAACTGCAAACACTATCTCAATCAAATTTTGACAATTTATTCACATTGTCATTATCTTTCTACCTATTTACATTGCAACAGCAGCAATAGCTGATATAGTGGAAACAATCAAATTGGTCCACCCGCAACTTGCAGACAAAGCCTAAGGCACAGGGGGGAATTTGAAGACCCTCATGAAGGAGACCAGACTTGGTGGGGGGCGGTTGACAGGGGTGGAGCTGCAAGCTATTTAAGGCTTCTCTGCCCCCCGTTGTGCTTTTTGCTTCAGCTTGATGTAGGAGGTAGGTTCTTAATGGGGAATTAGGACTTTCCATCGTTGCTCCTTTCCCGGAGGATAATAGGATTCCCATTCTATGCCTTTGCCCCAGGGATTCACCCTATAATTTGGGCAGTTTCTGCCATTGGCATTTATTGGCAGGGATTTGCCAGCAGACCATAAGGGCTGGAGGTTTGGGTGGCTGCACTAAGAAGAGTTTCCTTCCTCACCCGGCAGCATCTAGACCTCCTGGGTTGCCTCAAGGAAGGCACATTCTGTAGCAGAGGATGTCCCCCCCCCCCCACTTAGAGTAAACTCTTAACAAATTGTTGCCTGGGTGAGTCACACTCTCTCAACCTCAAATCATGATTTCTGGGTCACAGAGGAAGGTTGCAGGACAACTCCTTCCTTTAAAATCATGCTTAATTGTTATCTGGAGGGAGTCACACTCTCTCAGCCATAGGAAGGCACAGGCAATTCCACTCATTAACTGTGTCATCACATACTGAGGTCTACATTTTATTGCATGCCTCATGTTAGGAGTTAAGCATTTGCCTCATGTTATATTTGGGGGGGGGGGTCTTTTGTTTCAGGCTTCATGTTAGTATTTAAATATTGCCATTTATTGGAGGAGAAGATGGGGTAAAGGTGGCCATCAGAAGCTTGGTGCATTGGTTGCTTAACCATTTGTGTGATGGAAAAATGCAATAGAAGTCTCCAATGGACACCAAAAACAGTACAATCAGAACAACTTGTGCTTGGCTGAAAACTTCTTGCTAAATCACAGTGGAAAACGTCTTGATGTAACCCTTCATCACAATAAAGGAAAGCAGAAGAAAACAGAAAGAAACTTCTGTCAGTTGTGGAAAATTTATCCTTTGTGGCCGACAAGAACTGACTTTAAGTGGGAGCGATGATTCAGGATCTTTGCACAATGATGGTAATTTCAGGGCCTTGTTGAGATTTTGTGCCAGATCACGCTGACCTGATAAGTAATCTCAATACTGCTACGATTACCCAATATAATAGTCCTCAAATACAGAATGAACTAATAGACATTTGTAGTGTCAAGATAGTCCAAAAATGGTTGAAAGATGCAATGCATTACAATGTTTCTCAGTTTTGGCAGATGAAACTTTGGATGTGAGTACCTCAGAACAGTTACTGGTCTTGGTAAGATACATTGATGTTGAAGCTACAGGAATAAGAGAAGACTATAGACTTTGTAAAGATAAGTGATGTGACCGGTGGACTTGCAGTCATTATTTTGAAAACACTGGGAAAAATGAGCTGAACCTTCAATACTTGTGTGGACAGGGTCATGATGGAGCTGCTAATATGAGTGGTCATATTTGTGGAGCACGGGCAATTATATCGCAGAAGTATCCAATGGTTGTCTACATCCACTGCAGTGCTCACTCACTAAATCTAGCCTTAGCAAATACTTGCAGCATTCCACTCATCAGAAACTGCCAAGTAACAATATCATCTGTGTATAATTTCATCAGAGCATCATCCATCAGACTGGAATTGTCTGACATAAAATACCATTTTCCTGAATCAAGAACAAACAGACTATTGTTGCTTTGTGAAGCTGCTGGGTTGAGCGACATGATGCAGTTTTACATTTTGTTGAACTGTACAATGTGGTGGTGAGAACAATTGAAGAACTAAAAGAGAGTTCTTTATACAACAGTGAGACTTCTTCCCATTCTGGAAACCTTTTTTTTAACAGTTCTGAATGCTGAATTTGTAGTAGCTATACACATCCTAAGAAAGCTTCTGTCATTATCCCTTCAGCTTAGTAAAACATTACAAAGAGCAGATATGGACATTTTAGGTAGTCTGCAACATGTTGACAGTCTCTTAGAAAAAGTTAGGGAGATACACACAGAATCTTTGAAAAAAATTCAGGAGATCTTTGACACCGCAAGATCAGTGGTAGAGTCTATGGGTGGAGAAGTTAGGCTTTCTCACATCTGTTCAAGGCCATCTTATAAAAGCAACACACAAGCAGCTTCACCAATACCAATGAAATATTATAGGCTAAATGTGCACATCCCATTTCTGGATTTTTTTTGCAATCAGCTTCAAGAAAAGTTTACAAGACACAGGAAAGTAGTTAAGAAATTGCAAGTGTTCCTCCGTATTAATTGTGGCCATTTAAAATCCAACTTGAAGAAGTGCACAGAACTTTACAATAAATGCCTTCAAGATACAGACACACTGATGGAAGAATTTGAACTGTGGTGTAGAAAATAGAATAAGATTGCACCTGCAGAGAAACTATCAAATGCACTGGAAGCATATCTTGTCTGTATTGGACAGTTTGTTCCGAATGTGAAGAAACTTCTTCAGATTTCTGCAACATTGCCAATATCATCAGCTACAAATGAAAGGTCGTTTTCAACATTTTAAAAAATATAAGAAGCACAGTGGGGCAAGAAAGACTGACTGGACTTGCACTCTTGAGAAGTTTATCAATGAAATCTGATTTCTGTCAAAGTGTATTGACACATTTTTCAAGTGCTTCCAACAGACGTTGTGGTATTCTTTTGTAACCACTAAATTACCAATTGAGTAATTTTCAGTTCTTTTAGACTTGAAACTTTGTAACTAAAATAGAAATTTGATTTAATTAAGTCTATATAAATATAGAATGAATCAAATAATTTAAATTATTTTGTGTTATGGATCTAATTTTCATGAGCTGCTTAAGAACATTTTGCCCTTAAAATGCTCCACCACTCAAGAAGATGCTTTTTAATGGACATTATGCCAGGAGACAAGCTGAGGGATCAGAATTACTTCAGGCAGCAATTACTCCTTTATATATAAATACAGTAGAGTCTCACTTATCCAGTCTTCACTCATCCAACATTCTGTATTGTCCAACGTAGTCTGCCTCCCGCCCGATCCACAGCCGTTTCTCTAGGCAGGCAAGGATCACAGATTTTAAAAAATCTTCAAAAGACTGAACTTTTTACTGATTTAACTTCCGACAATGTTGTTTCTGTAAATTTGTTTTATGCAGTTCTATCTTTATTTGTAGCCTAATTTTAGTAGTCAATGTTTTTGTAGTCAATGTTTTGAATACATTGCAGTGTTTTGATGCTAAATTCGTAAATACAGTAATTAAGACATAACGTTACCGTGTATTGAACTGCTTTTTCTGTCGATTTGTTGTAAAACATGGTGCTTAATTTATAAAATCATAACGAAATTTGATGTTTAATAGGCTTAAACGGTCAGATAACCGGAAGTCGGTTAACCGGAACTCTACTATACGTCACATACAATGAAAATAAACAGTCCCATCACAAGCATACTCTTATCTAATAAAATTATAAAAATCCACATCAAATATAGTTAATATCTAAACAAAACACACAGTTAAAACCATCAATAGGATTAAAACCCCATCTAGTATTAGTTCCTTTAGGCTGTAGTCAATTGCCGGAGGTCCAGTTCAGTTCAAATATTGCACACGATAGGTCTAGCATTCATTCTCTTTCAGGGAAGGCCTTTTTCCACAGGAAGGTTTTTACTTGGTTCATGAACAATAACAGGGAGGGAGCCATTCTAACTTCTTTAGTTCCAGAATCGCAGGGCCACCACCGAAAAGGTCCTCTCTCTCTCTCAATCTCTCTCTCATTCCCATCATTCGTACTTGGGACGATGGTGGGACCGAGAGTAGGGCCTCTCTTGATGACCTCAGGGTTTTATAGGTTCATCGGAGGAGATGCGGTCAGTTAAAAAGATTGGGCCCAAACCGTTTAGGGCCTTGTAGGATAAAGCCAGTACCACAAATTGCACTCGGAAACAGACTGACAACCAGTGCAGCTGTTTTAATAGGGGGTGGTTTGTTCCCTATACCCAGTTAATGTAAACAATCTGGCTGCTGATCTTTGAACCAGTTGAAGTTTCAGAACACTACTGGGGCAGCCCCACATAAAGCGTGTTACAGTAATCTAATCTAGATATAACCAAGGCATGTAGGACCATGGCCAGATCTGGCTTTTTAAAGTATGGGTGCAGCTGGTGCAAGAGCTTTCACTGTGCAAAGGTCCTCTCGGCACCTGCCGACAGCTGGGCCTCCAGAGACAACGTTGAGTCCAGGAGGACCCTCAAGCTGCAGACCTGTGATTTCAGGAGAAGTGTGACCCCATCCAGCACAGGTTGCAACCCTCAGCAGACTGAGAGCCAAAACCAAGGTCACCACAATATCTGTTATAGAACTCCAATATGCCGATGACAACGTAGTCTGTGCGCACTCAGAAGAAGACCTACAAGCCACTCGAAACACCTTCACAGAAGCATACGAGGAGCTCGGCCTCTCATTGAACATCGAGAAAACCAAAGTGCTCTTCCAACAGGCACCAGCTAATCCCTTTGCAATGCCAGGAATACAGCTTAATGGTGTAACATTAGGAAGCGTTGACCATTTCCGCTACCTTGGCAGCCACCTCTCCACAAAAGTCAACATTAACACTGAAATACAACACCGCCTGAGCTCTGCGAGCGCAGCATTTTTCAGAATGAAGCAGAGAGTGTTTGACAATCGGGACATCCATAGAGATACCAAGGTGCTTGTTTATAAAGCCATTGTCCTCCCAACCCTGCTCTACGCCTGCGAAACGTGGACGGTCTACAGACATCACACCAAACTCCTGGAGCGTTTCCATCAGCGTTGCCTCAGAAAAATCCAGCAAATCTCTTGGGAAGACAGACGGACAAATGTCAGCATGCTGGAAGAAGCAAAGACCACCAGCATTGAAGCGATGCTCCTACGCCATCAACTCCGCTGGACTGGCCACGGTGCCCGATCACCGTCTCCCAAAGCAGTTGCTCTACTCAGAACTCAAGAACAGGAAACATAATGTTGGTGGGCAGGAAAAGAGATTTAAAGATGGGCTTAAAGCCAACCTTAAAAACTGTGGCATAGACACTGAGAACTGGGAAGCCCTGGCCCTTGAGCACTCTAGCTGGAGGTCAGCTGCGACCAGCAGTGCTGCGGAGTTCGAAGAGGCACGAATGGAGGGCTTAAGGGAGAAACGTGCCAAGAGGAAGGCCCGTCAAACCAACCTTGACTGAGACCGCCTTCTGCCTGGAAACCAATGTCCTCACTGCGGGAGAACATGCAGATCAAGAAAAGGTCTCTTCAGCCATCTACGGACACACTCCCAGGACCCTATAACTGGAGGACCATCATCCTCGGCCTACGAGGGATCGCCTAAGTAAGTAAGCAACCCTATATATCCTGATCGGCCTTACGACTGATCAGGAATACCTCTGTCTTGTCAGGATTCAATTTTTGGATAAACCTCATCCAGACCATCACAGCTGACAAGACACCGGTTCAGGGTGTCATCCTTGGTATTAGGTGGAAAGGAGTAGTGGAGTTGGGTGTCATCTGCATACAGATGGCACTGAACCCCAAAACTCCGGATAATCTCTCCCAGCGGTTTCATGTAGATGTTAAATAATATGGGGGGCAATATTGAACCATGCGGGACTCCAACAAAGTCCTTAACAAAGTTCTCTAAAGGTTCTCCTCTTAAGTGCATTGTTATTTTGTCCATCATCAGCAACTCTATAGTATATTGTTCCAGTTCTGCTAAGGGAGGTACCTTAGGGGTTTTCCAGTATCTAGCGTATACTATCCGAGCTGCCACTGTCACGTAAAACAAAATTCTTCCATATTTCCTTTCCAATTCTTCTTCGGGCAAGTTCAAAAGGTACATTTGTGGTGTCATTTTAAAATTTGTATTTAATACCTTTTCTAGATGTGCATGAATCTGTTTCCAATAGCTGTTTACTTTGTTGCATGACCACCACAGGTGGTAAAATGTGCCTTTTTCTTTCCCACATTTCCAGCATTTATCGGTGCAGTTGTACATCTTCGCTAATCTCTCTGGAGGGAGATACCACCGCAAGTGCATTTTGTAAATGTTTTCTTTTAGGTTTTGACATGCCGTGTATTTCATTCTTCTATTCCATGTTTTTTCCCATTGGACCATTTTTATCTCTTGGCCGATGTTTTGAGCCCATCTAACCATTGAGTCCTTTACTACTTCCTCTTCTGTGTGCCAAGTCAGTAGGTTTTTGTATATATAAGATATAAATCCTTTTGGTTTTTGGAACATCGCCACATCAAACCATGTTTTTGCTGTCTGGAAACCTGAGGTTTTGAGTTGTTCTTTAAATTTCTCACGCAGTTGTCTATATAAAAGCCAGTTACATTTAAGGCCTGATTGGTTCAGTTCTTCTAGGGATTTCATTTCTGAGTTTTCCAAATTAATATGGACCAATTCCCTGTAGGTTAACCATTTCTCTTGTAAGATGTTCTCCCTTTTGTAGTTTGGTCCTGATCTGTCATTAGTTAGAGTAACAATGGTCTGTCAGAGACAAAGTGTTGGAAAGTACTGCAAATCCCATAATCCTTTGTTCATCCTCCCCCAAAGTAGTGCAGCATGTAAAGTGTGCCATTTGGGATATGTGTGCCAAGTTTGGTCCAATTCTGTCTTTCCTGGTAGTCGCAGTAGTCTCAGGAAGTGAGTGAAGGTACTGCAAATCCCATCATCCATGCTCCATTTCCCCCCAATCTGCACCAGGGCATAAAGGGGGTCATGGGGGTTCTGTGTGCCAAATTTGGTCCAGTTCCGTCACTGGTGGGTGTTGCAGTGGTCTGTGGGAGTAGAAGCATTTCAAAGTACTGCAAATCCCATCACCCATGGTCCATCATCCCCCAAATGGCACCAGGCCATAAAGTGCATCATGGGGGTTAAGTGTGCCAAGTTTGGGCCATGTCCGTCATTCCTGGTGGTCACAGTGGCTTGTGGAATTGGTGACCAATCAGAAAGCTGCCACATACACACATAAAAACATCCACTTTTATTATATAGATAGATTTGCAGTGCTGACACATACGCTAGGACCAGAGTTAATCTTTCATGCTTTGTGCCCTCTGAACAACTTTCTTCTTAATCAGTTTTTTAAACTCTTCTGCAGATGTAGCCACAATCTCTTCACTACCATGAGCAACTAATGTGCAGTTAGCATACAGTCAATCAACACGAAGCATAGTCTAGTCTTAGGAGCACAAGCTAGTATGAAGAGTACAAGCCAGCATGAAGAACATAAGCTAGTATATATAAGAAACATTTTTTCCTGAATGAAAAAAAGCTTACTTGGAGATCATGTAATAAGTTCAATCATTATTACATTACAGAAGTACATCTGTTTTGCAGAAAGCATGGGAATATATGTAGCAATGAGCTCTTTTTAAAACATCAAGGAAATTTCATCTTAAACATTGAAACAAAAATGTATATACAGTACTGTATTCAGGATAACCCAGAGATATCAACTGATTTTAGTAGTGACTAGCTGTGCCCGGCCACGCATTGCTGTGGCGTTGTCTGGTGGTGTTGGTGAGAACTTGTTGAGGTAGTGGTGGTATTGAATGTTTGTTGTAGGGTTGTCTTTATGTTTATGTTATGTTATGTTTATGTTTATGTTATGCATTTGGTTGTTTGTGTACTGTGAAAGTGGTGAGGGTAGAGGGGGTCTATGCCCCTGTGTAGTATTGTATAGTATTTATACGTTGTCCATGTGCTGTGAATGCTTGGATTGTGTCCTGCTGCATAGTAGAAAGTGTTGAGCTGGATGGCCCTTAGGGGTCTCTCCAAATTCTTGGATTCTATGCTATTATTATCATCATCATCATCATCATCATCATTATTATTATGTAGAGGCTGGATGGCCATCTGTCAGGAGTGCGTGGATTGTGTCCTCCTGCATGGTAGAAGGAAGTTCATCTGGATGATCCTTAGGGGTCACTCCAAACCTTTGGATTGTATGATGATGTTATTATTATTATTATTATTATTATTATTATTATTATTATTATTGAGAGGCTGGCTGGCCATCTGTTGGGAGTGCTTGGATTGTATCGTCCAGTGGTAGAGTTGGGTTGGACTGGATGGCCTTTAGGGGTCTCTCCTAACTGTCTGATTCTATGATTCGATTTGTGTTATTACTGTGCAGATCTTGGATGGCCATCTGTCAGGAGTGCTGGGTTTGTGTCGTCCTGCATGGTAGAAGGAAGTTGAACTGGATGATCCTTAGGGGTGTCTCCTAACCTTATGATTGTGTGATATTCTTCTTCTTCTTCTTCTTCTTCTTCTTCTTCTTCTTCTTCTTCTTCTTATTATTATTATTATTATTATTATTATTATTATTATTGAGAGGCTGGGTGGCATGCTTGGATTGTGTCCTCCATGGCAGAATTGGGTTGGACTGGATTACCACAGTAATTATTTCATATTACAGTAGAATCTCACTTATCCAACATTCGCTTATCCAGTGTTCTGGATTATCCAACACAGTCTGCCTTTTAGTAGTCAATGTTTTTGTAGTCAATGTTTTATATTCATTGTGATATTTTGGTGCTAAATTTGTAAATACAGTAATTACTACATAGCATTACTGCGTATTGAACTACTTTTTCTGTCCAATTTGTTGTATAACATGATGTTTGGTGCTTAATTTGTATAATCATTACCTAATTTGATGTTTAATAGGCTTTTCCTGAATCCCTTCTTATTATCCAACATATTCACTTATCCAACGTTCTGCCGGCCTGTTTATGTTGGATAAGTGAGACTCTACTGTATATTTATAATCTTCTATTATCTGCTTAGAACTGGATTATATGAGGCCCCTTCTACACAGCTGTATAAAATGCACACTGAAGTGAATTATCTGGCAGTGTGGACTCAAAATAATCCAGTTCAAAGCAGATAATATAAGATTATAAATAGGTAATATAGCTGTGTGGAAGGGCCTTGAGTCTACAGTGCCATATAATCCAGTTAAAATCAGATAATCTGTATCTTATAGGCAGTGGGGAAGAGGCCTGAGGCCTAACTGTGCCTGTCCCCTGGGCTGAGTGGGTTGCTAGGAGACCAAGTGGGCAGAGTTTAGCCTTGTAACTGGTAGCAATTGGATAAAAAACTATTATTCATCTCCCTCTAATTAGGACTTTTTTTCTTTTCTTTTTGTTGTATGAACGTAGAGGCATGGCGGTTGTGTTGCCAAATTTAGTGTTTCTGGGATGTGTAGTTTTGTTGTTTTGTCCTAGGCTGAATTTTTTTTATCCTTTTATATTTCTGATTCCAAAATAGTATGTATTCATTCAAACAATATACAATGTTCCCTCACTTATCGCAGGGGTTACGTTCCAGGACCACCTGCAATAAGTGAAAATCCACGAAGTAGGGACACTATATTCTGTGTGTGGAGAAGAGCAAACCACAGACCACTTACTACAATGCACTCTGTAATTTATTTTAGCAGTTACAATATACAGTACACTGGCAGAAAAGAAGAATGGAAGCTAAATACAGTAGAGTCTCACTTATCCAACATTCGCTTATCCAACGTTCTGGATTATCCAACGCAGTCTGCCTTTTAGTAGTCAGTGTTTTTGTAGTCAATCTTTTCAATACATTGTGATGTTTTGGTGCTAAATTCGTAAATACAGTAATTAGTACATAACATTTTTGTATATTGAACTGCTTTTTCTGTCAATTTTGTTATGAAACATGATGTTTTGGTGCTTAATTTGTAAAATCATAATGTAATTTGATGTTTAATAGGCTTTTCTTTAATCCCTTCTTATTATCCAACATATTCCCTTATCCAACGTTCTGTCGGCCCGTTTATGTTGGATAAGTGAGACTACTGTAACCCTTTTTTATTCCCAACCCTTCCCTACCTTCCCCCTCTCCCTTTATTTCTCCCTTTCCCCCCTTCCAAAATGTGTACATTAATATTAATTGAAAACCCGCGAAACAGCAAGGGAGTGAAAAGTGAACCGTGAAGTAGCAAGGGAACACTGTATGTAATGAAGTTACTAAACCAATATATGTTACCATTCATTCTCAAAACTGTACTCGACATGATTTCTTACTGCTATGTAAGTCTTGTCACAGCTACAGAAAGGCTTAGGGATTTACAGTAGACCTAGGAAAGCTTTAAAATCTTAACAGCCCATTAACTGCAGGATATGGTTCATAAGTTTTAATGGTTAGTTGTTAAAATGTGACAGAAATATTCCATACATCACAGAAATGTTTGCTTTTCCTGTTTTCCCCCACCATAAAAATAATCAGATCTACTTTGAAAACTACTGCTTCGAAACATTTATATATCTAATTTGTTATGTATTAAACCCTTCATTTCACTATGTATATTATCAGTTTGTATGATGAAACCTTTAATGGCTTTATATGCATTATATTTATTAAATGTTAACTACATTGAAATAGTATTTGCTATTTTTAAAAATCCCATGTGTTTGAGAGTAGTCTTTTACCTAAGTTAATTTCTTGGTACAATCAAGCTAGCTTTAAATGCTAAATGGTTTAAAAAACAAAATGAGTCAGAAAAGCTAGTGGATGCTATCATAACTGAGGTTTAAACCTACTTCCTTTTAAAGTGAGGTATTCATATGCCATGTATATGGCAACTTCCTCTTCCTCTAAATGTCTTATATATGTCTCATCTTTGTCTTTTAAAAAGATATGTACAACATTTTCTGCTTTTTTTTTACCAATTATGTATTTATTTATCTATAAATTCTACACTTTATGAGCAGTTTAGTTGGTACTTAGTAATCTTGCTTCAGGATAGTCAGAATGTGATCTCCAGGGACTTAGTCCAGGCCCCATCCCTATGCTTTCCTGCTTCCTGTGCCTTTTATTTTTATTCATTTTATTTTATTTACTCTTTCAACATGCACATTTTTGAAGCATCAAGTAGTCATGAAGAAATGACGATGGCCAAAACCTTTCTACTAGCCAGTTACACCAGGACTTTTTAAAATACCTCCATTAAGGAACAACTTGTCTTCTCACATTATTTGACTTCTTAATCCTACTTTTCACCAAATGAGAAACACTAATAAATAATTCTCCTTATGAGAGGTATTGAAATACTATCATTTTTATGTAGAACAGAAGTTAAATTTCAGCTACAATATTTCCTCACTTATTGCTGGGGTTAGGTTCCAGGACCACCCGCAATAAGTGAAAATCCGCAAAGTAGGGACACTATATTTATTTTAATATTTATACATTATTTTAGTTGTTATACACTATTTTAAGTCTTTATCAACCAATCATGTGTTGATAAACCACCTCCTTCTCCTCTCGTTGCTGCTTGGGCTCCTTTTCTCTCCCTTTGGCTTCTCCTTCCTCCCTTCCTTAGGCTGTGAATTGTAATTTTTTATGATTTATAATAGTCTTTTAGGGTTTATTGAAAAACCGCAAAACAGCGAATCCACAAAAAGTGAACTGTGAAGAAGTTAGGGAACACTGTATACTAATTCATTTTCCTCTGATGATTTTCTAAAAACAATTTAATCATACAACCTTTAAAAGAAGAGTGATAAAATGTGAATTTATAGAATTAGCCATTCCATCATAGCAATGGATTAGAAAACGGTTATGGCGATTTAAATAGAGACTAACATTAAACAATAATGGGAACATAGCCAGATTTAACAGAAAGAAAGCCTTATATTTAAAATGTTAATGTTCACTTTGAAATTTGCTAATGTATTTATTAGGAATCTATGTGTCATTGGTAGTCTACTTAATTTTGACATACTTTAATTACCACTGTTTTACTACATTAAATGGTATTACAAATATAAATGTCCCCACTTGTGCATAAAATTCTCCTCTATACTACATAGTTGAGTTTGTACTTTAAAATACAGGAACTATTATTCATGAACTCAAACCTCCCTTCATCAGGCCTGAGTTAGCATGAGCATTGTTCTTATTTGCTATATCAGCTTCTTCTTCTTCATGGTGTCTGTGAAATCGCAGATATGGGTTTACTTTGCACGCATGCAATGCAGTTCGGAACCTTCCAGATCTTTTCTATTGAAACATTTTGATGGTAGCCCCACCTGCTCTCCCAGAGAGTATATATGCCCAAAGGCGAGGCTACAGCCTCACTTCTCTTTTTCCGTGCTGACTGCAGTTAGGAACCTTTGGTTTGTACCTTTTTTACTTTTTCTCTAACAGCTTCTGACTGCACTGGACTTTGTTTTTGCTGTCTTTTTCTATTCCTGACTCTATGCGCTGTTTTTATTACGCCTAGGGGAGGGCAATGTTGCTCGGGCCTGTGCCATCTGCCAGACCTTTACCCCCCAGGCAAGGCGCACGAGAGAATCCATTTTAAAGGTGCTCTTCTATGAGCAATCTTTGGTGCCAATGGCAGTGCGCCTGGCTGAGTGCCTGGCTTCAGACCATTCTGCCCTGGAGGGCATGCCCCTGTGAGGATTAGGCCCTCTCTACCCTCCCATGGGTCGGAAGGCCTGGGGCAAGAAGCTTTGGCGCCAAACAGCAGTGCGCCTGGCCGAGTGCCTGGCTTCAGACCGTTCTGCCCTGGAGGGCATGCCCTTGCATGGATTGGGCCCTCTCCACCCTCCCATGGGTTGGAAGGCCTGGGGCAAGAAGCTTTGGCTCCAATGGCAGCGCGCCCGGCTGAGTGACCAGTGCCAGACCGTTCTGCCCTGGAGGACATGCCCCTGTGAAGATTGAGCCCTCTCCACCCTCCCATAGGTTGGAAGGCCTGGGGCAAGAAGCTTTGGTGCCAACAGCAGTGCGCCCGGCTGAGTGCCCGGCGCCAGACCATTCTGCCTTGGATGGCATGCCCCTGCAAGGATTGAGACCTCTCCACCCTCCTATAGGTCGGAAGCCTTGGGGCAGTGGGAAGAAGCCCCTGTGCGGAAGCGGGGACCCCTGCAAGAGCCAGCTGCACAAGCAACAAAACGGGCTGATGCATCATGCCCCCCAACGCCACTGGCAAAACTGAGGGAAGCACAGAAGAAGTGCAGAAAAGTATGCCTCTGGCTGGTTAAAGATCTAAGGGCTCTTCCCTCCTGGAGTGGTAAGTAGCCCAAATGCCCACATACCACTAGCAGTGTTGCCAATTTCAGCGGTCTATGATGATACAACTCACCCCTGCTGAGTCCCAGCAACACCAGGGCCTCTCCCCCAGCAACACCAGGGCCCTGAGAACATGGCCGCCAACCACATGGCAGAGCCCATGTGGGCAGTTCCATTGGAGCTTGGTGAAGAGGGCCTGTGCTCGCCCCCTGCTGCCTTTGCATATGATTGCAGCCTCAGGGGGAATATACCATCCTATCTCCGTATGGAGAGGAAAAGTGGGATATGTATAAACATAATAATAATAATAATAATAATAATAATAATAATAATAATAATAATAATAATACAACTACTACTACTGCTACTGTCCTGATCCCACTACAGGGGCCCTTCACTGTCATGCTATTCTCTGCGCTTTTTCAACTCCGGCTAGTGCCTCCTCTTGACTTTTGCTATCTCCACTGTGGGGAATGCAGGCATCTACACCACAGCCTTATGCATCTCAAAAATGGCTCCAAGAGTACATATTTCCATTCATTAATTATTTATTACCTAAATAACATTGGTTAGTCTGGACTAAAGGAGTTCATGTGAATGATGATTCAACACTTAGGTAAATCCCATCAATTCAGTGAGTCTACTGTAACTGGAAATAGTAATAGAATTCAGGCCAGTGCTAGCATTGCTTTTTTGCAGAATCTATTGAATAGCCTTCACAAAATAATTTTTAAAAATTTGAATACTTTTTGGTACATAATATACTTTAATAGCTTACCACTCAAAACTAGCATAGTGGCACACTGTATGTACTCATTAAGGCATGTGTGATCTTCCTGTCATGTCATACCTTAACTTTACACAGTCTACAAAATATAGACACAAGTCGGCATGATCAATCAACTTAGTGTGTATTATTATCATCACATCACACATTCCTAATTGGCAAAAATCCCCCTGCTTCAAAATCCAGTGAATTCTCCAGTATGCTCATATAAGCTTGAAATCAGTCTAATACAGTATAATGAACATGAATGTCTAAAGCCAATGTTGGCACAGTAGTGCCAGTTCAACAGAACTTTCTTTCTTTTTCCTCCCCCCTTGCAATCTTTGGCACTTCCTGAAAACTGGCTGTAGCAGATTTAGGAACTCTCTGAAACTGGTTTGGGGACCACACAGTCGTTGCATTGTGGAAGGGGGATTTCCTTGCTCCTGATTTCACTGATGGTAGCAGTGGAATTGGCAAATGTATCCTGGTGGATCTTGGCCAAATTGTATGCTAATAAATTATGGTAATTAAGATAATGATACACAATACAGTATATTTTGTATTCTTCATTGCCGGCCTTCTGTGAGGGTGTTCAAACAGGAATTGCATCCCAAGGATGCACATTGAATTTCATTCTGCTATTTATTTCAGTCATTAAGAAAAATAAAACATTACAGTTCAACTTGCATATTGGCTCCTTGCTGTTCAAACTAAGTTTAGAAGATGAGCTAGGCATTATTATTTTCAAATGCGGAATTATTTTTCAAATATGCAAATTTACTATGACAATATGTTTTAAATTTTCTCTTCCTGTTTCAAAGTGGGTGCATGGATAGGCCTAGTTCTACTGTAAAGTCTCAATGATGGCAACAGCAGTAGTTGCTTAAGCTAAAGTTTATTTCTATCTCCACACAAAGTGGAGCCCTCCAGCTGTTGCCATGATGAAATGACTCCTACAATGCATAGTTCCACTTTAATTCCAAAACACATTAAACTAATTTGAGCAACACTTCTTTATATATCCTAGGCTCATTCTCCTTTATATGTGATTGATTGAATAGTTTTAGTTCTTTTTGCTTTAATTCTTCAGTGAAGCTATAAATTGAAAAAACTGTTTTCCTCATGTTTATAAATTAGAATAACCCAGTAAAACCAAAAGTTTTTTTGTTGATAGATATTTTAAAATAAAGGGCAAATTAATAGTAGAAAATCTATTTTATATGAGCAGTACACTTTTCTATCTTTTTTGGAATGTTGTTTTTCAGGATTTTGAGGATGAAACCAAATGAGCTGTATGTTTTGTTTTAAGGCACAATGCAGTTAGATTGTACCATATTTTATAAGATGAAGCAGCTATTATGGCATAAGAAGTAAAAGGTTTTACATCTTGAATGAAGTACTGCTGTTCTTGACATGTTCTTATTAAATATAAATTAAGCACCTAAATGATGAATTTGAAGTACTTAATCCATTAATAATTCACATTTATGTAGAAAACTTTAAATTTAGAATTGTGTGTTTATAGTTTATCTTTTTAATATTCAAGATGGTCAGCCTTATTCAAGTAAAACTAGTATACATAGATTTCCCATGTAAGTAACCAGGCTTTCCAGTTCACTTGAAGACTGTGGTACAGGTTGAGCATCCCTTATCCTGGAATCTAAATACTCCAAAATCTGAAATTATCCACATGGGTGGCTGAGATATTTGTTTCTTGGCTTTCTGATGGTTCAGTTTTGACTTTCTAAAACTGATGAAGGCAATAAGCTTGTTCATATAACATAGCTTTAAGACATGTTTATCTATTTTTTCCTGCTTGAGGGGTGAAGCCTTGGCAGATGTTACAGAACTGCACTATGTGTTCTTCCCCCAAGCATAAGAGGCATTTTGAATGTCCATCAGTATCAGGTAATTTTGATTTAAGTTTTAAACTGTAGAAAAATTCACTTGACTGTCTAGCGGAAAGAAGGGAACTGAGGCGGGAGCCCCTCATGTGGGCTATATATACTTCAGGGGAAAAGTGGGCGGGGCTTCCGCCAGGGGGATCCTAGAAAGCTCTAGAAGATTCTGGAAACTGTCAGCATAGGCTGAGGGTTAACATACGTGCTGATTTCACAGTTGACCACAATGGAGAAACTTTGTTTCATGCCCCATATTATTTTAAAAAATATAAAATGGATGAATTGTGACTTTGTAATGT
Organism: Anolis carolinensis; assembly: GCF_035594765.1. NCBI lineage: Eukaryota > Metazoa > Chordata > Lepidosauria > Squamata > Anolidae > Anolis > Anolis carolinensis. The sequence goes on from NC_085842.1 coordinate 292,370,725, forward strand.
GGGTCAGCATTCTCACCACTTTATTGAAGATTGAGCTGTTGATAATATGAACATAAGAAGAACCATGCTCCATCATATCAAATATGTATGTAGTATAGCATTCCATTCACATAGCAATGACACAGTAGTCTATGGAAAGTCTAGAAGTAAGAGATATGCCTTGTAAGATCCATGGACATTAGTAGCCAGTAGTGATAGCCCTATTCTCCATGAATTTGTCCAGTGTCCTTTTAGAGGTTTAAATTCCAGAAATAAGTGTAATTTGAGGCTGTGAAATCCACTCCGTATTGTGTGAAGTAGATTCCTTTTCTCCTGAATCTTCACCATTCAGCTTCAGTGGACTGCCCTGATGTCTATTATCTTGATCACTTCCTACAGCTGCATAATTGTTCATGCTTGTTTTTACTTGGGTCGTTTGCCTAAGCAAAACAACTGTAAGTGCTCCTTTTTTACATAGCATAAAGAAAGAAGTTGGAAACGTGCCCCAAAAAGGGGCAGTTAGCTTCACACGACAGGGACATCTGGATTATTACTTCTCTTCTATTGCACTTTGTCTCTTGTCCACTTGGTGAATAAGGGAAATGGCCTCTGCCTGCGTTTAAATCCCCCAGTACCTAACATCACAGACAGAATGTAGACCTGTGATTCTAACATTGTCACAATTTCTCTCCTGTATGGTTTTGTATATTTGCCTGATGAAAAAGCCAGTAAAGCTCTGAAAGCTTGCATTATGTATTTTAGACTTTGAAGTTGGCCAAAAACGGTATAGATGTTTGTGGATTTTAAATTTTGTTGCAGTCAATATGGCTACCCCTGAATATTTTTCTTTGTTCCATTGTTACTTAGTAGTTTGCTTTTTCAGACACCTTCTTGCTTGTCTGCTGTATATGTGCCTTCAATTTGCCTATTGACTTATGATGAGCAATGAATTTTATGTGATTTTCTTAAGCAAGGAATTACTCGAAGATGGTTTACCAGTTCTTTTCTGTGAAATATAACCTAAGCACCTGGGTTTTTTTTAAAAAAAATATATTTTTTATTAATATGTAAAAAAAAATAAGTGAAAAAGGGCAATATATTCAATAGAAGGAGGAATACAATTTTCTTCTCTATTTAAAACTATTTATATAAATAATTAAAAATTAATCTAAAGTAGGGAATATGGGGAAAGGAAAAGAAAAAAGGAAAAAAAGGAAAGAGAAAGAAACAATTGGGGTTAGACAAATAGGGGTAATTGTTGACTTCCAATCTCTTCTTTTTGGGATAAGTTCTTATTAATCTTCTTTCTTTGTTATCCTCTTGCCATTTTTCATTAATAAAATAAACATTTTTCTATTGTCTGAATTTATGAAGTCTTTAAAACATGTCCAATCTGTTTTTTTAATAGGGGTTGCTTGATAATTTTTAGGTGGTATGTTAAAATGTCCATATTCATAATGTCCATAATTTTTATAATCCATTCTTCCTTGTTGGGTATTTATCTGTTTTTCCATTTTTTTGCATATTCTATTCTCACTGCCATAGTAAAATATGTAAATAATTTATCTTGATTTTTAAGTCTGTCATACCTAATAAAAATATTCAGGTTTTCATTGGTGGTCTTCCATGCAAGTACTAACATGTTTAACTTCTAAGGTCAGACAGGATCTGGTGCCTTTAGTGTATTTAGCCACATTGGTTTCTTAGTCCTGGTTTATTTAAAGAATTATATTTGATACTGGCGGCGCTCAGTGATCAGAAATTTACTTTAAAACTTAATTATATCTCCAATACCTTTATAATTTTTATCTTTAAACAATCAATGATTGGAGGAGGGGAGGAAGGATAGATGAAATAAAACCAAGATTTTAGATTTGTTGTACTGTTATATTGTATATACTGTGCTATAAAAATAATAAAGTATTTTTTAAAATTAGTCTTTAAAGTCTATTTATAATTCTAGCATTTACATATGAAATGCTGGAAACATATGGCATGTAGTACAAAACATGTTTGTCCACTTTGTTTTTTCTCTGCTATGAAAATAGAGCATGAGATAGCACCTGAACGATTCCTTTTGTTGCAGCATGCTTTCAAGTAATTTCTGACATGTAGCTATGATGAGCTTATCATTGAGTTCTCTTGGCAAAAATTGTTCAGTCGTGATTTTGTCCTCGCCCTACTATGTGGCAGAGAGAGTATGATTTGTCCAAGCTCACCCAGTGGGTTTCCACATATGAGTGGGAATTTGAAGTCTTATTTCCCAGTGTCCTACTTCAGCTCCTCAGCAACTATACCATGATGGTTCTCTTTTTAGGGGCACGTTTACACTGACTTATTATTCTAAAAGGAGGTGAATTAGCTCTGTGGTGGCTCAGGCCATGACTACATAACTTGGCCTTGGGTTGGAAGTTGTGAATATAACAGTAAAGCAGTTTGTATGTCTGGTCTTTTATGATGTCCTTGTTTAAGAAATCACTTAGTATCCAGGAATATTGAAATAATCTGCAACTAGGCTTTTGTTATTGCTGTTTCGAACGTCAGATTTGTGTCCATTAATCTTCTTGCATAAAAACCGTCCTGTTTGTATAATGCTGTTTAAATAGGCATCGTTATCATATGATGGCATGTATCACATTAAATAAAGAGCAAGTAAATGTACCTCTGATATTGTGAGTGATGTTGTTGGCCCTGGTAATATTGTTCCCAAAGTAAATGTGGGGACATACTTGGCATTTAAGAGGTTGTCTGCAATAGAAAAAAACTATCCCTATTAAATCTAGTGCAGTGGGTACATGATGTATGACTGTGTTGGAAGTGAATCTGTATTTTTTTGGCCCTGTTTACTCAGGAATTTCTAAAAAATATATTTTTTTGGCCTGCACGCCAAATCTGGATTGAGATGGGATTGTGTGTGTGTTTGTGTGCACCTGCTTGGAGGGCAGAACTTATTCAGGTATTCTTATTCAGGAAGCATGTCACCATTTTTTATCGTTGATGCGCAGTTATGGAGGAGTGACTGAAAGGCAAATGGGGGGGGCCACGACTCTCATTTGCGGAGGGCACTGTGTTGTCTTTTCAGTCTTTTTCTCCCTCCAAGCACAGCAACTCCCCCCCCCCCCTCAAGTGTATGGATGCCTGTTGCACTAACAGGAATTAAACCGCTAAAGGTTACTTCACAGTGAAGCTGGTAATTTAACCCATGTTTAGGCAAGTCCCAGTTTTTTGGCAGGCACTTGTTCCTGTATTACTATTTATGTTTTACATTCTGTTGAAAATGAGTAGTTACTTAAGATTTGGAGGCTGCCTCCAAACAAAGGCCTGATTCCTAGAGTTTGTGAGAGGGCTGTTATTCCCCAGAATTGGCTGTAGCTCAGTGATGATGTGAATATTTGAAGAGAATAATAGTTGGGAGTTCAGTTGGAATTGGGTTTGAGTTAGGCTGGGGTTGAAGTGTGAGAAGGGAGTGTGAGTTGGCTTAAGAGGGGGAGAGAGAGAGTTGTTTTCAATACAATAAATAAATAATATCCTGTGTTATGTTTAACTTCTGTAAATAAAGATTTGTCTTTGTTTTTATATTTTTGACTTTTGGAAACACTATCTGAAAACATGGATTCAGGCAAGGTATCTGGTGGAAGCTTTAAATATAATGGGATAGTATTCACTGAGTTGCATAACTCCTTGTGGTATTTTGAGTGCAAATTGGTGTCACTAAAGAGGGGATCAAGACAAGACCTCATGCTTAGAAATTGCAGTAAGCACTATGGAAATTTTCACAATTGGTGGGCTAAAGGGTAGAAACTCCACATTTCACTCCAGTGGTGAGTTTGCCTGAGGCTAATCCTCACAGTTGGTGGAATAAGGATTGGAAAAAAACACACGAAAACCATAGTTTCCCACCCTTAAAGTTGTTTTAAAAAAACAATTACAGGTTGAGTATTCCTTATCAGAAATGCTTGGGACCAAAAGTGTTTTGGATTTTTTTCTCCAGATTTTGGAATACCTATATTTTTATATGTACACAATGAGAGAAATTGCAGATGAGACCGAAGTATACACAGAATTTCTTTTTGTTTCATATACATATTTCACACATAACCGGAAAATAATTTTATATGCAATATTTTAATAACTCCCTCCAAACTAGAAAAGCAGAGACCCCTATCTTTGTACACATGCGTCCCAGTAGCAAATAAAGGAAAATATTGGATTTTCTCCTTGATTTGCAGCAAACACATTTACGTTTTGGTTCACATTTTTATAGGATCTGAACCAGCAAGAGTTCTTTAAAGAGCCATTATAGTGTGCACATAGCATATAATTGCAATTCCCACTTTATATTTACAAGAAAACATAATTACAATTCTCATTTTATATTAATCTGATTTCTTTTAGTTAAATTGGAAGGTAAAGCTTGAGGAAGAAGGAGTAATCCCAAAAAGCCTGCACTGATGTTCTTTTGCTCCAAACCAGTCTGGGTTTTTAAAAATGACTTTTTATGTAATTAACTAATATTCCAATGCTTTGCTAATTTGGTTTTCAGGAAGTTCTTTGATTGAGCAAGGTTTCTATAAAATGCTAGGATCTAAAAGGTATTCTGTAATATCATATGTGGCGTTATTAGAAGAGAAAAGATTTCAGCAGGCTTAGAACAATAATTTGCTAGTTTTCTTGTTGAAATTGTAATGCTATGCAGACATACTGCTGCAGTTTCATGAGAGTGGCAGACTGTTTTATAAGGCCAGAGATTACAAAGGTCCATTTTAACCTTTTTTTCCTTCCTGGCAGGTGTCCCACTGGCCTGAGGCCAGAGGCTGTGAGCAAACTGCAGCCTGTGGTTTACACCAGAATGCAGACCTGAAACTCCAGCTGGCTGCACATGATTTCAATGACTGCAGTCTGACCATTGGAGTTACACTACAGAAATGTTATAAATATAAAAATGTATAACAAGGATGAATCTCTTATAAATATATTTACTTTCCCCTTTTTACAGATATGATATCTGCACCTATAAAAACAAGCCTTGTGGAACACTGGGTAAGGTTGCAAAGCATAGCCTGAATTAGTATTTATTCTTTGAATGTTTTATTAGATAGTATTTCTTGTGATGGGTTCCACACATTCGTATGTTTGTGCAGAAAGATATTTAACACTTTGCTCACTAAAAGCAATGCTTAAATAATGATATGAATATTTATTTTTTAACAGCGGTATTACTCTAAAAACCAAGGAGGTAATCCATTAGTAGTGGTTTGGAAAGGAACTTGTTTCCTTCCTTACAAAAATTGTTTTGATAGATTTCACATATGCAAAAGGAACTCCCAGGAAAAACCAAAAGTAATCAGAAATGTTAATTGTAAAAATGTGGTATTTTTTTAAAATGCACATGTTATTTACCCCTACAGTACAAGGATATCCTTCAAACTTGCTATGGTATGATAGTGTACATTTTATTTTGTTTTTTGTTATTAAACTAAAATTTACTACCAATGAAGTATATTGAAATAACATGATTTCCCAAACCTCAAATGATTCCTTTATTTTTTCCAATTGGTATTAATTTTCAGTGTAAAGATTATGAAAGAACATTATTTTAATGATTTATTTGTATTTATTAACTTAGTCTTATACAGTGACTATATATATCAGTTGGGTAAGGCATCTGGAACATGTTTAGAATGATTAAAACGATTCCAGTATTAATTAATCTTCTATAGAAGATTATATTGTTTTAATTAGTGCTATAATACTCAAAATTACAACAAGACTGAATTTGTCCTTGAACCTGCATTCCTTTCACCAGGCATTCTTGTTTCACCATTATATTGTCAAGTAACCTGGGGAGAGATAAGAGAATTTGTTACCAGGGAGATTTACAAACCTCTCCCCCTCCCCTTCTCTTTTTTTCTTCATGGCGAGCCATATAGGGAGCTGTGTGCGTTAAGCTACCTCCATGGAGTGTCTCTATGGCTGTTTGGTAGCTTCAGGGAGTCATTTTTCTTATATTGCACATCTGTGTAACACCTGGTACAGATACTTAGACCAGGTGCTGTACTCTGTTTTTGAACTCTTCTATATTTTCAAGTCTGAAAGCGTTGTCTGGAATTACAAATTGTAGCTTGATCCTACAATGTGTCTTACAATGCCCTTACATTTATTTTAAGATATATTTTTTTGCTGATGCACAGACATGGGTCCAAATAATGAGTCACCTCAGGAACTGCTCATGTGCACAGTCTAGAAAAACATCTATGCCTTTACCTTTACTACCTCCCTTCCCACCTGATCCTTGAAGAATGATCGATACTCTCCACATTTTTTTCCTTTCAACCCAAATTAGTTGATATTTGAGGAAATCATGCAGCAAACAACAAAAATCTACATGCTCAATATTAGTTTGTGCTGGGAAGGGAAGGATGAAGTTAAAGATGCTATGACTATCATCATCATCATCATCATTTAATTACTTATTAATCGCCCTCCATCCAAGATGCTCTAGGCGATTTACAAGCTAAATTGTAAAGGATAAAAATACATACATACAAATATTGATAAAATTAACATAGATCAAAAGCTCTAGTAAAAAGCCAGGTCTTAAGTGCTAGGGTAAAAGGCCCTAACTCATGTATGGCTCTCGTATAGGGCGGCAAGGCATTCCATAAGGCAGGGGCAGAAACAGAAAAAGCTCTGTGTCTGGTCCTTTCCAAGTGCACTTCTCTAGGACGCGGTATATAAAGTAAGTCGCGTTGGGATGGTCGTTGCAACCTCCGATGATGGAAGAAGGAGAGACGGTCCCTAAGGTACAATGGGCCCTGGCTATAAAGAATTTTAAAGGTCAGAACTAGCATCTTATATAGACCACGGTAATCAGTTGGAAGCCAATGCAAATGCTGCAGCACTGGCGGCCATGCCAGAGAATCTCAGTCTTCGCTGGGTTCACCTTCAGTCTACTAGCACGTAGCCAGTTTGACAGAGCCTCCAGACATAAGGTGAAATTGTCTGTATTGACGTTGCTCCAGGCTTCAAGCGCAGGAGTTGGGTGTCGTCCGCATATTAATAGCAGTCTAGGCCGAAACTCCGAGCCAAACTAGCAAGGGATCTAACGTAGATGTTGAAGAGAAGAGGGGAGAGAATTGCACCTTGGGGTACCCCACATAGGAGGGGAGATCTTTCAGAGACTTGATCCATATACTCCAGACATTGGATGTAGAGATACATTCAACAAGGGGATGGAAGAAGCAGCATCACGACACTTCCTGGTTTTGTGTTGCAACTCCAAAAATATTGTGAAATACAGACAAAAAGATTTTTGTATCACACTTGTTTTATTTTGTGACTTTAAACTCTGTTCTACCTTAATAATTTTTGGAAAGAAAGTAAAATGTTGTAAGCTCTAAAGTCTATTCTGTTTGAATACTTAAGCCCCATCTAAAATGGTAAAGGTTTCCCCTGACGTTAAGTCCAGTCATGTCTGACTCTGGGGGTTGGTGCTCATCTCCATTTCTAAGCCGAAGAGCCGGTGTTGTCCGTAGACACCTCCAAGGTCATGTGGCCAGCATAACTGCATGGAGTGTCGTTACCTTCCCGCCGGAGCGGTACCTATTGATCTACTCACATTGGCATGTTTTCGAACTGCTAGATTGGCAGGAGCTGGAGCTAATAGCGGCCGCTCACGCTGCTCCTGGGGTTTGAACCTGGGACCTTTTGGTCTCCAGCTCAGTGCTTTAACGCACTTCACCACCGGGGCTCCACTACCATATAATCCAGTTTCAGAATGCAGATTAACTGCATTGAACTGGATTATATGGCAGTGCAAACTCATATAATCCAGTTCAATGTGGTTCAACTGCATTATATGAGTCTACTACACTGACAATTATAATGCAGTTCAAACTGGATTATATGGCAGTGTGGATGGGGCCATTGAGTTACTTGAACACTTTGAATATTTATTTGCACCATTTCTAGTTCTGTTTTCTTATTTAATTGTATATAGTCAGTCTTAATCTCTTTTTAATTTTTTAATTTTAAATTTTAATTGATACATCCATTCAATTAACAAACTTTTGCCATTCAAGTCTTATCTCAAAATGCATTATTCCAAAAGTCACTTTATCTTATACGACACGTTATACATTCCTTAGTTGTGTATCTCCCATTACCCATGCCCCCCCCCCCGCCCCCAAAATATCCCCTTCCCTCCTGGAACAGCGATTCCAAACAATGTCAATGCATCGATTTAATCGTGTGGAAATCCTGGTTCACAGTTCTATATCTATCATCTCTGTCTATTTTGTCGGTTAAAATAGACCATTTCTTGTACCAGTCTTGTTTTGTATAACTATTCATATACTCGTTTTTCCTTTTGTTAATGAAGTCGTTGATTATATATTCTGAGAGATAAGACCACCAAGTTTCTAAATCCCATCTTGTATTGTCTCTCCATCCTCGAGCTACCATAGCCCGTATTGCGTCTATCATATATTTTAGGATTTCTATCCAATTATTATCTTCTTTTGCCTCTATAGTGAGAGACATGAATCTGTCTTTATCCCACTGTAATTGTTTCCCTGTTATTTCTTGCATTACATTTCTTATTTTACTGTAATAGTTCTGATTTTTTCTGAAATCCCACCACATGTGGGAGAATGAACCCATTCCTCCACAATTATGCCAACATTTGTTAGAGATATTTCCCATTATATGAGATTATTGAAGGGGGTTTCTATACCATTTAGAGATTATTTTCCTCTGGGTTTCTTTTATCTCCATATTTTAATTTTCTGAATGTTGTCAATCCAGGACCTGATTAATTTCTTGTTTTAATTATTCTGTCTAGTGGGGTTTCTTCTACCTCTCTTCTTTTCATGGCCTGGGCTCTACTGGACAGGCCAAACCACGCTATCCAGTTCTCTTGTCCGCCTTTGTCTTTTATCTTGTCCCAGTTTGTTATTTCTCCATTGGTTCCATGAGGTTCCCTACCTTTTTGATACCGTTTTTTTTTTCAGGGCTCTTGTTAGGTTCCTGAATGTCTTGTCTTTATTTTCCAAGTTTTCTAATGGGAAAGGGTCAATTTTATTTATTTGTTATTTATTTTGCCATTTCCCCCCAAATTAACAACATTGATAAGCAGGTGCCAACCTTTAAATTCTTTAAGTCTTTTTTGTTCATTCTCTCTCCCATACACGTTCCCCTTTTTCAACTATTTGCTTTCTTTTCTTCTTCTATTGCAAGCATCTTATTGACCTTTTCAGTTCAAATTCTAATAACCTGACTAACTGACTTGCCTCAAAGTATACTATGAAGCAAGTCGGTTAGCCAGGTTATTAGAATTTGTCAGTCTTATTATCTCAGCAGCAGATGAACACATTTTGTCCTTTGAACAGATCTTACCAAGAAAACCCTATGATAGGTCCATAAATCAGAAACTACATGGAGGCACAAGATCACCACAACAACCTGTCAAATACAACAAAATGCCAGTGATGATGTTCAGAAACAACCTGACTCCAAAAATAATAACCAAGTGCAATGCACACACAGAATACCTTACAAATCCTGCTGCCCCTTGTAACTCCTCAGTATCTTTTGCCATCAGATGTAAATGGATAAATAGAGTCAGTCAAGGAGGGCACAGTCCTGAATTTGCAAGACCTGAGCAGGTTGCTGATTACTAGGTAACTTGGAGGTACAGTAGTCTCTCACTTATCCAACATAAACGGGCCGGCAGAACGTTGGATAAGTGAATATGTTGGATAATAAGGAGGGATTAAAGAAAAGCTTATTAAACATCAAATTAGGTTATGATTTTACAAATTGAGCACCAAAACATCATGTTATACAACAAATTGGACAGAAAAAGTAGTTCAATACGCAGTAATGTTATCTTGTAATTACTGTATTTACGAATTTAGCACCAAAATATCATGATGTATTGAAAACATTGACTACAAAAATGCATTGGATAATCCAGAACGTTGGATGAGTGAGTGTTGGCTAAGTGAGACTCTACTATATCTCATTCACAGGGTTACCATAAGTTGAAGTCAACTTTATACCAGCTCAAAACAACAACTTTTCCTCAAGACTAGCTTTTTTTTTTTTCTTCCCTGGAAATGAAGATGGCACTGAATGCACATCAGTTGCTTTGTAGCATTCCAGTCTCCACATTTAAAAATAAAAACAAGATGTGTGAGGTAGCCAGGTAGGCATGTCCTTGGCCATTATTGGGGATGGGACATGTTCCGTGGATGCAAATAAGACAGTATAATATATATGGGGCTAGAACCTGCTCAGTGCTGGATTTGAACACCTTTTCTTCCCCTGCTTCGGTCCATTTGGATATGTTGAACTATAATTTCTATAATTGACATTGTTTCTGGGTTTGCTGGGAATTGTAAGCCAAAATATCTCCCAAGAACTCTATATGGAAGACAGGTGCAATGCACACACCTTTTGAATTGAGTAGGAAAAATGCAACACTAGTACAAACCCTGGACAAGTAGTGTGCTTTATAACCCATCCTTATTGAAGAAATTATTCCCCATACTTTTAATTTCTTTTTCCTATATAAAATGGACTGCATTCAGCTTTTGTATATAGAAGCAGTATTTTAACATATAACTCCCTGGGTGGGTATATTAATATTTTTTTGCAGGTTTCAGTCCTTAGCAAGGAAAACCGTTAAGGCTGCAGCAGGTCATAATCCATCAACAGTGGTAAATTAATATTGCACTAGCCTACATCCTGTGCAGGACATGCATAATGTTTCAAAATATCTAAAGCTTTTTCTCCATTCTAGAAAATTTAAATATATGTAGGTAGTAAACTTAGTTTCAGAAAACTGTAATAAATAGAAATCTATGTCTTAGTAGGTGCAGCTCTAACATCCTTGTCATTAGTATAGAAACTTTTTGTTACCATAACAATTTCTAAAAATATACCATTTTGATTTTGTAGCTAAAAATGTTGCTTGTATGTTTTATGAACCCACTAAACTTAAACAGATCTCTTTATAAAAATAATGTGGACACATTTTGCTTTTTGTAACCTCAAGAATGTTAAAATAGAAATGCTTGCTTGAATTCCCTCTCCTGGCTCAAGTTACTAGGTGGTCCCAAGTTACCAGAAGTAAAATTTATAAATCTAACCCCTAGTCTAGACATTTTCCAGCAGCGACTGCAGTTCAGAAAATATTAATGTCTAGTCGGCAGAGAGAAATTCCCCCCAGTGATTTTGCAATGAGTAGAAAGTTAACCTTTTGCCAACTGCTGTTTGTGTGCATGGAAGTTCTTTAAAAGAATCTAGCATTTATAACTAGGGCTTTTAAGACTGAAACACCTTGGCATGACCCTTTGTGTCTCCTTTTGTTTGTTCAGGCTTGGCCTCTGTTGCTGGAATGTGTGAGCCTGAAAGGAGTTGTAGCATTAATGAAGATATTGGCCTAGGGTCTGCTTTTACCATAGCACATGAGATTGGCCACAAGTAAGTACACTTTTAAACCTTTGCAGATCTCACTTTAATTAGCTGTCTGTGACTTTTTTTTTTTGCCCGTGCTGCTTATTTTATGCATACAATCATTGATTTCTGTTTTATTCTTTTAAAAAACTTATGAACAATCTGACATTGGAAGAAATATTTCTTCAGAATATAAATATTGAAGATGGAATGTTACATTAATGAAATATCACAAAATGTGTACATACAGACATTACAGCAGTTTTACAACACCTGTGCTGTTGAAACAGTTACATTAGGACATATGTTTCAGTATATAAACTGAAAGAGAACCAAGGTGGTGTAGTAGTTTGAGTGCTGGACTAAAACACTAGGAGGCCAGGATTCAAATCCCTGCTGATCTGTGGAAACCAATTAGGTGACTTTGGACAAGTCACATTACCTTAGCCTCAGAGGAAGAGAAGAGCAAAGCCCCTCAGAATAAATTCTGCCAAGAAAATCCTTCAGGTTGCCTTAAGACAGAAATTACTTGAAAACACATAACCATAACAAATACAAGCTGAAATTTCTTGCTCACTAGTTTAAAGAATGCTTATAACGTTATAGTTATACAATAAAAACACAGCTACTTAAATGCAGTTCATGTCTTACAAACATGGTTTCTCCAGATGAGAAATAATATGTAGATAATCAAGCATAACTATTACACATATATTTTTACTAGCAATACATAAAAAGTCATATCTATCTAGAAAAATAACAGGGATGAAGTTCCAGTTTGTGATTTATTGTTTGTTATTCTTTTTCTATGTGCCCACTGGTGTGTACCACTTAATAATTTGAGGATGTCTTTATATACTATTCTCACCTAACCAAATTGACACACAATAGTAGACAAGATTTCATATCTCCAGACTTGGAGACCAGATGTTAATTTTTCTATGTTATTCAGAACTTAAAAAAATATTCAGCTGACAGCCGGAATGCAATGATGGAAAACCTGTAAGAAATATGGTCAACCACAGGTGAATGCACATCACTGGACTTGCTTTGCTTACCAGCTGAGCTATTGTTGTGGTCCACTTTGATTGTCATTCTGGGAGAACGACGGGATATACATTTAGCAGATATATGAATAATTTTGAGTGTTCATTTCCTGTTCATTTTAAAGATCAGAATTAAAAACTCTCAATGATTTATTGTATCCAATTTGTCTTGTATTTTGTAGGCAATTTGAATGCTATATTCTTAACAAAATCTCTTCATTGATTCTGGAAACACAGGTGGCAGCAGTATCCAGTACATTCCTCTCTGTGGAGGTTCTAGAGAAAGCAAACCTGGTCTCAGTAGTGGCCTAAATGGGTGACTTGGAAGCTGCATCTGGAATAAAATGCATCTGCTCATATCTTTGTAGATAGCCAGATCATACCACATTATGCTTGTACCACCTGCCCTAGTCGCTAGGGCAGTGGTTCCTGGGGTCCCCAGATGTTTTTGACCTACAACTCCCAGAAATCCCAGCCAGTTTACCAGCTGTTAGGATTTCTGGAAGTTGAAGGCCAAAAACATCTGGGGTCCCCAGGTTGAAAACCACTGCGCTAGGGTATTTCAACTGTAGGTATTGACTCTTTAAAACCTTTAAGCAGTTTAGATACAGCTTATTTGAAGGACAAATTGTAATCAGATGACCTTTCAAGTGATCCATGGAGGCTCTAGTTCCTGACTGTCCACAAAGATCAGTAAGATTGGAGTGCACTAGAGAAAGAGGCTTTTCTGTAGTGAATTTTCTTCCTGAGAAAGCAATGGCTGACTGCTTTTAAGAGCTCTTTGCAAAGATACCTGTGAGCATTGGCTTTTAATTGAACATATTTGATTGAATTTACTGACCTTGCATCTTTAAACTGTGTTGTAATGTGTAGTATTGTTTTTATTTTATTTAACTGGATTCTTTTAAAATGTGAGGTGCGTTTATATCTTATTTATATTGAATTTTACTTTTTTATAGTGCAGTCCATTGTAGACTACACTTTTTGAAGGTGGTGAAAATATATAGAGAGAGAGCAGGGGAGAGTTAGAGTGATGAAAAAAGAAAGAGGAAAATAGGCTGGATATTTTAGCCATAAGGTCTGCATTTAAATCCATTCTCAAAATGAAGATTTGCAGACTGATTGAATTAGTCTCTGCTAGGTGCTGCAGATATCAGGTTACACCTGGGATTCAGGAACAAAAACACAATAGCCATGTTTGAAAAAAAAAAAAGGAACAGAAGTTCCTTATATTTGTCTGTAGAGTAAGTGAAACAAATAGATTCCTGGTTAGGCAGGGAGCAGCAGTAAAGCGAAACATAGCAGACTTTATATTAGCAAAGCCAAAGATATAGTCTGTGTGGTCTTTTAGGGGGAAATCAGTTGAAACCAAACTATATAGTATTGTAGACTAGAGGAAGATTTTGACTACATGCACATATATGGTAACATTTTTTATCATAGACATATTATTCATATTCACAATTCTGTACTAAAATTCCTCATGCGTATGTATTCATAATCAATATACTTGTCCATGTTTAGCAGAAATTGATGAAACTAAAAGAATAGAAATATAATATTTTGATAGGTGCCTTGGTTGTGGGGGGAGGTCAGTTGAGCTTTTAAATGTTTTTTAAAAGAAGGGGATGTAGGGGTGGGGGAAGTTATGGAGAAGGAGGATTAGAGTATTATTTTTAGTATTGATTGTTTTATTATAGTATCTGAGTTTTTTGTTTTTTATTCAGAATGTAAATTGTATTTTTTGAGAATTTACCGTAATAAAAATATTAAGTAAAATTATACATTTCTTTGATTGTGTATATGGGTTTAGCTAGCTGTCCTTATTTTTTTTTTTTGTACCTCATGTTTAAGGACATAAAATGTGACAGAACAGTAATCCTACATGTTACTATCTCACAATAAGTGCAGTTGAACTGAATAAAACTTCTTTAACTTCTATGTAGGCTTGGATGAATTATATCTCCGGGTTTCTCTTGTGCAAGAGTTTTTGCTTTTCAGTTTTTGTGCTGACTTCAACCCTTTAGTTATAACATATCACTGACTTTTGACAAAAAAAATGACTTGAGCCTCTGGGGAACCTGTTACATAGAACAGTTTAATAGTTTACCTTACTACAGGAAGAATTTGTGTTTTTCACAGTAGAGCCAATAAAATAATATTTTTATTAGCAATAATTAGTTTTCAAATGCTAGTGTTTCAATAGTAATTGTATTATTTTCTATTGAGCAAATATATTCATCAAGTTTTTTTAAAGTTTTACTTCTGTATGGTAGAAGTATTTGTGATGGAGGCTTGCTTGTCATATTTTCCATATATGGTTCCTTTTGATCTTTCCTTCTAGAATTATACTTATTATTTCACCTTGCCAGCCAGATAAATGTCATGGGGATGCAGCCCTCTCTCAGAGTCAGCTTAGGGTCCCAGAATAACTATTGTTATTAATATTAAGCCCCATTAGTACACATCATATGTAATGGGGAAGCATTCCTCTCTCAGACTCAGCTTATGGTTCCAGAATAATTATTGTTATTAATATTAATATTAATGTTATTATTAAAATCCATTAGTACACATCAGATGTAATGGGGAAGCACTCCTCTCTCAGACCCAGCTTAGGGTCCCAAAATAACTATTGTTATTAATATTAATGTTAATGTTATTATTAGCAGCCATTAGAACACATCAGATGTAATGGGGAAGCAATCCTCTTTCAGACTCAGCTTAGGGTCCCAGAATAACTATTGTCATTAATGTTATATTAATGTTAATGTTATTATTAGCATCCATTAGTACACATCAGATGTAATGGGGAAGCACTCCTCTCTCAGACTCAGATTCGGGTTCCAGAATTACTATTGTTATTAATATTAATATTAACACCCATTGGTACACATCAGATATCATAGAGAAGCAGACCTCTCTCACACTTAGCTTAGGGTACCAGAGTAACTATCATTATTTATATTAATATTATTAACACCCATTGGTAAACATCATCTGTAATGGGAAAGCAGCCCTCTGTCAGTACCTGCTTATTGTTACGGGGTTGAAACGAAAGGAAAACAAAAGCAAGCACGATGACTGTGGGGCTTTCATTTTTGTGTCGTTTCTCGTTTCCTACGAAAATGTCATTCGTTTTGTGTAGACAAATGGTCAACATTTTTCTTTCACATCTCTACTATCTGCCTGCAAAAAAGTTTTAACACGGAATGAGACTAAAGTGTGAATGCATGGAACTGAGTGAGGAGTGAAAATGCAAAGCTGTCAATAGATGCTGTTGTACATTTTATTTGAGATCTAGATTGAAACTAGTACAAGCTGTAGTATGGTGTCTGAATTCAACCAATCCATTTTAATAACACAGCTTCATGGTAGCAAAACTAATAATGCATATATGAAATGGTTAGAATCTCAAGGATTATTGTCTGTATTTTTAAAATAACATTGCTAGAATAGGTGATAGTTAGATTGCTTACACTGATGTAATTCTTACATAGTTGAATATTATAGACTAATGAGTCTGTGGCATGTATGTAAACCATATAGAGCTTTGAGACATTATTTTTATTGTATCTAAGGGCCTAACTGAAAGAAATATGTGATTAATAGTATTGTGTTAAAGTTGTATGAGACTTAAAGCACTATTAGCTTTTGAACTGAATTATAAATATGTAAACCTATATAAAATTTAGCCTTATTTATTTTTTGTTCATTAAGTTAATTTTTCTGTATTGCATCAGTGTGAAGATATTACAATGTTACAATGGTTATCTGATCCATTTAAAAATAATTGACACCCCATTCCTATTTTTTTGAACAGTTTTGGTATGAACCATGATGGAATTGGAAATTCTTGTGGAACCAAAGGTCACGAAGCAGCAAAACTTATGGCAGCTCACATTACAGCAAACACCAACCCTTTCTCATGGTCAGCCTGCAGCAGGGATTATATCACCAGTTTTTTAGAGTAAGTAGTATCTGAAGAGAGTTGCCAAATTCTTGAAAAGATTTACACTCTGCTAGGATACCCTACTAGGATAAATACATGATAAGTACCGTGATGAAAAAAATATTTACCCGAATACCCCAATCTAGAAATACTTGTGTATATTTGTATGTATGCTGCTGTATAGGATGCTCTTTACAGCTAAAGAAATACAATAGAGTCTCACTTATCCAACATAAACAGGCCAGCAGAACGTTGGATAAGCGAAAATGTTGAATAATAAGGAGGGATTAAGGATAAACTTGACAGAAAAAGCAGTTCAATACACGGTAACATTATGTAGTAATTTACTGTATTTATGAATTTAGCACCAAAACATCGCAATGTATTTTAATTATGGACTACAAAAACATTGGATATTAACTAAATTGACTACAAATAAAACCAGAATTGCATAAAATGAACTTACAGTAACAACATTGTCAGAAATTAAATCTGTAAAAAGTTCAGTCTTTGCTGCCTAGAGAAACAGCTGTGGATCCGAGCGGGAGGCACACTGCATTGGATAATCCAGAACGTTGGATAAGCGAATGTAGGATAAGTGAGACTCTACTGTAGTAAATGCTGTTAGGTTTGTCAGTGTTCAGCCATTGTTTGAGGAGCAGAAGAGGATGTGGGGTAAAAGGAGTCCATGACATCAATAAATTCTTAGTCAAGTGATTGGTTTGTCAATGTTTATAGTAGTGTCCATCTTTATCCAAGAAATCCTACTCCAGTGTTTGGGTATAACTCTTATTTATTTTGCTCTCTTTTATATGGGTTGGTTGCATCCAGAATAACGTGAAAGCCCAATAGGTATGGGTGTTTGTTAGAACACCTATCTGAGACTTAAATTATTATGTATTGTACATCATTTCTTCATGTGCTGCTGCAAGTAGGTGTTCTCTATTGTCATGCCTTTGTGGTACTCAGAAAATTCTAGTTAAATTTAGTCTACTGCATATACTCATGTATAAGCTGGGGGGAAATGACAAAAATTGAGTCCAAAAACCTGGGTTGACTTATCCACAGGGTAATGATGAAAATAGATGATGACAATGATAACTGTTTGATAAGCTTTGTGCAGTCTGAATGTGAACTGAAAAGATGGGAAGAGAAGAGCAAAGAAAATAACCCACCTCTATTAAAGACTCAGTGTGAGAGCAGTAAAAAGAGGCAGAGGAGAGAAGCTCTTCTTGCAATGGTGGGGCTTAGAAGCAAAGCTCCCATCCCATTATCCCGCCCTTAGCCAAACAAAGACAACTTTTTCTCTTTCCATTTCTTATTTTTCGGCCCAAGCAACATTCAGCAGCAACGTGGGGAAATCCTAAGAATATGGCACATTTGCCATTTTGTGGTGAAGCAAAACAGTGGCAGCTATTTTATAGGCTTATTGTGCAGAGAGACTGCAGTGGCCTTTATAATAGGGGCTTACTGTACAAGCCTATGTGCAGATAAACTGTTAAGCCTTACGTGGCTTATACAGTGTGGTCTTCCCAGAGTGCTTCAATTTCCAGTATCGTCTGAGCAGAGGTGTCAAACTTGTGGCCCTCCTGATGTTTTGCCCTCCGACTCACAGAAGTTCTAGCCAGTTAGTCCAGTGGCTAGGAATTATGGGAGCTGAAGTTCAAAACATCTGGAGGGCCACAAGTTTGACATCAATGCTTTAAGGAAATCTTCACATAGGCCTCACTTCCCACCCCAAAACCCAAGCCATCCGCTTAAAAGTTGTGACAAGTGTAAAATGAGCAGATGCCAAAGATGCCATCCCATAACATAAATATAACCCACATCTATATCTATATCTGTCAGCTCACCACAGCCGCTCCTGAATGAACACACGAGACTCTCTGTGATATCACCAGAAACTTTACTGCAGGAAACATAAACATCAGAAAAGCCAAGAATGGGAGACTCCGGCCAACCATCCTTTATATACCCTCCCCCTCATTTGAAAATTCTCTTCCCGCTCAGTAAAACCCCGCGCAAATTCCCCGCCAAGTCCAGCAGCCGTTTCTTCTCCGAGTCCTGAGACGCAGGTGTCTTATCAATGTCAGTGACCCTGAAACTCAGAGCCACATACAGGCTCTAGTAGCAGGGTTCTGACATGGCGTCCTCCTCCCCTTCGTCCTGGAAGGAAAAGATTAAACACAACTATTGTTCTCCGCTGTCCAGAGTTCCTTTATACTTTTTTAACAGGCTGCAATGGAATACCGGGTGTACCTTTCCTAGGTCCTTGGGTAGCCTCAGCTCATAGGTCACTTCGTTTATTCTTTTCGCTACCCTGAACGGCCCTATATAGCGTGGAGCCAATTTCTTAGATGGGAACCCCAATTTCAGTTTTTTTGTGCTCAGCCAAACCAGATCTCCTTCGCCCAATTTGTCCCCCTCTCGGCGCCTACGATCTGCAAAGAGCTTGTACTTCTTTTGTGTTTCCCGCAATGCCTCCACCGCGGTTTGCCACCCTTGCTTAATTTTGGCCGGCCATTCCTTGTCGGTCTGGCCCTCTCCTTCCTTCCACTCGGGTAGCCTGGGGAAAGGTGCCACCTCCTGTCCGTATACTATTTCGAATGGGGCACGACCTGTGGCCGAATGTACGGCCCCGTTAAAAGCCATCTCAGCAAACGGAAGAAGGTCCGCCCAATCGTCCTGTCTATAATTGGTGTACATCCTCAAGAATTGGCACAGTGTCTGTTGGGTACGTTCGACCCCCCCGTTGGTTGCGGGATGAAAAGCCGAGCTCAGATTCCTTTCCGCTCCTAACAGCTGTAAGAATTTTCCCCAAAATTTTGCAGTGAATTGGACTCCCCGGTCGCTAATTATTTTGTCGGGACACCCATGTAGGCGATATACATGCTTCACATACAAATCAGCGAGCTTTTCAGCCGAGGGGAGTTTTGGCAGGGCCACAAAGTGTGCCTGTTTTGAGAATAGGTCCAATATTGTCCAAATGTATCTGTGGCCTCTGCTGGGGGGTAGTTCGCCTACATAATCCATTGCCACGCATTCCCATGGCCTCATGGGCTCCACCACCTTCTGCAATAGCCCCTGGGGCTTCCCAGGTGGTGTTTTTCCCTCTGCACATAATTCACACTGCGTGACGTACCCCCTGGCGTCTTTTCTCATTCCGGGCCACCAGCATTGTTTGGCCAACAGTTTAATAGTCCTGGTGGGGCCTAGATGACCTGCACCCTTGTTATCGTGGCACTTCCTTAACATTTCTTGTCTTAAACATTCAGGAATATACAATTTCTTATTTACAAACACCAAATCCCCACACAGTTCTCCCTGTTCTTTGTTCGTTTGTAACCATTTGTCCATTCCATATGCTCGCTTCAACTCTTCCTCCCATATTTCTCCTCCCCCCGTGGAAATGGCAGTACGTTTGTTTTCTTTGGCCGCTTGTGCTCGAGTCAGTACTGCCAGGCCCCATTGCTTATCTAGGAAAAGGCTCCCCTCAGATTCCTGAATTCCTCCCCCGTGCTGAGGCATCCGAGAGAGAGCGTCAGCGAGTATGTTGTGTTTCCCCTGGAAGAACTTGAGTCTGAAATCAAAACGGCTGAAATATTGGGCCCATCTAATCTGCTTCGCTGATAGTTTACGAGGGGATCTTAGATACTGTAAATTTCTATGATCAGTCCACACCTCAAACGGTGTTCCACTTCCTTCCAGAAAGTGTCTCCAGCACTCTAGTGCTTTCAGAATCGCTAAGGCTTCTCTCTCCCAAATCGGCCAGTTTTTTTCTGTATCGCTAAACTTTTTCGACAGATAGCCACATGGCTTCAGGTTCCCCCCCTCGTCTTTCTGCAGCAGAACTGCCCCATATGCCCGGTCTGACGCATCGCAATGTAGTACAAAGGCCTTAGACATATTAGGGTGCTGTAGGACAGGCTCCTCAGTAAAACGCTTTTTAAGGGCTTCGAAAGCTTCCTGGCATTCTATTGTCCAGGTCAGTTTGGCCCCTGGGGCCTTCACTTTGGCTGTTTCTCCCCTGCCTTTAGTCTTTAACAAATCCGTTAACGGCAAAGTGAGGCGCGCAAAGTCCTTGATAAATGTTCTATAGAAGTTTGCGAACCCCAGGAAGGATTGCAGCTGCTTCCGTGTTCTGGGGGCTTCCCACCCCCTCACGTCTTCCACCTTCGCAGGGTCCATCGCCACTCCCTGGGAGGAAATCCTATACCCCAGAAAGTCTATCTGGTCTTTATTGAACTCGCACTTGGCAAGCTTCGCATACAGCTTCGCTTCCCTCAACTTTTGTAGGACTTCCCTGACTAGTTCTACGTGTTGCTCCTTAGTCCGAGACATTATCAATATGTCATCTAAAAAAATAAAGACTCCCTTGTACAATAATGGATGCAACACTTCGTTGATTAATTGCATGAACGCGGCCCCTCCCCCGCATAAACCGAATGGGAGCACACAATAATTGAATAATCCGAAGGCGCAGGAGAAGGCCGTCTTCCACCTGTCCTCTGGTTTGATCTGCAATTTATGGTAAGCCTCAATTAAATCCAATTTAGTGAATATCTGTCCCTCCGATAACTGGGCGATCAAGTCCTTCACTAAGGGTAGGGGGTATTTATTTACAGTACTGATTGCATTCAGGCCCCTGTAGTCAATGCAGAGCCTCAGCGTTTGGTCCTTTTTCCGCCTAAACAACACAGGTGCCCCTAAAGGGGAATTTGAAGGTTCTATGAAACCCCTCGCTAGGTTTTTATCAATGTACTTTCTCAGTTCCTCCTTTTCCCTAGCCGACATCGGGTATATCTTTGCCTTGGGAAGCTCTGCTCCTGGGACTAGCTCTATTTTCACTTCAACTCTCCGCTTCGGTGGGAAATTGTCTGCTTCCTTCTCGTCAAACACGTCCACAAAATCCCGATACTCTGGGGGTAATTTATCTGCCAGTTCTGCTATTCTGATAGAGTCTTCCTCCCCCCTTTTCCCCGGCTCCCTCTCAACTTCCTGGCTCCCTTCTTCCAAATTCATCCCGAAAATCATGCTCTTATCCTCCCAGTTGATTTGCGGGTTGGCCTGCCCCAGCCACGGCATGCCTAGTATAACATTATAGCTGGCTATTTGTGATATCACAAATGACACCTTTCCTTCCCAACTCCCTATCTTACGCTTTACATCTTCGGCACTGTACCTAGCTAACAATCCTGATGCTGTGGATCCGTCCAACTGCGAAAATGCTATTGGGGATTCTAGGTTTGTTCTTTCGCATCCCAATCCCTCGGCTAATTCAGGGGAAATGATGTTCCTGGAACATCCACAATCCACAAACGCTTTGCAGGTTGCTTGTTTGCTGCCATTTTCAAGCTGAATGGGGACCACTATCATAGCTTTGTCCTGACTTACCAACCCCCCCGAATGGTGCCTCATCGGTGTTTCTTCCTCGGCGCGTTTTCCTGCCACGGCTCTTGGTTTGGGCTGGCCTCCGCTTTCCCCTTTTCTCTGCCAGCACTCGGCAGCTCTGTGGCCCAACCGGCCGCACACAAAGCAGCCACTCCTGCTGGCGCTCACGTTCCCTGTCGGCTCCGCTCTCCTCCCGGCTGGGGCTGATCCCTCCTTCCGGCTCCCCTCTTTCATCTGCGGCCGTTGCTGTAGCGCTCCTCGGTGCCTCCTCGCCTGGGCCAGCGATGTCTCGACGCGCCCCGCCAGCTGAATCCATCCGCGCAGTGTGTCAGGCTCATCACGATGCACCGCCCAGGAGAGGATCTCCCGCCTGAGCCCCTCCTTGAAGAGTTCCATCTTTGTCACTGCAGACCATTCCGGCACCTTTTCGGCGAGGCATTGGAACTCCTCCGCATACTCAGATACCGACCTCTGCCCCTGGGAGACGGTCTTCAATTTCTCCCTCGCCCGGATCTGCTCCAATGGATCTCGGAAACGGGTCTCCAGGGCCCCCATAAAGCGTCGGACTGACCCCAGACATGGGTCGCGCCGCGCGTGCAGCTGAACGTACCAGCTAGCCGCTCCCCTCTTCAACACTGCACCAATGGCCCGTATCCGGCTGGATTCCGTTCTAAAAGTGTGAGCATTGTCCTCCATATAGCCCCTCACCGTGGTAAGGAAAAAATCCAGTTCAGAGGACTCTCCCCCAAACTCGATCCTTAGTTCCTCTCGTCTCGGTAGGGGTCCCTGTGGTGGCAATCCCCAATTCTCCGCCCGTCGCAAGCCCCCTTGCGGACCAGTGGGCCCCGCTGCTGTTTCTCTTTGCCCTGTGCCACGCCCGGCATTCGCCAGGGGCACTAGGGTCTCAGCTGGGAGCGTAGCCGGGATTCTCGGAGGCTTTTCCCCTTCGTCGTCACTCTCCTCCACCCGCGTCAGGCTTGTTTGGGTCTTGGGCCGGGCGCCGGGCTCCTTTCGCATTTCCCTTCCCTTCGGTGCTGGAAGGTCTGCAAAGCCCTGGCTGCTTCCCACGCTCACGTCCCACATTGAGCCAGCCCGAAGTTCCCTTCCTCTCTCTGGCTCCGCCAAAAACGCCAGGCGCTCCATCGCCCTCGACATCACTGCCAGGGTGGTCTCCATCGCCGACATCCTCTCCTCCAGAAACACCATCCTTTGTGGGCCTGGGGAAGGTGAACCTTCCTCTCCTCCGGTGCTATCTCCCCGCACCACTCCACGCCTCTGGGTTACCCCATTTGGCTGGGCATAAGCGGTGGATGACGCCAGGGCCGCCAGCTGGTGGAACTCAGCGTCTGGCTCGGGAGTGGCCCTTCCCGACCTTCCTCCTCCTGCGCCCAAGAGCTCTTCATCCTCCACTTGCATGTTACACCTCACCGCTACAGCGGGATGGTGTCTATATTCTTGGCTTAGTGTCAGCTCACCACAGCCGCTCCTGAATGAACACACGAGACTCTCTGTGATATCACCAGAAACTTTACTGCAGGAAACATAAACATCAGAAAAGCCAAGAATGGGAGACTCCGGCCAACCATCCTTTATATACCCTCCCCCTCATTTGAAAATTCTCTTCCCGCTCAGTAAAACCCCGCGCAAATTCCCCGCCAAGTCCAGCAGCCGTTTCTTCTCCGAGTCCTGAGACGCAGGTGTCTTATCAATGTCAGTGACCCTGAAACTCAGAGCCACATACAGGCTCTAGTAGCAGGGTTCTGACATATATCTATATCCATAATAAAAGTGAAAACCCGTATGTGGCACGGGTGTCCACTCACACAAACAGCCTACAGCCTCCACAAACAGGCTGTAGTTCCCAGTGCTAAGGAGCCAGCAAGTCACTCCCTTCCACTGACATTGCAGTTACAGCGAGTGCCACGAACGTGTAGCCCAAACCCTGCCAATGTCTTCCCCAAACACTACGGCCCACCACCCAAGGAATGCTTTCATTTGGGGACCATTTCATCCTAGATTTTGCATTGTCCTCCACCACAGGCAGGCATCCCAGGGTTCTCCATTGGTATGGAATTTGCATGACCCCACCTACTGCCCATTCAAATCTGTCTGCAGAACAAACAGAGCACAACTGAGCAGCAACTAAATTTCCTGGAGGAGTTTGGGGGATTGACTCCACATGGTGGAAGTTGTTGTTCATCCTGCATCAAATCAGAGCACTCTGACTCCTACTGGGGAATTTAGAGGAGTTGTAGTTCACCTACACCCCAGAACGCTATGAACCCAAACAATGATGGGTCTGGGCCAAACTTGCCATGCATACCTGATATGCCAAGATTTGAATACTGGTGGGTTTTGAGGGTAATTGGCCTGGACATTTGGGAGTAGTAGATACTGGGATTTATAGTTCACCTGCAATTGAACCCTACCCATGATGGACCAGGACCAAACATGGTACACAGAGTCCCCGTAACCAATAGAACATATTGGACAAGTTTGGGGAAAAGGGAGTTACAGTTCACCTGCATCCAGAGAAACAGTGACCCCCACTGACAATGGACCAGGAACAAACTTTGCACAGAGAAGCCTCATGACCAACTGAACATACTGCAGGGGTTTGTGGGAATGGGCCTTGATTTTGGGAGTTGTAGTTCACCTGTATCCAAAGACCACTGAACCCAGCCAACAGTGGATCTGGACCACACTTCGCACACAGACTCAACATAGCTTGCTGTGGATACTGACAGATGTTTCTGGACAATTGTCCTGGGAATCTGGGAGTTGTAGTAGTTCACCCCCATCCAGAGAATACTGCAGCCAGGCAATGACCAGCCAACGAGAGATCTGCACCACACTTGGTACACAGACCCAAAATGCCAACTTTGAATACTGGCAGGGTTTGGGGAGGATTGACCCACAATTCTGGGAATTGCAGTTCACCCACTGTAAACTGAGAATACATAAAATTCAAAGACAACTAATGCCTTTTTCAAATAATCCGGGCACCATCGGGTCCCCAAGCTAGTATACAGTAAAAGCAGAGGGAAGAAGGATAGAAAGGGAGATTGGCCAGTGTCTTAAGCTGGTAAGCAGTTATGTTCTTCCCAGGTAGTCCGGACTGATGGCTTCTGCTTCTAATAGCTATGTTGGGGAATCCCAGCTAGCCAACCAGCTCATGATGGATGGCTATTTCCACCATTTGCTGCTGGGGTTGGATATATATGTGCATTGTAATCCGCCCTGAGTCCCTTTCGGGGTGAGAAGGGCGGAATATAAATACTATAAATAAATAAATAAATAAATAAATAAATAAATAAATAACTCTCCTTAGGAAGAACATGCATGTCAGATGCAGAAGATTGTGGGCCTTTGTTGCCACTATTCTCATGGCTCCCAGCAGGTTGAGAATCTGTTTCCACACACCAAGGAAATTTTGCCAGACAAGAGAGAGGACGTAGGCTTTCCAAATGATCAATTAATAGTTCCCACATGCACAGATTCACACATGTACAAAATGTTCATTCTGAAGCATGGATTCCAGAAATGTTCAGTCAAGAGTGTTCCAACCAAATTATAATTTAAAAAACAAACAAACAATTTCGCTGCAGCTTCCAAGACAATCTGAAATTTGTACTATTGCCTGTGCCTGGATATTGCCTATTGCATCACTAAGCACAACTCTGCCCTATACTGTGTCATGCTTTGTTCCCAATAATAATATTCAACTTGCTAGGAAACTAAAGCTAACTACTTCCAAGGTAAAATATTAAAGCATAACACTAGTTTCGTTTCTGACAACGAGTTTCCAGTTATTCCTTTGAGAATTAAACCAAATTTTTCATTCATATGATCCATATATTTTATCCTGTAAGATTGGAATGGAAAGCCACATGATATCTCTTGCAATATTTTCAAGAAGTAGGGGCAAAGAGAAAGAAAACTGGAAGAGGCAAATTAAGGAATTCCTAGCTCTTGCAAAGTTGTGTACTTACTATAATAAAAATATTACTGGATACATACACTACAAATTACGATGGAATGTTGCAAAAACAATGCTGGTATAAGAATTCTTTTGAAAGTTTGAACTTGCATGTGTGACTGTAAATAAAACCATTTATTGTGTTTTATCCATACTATGACTAGATAAAATTAATAGAATATATTTATGTTCAGTCTTATGTATACTTACTCAATAGTAAGTCCTGTTACATTAAACTTGTTCATCATTGAAATCTATATATAAGTAAAAACCATCCTAACAATACAAGTCTGCTTTTTTCTTTTAAATGTATTTATTTATTTAATTTAGATCCTGTCTTTCCCGCAAAATGGATGTCAAAGTGGCATTCAAAAAAGTTAAAGAATTAAATTTCATTATTGTTAAAGACAATAAAACACCTAAACACATTTAAAACATTGTTTCAATAAACAAGTACAGAGAAAATCCATTTGGTTTGCCTATTAGTTCAAATATAATCAGCTTGTCATTCATATATTGCTCTCTTTCTATGTTCAGATAATATTCTCAGCAAAACACCTGAATAGCGCTTAAAGTTTGGAACAGAGTTTAGAGCTCACAAGTCTTATAGTACCATATATAGAGACTTCTGTGACAGTTCAGTATTTTTCTAAACTGACCACTCCCTCCTACTGTTTGAGCAAGAGCTTGAAATGAAATTTTCAATAGGACAGATGTTTTCTCATATGTTAAACTGTTGTGTTTTGTTTTAATGATATGCTCTGAGCCACTGTTGCTGATGCTTAATGACATCAGTATGATTCATCCTTTTTGTTATCAGGAACCATTCAAGTAATATCACTGGAGTTCTCCCCATGTGACATCACTAGGGGTCCTCTCTAGTTTTAAGGTTTTGGGTTTGAAATCTTATGACCTGGGATGTTTCTTATTGCAAGTTGGCAGATATGGATTTCCTTTAGCATACTAAACAATGAAAAAAACCCACTCTTTTAACTTCTGCCTAATGCTAAATATCACTTCAGAGTATCACTTCAGAATGTTTATTTATAACATCTGTTTCACACAATGGTTAGATATATATTTTGCTTTCAGCAACAAATTAATAGCATTTATAATTTCTTTGGTCTTACCTTCATATTGGAGCCTCTGGTGGCTCAGTGTGTTAAAGCGCTGAGCTGCTGAACTTGCAGACCGAAAGGTCCCAGATTCAAACCCGGGGAGCGGAGTGAGCGCCCACTGTTAGCTCCAGCTTCTGCCAACCTAGCATTTCGAAAACATGTAAATGTGAGTAGATCAATAGGTACTGCTCCGGCGGGAAGGTAACGCGTTCCATGCAGTCATGCCGGCCACATGACCTTGGAGGTGTCTATGGACAACGCCGGCTCTTTGGATTAGAAATGGAGATGATCACCAACCCCCAGAGTCGGACATGACTGGACTTAATGTCAGGGGAAACCTTTATCTTTTTACCTTTACCTTACCTTCATATTACATAAAGAGAAGTCAAGGGTGGGGGTTCATGGGTGGGAATGGGGAGGTTGTGGTACTGGGGAAAAATACTTGTATTTTTATTAGGAAATATCAAAGATTGTATGTTTTGATGTGTGTGTGTATATATATATGTATATATATATATTTCACAATCATTTTTTTTAAAAAAATCTTTGCTCTTTTATTCTGAACAGTTCAGGCCGTGGTACATGCCTTGATAATGAGCCTCCCAAGCGTGACTTTCTTTATCCCGCAGTGGCACCAGGTCAGGTGTACGATGCTGATGAACAGTGTCGCTTTCAGTACGGAGCAACATCACGGCAGTGTAAATATGGGGTAAGAAGTTTTAATCCTTCTGTTAAGTGTCCTCCTTAGTCATTTGTATATGTTTCTTCGTAATATAAATGTTTAGTTGGAGGCAATAAGCAGTGACATAGCTTTCCATCTGGATTGTAGCAGTGTTTTAAATAAGTAACAAAGGGTGTTTTATGCTGCATCTTTTGCTTGAGTCATTTGTGTATATTTGTTCTCATATATTTGACAAAGAATAAGATAATAAATTTTACTCATATTCAGGTGTATGATTTCAAAGCATTAACGAACTCATAAAACTCATTCCATTCCTTGGTTAGTTGAGAAATTGCTGCCAATGTCTGGTAAATCAGATTCTTGTGATATTATATTTTCAGGTACAAAACTCACGATGCCTCTTTCATTATCTGTTAAACACAGTTTTTCAGTCATACTATTGTAATATTGTATGAGTCCCTTTTTGGTATTATTTCTTCTTAGTATTAAGAAATATTGACTGGAATAGTAAAAAAGTAAAAAACAAAAAACGAAGAACTGTAGTGATTACTATTCCTGCAAAGATCTTACACAGTGAAAACTTAATTTTCTGAAGTTGCAACAATATTTCCTTACCTTATTTTTATTAAATAAGAGTACTGTTATTTAATAGCAACAGTGTGTACACTTTAAAATAATTTGAAATAATATAAGGGCATGTTTTATTTAATTCAGAAAATTAGTGGAATATTTTTGTAGGCTAAAATATCAGTCATGTTGATTGTACAATATCAGTCATCAGCTTGGTTTAAATATGAAAACTGTATTAAAATTACATTTTGTAGATTTTTGTTGCCAAGTTACATATTATTTTATATACTTTTAAAATAAAATTGTATTTTAAAAAAATATTTAGTCAAGTCTAAAAACCCTTCTATATCACAATTTACTAAATCATTTGCACTAATCACTTTTGCTGAAGCTATAGTACAAAAGGAAATAATTTTCAATATCCCTTGAGTGATAAGTACAATATTATTCTTGGGTTGAATCTTGGCAGCTCTCATAGTAATTGATTTTTTTTAATTGTGTGGTTGGCTGACTGGTTAGGTCTTTTGTTCTTGATTTCTCAACAAAGACTTCTTTCTGTTAAACTCCCCTTCCTACTCTGCTTTCTTTCTTCTCTTTATATCATGTCCACATACTTTGATATTCTTCCCTCTTCTTTTTGCTGTAATCATCCAGTTTTTCAATCCAGTTAGTTCAATATCAGAAGGTTAGCAGACATTTGACTTTATGATATGAGGGCATCAACACAAGGTATATTATATTTTAATTTTCAATGGAGAATTTGTAACATGGATATTGCCATTGAGCAAGGAAGTCATTCTTCTCATTAGCATCCTTTTAGCCTGCATGTTCAATATTGTATTGTTTTTAGAATATTATTTAGTTGTATTGATTGATTGGGTAGACTTCAGGAAATGGTGAGCACAAGACTGCATGTGCGGATTTCTGAGCCATTCTACCCAAATCCTTGTGATCTTGTGAATCTTTTTAGCTGAGATTTTGAAGCAGCATTACATGCCATATGTAATTCTGTGATTTTGTTTGGTGACTTACATTTTTTTTATTTTTAAAAGTATTCCAAAACTGTATTCAAACTTTTGCATACTTTTTTTTACAGTAAATCAAATTGCAAACTCTGTATAAGCCTAATATACAGACTAATTTAATGAGCTAACATTGCATATTTTATTTTCAACATAATGTGGAAATTGTATTGAAAATTTTCACTCAATAAGTTGTTCCATCATTTGTTTGTTTGCTGTGGAGATTCTTCTGTTTTTCTGTTTCTTCTGCTTCTCTGAGTTAGAGTTCAAGCCATTTTAATAGGGACTTGGATAACAAAGGTGCCCATCTTCAGCTATGTTCAATGAAGTAAGGCTTAGTCAGTGAGTGGCTGGATCCGGCCACACAAATGTTCCCTTGCTCAGTGGTGCATGCGTCTCTGGGACAGAAAGAGGGAGCAGGACATGGGAGGGGAAGAAGAGAGAGTTGTCGCTATAGGAGCTTCTTCGTGCTGCCTTGGTGGCAAT
Source organism: Anolis carolinensis (assembly GCF_035594765.1). NCBI lineage: Eukaryota > Metazoa > Chordata > Lepidosauria > Squamata > Anolidae > Anolis > Anolis carolinensis. The sequence continues at coordinate 292,400,410 of NC_085842.1, forward strand.
CTTAGCTTTGATGATTTTGGGCATAATAGGAATGCATACTGTTTCTGGTGAGCTCAGATCTGCCAAAGATACTGATGTAGCAGCAGTCACTCCCGCAGCATTGGTCTTGATGGATCTGAACTTAATAGGGGTTTACACAGTTTCAATATGGACCACCTCAATGGACCACCTGCCTTCCCTCATTGTGCCCCCCCCCCACTCTTCTTTCTTCTGCCTGAACTTTAAATGTTATGGCCTAAACGGGATAAGGAGGTATTTAATTTCTCCAACACACACACACATTTATGGAAGGAGATATCTTCATGGGTTAATAGAGGGGAAAAAGAGGAGGAAAGCAGGGTGAAAGGCCATAAAATGGGAGTGTAGTTGGGTTATAAGATGGACAGGAAACAAGAAAGGCTATTGATTGGTATGGCTGCCATGCATTCCAGGAAGAAGAAAAAATGTGACCACTACAACATGCCAGAACACCTTTTTGCATCAACGTGACTTCAGGGAGGTGGGAGCTGCATGGATTTCAAGACCAAGTTGAGTTGAGAATGAAACAAAATGTGTGTGCAGTTGCCAGGGGAAAAACCAGGGCAAGAAGCTGTACATAGGTCCTGGGATATAACCCTTGTGTGGATTCAGCCTCTGTCTATACCTATTTAAAGAAGTGAATACTTCATTCATTCCCCTCAGCACTGAGTGATAACCTTTGAGGCAGAAGAAGAAAAGAAAGTTATCATTGAGGTAAAGGTTCCAGTCCCAAACATGTACTTCCAAGGCTAGCCGTTTTCCCTTGGCTGTAGGATCATACCCTGTCAATGGAGATGGTGTTCCAAGAGAAATATGGTTTCAATTGGTGTATGTGGTTCTAAGGAATAGAGTGTTGTTTTGTGTAAAGAAGGAGAACTGCAAAGCCAAAGCTGGAATGCGATAATGTTGACCTCGCTCAGCAGTGGTGAGATGGCCCATTGCCCTGATGATCTGATCTATATATTTTCTAACTAACTGGCTCTGACAGTATCTCGCTGGACCTACCCTGTTCTCAAACATGCTTTCAAATCCTCCTTTCATGGTGGATATAGCACTGTGCCTTCCTGGGTAATCAGGGTAGAGAACATAATAAGAGGAGATACAATTGCTTCTGGTCAGATCTGGATTTTTTGTTGGGTAGGGAAGGAAAGAAAGGTGTATGCAGGAAGTGATGTTCTTGTCAGTTAGTTGGGTGTAGGCAGATGGAATGTGTGAGTAAGCTGGTGTACATGAAATCTGTTGGATGAATGGCATGTGTGATATGAGATTGTTGGGGGGATATTATTATTTTTATTATTATTATCTGTCTAAGAGAGTGATGACTGAGAGTGTGGTTGAGTAGAAGGAAATGTGTGAGAAAGTAAGAGATAGTGTAGTGTGATGAGGGCCATAAGAGACAGAGAAGGAGAGACAGAAGGAGTTCATCAACATGTGCATGCTCTCCCTTAAGGTATCTGGCCCCAAAGGACGTAGAATGCACATGCAATAGCAGCGATCACATATAATTAGGAAAATTGCAAACATAATGCAGATTTCAATCTCAGTTGTATGAAAGGATTTGATTCATTCCTCAGACTGACATAGTAACTACTCTGAAAATAGTTCTAACCTGGACAAGGATTCCTGTGCAAGAATGACTATAAAGCTTCAGCAATGCTGCAGTTAAAAATCAAGGCTATGGATCCAGTATGCCAAACCTTTGACTAGAACTCCTTTATTTTTCAAGCACTTACTCCAACTCTTTAAAAATGGAAAATGTATACTGATTATAGTAATAACAGATTTATGGGATTGAAATACTAGCACAAAGCATTCCACCACATGAACCCTCATGCTATGTAGATTGTTAAACAATTAGATATACCATTTCTGAACAATTTTCCCTAAATTACTTTGAAGGCAATTATAACACAAATTATGTGTTCAATAAATTGCATTTTAAAAAGTTTTAAGCATAAATATAGGATTTACCTAAAAACAAAAGAATATAGAAAATTAAGACTAACACAACATATGGATAAGCTGTCATCCGCTTATGTTTTATTTCTATTGTTATTATATGTTTTTATTGTAATTAGACTCTGTGCATTTCTAAGTTTTTGACTTCACTCAAAATTGTTTCTAACTCTAAAGTATTGGTTATGAGCACTTTAGCTGTGTCCATATTTGCATTTTTATCTGTGTGATATTAGCACACCTACTGTATATTCCTCACTCTATAATATGTTGGGAGGGTGGCGTTGGTGATAATTACAATGCTAACATAGCTACTGGTTCAGTAACAGTTGAACCTCTCCATTTATTATATATATGTGGCATAACCTCTTTCTGTTTCTACATTTGTGAGTTATATGTACACAGCTGCCATATTATTTTATTTGCATTTTATTTAGGTACTCTCACTTTTTCTGTAGTCTTTACCTGCTAACATTGCTGCTCTCCATATGTACAGTATTTGTACAGAGAAGTATGCAAGAAAAATATTGATTTACTAAATACATTTGTAACAAAAAATTATCTTGAGCAATTTTCCAGGCATGTTCCTGCTGCCCTCCTATTCCCATGCTTCTTTATATTCTGATAATACTTTGCCTTTGGACTAATTTGGAATTTAATTTTTTCTTAATTTAAAGGTTTTTCCATTTTAACAAAGCCTTTTGTAGTTAAGAGTAAAATGTGATTTTTGAGGGATTTCCTTTAAATCTATACATAGGCAAATATTTGACATAATTTTATAGAGCTCTTTAATTTATACAGATGGTAGAATTTCTGTGGTGTATTTTATGATCTGTAAATATTTCTGTTCATGCCAAGTGGGTAATAGATCCTACATATTATTATAGTATTGTTTATAGATCTTTTGATATCTTTATTTGTGTCTACAACCATACCTTGTCTTTGGGTTCAGATACTTATTTGTATATGCATATATGTATAATTGAAAACAGAGAACTGTCACGACCCAGGCTACAGAGCACCAATAACCATACGCAGAGGCCAGATTCTATCTAATATCTTTATTAAGGAAATATATAAAGTTAGTAAAAACAAATGTAAAAGATAGTCCAGAAGCAGACCTTTCAGGAAAGGTCAAAATTAGTCCAAAGAAATAATGTCCAATATGAAATATTAAGGTCCAAAGTTGTAATCCAATAACCGAAACACTCACTTTGACAAGCAAAGTGAGGGGAGATGACAAGGTCCTTTAGTCCATGAAACTTGAGCGAGGCTAGGAAATAACTTGATACTTGAAACAAGGCTTAAAACGTGGAACAAGGTAACTAGGAACAAGAACAAGGTCCGTGGAATAACTTGGTAAAATCCGTGGAACAAGGCAAGGATTGGTCCTGGGAAACAAGGCAAAGTCCGTAGATAAACAAAGGCTGGGAAGCAAGGCGAAGGCTGGATAGCAAGGCAAGGCTTGAGCAGGAGCGAGGCTTGAATCGGAGCGCGCTGTCCAGACACAACTCGCTCCGTAGGCTGACGAATTGACTCCGCGAAGTTACTACGCGGGCAAAACACCTATATAGAGTCTAACTTTCCCACCGAAGCAGTTCTCTGGGAATCAGAAACGAAAGCTAAACTCTGAGACCAGATGTTAAACTCCTTAAAGATTCTCACGAGAAGCAGTCTTAATTGGCTACATTCTTAGCTGCAATTCTTGCACTCCTGCGCGAAGCTGAATCCAAACTTCTCTGTTGTTTACAAAACTCCCGGCGCAAGAACACGGGAGAAGTAGGCTCTGGGCTTGTTTGACATACTTCTGGGAGACAACTTTCTTGCAGGTGCAAGGTTCCCAGATCTGCCTGGGAAAGATCTGGCTGAGAGGAATCCAGTTCAGACTGGGAAGGTAAAAAACCCAAGTTTTCATCTTCATCAGGAATTACCATGTCCTGAGCAGGACTACAAGGCCCATGGGTCATCACACTATCCCCCTCCTCAAGGCCCCTCCCAAACTGGGGCCCTCTCCCCGAGGCGCGAGGTCGCGGCTTGGCGGGATAGGTCTGATGAAAGCGACGGGTTAGCTCAGGAGCATGGACTGTGGAGGCGTCTTCCCAAGAGCGTTCCTCAGGGCCAAAACCCACCCAGTCAATGAGATATTGTAGGCGGCGGCGGTGAAAGCGAGAATCCAAAATGTCCTCAACCTCGAACTCCTCCTCCCCATTCATCAAAACAGGAGGGGGGGCCGGTTGGTCTGTATCAGGACGCACACCATCCGCCGGAAGGAGCAGGGAACGGTGAAACACTGGGTGAATGCGCATTGAACGCGGAAGTTGGAGTTTGAAAGTCACGGGGTTTAATTGCGCCACCACTGGATAGGGGCCAATGAAACGGGCATCTAACTTCCGGCAAGGGCGGTGGGAGGGCAGAAAGCGAGTGGACAGAAAAACCCGATCTCCTACCTTGATTTCGGGGCCCGGCTGGCGATGTTTGTCAGCGTGGCGTTTATAGTCCTCCTTGGCTTGGTCCAGTTGCTGGAGCAAAAGTTGTTGTACCGCTGTGAGTTCCTGCAGCCAATCCTCTGCTGCGGGAACTTCTGAAGTTTCAATGACAGGGGGAAAGAAACGTGGATGGAAGCCGTAGTTTGCAAAGAACGGCGTTTCTTTTGTAGAAGCTTGAACTCCATTGTTGTAGGCAAACTCTGACAGTGGTAACAGAGAAGCCCAATTGTCCTGTTGGTAGTTTACATAACAGCGAAGATACTGCTCCAAAGTGGCATTGGTGCGCTCCGTTTGCCCATCTGTTTGGGGATGATGAGCTGAAGATAAGCGAGAGTCTATGCCCAATAGTTTTTGTAGCGCCTTCCAAAAACGAGAGGTGAATTGAGATCCACGGTCTGTGACTAAACTCTTGGGCAATCCATGTAGTCTGAAAACATGTTGAAGGAATAGATCCGCAGTCTCTTTGGCCGTGGGGAGGCCTTCGCAGGGAATGAAATGGGCTAACTTGGTGAAAAGGTCCACCACCACTAAGATCGTGGTGAATCCACAGGAAGGTGGTAGGTCAGTGATGAAATCCGCAGAAATTATTTCCCATGGGCGAGATGGGGTAGGAAGGGGGTGTAAAAGTCCTGAGGGCTTCTCCCTTCTTATCTTGGAGCGCTGGCATACTGGGCAGGTGTTGACATATTTTTCCACATCCTTGCGGATCTTGGGCCACCAAAAATCCCTTAGGATCAGATGCATGGTTTTAAATAGTCCGAAGTGTCCTGCTGGTTTGCAATCATGACACAGACGAAGCGCTTTTTCCCTGCCCGGTCCGGGTGGGATATAAACATGATTTCTATAGCAAAGCAGCCCATCCTTAAGCGAAAAGGGAAAATGCAGACCTTGGCGAAGTTGGTCCTGCGCCCAGGCATCTGCTTGCTGACTAGCCCTGATTTCTTGAGCACAGAGGGGTCCTGGAGTAGAGGAAGTTGAACCAATGGGAATGGATTTGGTGTTCCCCACTGTGAGCGTGGCAAAGTTCTCGGGTTGTAGTAGTTGGGATTCAAAGGTCTCCTTGCGTCCTGCAGCGTATTCCGGTTTACGTGACAGGGCGTCTGCTTGCTTGGTCTGGGCTGGGGTCACATAATGAATCTGGAAGTCGAAACGTTCGAAGAATAAAGCCCAACGTTGCTGCCTCTGATTTAGTTTGCGGGCAGTTCTTAGATGTTCTAGATTACGATGATCAGTGTGGACTTCAATGGGAAATTTGGCCCCTTCTAGCCAATGTCTCCAAGTTTCAAAGGCTGCCTTTATGGCCAGTAGTTCTTTTTCCCAAATGGTGTAATTCCTCTCTGGTGTGGTTAGTTGACGAGAGTAAAAGGCACAGGGATGGAGGTGATCTCCCACCGGTTGTAAGAGTACAGCCCCAATTGCCACATCTGAGGCGTCCGCTTGCACAACAAAAGGGGTTCCAGGATTTGGGTGCTGTAGAATTGGCTGGGAGGTGAATAGTTTCTTTAGTTGCTGGAACCCTTTCTCTGCTTGATCAGTCCAGCGGAAAGGCTGCTTTCCACGGATGCAGCTAGTGATGGGGTCGGACCAGCGGGCAAAATCTGGAATGAACTTGCGGTAATAGTTCGCGAACCCCAAGAAACGCTGCACCTCTTTCTTGTTAGTTGGCGCCCGCCATTCCAATACTGCTGAAACCTTGGCTGGATCCATGGAAAGCCCTAGAGGCGAGATGCGGTAACCAAGGAAATCTACCTCTTGTAGATCAAAGGCGCATTTTTCCAGCTTGGCATAAAGTCCATGATCCCGCAATCGTTGTAACACCATTTTGACGTGGTTCTCATGTTCTGATTGTGATCTAGAAAACACCAAAAAATCGTCCAGGTAGATTATCAAGAACCTGTCTAGATAGTCCTGAAAAATGTCATTGACAAAATGCTGGAACGTTGCGGGAGCTCCGCATAAACCGAAATTCATAACTCGGGACTCGAATAATCCGAATTTGGTCTGGAAGGCGGTCTTCCACTCGTCCCCTTCCCTGATGCGAACTAAGTTGTAAGCCCCCCGAAGGTCCAGCTTGGTGTAAACCTTGGCTCCTCGAAGCCGATCCAGTAGATCCGAGATTAAGGGCAGGGGATAGCTGTTCCGCTTGGTGATATTGTTCAATGCTCTGTAGTCCACCACCAAGCGTAGTTCCCCTGACTTCTTCTTCACAAACATCACTGGGGAGGCGGCTGGGGATTGAGAGGGTCTGATGAATCCCTTGCGAAGGTTTGTCTCTATGAATTCCCTGAGAGCTTCTTGCTCTGGTTCAGTCAGGGAGTAGAGATGCCCTCGCGGGATCGGGGCCCCCTCCACCAAGTCAATGGCACAGTCATAAGGTCTATGTGGGGGTAATTTTTCGGCTTCTTTCTCATTGAATACATCCCAATACTCGGAGTACTTCTTTGGCAAGGTGATGATGGGCTCGGTGTCCGTGGCATGGCAGACCTTGGCTACGAGGCAATGGTTTTGGCAGTACGGTGAAGCAAACTGCAGTTCTCTGTTGGACCAGGAGATGTTAGGGTCGTGGAGAGTCAGCCATGGAATTCCCAAAATCACAGGGAAATGGGGAACCTCGGTAACAAAGAAGGAAATCTCTTCCATATGTTCCCTTATCCACATCCTGGTGGGTTCCGACCACTGACTTACGGGGCCCGTCTGGAGGGGGCGGCCGTCTATGGCTTGCACCACACGGGCATTCTTGAAATCATGATATTGTAATCCCAGAGAGTCGGCATACTCTCTATCAATGAAATTGTTGGTAGCTCCAGAGTCTATCATGGCGTGGATCATGACGGGTCCCCTTTTTGCTGACCATAATGTGACCACGAGAAGGAACAGGACCCCGGTTGGCGGCTCTTGAATGGATTTTTTGACCGGGTTGGCGAGCCTCTCTACACCCGGTCGTTGGCTTCCCCCGCCGGCTGTGTGCCAGTCGGCTCAGACGCCTTCGTCTCCGTGGAGGACGCCGCCGCAAGACGGGCGGCAGGCTTCCCTTTGGCTGGGCACTCTCTGGCGAAGTGGCCCCCGTTCCCGCAGTACCAACAGAGGTTTAAGCGTTGACGACGGGCCTTCTCGGCGGCATCTAGTCTGGGACGCACATTGCCCAACTGCATCGGCACCTCCTCGCCTCCTCTGGGGTATGGGGTTGGCGGTGGGGGTCTCCACACTGGACGTGGCTGAACGCTGGCGGGAGCGGGGGGTTTTGCCCCGGCTCTACTGCCCTGGCCTCGAACCCACTGTTTCCTGTTGGCAATCATGACTTCAGCCCGTAAACATTGATCAATGAGTGCCTCGAGGGTCTGGGGAGGATCCACCTTGGAGATTTCTTCCAGCATTTCAATGTTGAGACCCTCCCGGAATTGTCCTCTGAGGGCTACATCGTTCCAGCCGGTGTTGTGGGCCAGCACTCGGAACTCGGCTATATACTGAGACATAGGTCTGTCTCCTTGGAAAAGGCGACGGAGTTTGTGACCGGCTGCCTCCAAATTGTCCTCGATTCCCCAAGTCTCCTTGAGGTGGTCCAAGAAGTGTTGCGCTGATCTTAGGTGTGGAGAGGCTTGGTCGAACAGTGCCGTCGCCCAATTGGCCGCTGGCCCGTCTAGAAGACTGTAAACCCACGCCACTTTGATGTCTTCTTGGGGAAACTCGGCATCACGGGCCTCTAGATAAGCTTGACATTGGCGACGGAAAACATGAACCTTAGAAGCTTCTCCAGTAAACTTGGTAGGCAACGCCATGGCCGGGAGGCGGATTCCGCGCTCCCGCAAGCCCTTTATTTCTCCATCCTGGGCGTTGAGTCTGTCGCGGATGCGATCCACTTCGTCCTTGCTGATGGTGTAGCTCAGTGGCTGCTCACCGGGCACGGTTCCGGTAGACATTCTGGCCGAGGTTAATTGGTGCTTAGGGTGGCGGAGTCAAACTGTCACGACCCAGGCTACAGAGCACCAATAACCATACGCAGAGGCCAGATTCTATCTAATATCTTTATTAAGGAAATATATAAAGTTAGTAAAAACAAATGTAAAAGATAGTCCAGAAGCAGACCTTTCAGGAAAGGTCAAAATTAGTCCAAAGAAATAATGTCCAATATGAAATATTAAGGTCCAAAGTTGTAATCCAATAACCGAAACACTCACTTTGACAAGCAAAGTGAGGGGAGATGACAAGGTCCTTTAGTCCATGAAACTTGAGCGAGGCTAGGAAATAACTTGATACTTGAAACAAGGCTTAAAACGTGGAACAAGGTAACTAGGAACAAGAACAAGGTCCGTGGAATAACTTGGTAAAATCCGTGGAACAAGGCAAGGATTGGTCCTGGGAAACAAGGCAAAGTCCGTAGATAAACAAAGGCTGGGAAGCAAGGCGAAGGCTGGATAGCAAGGCAAGGCTTGAGCAGGAGCGAGGCTTGAATCGGAGCGCGCTGTCCAGACACAACTCGCTCCGTAGGCTGACGAATTGACTCCGCGAAGTTACTACGCGGGCAAAACACCTATATAGAGTCTAACTTTCCCACCGAAGCAGTTCTCTGGGAATCAGAAACGAAAGCTAAACTCTGAGACCAGATGTTAAACTCCTTAAAGATTCTCACGAGAAGCAGTCTTAATTGGCTACATTCTTAGCTGCAATTCTTGCACTCCTGCGCGAAGCTGAATCCAAACTTCTCTGTTGTTTACAAAACTCCCGGCGCAAGAACACGGGAGAAGTAGGCTCTGGGCTTGTTTGACATACTTCTGGGAGACAACTTTCTTGCAGGTGCAAGGTTCCCAGATCTGCCTGGGAAAGATCTGGCTGAGAGGAATCCAGTTCAGACTGGGAAGGTAAAAAACCCAAGTTTTCATCTTCATCAGGAATTACCATGTCCTGAGCAGGACTACAAGGCCCATGGGTCATCACAAGAACAGATCCAGGCTTTCCTTCACTTGTAACTAGCAACCAAAGGTTGGGTCTTTTTGAGGCCATAACTGCCCAAGTTTTTCTAGTTTTATCGTCACACATCTCATGAAGAAAAGAAAAAGAAAAATTGGTTGTTATGCAAATTAGAAGAATGCTTTTCAACATAATTAGCATAAGTCAAAATCTTCCAAAAACCATTGAAGACAACTGCTAATAAATAAAGATATTTCTCTCTTCTTGTGTCTTAATTCAGATATTTAGAAATAAAAAGGAAATACATAATTATAAAACATTATAAACTATAAAACAGAACAATATGTGTGTGTGTGTGTGTGTGCCTTCAAGTCACCTGTCCATTTATGGTGACTATTTATATCATAGAGATTTTCTAGGCAAGGAATTCTATTGACCAGTTCTTTCCTCTATTGTAGTGATCTTCAATTTTTTTAGGCAGAGGGCTGGTTCACAGTCCCCCAGATTGTTGGGGGTGGCCGGACTATAGTTTGAAAAAAGTATGAATCTGTGCACACTTCACATATCTTATTTATTGTGCAAAAAACCACGAAAGAACAATGCAATATTTAAAATAAAGAATAACTTTAATAAACATAAACTTGCCAGTATTTCAATAGGAAATGTTGATCAGTGTAATGGAATGGGCCTACCTTGCCAGGCCAGTGTGTAGGAAAAGTTCTAGGACCTGGGAGAAAAGGCCTGACCCAAGCTAAAGGAGGCGGGAACAGCCCACTCCTTATATGGTAGTGGTGCCTGATTGGTGAGGGAGTTAGAGAGTGTTGCCTAGCTACAGAAGGTAAAGGGCACTAGAGGAGGAGAGTTATTCGGAGAGAGAGGAGTCTGAGGAGGAAAGAAAGGGTGTTTGGAGCTCAGGGGAAAAAGGGGTATTAGAAAGGTGAGGAGGGTATTAGAAATAGCCTTCGGGGAGAAGTGCTACATTTTTTAGAGAGCCTCTAAGGGACAGAGGGCTTATATAAGGAGCCTTTGGAAGGGAGGACTGAAGGGTATTGGAAAAGCCCAATTAGTTCTACTGTGAATGAACATAGTTCTGTGGAAGACTAGTTAAGGAACCATTTTCTTTTAAGAAAACAGCTTGATAATCTTCTGAAACCATTACGCATCTGAACCTCTCCTAATACCTGAGCAACCTTCTTATTCTAGATCAAATAAACTTCATAAATCTGTTAATGCTTCACCACAATAATTTATTTATTTATTTATTTATTTGCAGTATTTATATTCCGCCCTTCTCACCCCGAAGGGGACTCAGGGTGGATCACAATGTACATTCAGTGTGTCCTTCTGTGCACCAATATAGGAAGGGGGCCTGTCTGTATAATAGCCATCACTCTTTAAGTCGGAGTTTCCCTTCATTTTTGAGTGGCTCTGTGAACTGACTCCAGTGGTCGGTGGGCCAGTGGGACAGGGAAGAGTGAATGGTGTGGTCATAGACCAATACAATTAGTTTGGTGGCAGTAAAGTTATATTGTGATATATAACCGGCAGTCGGGATCGACTGTTGTAGTCAGCTTTTGGCTGATTGGATAGTCAAGTTAATGAGAATTGTTGTTGTCGGCCTTCGAGTTGTTTCAGACTTAAGGCGACCCTAAATCTAAAGTTTAGGGCAGAGGCCAGGTAAATGATCTTGGAGCGCTGAAGTTTAGGAACCCCTACTCTATTGTATGTTATAGAACATTGTAAAGATTTGCAATCCAGCCAATAGTAGAATCAGAAATGTAGCATCTCCCCAAGTTCTATATACTGAAACAGATGTATGCTGTTGCATCTTTAGATGTTTCACAACTGTCCAGTCATGGACCAAAGTTTGAACACTTTGATAAAGCAGTCATATTGTAATGAAAGTTGAAGGATCATGGAATATGTAAAATAGGATCTTGGTCATGATTCAGAATCACTTACCCATCTGCACATGAAGGGTCTATTTTCAGATAGTGTGTCTTACCCAGATGGAAGATGCCTATCCATAGAACTGAGAGGGAGATGATTTTTGGTTATTCCCTTTTCATGCTGCAGCCCACAGCAGGGGGCAATGAAGCAATCACCAAAAACGGTCTCCCTCACAATTCTGCAGACAGAGATCTCTTGTCAGTGGCGTGATGACAACTAGATAGAAGCTAGTGAATTTTATAAATATAGGTGATGGAATCGTTTCTCTATCTGTTTGCATAGGTTGCTTGTCTGACAGTATTTATTTAAGCATTATTGAGAAAAAAACTTGCCAGATCATTTGTAAAATAGCCAAGAAATTATGCCGTCATTTTATTTACTTACGTTTCTGCTTAAATTATTGGTTTAACTGGGAGCCATATCTTGAATTCTCTCTCCCCCTCCCCCAATGTCTACTAACCTTTCTGTTTGTTTCTTAACTCTTGAGTTTCTGGACTGCTGCTAAGGAACATTTTAACCCACACTTTCTATTTATGGTTTGTTTGTTTTGGCTTTTTGTCTGAAACATCCTCAAAAGCACTAAGGCGATTCAACAGATAAAATTTATAATGGTGTGAGGGTCTGAAACAGAATCTTGACTCCAGTTTTATTTTAATTAATATTCAAGGAGAAGAAATAGTTGGTTTACAATACAGGACATGGTTATGAAGCTAGTTGGCAACTGGCATAGAATTATACACAAGTCCCTGAAAGGAAAAGTACTGTCTTTAACTTGATAGGTGGGAGGTTCATAGATTTGTAAGGTTCAGATAAGCACCCAATATTTAGGAAAATAAGATGAGAATATATTATATAGTTGGAACTTAAAGTAAGATATCATAATTTCTTCAGCATGTATGAATTGATAACATGCTGCACCGCTTCATAATGAGCATTTCTGAAAATGGAGCACAAAGATTTGTAATATTTGGGTGCTTATCTGAACCTAACCAAATATGTTGAACCTTCTGAGGTTCATGCATTCCTAATACTCACCCTCACATATATAAAATGTGATTAACAGTATGAATGATATGAGGGTGTAAATCTAGCTGGACATTTTGCAGCTTTGAATTGGAAATCCGAATCTGTAATTCTGTTAATGCTCTGTTTTAACAAATGCTCATCAAGAGGTGCAGCATATTATTGACTAGCTCATGCTGAAGGAATGGTATTATTTTAAAGATATTTTAATTTTTTACTGTAATCAAATTCTAATTTTATTAGAATGTGTTTATTAATGTATTTTCATCTTATTTTTCTCAATATTTTGAATATAAAATAATGTAATTTTGTAGAACTTTAACATTTTCATTAGAATCTAGATCTGAAAACATCACAGCATGTTGATATTAATGCTATTAAGTGTATACTCCGCTGTGTGTTATTTTATTACTATGCAAGATCATTTACATGTATAACTACAGTATGCCTATATGTAAAATTCTGCATGACATACAAAAAGGCTCCATCATAGATAGCATATAGGCAAAAGGAAGATAATTTGATTTGCTGTTTTTTCTCTCTAGATGGGTTCAGCTTTCTTTAATTTACTGCAAATACAAGCATCCGAATTCCAAACTGAAGTCATGGAGCCCTAAGATACACCGTTACAGGTTGTCATCTATCTTGTCTTGATCTTGTGAAAGGCTACATCTTCAGTTTATGTTTTTACTACAATTACACATATTTCTTAGAGAATGGTTAGCCATTAGATACACACTTGTAGGTGCTGATTTTGAAATGATTGATTTGGTTTCAGATTTTACTAGTATAATATTTATCAAAGCTATTCAGAAAGTTTGATTTGCATATGTGTGAATTTGGAAAATGAATGCAGACTTTATTCTCATTGGATGCCCATTGATAAAAGGAACAGAGGTTTATCAGGTCACCTAACATTAATTTGAAAACATAAGCATTCTTGCTGACTGTAGCTCTGCACCTGACCTTTGTAGGCCAGATTTCTCAGATGATATTCACACCAGATTATTGGAAACAGCTGTTTTCAGTTGTTACTGATACAATAATGGGAATTACAGGAATGTTTCAGATCCATAGTTGTGCTGGGGGAGGGGGGGAATAAAAACCCTTTAAATCTTTCTATTCAATTGTCTACAGAGTACAAAAGGTTTAGAAAAGGACTCTGTCCAAATAACAATTTGTGTCACATTTGTGTTTAAAGTATTTAGTATTTTTGTATAACCTAATGAAAATGACATTTTGCCACTCAAAATGTTTTCTGGGTACAGTAATTGTGGTCTTGTTCCACAATGAACTTATAGCCAGTGTTGTTAGCTTTGAATTCAGTTTCCTACAAGATCAGGCTTGTCATACCACTCAATAGCAGCTATAAGTTCAAGAAAAATAAACATATGTATGCATTCAATATGATGCATGCAACCTGCTGCTCAGAGTAACCATTTTTGGATGAGGGTCACATTGTATTCAATATGAAATTCTGGTTTACACTTAGACTTTATAATTTAAAATTCAAGAGAAGTGACATAGCTCAAGTTTCATCTATAGAAGACCAAAGCTTCAATGCACACAATTTCTTCTTCAGAGCATTTTACATTGCAGTAACTGAAAATGCCTCACAGAGATTTTGGAAAATCACTGTCAATCAGAATGTATAGAACTGGAATTACTAATAACCTGATTCAGTAAAAGGCATTTCATTTGATCCTTATACTACTTTCTCCAATTTTATTATATCTGAATATCCATTTCAGCTAACCCTTACTAGAGTAAAATTATCAGAAAATAAAATTGGCTCAAATTCTAAACATTTTTTTATCAGTGAGGCCCAACTGATTACTGTTCTATTTTGCCAACAAATAATATCTAGAACTCTGAAATACCTGGTTAAATTAACCCCCTGTATGCTAATTCATCGCTGTGTACCCTCAATGAGGCTTAACGGGTGAATTTGTTTCTGGTGCAGTATATCGAATTATATATAAGCTGGGTTGCTTACTTGTAACCACAGTTCTTTGAGTGGCCATCTGTGAATTCGTACAAATGGGTTTACTGTGACTTCACAGTGTATCATTTGGAACCTTTTAGACCTGTTATGTAAGCATTTTGGTGGTAACTCCTCCTTCCTTGTGACCAGCCAGATTCAAATCCTCAGTTCCTTGGATGCCGAAACAGCAGCCTGGGAGCTAGTGAGATTGAAAAAGAGTGAGCATTTTGTGAGTTCACAGATAACTGTTCAAAAAACTATGTTTACAAATAAACAACCTGTCTTCCTTCGTGGTCCCTATGACTTATATACAAAAACGAGGGTAGCAAGCTAGTCACCATAAGAGGTGGGAGTGTCATATGACACAGAAAGAAAAGTACAGCTATGTCAAAGGCAGCTTCGGTTTAGGTCTATAGTGGCTGATGGTCAAAGGCAGTGATCATGTAGCTGCTCTATAAAGTTATCCACTTTTCAGAAAGGCAGATGAAGTGGCAACAGCTCTGGTGTAATGGCTGCACACATGCATTGGAAAATCTTGCCATGTAAACTCATAGGCCAGGTGGATGGTGGAAGGGATCCACTTTGAGAGATGCTAAAATGTCAGGTAGACCCTTATTGTGCAAAGTATAGCAAACAAATAACCTCTAAGACTTGCAACGTTGAGGGCTAATACCCCCAAACATCTTAACAATGGAGGACATGCTCAAAGTTTGTTAGGATTCTGCAACAATGAGGACATGGCAATTTTTGGTTTAAATGAACACCCGGTACCATTTTAAATATGGAAGTTAGATTTATCCTAGCAACCACCTTGTCCTTGAGCAGTGATTCTCAACCTGTGGGTCTCCAGATGTTTTGGCCTTCAACCCCCAGAAATCCTAATAACTGGTAAACTGGCTGGGATTTCTGGGAGTTCTGGGCCAAAACACCTGGGGATATACAGGTTGAGAACCACTGTCCTTGAGGAACATCATGTAAAGTGGTTCACACAAAGTGTACATAGCTTTCGTGCTCTTCTGGCAAATGTTATTTCCACCAAGAAGACAGTCTTCCAGGTAAGCAGATGAATATCCAATAAGACATTGACACAAACAGTTTCCTGGAGAGCTTTGAAAAGACCAGCTCCCACGTTCCATTATGGAGAAGGACCCAACACTATAGGATGGATGTTCTTGTAGCCCTTCAGAAACCATTTGACAAGATGATTATGAAAGCTTGCCAATGAGTGAGACATTGGAAGAAATTGCTGACTGATAGCTCTTGATAGGAGAGAGAAAGAGAAAGATGTCTCTAAGACAGCAAGAGAAGAAATATGTGATTAGTCTGTGCCTGGTCTGGAGAGATCCCTCCAGGTGATAATTTTTTTACACTTACATGTATAGGAGTGCTGAATAGTAGTCCTATATTCAGCAGTGATAATGCATTGAATAGGTTCAGCAAGAGAGTCTGGTTCAGAGAGCAGGTTCAGTAGGTTTAGCCTGTGGGAGTCAGATCTGGCGGCCTTACCTGCCTGTAGAGTATTGTTAGAAGGTCTTAGAGATGGAGCCTTGTGAGAAATGGAAAAGCAGGGCAAACTAAGATTGCCTGGACCACCAAGATATCATATCAGAATGCAGTTTGCCTTGTCCCTTTAAAGTTTCACTGTCATTCTTGTGCTGAAGGGAAATGGAAGAAAAGTGTACATGATGGGACTTCCCAGCGAAACAGGAAAGCATCATGATAAGAACCTTTCCCCTGATGTGCCCCAGTGCAGTAGTTCTGATATTGCCTACTCTAAGTTGATGTGACAGATTCACTTCCAGATGCTCCCATTTCTCAAAAACTATTTGAAGTGTGTTGGGATAAAGCTTCCTTTGTGGTAAGAAACTGGTGTCCTGTTGATAATAGTCACTGAGATAGCAGATATATTGCCAAGGTCCCACAGAGATGAGATGGATCAAGGTACTTGATTTTGTTCCACTTTTTTGTTTATGTCAGTGGTTCCCAACCTGTGGGTCCCCATGTTTTGGCTTTGAACTCCCTGAAATCCCAACAGCTGGTAAACTTGGGGACCTACAGGTTGAGAACCACTGGTTTAGATATACCACCATAGTTGTTGTGAGAGACTAGAATGTGGATGTGGAGAGTGCAATCTCTGAGTAATCCAATAACAGAGAAGCCTTCCATGTGAACTCCCTGTCCTTCCATGAAAGCATCCGTGGTAACTGCTTTCAAGGGCAATGGAGGAAGGAATGGCATGCCTGCCTTCATGTTGCTGGGATTTACCAACCATTCTAGTGATTAGTGATGTTCCTTGCTATTATGATGTATAGACAAGGATGGTCATGAAGTTAATCAAAACAGTACAGGAACTACAGATGATGCATTCTGAGCCTTGTGTATGATATTGACATGGTTGAAGCCATGAATCAAATAACTTGAATGCCCCTCCTGCATATCCTTTGATTTTGATGGCATCTGAGAGTATCTCTGAGGAATATCTGGTACTCTTGTCTGACAGATAGACAAGATTAGAGAATCCAGGATACCACTGATAAATCTCATAGTTTGAGATGGTTCCAGATGAGATTTCTTGAAATTGATTATCAGGCCTAATGAGTCCAGGAAGAGAAGTATGAAATAGATGCTGCTGAAGAGACAATCTTATGACTGAGCAACAAGGAGTCAATCATTGATAGAACACAATGACACCTTGTTAACTGAACCAAGTCACTACCACTGACATTCTCTTTGTGAAGACTCAAAAGAGCAGTAGACAGTTCGAATGGGAGCACTCAAAACTAATAGGCTCTTCTCCTCACGGGAAAACAAAAAAAAGTGCATGTGCAATGACCGGATGTGAAAGTATGCTTTTTTCAAATCCTGCTGTGTCACAACCAATCTTTCTCCTGTAGTAGGGGAAGAATGGCTTTGAAGTAACCATTCTGAATCATCTGGGCATTATGTAACTGTGGGTCCAAGGTGAAGTTTTCTATTTTTCTTGGACATGATGAAGTAGTGGGAAAAAAACCCCAGTGGGATTGATAGCACAGGGATGTACCCCATAGCACTTGTAAGGAGAAGAGTGTTGACTTCCTCGTGAACTCATTGGAGGGAGGGGGTGTTAATGCAGATTATCCCTGCATACACCCTGTGGCTAATGACTAGTACTCAAGCAGCCACGAGCCTGTTGCCAAAAGGAGGAGTGATGGTAAGAAGAAGATCAACTGAAAAGTCAAAAATTATGTTTTCCCTGCTCTTGGGGCCTCTTTTTGTGCACCTGAAATGGTATTTCACTGCTGAAGAGGCTTTGTGGAATTATGTGGGAAGCTGGACATGCGAGTGAAGCTGTTTTGAAGTTATGAGGCTACAGGATCTTCTAGGGCCAAAATACTGTCTAGATCAGCTGAAATGGGATTGGGAAGATAGTTTATCATCTCCTTTGCATTAAACACCAAATGACAAATCCTCAATGGTCACTCTGGCTGATGAGACAAGTCTGACAAATGCAGCTAGGCATGCCTACTCAAAGCTCCAACAAACATCTTACTGCTGCAGTCAGCTGCTGACTGAAATCAAAGCTGTAAGGTAGCCGGCCTCTAATGAAACAATTCCTGTTAATTGTTTGTCTGTGAATTTAGCCAGGAAAGGGGAGGGGGGTCATCCTTTCCCATAGATGTTGGGTCTCATATAGGCATCATAATTGGTGACTCTGAAGGAGATGACAGTAATAAAATAGAACTTCTTTGCAATGGCATGTAGCTTCTTGCCTTCTGTATCTCAAAGGAGCAGTATGTTTCTTCTGCAAGGGCCTGGACTGACCTACCTGAATGATAACATTTTGCTTTGAATGGTGGATATGTCCATCGGAGCCCAACTACACTATCCTACACTGTCCATTGATTTTCTAAGAAGTGGACTGTATGGTGGAGGGGGCTGTGGAAGACCTACTGCAACCTGCAAAAGGACAGGGAGCAACAGAATCAATGCTAATGTTTTCATTTTGGTCTGAATCTATCAATAGATCACTTTCAATAGTTCGGCTGTTGTTTACCCTCCAATTCGTAGACCCCTGCCATTCTTCACATCTGCTCTGCAAAGCCACAGATACCATCAGTTGAAGAGACTTATGTTCCACCAAAACTGTTGGGGGAAAATGCATTGTGGCATGCCCAAGGAAGTAGAGGAGGAATCTGATTCAGAATGATCTGAAGTAGAGAAATTGTTGACAGTACATTCATTAACCAGAGAAGGCAAACAAGTGAAATGAGGTAGCTGAGGTGTGTTTTTGGTACCGAGTACTGAAATCAAGAAGGCACTAGTGAAGGTGATACATGACTGGTGGATTTAGAACATTGGCCTTAAGGCAGTGACAGCAAGTGGCCAAAGGTGAATTCCAGCCAGAGGTTCAGCAATCACTGAAAGAACATGGCAAACCAATGGCCCAAATCTAGAGGTCTTTGCTTGGTACTAGCCTCCCCAGTACTGATGTATGGAGTCAAAGACAATTGGGCAGTCATGATCTGTAGTTCGAGTTGGAAGGCTATCTGAGACATTTCAGGCTTGTTGATACAGAGGTGCTTTGAGCCTAGATGAGTAGTTTTCATGGGCCAGTGGGGTGAACATTTTACAATAGACAGATTTTGACTTTCCCTGACACAATGAACAGTGCATGTTAGCTCTTGTTTGGGGATTTTAACCCCACAGGAGGTATATTTCTTGAAGGAGTTGGATGAAGCCATAATAAGTCACCAAAACTAAGCCAAGCCAAGGTTGAGTTAAACAGTCTGAGTGAAGCCAAAAACAAAATCCAGAACAAGTCAAATTGTAATCCGTGAGGAGAAAGCCAAAACACAGTCCAACAAAAGTTGAACTTCAGAAATAAAGTCCAACACTTCTTTTGATGATGCTGATGCTGTAGTGGATGACAAGGGATTGAGTATTTGAGTGTGAATCTGGCTGGTCATGTGGACCAGGGGAGGAGGGGCTACCTCCAGAATGTTTTCATAGCAGCTCTAGAAGATTTCAAATGATGCACTGCGAAGAGACCCTGAATAACTAGTTGTTTCCAAGTTCTGGTAGTGAGCACCGTTAAACTTTTTTTTTTTTTACGTGTCAGGAGCAACTGGAGTTGCTTCTGGAATGAGAGAATTGGCTGTCTGCAAGGACGTTGCCCAGGGGACACCCGGATGTTTTTGATGTTTTTACCATCCTTGTGGGAGGCTTCTCTCATGTCCCCCCATGGAGCTGGAGCTGATAGAGGGAGCTCATCCGCGCTCTCCCCGGGTGGGATTCGAACCTGGCAGCTTTCACGTCATTAACCCAACCTTCAAGTCACGAGGCTTTTATCCCCTAGGCCACCAGTGGCTCCCACCGTTAAACTAATAATGTGCTAATTCATTCCTCCAATCTCCCAGCAAGATTTCACTAATTGTATTCAAGATCCCTATGGGACAATTCATAAAATATTTTGTCCCGTTATTTGTGCCAGAGATGGCCTCGAGAAGAGAAGGAGATTCAAAAAGTTCAACATCAGCTTTTTGGGTCTTTAAACAACAGAAAAGCTCTGTTTGCCTGTCTCCTGAGAGGAAGAAAATAAACTGCTGGAAACAGATTGTGGATAACTGGACCGAAGTGCATGAGAGAGAAATTGAGGAAGAGGGGAAAAAAAGTCTTAAATTTGCCTCTTAAATTTCTACCTTGTCCTCCTTCCTTCTACTTTATGAACTTTCTCCCTCTCTCTCTCTCTCTCTCTTCACATACATAAAATTCTTTGGTGTGAATACATTCAAGAAGCCTACAGCTCCAGCACCTGATAGTCATTTTAACATCATTGCTGATTAAACTTTTTGGCTGCAGTCTTGTGTCCATGCACTGAAGTAAGGTCCACTAATTCAGTAGGATTCATATGATATTCTGTGTTTCTGGTAATTACAGTTGAATCTTGCAAACACAGCAACAAGTCCCAATATGTGTAGATTAAATTTGTAGATTAAATTTAACACATATGCCCTGTCTTTGAAGTTCCATGCATGCACTTAAGTGACAATTCTGGACATAACTGTAGGACTCTTCAGCCTATGCTGTTCAGTTGCAACATTTGGATAATTTCTATTTACACTATGTGAATGGCAATAAAATACAACAAATTATATTGGCAAACCAAGGTAGTGACTAAGTATAGCTTGGCAAACAATTGGGGAACTGCAGTGGCATAACCTGTAACTCACTTTTTGGTAATAATAATAATAATAATAATAATAATAATAATAATAATAATAATAACAATAATAATAGCAGCAACTTTATTCTTATATCCTGCCCCATCTTCCCAAAGGGACTCAGGGCGGCTTCCATAGGGACCAATCCCAGTGATATTCAATAAAATACAACAACGACAACAAAATACAGTTCCATTACATAAAATTAATGCATAAACATGTATAAAATCATAACATAGCATGACAACAGTCTAACCAGTGACCAAAGGCCGACACACTGGCGTGTCAAATAAGTGGAGGCATGGGAATAAATTATGGTTGTGCAATATATTGCAGGCACAGTATCAAGATCAGAATCACTATTGATCATGCAAGAATAAAAATCCCCACAGAAGCCCAACTTTTCTTAGCTGCAGTCCTAAAACCCAATCATTTCCTAGTTGGGAGAAAGTTTGGAGCAGCAGACAAATGTCCAGCTATTTTCCTATAGCAGAGCACAGAAGAACGACATCTTATTTGGAGATGTCTTCAGATTGAATTCCAGATTGAAATCTTGTATGTAAGAAAGCATAATCCAAATAATGTAATAAATCCAAAACAATTCCACTTAGTGACTCTGTGTGTGAGAAGGGCCAGATATAAATACAGTGAATAAATAAGTAAATAAATAAAAATGGCTTCCATTCTGTACATATGCAAAATATTTGTGCAGTGAATTTGATACCTAAAACCACGTTTAGTGTCACAGTCCATAGATGGCAGCTGCCAAGTTTTTTGTTTACTAATTATAGTATCAGCATGATGATATCAAAAATAGCTGTCAAGGGTATCAGAACTTAACCAACAACAACATGTAATTTATACTGAGATCTTTTTATTTACCACCAGAAAGAAAATTTGAAACAGATAAAATATAATATATTTTAATTTTTGGGCAAAATTCAATATGTACTTCATGTATGGAATATGATTGAATAACATGTAATGAATACCTATCAGTATATTTCTTCAAACAACCTAATTCTATAGGGTGATAGATTCCATGTTTATTGCACTCTGTTGTGTCTAATTGGATATGTGTCGTGGTCCTCACTCACTGTTTTCATCAGAAACATCATCCTCAAGCTTTACATTAAGAAGTTATTTCTGAAAGTTTTCACGGGAAATACCATCCTGAAGGGATTTCTCTGAATGTCATTCTAACGTTTATCATTGCAAACATCACCACATTTTATTTCACTCCATCATCACATATCTTTATTGTTCATAGAAGCTAGAATTGTAAAAACTTTGTACATTGTGGTATGTGTAGCAACCTTTCTTGTCTGCTCTTAACAAGCAAATTCAGTCTCATTTGCAACTGCAAACTACATGAAGAAAGTTTTGGAAACTGCAGTTTCTGTTAGAATAGTCTAGAGTACTACCATTGCACCATGCTACTGCTAGGTCTGAACAGAAAACTTAGACTCTTCTGCTCTTTTCCAGTACAGTAGAGTCTCGCTTATCCAACGTAAACGGGCTGGCAGAACGTTGGATAAGCGAATATGTTGGATAATAAGGAGAGATTAAGGAAAAGCCTATTAAACATCAAATTAGGTTATGATTTTACAAATTAAGCACCAAAACATCATGTTATACAACAAATTTGACAGAAAAAGTAGTTCAATACGCAGTAATGCTATGTAGTAATTACTGTATTTACGAATTTAGCACCAAAATATCACAATGTATTGAAAACATTGACTACAAAAATGCATTGGATAATCCAGAACGTTGGATAAGCGAGTGTTGGATAAGCAAGACTCTACTGTATTTCAAAACTGAATCTTCCACATTTCTTTTATATACATGGTTTTCCTTATCTAGGTTTTTCCCTACCTCATATTCCATACATAGCTGTAAGGGATACTTTCCCAACTAATCACCTCATCTTGACTGACTTTGAAATCAGGCTGTTAAAAACATCTATGTCCTTACAAGGAGAAGTGTAAGGTATTACACTTAGTCAGAAAAAAATGAAATGCAAAGATATAGGATGGGTGATGCCATAGCTCAACAACAGTACATGTGAAAATGATCCATTAGATTCAGTGGTGCATTAGACTCGAGTAAATACGGGTATTTCTCAGCAGCTCTAACAAAAATATAGGAACTCTGTTTCAAATAAGCACCAGATGAAACTAGTGGTTGCAGTTCTCCGGCTGATACTGAATAAACATCTGGCAGGCTTTTATGTAATCACAGAGTATTTATTGCTTCTTTCTTGCAGATAAGTCTAACAGTAGTCCACATAAAAGAAATTCTACAGGCTCTTTTCCTTCTCTGACAAACGTCCCTGCTTTTTCAATTCCTTCAGTCTCACCACTTCCACTCCCCCTAGCCTCAGCATTTCTCCTTTTCAAAGGTTTTTTCCCCATCTCCATCCTCTCTTCACACATTCTTTCAAGCTTCCCAGCTGTTCTGTATCAAAATGTCCTGGGTCCCCCATTTTTGCAGGCTCCACCAGCTCTCTTCAGGAGCTTCTGGCTTTGTCTGTTGGCGGTTCCCTCTTTCAGCACCACCGTTACAGATGGTTGTATAAGCAACCTTGTCCATCAGGAAGATCCTTGAAAACCTCTACATCTGTAATATGCTGGTGCTTTAATGAAAATGCAATTAGTAGAATTCACTTTATTCATATTCACTTTATTCATATTACCTGTTATCATTGTTTTCCAAAACCACCTCCTACTTTTCATAATAGCATATTTTTGCTAAGATGGCCAACTGTTACTAAATGGCATTGTTTGGGATTCCTAGTTGTAAATTATAAGTTATTCACTATGTATATGATGCAAGTCATATACCATATTTTAATTGTAGCTAGTTGCACATTTGTTGCTACTGAGCAGAAGAAAGCCATTTCTGCCAAATAAGTGTCAAGTAGCAGTCAGCAGAGTGTGACCCTGGAGCCACGTGCAGTTTTTTAGACCCACCAGATTCCCTCCAATGAATCTCTGGAAAAAAAGGTCTAACAATAAAGGCAAAATTTTGCTTGTGAGGTTTGCATCTGTGCAGGAAATAGTAGAGCTGAGATTTTTTTTTTTTGGTGGGAACCCTGACTCCACTCCCTCAATATGTATAACTAGGTGTGATTTAGCTAGCACTCCTTAGTTTTTTTTTCTCCCCACTAATTGGAACAGCATCAACTGAAATATTCTGCACACAATTTCCCACAATACGGCTTTCTGCCCTGCTTCGGTTTTTTTAGTGCAACTTCATTGATTTCTAATCTTTTATGAACTTCAGCAGCTGCTGGTTGCCTCTTCCTCTTTCGGTAAATGATCTTACAGCCATCTTCAAACTCTGCACCACATGCAGTGCAATGATTCCGAACACAATGATTTAGAAGATGAACATTTTGAGTAGCTGTTCTTGTTACGCCAGATCATTTGACTTCATGACCAAAGACACTGTCCTTAGCTTGGATCTATTGACTAAGCTTTGTCCCACTCACTTATGTCTTTGAATACTGCCTTGGTCCCTGACTTACCCTTGGAGACATCTGCCACTGTGTCTCCTTGATTTCCATCATGTTTCCGACAAGTTTTTGGGGCCAATTCAAAGTGCAGGTGATTAACTATAAAGCCCTATACGCTTTGGGTCCAACTTATTTTCGTGACCGCATCTTCTATGAACTGCAATGGGCATTGAGATCTGCTGGGGAGGCCCTTCTCTCGGTCCCACCAGCATCTCAAGTATGGTTGGTGGGGACAAGAGAGAGGGCTTTCTCGGTGGTGGCTCCCCGGCTGTGGAATACCCTCCCTAAAGAAATTAGATTAGCCCCCACTTTTCAAGCCTTTTGGGTGAGTCTAAAAACACGTCTCTTCAGACAGGCCTTTGATCCCGAGTAATGATCTGCTTGATGAACTACCGATTGTTCTGCTCTGCATTTTGATTGTTACGGCAGTTAGCCGGCTTTTCGCAGGTTCTACTGCGTTTTAGGAATTTTATAATTTTATACTTTTACAACTTTATCAGTGGGATTTTATATGTGCTGATGATTATATTTATATCATTGTACTTATACTGTGCATTGTTGTTTATATATGGCACTTGAGATGCTTCTGTGAGCTGCCCCGAGCCCCTTCGGGGAAATGGTGGCAGGGTACAAGTAAAGATTTATTATTATTATTATTATTATTATTATTATTATTATTATTATTATTATTATTATATTCATTTTGGGTGATCAAAGTCCAAAATATTGCTGTAGTTTACTCTACATGTTTGGCAATGGTACATTGAGCATGATATTCTTCCCATGGGTATCTAACAAGCTAAGACACTGGTGGTGGATTCTTTCAGCCGTCAAGAGGAAATGGCCTATGAGTGGGCTCTCTTCCCCCTCTCATTTCTTCTAGATAAACTAGTGATGGGATATTAAAACTACAATGCAAAAGCAACAATGTATGTTTTGACACAAAATACAAAAGATAGATACTGCTTTTTTTTTTCCGTGTCAGGAGCAACCGGAGTTGCTTCTGGAGTGAGAGAATTGGCCGTCTGCAAGGACGTTGCCCAGGGGACGCCCGGATGTTTTGATGTTTTACCATCCTTGTGGGAGGCTTCTCTCATGTCCCCGCATGGAGCTGGAGCTGACAGAGGGAGCTCATCCGCACTCTCCCCGGGTGGGATTCGAACCTGGCAGCTTTCAGGTCAGCAACCCAACCTTCAAGTTACGAGGCTTTTATCCCCTTGGCCACCGGGGGCTCCATAGATACTGCTGAAGGGCAGGTATGGGTGCTTGGTCCATGGGAGCCATCTTCCTGTTGGAAAGGTCGACTTCTCTTTTCATTCCCTCACTTTTATTTGTAAACTAGGGTCATAGTGAAGATTAAGGAAGACAAGTTGGACTGTGTTCTTGTAGCCCCATGGTGAGTTAGCTTTCTAATCAACTAATTGTATGATTTCTGCCCCCCCCCCCATTTCTACCCTACCTTTCTCCCAGTATGGGATCCAAAGTAGTTTATAAAATTGAAAATAAAAGCTTATTTTTCAAAAGTTTTTAAAATTACATATTTTTATTTAAAAGTCACATTAGATTGAGAATATTACTTACAGAAAGCTTACTTCTAAATGTGTTTTTTAAAGCAATCATTTGTGTTTCTTACAGCCTTCCCTTCTGCCCTCTTTCCATATCTGTTCTCACTTGGTGGACAAGGACCTGAGAACTAGCTGAGGCATACCTTGGCATGCATGCATGCTGAGGAAAGAGGAGTGGGGTTCCCTCCACACACACACCCCAAAAAAAACTCAGCTCTATATTGTTCTGCATAGGCAAATAAACCCCAATTGTATAAATTCACAGATGGTCACTTAAAGAACCATATTTATAGGTAAGCAACCTGTTTTTGCTTATTCTGGAAAGTTTAGTTATTCATTTTTAAAAGTTAAATGACTGGAGCTTCTTGTTCTGTATAGCATTACTCCCCTCCCTGACACAGAAGCCTAAACATGGACATCCAGCCCATTCCAGGTGATATTCTTTATTTTATGGCATTTTTGTAATCTGAGGTCAGAAAATTGTCTCCTAAAGCCACCATAATTGCCAATGCTCTGTTAAAGGCATAGGAAATCATAAGCATAAACAGACCAGAAATTGAAGTAAACTGTGGGTGTTGTCACCCCAAGATGTCTAAGAGCTCCTTAATAGTTTTTTCATAGGTTTACTACTGGAACCACAGTGGAAAATTAATACTCTCAGTGGAAGCCTGGTGTTTTTTTCAGATTTGTTAATTTGGGAAGATTCTGCAGTACTTTGGTTCCTGGGGAAATCTGCAGCAAAAGGTCAGTAACGGTGATTCTGACAGTGTTGAAGCCCTGCAGAATTTTCCCTGCCCAGCACTGTGCTATGAAAAGAAATATTTCACGTTCTTTGTGCAGTGCTGAGGGACCCATGCCACTGACCCTACACCGGTTGTTGTATCCCATAGTAATTAAAAATTTGTGCACGACAAGTTGAGGGGAACTGTTAGGGCTAAAGGCATATCTGGCGAGGAGAAATATACAGTCTCTACATTTAAACATTTTTTGGCTGAGTAGATGTTATGGTCAACTTCATATATTCTATTATGTCCTCTCTGGATCTATATTGGAAACATGTAATCAGACCACCTTTAAGAAGGATTCATCTTTGTATACAATTCAAGATTTGTGTTGATAGTTTCAGACTTTGCTGGTAGAATTTCACAGATGGAGGGTTAAGTCACATAAATAACCCACGCTGGAGCTTGACTGTGTTCAAGCAGGTATCTACAGAGTCTATCACAAACCAGGATTACTAATCCACAGTTTATCACAAACTGGGATTATCGTGATGAGAGCTTTGCATACAACCCAAAATGAATGTCTTGTTAGGATGAATTCAGACAGTTTTGTTTCATGGGTTCGGGAAAGAAGATATTTTGGTTTTGAAAGAAGATAATGTGAATAGATTCACTATGATCAATGTTCCAAAATATATTTCACTTTGTTTTATTGTAGAGCAGTATCTTGGACTTTCAGGAGAAATATGTGTATCTTAAGGAGCATCTGGAGAAATGCTGTTCATTTCTTCTGAACAACTTGCTTCTGCCTTCTTTCCCAGGAAGTGTGTAGAGAGCTTTGGTGTCTCAGCAAAAGTAATCGTTGTGTTACCAACAGTATACCAGCAGCTGAGGGTACTCTTTGCCAAACTGGAAGCATTGAAAAAGGGGTAAGTTCAAATTACTTTCAATTCAAGTTATTAACCAATATGTTTAGACTGTTCGTGTTTCATAAACATATATCAGTTCCTCCATGTTTGCAGGGGTTAGTGCAGGGATGGGTAAATTTCGGCCCTACAGGTGTTTTGGACTTCAACTCCCACAACTCCTAACATCCGGTAAAATGGCTGGGAGTTGAAGTCCAAAACACCTGGCGGGCGGAAGTTTGCCCATGCCTGGGCTATGTAATGCTGCCTGCTTTTAATCTGGGGGAAAATGTAAATATCACTGGTTAGCTTTTTAGACATTTATTAAAGCTAAGATATTTCTTCATGGAATCTTCTCATTTGACTAAAAGACAGTCTAGAAATATACCAAACTGTATGGGATACCTCACTAGTCTGCAACCTCCTTAAAGGTATATCTGGCTTAAATATTCAGCCTTATGATATGTTGATGGGTAAAAGATAAAAGATCTTTATAATAAATGTGAGCTTTGTAGTAAGATGAAGAGAAAAAACTGAGGATAGCAGCATCATGGCTTTCATTCATTCCATCTACTTTATTTTCAGTCAAACTGCACTATTTTATCCATATCTCGTATTGCAAAGCCTTTCAAATTGCATTCATTTGTTGGCTTTTGTGCTGTGTTATCCTTCTTCTAAAATTCCCTGTATAAACAGAGTCATCATACTTATAGGGTTGGTTGGTTGATTGATTGGTTTTTGACAAGAGGAAGGGAAAATGGTCCTCATACTGGAATAAAGGTTCACAAGGAAAGTGGCCTTTGAGTTCCATCTGTGGAACTCCAGTGTTTGCATCTAGGTGGTTTCTGAGAGAAACTGGGTGTTATTAACAGTTCATATGATATTTTGAAAATTCTTTGTGAAACAGATTTTATCAATTCTTCTTATAAATGTCTGTGTAACTTATAACCACTAGACTGCATAGAGACTATGAAGAAGAATATTTTGCTTCATATAAGTGTTCTTCATAAGATTCTGTTCATTCATAGTTCTTGCTCACCTACTCTTTTCTATAAAACTATGCTCAGGGATTTCAAATATTAGAGTTATCATTTGTATTGAGTTTTTTAAGTTTCAATTGGATTAGGGAGATTCTGGACCTGTGTCTTAAATTGTTACATGAGATCTAAAGTAAATGGATGGAAATACTGGGTTAGTGTTTTAGCAAAGCTGATGCTTTGTAGAAAGTTCTGTCTGTGATCTGGGCAGGAACCACCCCAAATGCATGACTGGACACAAACCACTTGTAACACAGTCTCAGGTAAGTAAATAGTATGTCTAAACAATAGTCTTGTTTCAAAACTGATGTCATTTTTGCTATGTAAATTATATCCTTAGATAACCTGATTGTTTTTCTACTGTGATGGAAGATGATATGCCTTATGTACTGTTTCTTGCAGAAAGAGACTATATGCTTTTGGGTTAAAAAAAGCCATCTGTACAACTATAGCATGCCAGTCACAGACTAAAGGGGAAAATTACAGAAGCTTTAAAGTAAAAAACAAAAAAAACAAAACTCTGTATCTTGCTCCAAATTTTCATGAAGGCATTTCAGGTGGTCAAAAGCTCAGTGAACCGTTTTCCTGGAAACCATGTTTTTGCTCAGCTTAAGTTAGCCATCTGCTCTTCTGTCATTTCTGACAGCCTTTTGTTTATTTCTTCTCTACATCCAAGCTTCTTGGCTTTCTCTTAATTCTCCTTTAACTTCCTGGCTGGTGATCCCTTGAGGAATTGACAATATAAATGTACTGCTATGCAATTGTACTATTACTGAATGGAATGCTTGAGACTGGAGATTCAATATTACATTTTCCATTCGATTGCAACTATTTTTAATAGATAACTCCCTATAAAAGTACCAAAACAGGGCAAGTGCCATGGACACAAGAGTGACAATGATTCATGGAGGTGGGGATCACATGTAACAAAATGTAAGAATGGTTATCGATACATTGACTCATTTTGTGAATTCGTTCTAAGAAAAGGTGTTTTCATGAGCCCAGCCTGTTTAAATCATATTTAGGTTTATTTGTAGAGCATTTTGGGGCTAATAAAATTCTAGTATTTTTCTACTGTTGTTGACACTGATTTTGACAGGTACTTTCTTGATGAGTAGGCTCCAGGAAAATCTTAAGAAGCAGAAATCACAATATTTATTGTCTTATTAATTTCTATTTGATAACCTATAGTGCACTGGATCCCAATCTTTTATTAAGTGGTTTCATGAGGGAAACATATGCAGAACTGCCTTCAATATGTTGTATTTGTATTTCTAAAAATGTTAATGAATTTGACAAAGATAGTCCACTGTTCTTTTTTATACATTATAGTGTTCAAAACATGAATAGACAACATTATTTTTCATTGCTGTTAGTAACTTTGGTTAAAGATGCTGGATTTTTCTTGAAATGCAGTTCCATCAAATTGAGACCTCTTGTTCCTAATACATTTGTTTACGATTTCAGCCTAATTTAATTGCACTTTGACTACACTGAAATCAATCGTATTTAAATTCTCATCAATAAATTTGTTCAGTTGACTTTGGTTACAGACGTATACATGCCTTCTTGTGTAATGTCTTGAATAGATATGCGTGAGATTGCACTGATTTTGAGTCTAAATCATTCTCTCTGTACGGTTGATAGTTTAAAAAAATATTCTTAAAACATCTATATATATAAAAGAGTGATGGCATCACGGCGACCCACAAAACAACAAAAGTACAGGCCCCCCAACCTCGAAATTTGACAACACAACCCATCACCCACGCCTCAGGGTTGATACAACAAAAACAAAAGAAAAATAAAGTCCTAATTAGAGGGAGAGCAATAATTGTTTTTATCCAATTTCTGCCAGTTTAGAGGGCTAATCTCTGCCCACTTGGTTGCCTAGCAACCAATTCAGCCAAAGGACAGCCAGTGTTCAGTTAGGCCTCAAATTTAGGCCTCACTTAGGCTTCTTCCACAGATTATCTAATTTGCACTGGATTATATGGCAGTGTAGACTCAAGGCCCTTCTACACAGCTATATAACCCATTTATAATCTTATCTGCTTTGCACTGGATTATCTTGACTCCACACTGCCATATAATCTATTTCAGTGTACATTTTATACAGCTGTGAACAAGGGGCCTCATATAATCCAGTTCTAAGCAGATAATTTAAGATTATCAATATGCAGTAGAGTCTCACTTATCCAACATAAACAGGCCGGCAGGATAAGTGAATATGTTGGATAATAAGAAGGGATTCAGGAAAAGCCGATTAAACATCAAATTAGGTAATCGTTATACAAATTAAGCACCAAAACATCATATTATACAACGAATTTGACAGAAAAGGTAGTTCCACGCGCAGTAATGCTATGTAGTAATTACAGTAGAGTCTCACTTATCCAACACTCGCTTATCCAACGTTCTGGATTATCCAACGCATTTTTGTAGTCAATGTTTTCAATATATCGTGATATTTTGGTGCTAAATTCATAAATACAGTAATTACTACATAGCATTACTGCGTATTGAACTACTTTTTCTGTCAAATTTGTTGTATAACATGATGTTTTGGTGCTTAATTTGTAAAATCATAACCTAATTTGATATTTAATAGGCTTTTCCTCAATGCCTCCTTATTATCCAACATATTCGCTTATCCAACATTCTGCCGACCCGTTTATGTTGGATAAGTGAGACTCTACTGTACTGTATTTACAAATTTACCACTAAAATATCACAATGAACTACAAAAACATTGATTATGAAAAGGCAGACTGCATTGGATAATCCAGAACATTGTATAAGCGAATGTTGGATAAGTGAGATTCTACTTTGATATGAAATAATTTCTGGGATAGAATAATGCAGAACAATATAATCTCTAAAACCAGGACAGTAAATAAAGAAATAAAGAAAGTAAATAAAGCAGGGAAATTGGAAATTCCACAAAGGAAACAATCAGGGCCAGCTAACACCTCCCAAGAAAGGATTCTTCCAGAAAGGAAGCTGAGAAGGCAGTGAAGCACTGTGTATTACCAAAGTCATTATTATTACTATCATTACTATTATTATTATTATTATTATTATTATTATTATTATTATGTTGCGGTCAACCGTGAAAATGAATACAATCTGGCTCCAAGTATTCAAAAACACTAAAATCAGAATATATAAAAATTAATGTGGTATAATAAAACAGAACAATACAGTCTCTAAAATCAGAACACTAAATAAAGAACAACACTCTGAAAACAGGAGAATTCCACACAGGAAACAATCAGGGCCAGCTAACACCTCCCAACAAAGTATTCCCATCATCAAAGACTGGCAAATCCTCTGTTTCCTCAGGGCCACAGACAGTAGAAGCATATAAAATATCGCAAACAACACCACTCTGAAAACAAGGGAATTCCAGACAGGAAACAATCAGGGCCAGCTAACACCTCCCAACAAAGTATTCCCATCATCAAAGACTGGCAAATCCTCTGTTTTCTCAGGGCCACAGACAGTAGAAGCACATAAAATATCGCAAACAACACCACTCTGAAAACAAGGGAATTCCAGACAGGAAACAATCAGGGCCAGCTAACACCTTCCAACAAAAAAATCACTCAGGGAGGAAACAGCCAGGCTTTAAATCTGCAAGGCCATTACATCCTAATCATTTTTCCTAATTGCAGCATTCATACTTGCCTTCAAGAGACAAAAAAAAACAATCAGAAATATTGTATATTCACAACCTTTAGGAAATAATATCCCCTGATGGCGCAGCGTGTTAAAGCGCTGAGCTGCTGAACTTCTGGACCGAAAGGCCGCAGGTTTGAATTGGGGGAGCGGAGAGAGCCCCCACTGTTAGCCCCAGCTTCTGCCAACCCAGAAGTTCAAAAACATGCAAATGTGAGTGCATCAATAGGTACTGCTCCGGCGGGAAGGTAACGCCGCTCCATGCAGTCATCCCACATGACCTTGGAGGAGTCTACGGACAACGCCGGCTCTTCGGCTTAGAAATGAAGATGAGCACCAACCCCCAGAGTCGGTCACGACTGGACTTAATGTCAGGGGAAAACCTTGACCCTTTACCTTAACTACCACCAATTCCTCAATACTGTATTTCCCATACCACCATACTTCACCACAGCAACGCGTGGCCGGGCACAGCTAGTAATTAATATAATGTAATCATGATAATTTGTTTAAGGAATTGTGATATATATATCAACTGGGATCCAGAGTTTGAGTAGACCCATTGAAATCAAAGGGACTTAAGTTAGTCATTGACCCATTTACTTCTGTAAGGATCAAATACATGACTAGGACATGGAGCAATGGATTCAAGTTGCAGGAAAAGAGATTCCACCTAAACATTAAGAAGAGCTTCCTGATGGTAAGAGCTGTTTGGCAGTGGAATGGGCTGCCTTGGAACGTGGTGGAATCCTCTTATCCGGAGGTTTTTAAGCGGAGGCAGGATAGCAATCTATTGTGTGTGGATGTGTGTTCTTGGATGGCAGATGGTTGGACTGGATGGCCCTTGGGGTTTCTTCCAATTCTATGATTCTGTGATTCTATTATTGGGGGTACATTTACACTGACTGCTTCATTAAGGCAGCTTGAAAGTGCAATTTTTAAACAATGCATGACATAAATGTTTATAATAACACACATTGGAGGCCTTAAACTGGGGTGAGCAACTGGGGTAAACTGGGGTAAGCAAAATCAGAGGATTTTGCACTAGTAACTGTAGATGTAAATCAGAATCCAAGGTGAAACCAATTAAGGGGTGGGTGCTCTGGCAATCTGCACATGTGCATTGTGGCAAGAGGAATTTTTTAAAAAACTGCATCTTCCAGATCTGTGAAGCTGGGGATACTGCAGATCCTGGAACTAGGTTGAGACCAATTTCTGATAAATATAAGCACCATCCAGGACTCAACCGGGTTCTTGGCCTTCCTAGATAATCAAAGCCATGTTGAACTTGTTTTCTCCTCTTCCACTTTCACACTGACCTAAGTGGACAGTGTCAATGTGCCCCTAAGTGCACACAATTCACAATCAGGTAAAATGTCTCTTTGCACTTTGCTAACTCTGCCCAAAATGACAAAATGTTATTTGACAGGGCAAATTGTTTTGTTTTGTTTTTCATTTTCCCCTGCCTCCTTAATTTTCTGTAGTGAAACAAAATATCCAAATTTGGTCTTAAATTAGGATGCAGGCTTTAGCTTAATTTGATATGAATAAAATATTCCAGCTCAAGTTATATATTTAATGCATTTTTTTCTCATATTAACTTGATGCTCCATCATATAAAATTACTGCCAGATTTAGACTTTGTTGTTGTCTGTTTTAAAATTTCAGTCCATATGTTCCTTTAGTCTCTGAGCAACTGGCTAGTCAATGAGTGTAAAGGTTTTTTTGTTGTTGTTTCTGTGACTTGGCATTACTTTTATTATGTCTGCAGTGTAAGTGTAGATGAAATACTGCTTCAGAATTCTCTTTCATTGTAACATCATCCATACTTTAGTATTTTTTAAAGGAAAAGCAATAATCCTCATAAAAATTCCTATCTAGAGAATTTTCCATGTTATGCTTTTAAATGATTAGTCCAAGTATATGTGAGATTTCTAACCCCCCCCCCAAAAAAAACACTCCCAAAGTTATTCTTAATGTTTAAAGATTTTCAGTGAGCTACATTCTATTTTAATGAGTGATTGTAAAATTTTGTATTAAATGTAAAAGGCCGTCTTGTTAATTTTTATGTATATTACAGGATTTACAATTGAAGCTCAGCTAAAGATAAATAACAAAATGCATTTGCCTTTACCAGTGACTGAACATAGCTAAACAAAATGAAACATCTGTATGTTATCTATGTAAAGAATGCTGATGTCTATAATTGGTCAATGTTTAACCCAAATATTTCTTTGTTCTAATAACTCATACCAATTGAAAGCTAATTCTGTGTTTTCTATGATTTTTTTTCAGTGGTGCTATCAGGGAGATTGCGTACCTTTTGGCACTTGGCCGCAGAGCATAGATGGGGGTTGGGGTCCCTGGTCAATATGGGGAGAGTGCAGCAGGACCTGTGGGGGAGGAGTCTCATCATCAATAAGACATTGTGACAGTCCAGCGTAAGTAGCTAAAGTAAGCCAGAGCCAGCAAAAAAGGCATATTTGGAAATGTTTCAAAGTGTGTTTTCACGTGGTATCTGTAAAAACGTTTCGGTACTATCCCAACACTTGTCTTAAAAAGCAGACAGAATCAACTATCCAGAAGATGTTTTCTTGACATACTTTCACATTCTAAATATACTCATAAAACATACACTATAAATCAGATTGGCATGTGATTTCTTTTTTGACAGTTCTATTTATGTAAACCATACAACTGATGAATCCCACTTAATGCTCCAATTAAAATTAGTCCTGCTAATATATTAAAATACCATGCAAATCTTAAGTTGTTAAAATATTTGTCACTGTGAGACAAAGATATTACTGTTATGTATATCAGCAACTAAAATGTTCTCAACCTCCCTGTTCCTTTTCTGGGAGTCTGTTCAACCATGTGATCCTTATCACTTGTGTGAGCTACAAATGTTTTGCTTTCTTTAATTCTTAATAATTATTCTACAGAAAGCAACTCTTCCTCATGATACCAGTATTTCAGGAAAACATTTTGTTCCCATTGTTCCCAATGACATAATCATTTTTTTAGTCTTGTGACATGTTATTACATCTATTCTGTTTTAACAGTTCTAACCTGTTAGGTCATTTGCATTGTTCCAACCTGTTAGGCATTTGGCAATGTGGCAGGACGGGATAATAATCTTTTTTTTCTAGGAGCTTTAAATGCACAAGTGTGCGTGCACTAACACACATGTGCATGACTTTGAAAAGTTAGGGTTTTTTTTGGATTGCAGCTCTCAGAATGTCCCAGTAAGATTTCCAAGCTTTCATAGAATCATAGAATCATAGAATAGTAGAGTTGGAAGAGACCTCATGGGCCCTCTAGTCCAACCCCCCGCTAAGAAGCAGGAAATCGCATTCAAAGCACCCCCGACAGATGGCCATCCAGCCTTTGCTTAAAAGCCTCCAAAGAAGGAGCCTCCACCACAGTCCGGGGAAGAGAGTTCCACTGTCGAACAGCCCTCACAGTGAGGAAGTTCTTCCTGATGTTCAGGTGGGATCTCCTTTCCTGTAGTTTGAAGCCATTGTTCCGTGTCCTAGTCTGCAGGGCAGCAGAAAATAAGCTTGCTCCCTCCTCCCTATGACTTCCCTTCACGTATTTGTACATGGCTATCATGTCTCCTCTCAGCCTTCTCTTCTGCAGGCTAAACATGCCCAGCTCTTTAAGCCGCTCCTCATAGGGCTTGTTCTCCAGACCCTTAATCATTTTAGTCGCCCTCCTCTGGACGCTTTCTAGCTTGTCAACATCTCCCTTCAACTGCGGTGCCCAAAATTGGACACAGTATTCCAGGTGTGGTCTGACCAAGGCAGAATAGAAGGGTAGCATGACTTCCCTGGATCTAGACGCTATTCCCCTATTGATGCAGGCCAGAATCCCATTGGCTTTTTTAGCAGCCGCATCACATTGTTGGCTCATGTTTAACTTGTTGTCCACGAGGACTCCAAGGTCTTTTTCGCACACACTGCTGTCAAGCCAGGCGTCCCCCATTCTGTATCTTTGATTTCCATTTTTTCTGCCAAAGTGAAGTATCTTGCATTTGTCCCTGTTGAGCTTCATTTTGTTAGTTTCGGCCCATCTCTCTAGTCTGTCAAGATCATTTTGAATTCTGCTCCTGTCTTCTGGAGTGTTAGCTATCCCTCCCAGTTTGGTGTCGTCTGCAAACTTGATGATCGTGCCTTCTAACCCTTCGTCTAAGTTGTTAATAAAGATGTTGAGCAAAACCGGGCCCAGGACGGAGCCCTGCGGCACTCCACTTGTCACTTCTTTCCATGATGAAGACGACGCATTGGTGAGCACCCTTTGGGTTCGTTCGCTTAGCCAATTACAGATCCACCTAACCATAGTTTTGTCTAGCCCACATTTTACTAGTACTCATGCACACAATAGTTCTTGATTTGTTTGAGCTGTGCAGTCTTTCGCTGACAACGTTAGAAAATTCAAAGTTGTAAAATAGACTGTTGTTCTTCTTCAAACCTAGCACATTAAAAACCTTCTGTATTACAAAATATGATGTTATGTGAAAAAATGAGAGAATTTAACCTTTTTTCATAGTGGATAATCTTAGGCAAGTCACACATCCCAAGCTTCAGAGAAGGGTAAAGGCAAACCTTTTTTTAACAAATCTTCTCAAGAAAACCCTTTGAGTCATTTCTGACTTCTGGCAACCCCAAGGTGGCCACCTTAAGGTTGCCAGAAGTCAGAAATGACTCAAAGGCATACAGCAACACTGACAAGGTCACATTTATAACAGGTTGATATTCCAGTCATTTCTTTAATTTCTAACATATTTACTGAAATCAAATGATCTCTTTTTCATCTTTGTCCATAGACGGGATGTTTTAACTAGGCCTTTTAGCTCACTTAGATGCCACAAACCAGAAATGGATTGCTATTCTCAGCATTCCTCACCATATTGGTGATAGTTGCTTGGAGTTGCTGTTCAATAACACCTCACCTTCCCCAAAGTAATTCAAGTGTCAAAACACAGCAGACAACTCCCATCGTGTCTGTTTGCAATGCACATCAGATGTCATTTGCTTCATGGTAACTGTTTTACACTGAAACCATCTTGGAGGTCATTTCATTCTTCATAAATTTCTTTTACATAAACATGTTTGCTGGGAACAACATAAAGATAAGCTATGGGGAACCTGAAACAATCACACTACATTGAAAAATAAATTTTAAATGTTTTAAACATACTTCAGGTTTTTTCACAAATGATGGTGAATTTCTTTCTCTTTCAAAGAACATGGCAGTTTTTCTGTCTGTTGTCGAAGGCTTTCATGGCCAGGATCACAGGGTTGTTGTTTGTTTTTCGGGCTGTGTGGCCATGTCTCCTGATGTTTCGCCCACATCTATGGCAGGCATCCTCAGCAGTTGCCTTCCCAAATCTTTGTAGAATGAGCTCCCATTTGCAGACATGTTTAAAAAGGATTATTATGGGCAATCAATTTATACCTACATACAACAGTATGCCCAAAGCTAAATCAAAGGGCCCCGCCGAAAGCTAAATCATAGGGCCCCATAAGACTGTGCCATTTTGGCAAATATTAACTAGTATGGGTCAAACTGTGGGTATTCAATAGTGAAAGTTGCTTCCTTGCAATCACTGGCCAATCTGGATTTATAATTGCTCTGGAGCCTTTCACATCTTTGCCATGTTGTCCTTCTTGCTTCTCATACAGTCGCTGTTTCTTTGCCCTTACCCACATAATCCATATTTGCACCTGATCTTCATCAGGTTTTTTATTCATCGTCAAAGCTGGAGTCAAGAGCAATATGAAACAACTTTATTCTTATAATAGGTTTCTGGTGGTAGAAACAAATGTAGGAGAAGTAACTTTAAAGGGAGAAAGAAGTACTGTTCCTTGATTGATCACATACCTGTATTAGAAAATAAGGTTGTTTTTTCCCCCTCAAAGAAGCATTATTGAATGATGGCACTGAGCATATATAGTTTGATTGCATATTTAAATTACATAATGGTGTTGACACTTTATCTCATAACTCTTCTTTGAAGGACTACAATAAAGATGCAGACAAAATTGAAATATCTGTTGGATCCAAGTGATGTTTCCTTCTCCATTTGGGAGACTAGTGTGGAGCAGCCTTTGTAATAACATGAAAAATGCCAGTGAAGTAAAGCAAAAAATAATTCAAAGCAGACTCTTGGCAAACCTTTATAGGTGTCTTCCTATATTTGCGGGATTGATCATGTCCCAAGTTTTCCCTGAAGAATCTATATATATAAAAGGATTAAAAAAATCGGCCTAGGACAAAACAACAAAACTACACATCCCAGAAACACTAAACTTGGCAACACAACCCCTCATCCATGCCTCTACGTTCATACAACAAAAAGAAAAGAAAAATAAAGTCCTAATTAGAGGGAGAGGAATAATTGTTTTTTATCCAATTGCTGCCAGTTACAAGGCTAAACTCTGCCCACTTGGTCTCCTAGCAACCTACTCAGCCCAGTGGACAGGCACAGTTAGGCCTCAGGACTCTTCCCCACTGCCTATAAGATACAGATTATCTGATTTTAACTGGATTATATGGCAGTGTAGACTCAAGGCCCTTCCACACAGCTATATTACCCATTTACAATCTTATATTATCTGCTTTGAACTGGATTATCTTGGGTCCACACTGCCAGATAATTCACTTCAGTGTGCATTTTATACAGCTGTGTAGAAGGGGCCTCATATAATCCAGTTCTAAGCAGATAATATAATAAGATTATAAATATACAGTAGAGTCTCACTTATCCAACATAAACAGACTGGCAGAACGTTGGATAAGTGAATATGTTGGATAATAAGAAGGGATTCAGGAAAAGCCTATTAAACATCAAATTAGGTAATGATTATATACATTAAGCACCAAACATCATGTTATAGAACAAATTTGACACAAAAAGTAGTTCAATGCTCAGTAATGCTATGTTGTAATTACTGTATTTACAAATTTAGCACCAAAATATCACAATGAATTTGAAACATTAACTACAAAAACATTGACTACTAAAAGGCAGACTGCGTTGGATAATCCAGAACACTGG
This sequence comes from Anolis carolinensis, assembly GCF_035594765.1. Lineage (NCBI taxonomy): Eukaryota > Metazoa > Chordata > Lepidosauria > Squamata > Anolidae > Anolis > Anolis carolinensis. The sequence continues at coordinate 292,439,425 of NC_085842.1, forward strand.
ATAAGCAAATGTTGGATAAGTGAGATTCTACTGTAATATGAAATAATTACTGTGGTAATCCAGTCCAACCCAATTCTGCCATGGAGGACACAATCCAAGAATGCCCAACAGATGGCCACCCAGCCTCCCAATAATAACAATAATAGTAATAATAATAATAATAATAATAATAATAATAATAATAATAATAATAAGAAGAAGAAGAAGAATATCATATAATCATAAGGTTAGGAGACACCCCTAATGATCATCCAGTTCAACTTCCTTCTACCATGCAGGACGACACAAGCCAAGCACTCCTGACAGATGGCCATCCAAGATCTGCACAGTAATAATACAAATCGAATCATAGAATCAGACAGTTAGGAGAGACCCCTAAAGGCCATCCAGCCCAACCCAACTCTGCCATTGGACGATACAATCCAAGCACTCCCAACAGATGGCCAGCCAGCCTCTCAATAATAATAAGAATAAGAATATCATATAATCCTAAGGTTAGCAGATACCCCTAAGGATCATCCTGTTCAACTTCCTTATATCATGCAGGAGGACACAATCCAACCACTCCTGACAGATGGCCATCCAATATCTGCACAATAATAATACACATCGAATCATAGCATCAGACAGTTAGGAGACACCCCTAAAGGCCATCCAGTCCAACCCAATTCTGCCATGCAGGACACAATCCAAGCACTCCCAACAGATGGCCACACAGCCTCTCAATACTACTACTAATAATAATAATAATAATAATAATAATAATAACAGCAACATCATACAATCCTAAGGTTTGGAGTGACCCCTAAGGATCATCCATATCAACTTCCTTCTACTATGCAGGAGGACACAATCCAAGCACTCCTGACAGATGGCCATCCAGCCTCTACATAATGATGATGATGATGATGATGATGATGATGATAATAGAAGCATAGTATCCAAGAGTTTGGAGAGACCCCTAAGGGCCATCCAGGCCAACCCTTTCTACTATGCAGCAGGACACAATCCAAGCATTCATAATACATGGACAACGTATAAATACTATACAGTACTACACAGGGACATAGACCCCCTTTACCCTCACCACTTTCACAGTACACAAACAACCAAATGCATACTAAACATAAAGACAACCATACAACAGACATTCAACACCACCACTACCTCAACAAGTTCTCACCAACACCACCAGACAAGCCACAGCAACGCGTGGTCGGGCACAGCTAGTATAATAATGATGATGATGATGATGATAATTTTATTAATTACAGTAGAGTCTCACTTATCCAACACTCGCTTATCCAACGTTCTGGATTATCCAACACATTTTTGTAGTCAATGTTTTCAATATATCGTGATATTTTGGTGCTAAATTAATAAATACAGTAATTACTACATAGCATTACTGCGTATTGAACCACTTTTTCTGCCAAATTTGTTGTCTAACATGATGTTTTGGTGCTTCATTTGTAAAATCATAACCTAATTTGATGTTTAATAGGCTTTTCCCTAATGCCTCCTTATTATCCAACATATTCACTTATCCAACATTCTGCTGGCCCGTTTATGTTGGATAAGTGAGACTCTACTGTACCTGCTCCTCCCTGTGGCCTAGACAAATGTGCCACAGTGGCATTAAAGAAAGGGAAAATGACTCACAGCGAGGGCATAGAGATGCCAAATGGACAAACCATAAAATGCAATCAGCCTGAAGCCTATAAATATCTGGGCATACTACAATTGGAAAATATCAAGCATGGGCATGTGAAAAATGTGGTCAGCAAAGAATATATCCAAAGAGTCAGAAAGGTTTTGAAGAGCAAATTAAATGGCGGAAATATGATCAAGGCTATCAACACCTGGGCCGTCCCCGTCATTAGATACACTGCTGGAATTGTGAACTGGACACAAGCAGAGCTAGATGATCTGGACAGAAAGACAAGAAAACTGATGACAATCCACTACTCATTACACCCGCATAGTGATGTTGACAGACTTTATCTGCCCAGAAAATCAGGAGGCAGAGGGCTTCTGCAAGTGAAATAAACGGTAGAGGAAGAGAAACATGCCCTGGCAGATTATGTGAAAGGCAGTCAAGAACCAACATTGAGGGAAGTCAACACTAGTAAAGCTTCAAGTTCAAAATACAAAGAGTGAATACCGTAAAAACACAATCCAGAGCAGAAGAGAAAACTGGCGAAAGAAGGCTCTCCATGAACAGTTCCTGGGGAAAATCAAGAGCTAAATTGACAAAGAAAAAACACGACGGTGGCTCACAAATGGAACTTTGAAAAAGGAGACGGAGGGCCTGATTCTGGCAGCCCAAGAACCAATGCCATCAAAGCCAAAATTGAAAAGTCGACAACAGATCCCAAATGTAGATTCTGCAAGGAAGCAGATGAAACAATAGAGCACATCCTCAGCTGCTGCAAGAAGATTGCACAGACAGACTACAAGCAGAGGCATAACACAGTTGCTCAAATGATTCATTGGAACGTGTGCCACAAACACCATCTGCTGTGACAAAGAACTGGTGGGATCACAAGCCGGAAAAAGTTACAGAGAATGAGCATGTCAAGCTACTCTGGGACTTCCAAATTCAGACAGACAGGGTTTTGGAGCACAATACTCCTGACCTCACGATCGTGTTAAAAAACAAAGTATGGATTGTCGATGTCGCAATCCCAGGTGACGGCAGGATTGAGGAGAAACAACTGGAAAAGTTGACACGATATGAGGATTTAAAGATCGAACTATAAAGACTCTGGCACAAGCCAGTCAAGGTGGTCCCAGTGGTGATCAGCACACTGGGTGCAGTGCCTAAAGGCCTTGGCCTGCACTTAAACACAATTGGCGCTGACAAAATTACCATCTGCCAGCTGCAGAAGGCCACTTTACTGGGATCTGCTCGCATTATTCACTGATACATCACACAGTCCTAGACACTTGGGAAGTGTCCGACGTGTGATCCATTCAACAGCCAGCAGAGTGTCTGCTGTGGACTCATCTTGTTGTGTTTCTAATAATAATAATAATAATAATAATAATAATAATAATAATAATAATAATAATAATAATAATTGTTATTATTATTTTATTAATTACCTGCTCCTCCCTGTGGCTTGAGGCGGGCTACCATATTGTTAAATCAGACAGACAAATACAGCACAATTAAAAAGCATATATCAAAATACATACAACAAAGACTGACACCAATACTAATAAAATGCAGATTAAAATTCACAGTTTAAAATTGACAGGATAGGACATATGCAAAACAGTTCATATTTCATTGTTGTCTCAATGGGAGCCAACCTGTAATGCTGAGATTCTTTGAGGGATTTTATGTTATAAGTGAACAACATATTTTAAATGGGATGAAAGAGTAGATGAGTACTAAGATAATCCTGAATAGATACAGAGTTAAACCTAATTGAAGCTTCTCCTTGAGTCTCTTTTTCTATTTCCACCATGTTTCCTCACTGTTTCTAATCCCATATCCATGACTTGATATCCTATTAGTCTTTCAAACTAAACCCTCCATTCTCCTGTACAACTTACTCTTTTTCATATTTTCTACCTTTGAACTCATTCACCTTTAGGTAGAACTAAAGAGTTTAAATTCATGTCTTCTGAAAATCTGTAACAGTAAGAGCTGAAATTCTTGACATTATCCATGAATATTGATTTAAATACCTCAAAATAAACTTTTAAACAAATTGGACACAGTGTTTTTGTGTATTCTGACTCCAAACTGATAAGACTATGAAAACACACAATTTCAACATTGCAGTTCATCAGCCTTTTAAAAAAACTGATTTACATCCACCTTATTATACTGAACTATAGTTTTGTTCTGAGGCATTTATATTTATCCATATTTTACCTTGTTTATGATATATAGTAACCAATTACATTTTCAAATCCGTGCTCCTTATGTTTCTTGCATTAATCTGCTAAAATGCAATGCCCCTGTACAAATTCTTACATAGAAACTTTCACAATGTGGATATGGCTACTCAGTCTTTTTCTATCCTTTGAAAGCTTCAAAATTTGTTTTCAATGAAATTGCTTTGCAAAGCAGTTTCCTATACATCTTATCGATGAACTGTATGAGAACGAGTATTCCTTTCTGATCTTCAGTGCACAGCACTCTAACACTCAGTATTCATAGCAGTCTGATTGCAGTGAATGCACACTGACATAATTGGTTTCAGGGTTCATTCAGCATGAGTTATTAAGATGACATTGATTCCCCTCATCTCAATAACTATTAATACTCATCAGGATCTCTGTGCGCTATGTCACTCTGTTCATTACTGTTTCATGCGTAATACTGCACTTACATACATCTAGCAAGCTGCCTGAGTATGCTTCCATTAGCTCCTCTGATGGGAATGGGCCTCATAGTACTCAGAGTGATGGCTGACAGAGTGATGGCTGACAGAGTGATGCCCAGTGAACCACTTATTCTGTGTGAGGAAAGCAATAGGAGTAGGTTAGCTTCTGCTTTAAGGAGATGCCTTGGGTGCATTCCTTCTCCCTCTCCTTCCTTATGTAGGATTGAGGGGAGATAATAGCCATATCCAAGACCCCATAGACCAGATGAGTTTTACCTGCTTAATTCCTCCATCTCTAAATGAAAATTGGCTCCGTCATGCCCATTGCTTTTGGCCCTTCTAAACTGTCAGTGTAACTTTATTATTGAGCAAAGCTGCAAACCATTAAACACATACCCACAACTAAGTCCCATTGAAGACAGCGAGGCTTACAGCTGAGTATTTATTTATTTATTTGCAACATTTACGCCTTTTTCTACCCTGAGGGGGACTCAAGGCGGCACATCCAGGAGTAGACATATCCAGGATTGTTTTGGGAACTATTCAGTTTGCATTAACTTTTTGTTTTTTAGATAACAAGTGATACTGTAACAAATATGCTAGAACAAATACAAGGATTTGAAAAGGTCACTTTAATATCGCGTGCTCTTGAAACTCTCCTCAAATTCAAAGGATTGGGTGTTGTTAGTTCCAAAGTTCTTTATAACCTGATCAATATTGCCATTCAAATGAATACTCCACAGATTTTAGATGTATATCCATAACATTTAATTTTAAGTTTTAGAATCTATAGCAATACATTGGAAAAAATGAAATTGGATGAATAATCTCAGTTACATTTTAGACATTTAGGCTTATGTTTTTCTGTTAGTAAATACAGTAGAGTCTCACTTTTCAAACATTCATTTATCCAATGTTCTGGATTATCCAATTTGCCTCTCACCAGGATCTACAGCTGTTTCTCTAAGCAGCAAGGACTGAACTTTTAACAAATTTAATTTCAAATTATGTTGTTACTATAAGTTCATTTTATGCAATTCTATCTTTATTTGTAGTCAGTTTGTTAGTAGCCAATGTTTTAGTGGTGAATGTTTTCAATACATTGTGATATTTTGGTGCTAAATTTGTAAATACAGTAATTACTACATAACGTTCCCGTGTATTGAATTGCTTTTTGTGTCAATTTGTTGTGAAACATGATGTTTTGGTGCTTAATTTGTAAAATCATAATGTAATTTGATGTTTAATAAGCTTTTTCTTAATGTAATGTCCACGTTGCAAGTATTCATGGTACATCATACAGGTCTTTGGAATGCAATAATACTGTACAGGCAGTCCCCGAATTACAAACATCTGATTTACAAACGATTCATAGTTAAGAATGGGGGTGAAACAACAGGAAGTGAGAGAAATCTACCCCCAGGAAGGGAAATTCACTTCTAAAAGAGATATCACGAGGAAAAAGTGTCTCCACTGAAGCTTTATTCCACAACAAGCCATATTTTTCAAAATCTAGTTATCACAGGGACAGAAAGTGAACTGAACAAGGGCAAACAGCTAAATAAACACCACAGGGGTGTTAACGTTTCCCTATGCTATCCAAAGCTTTAAAATACATACTGGCTGGAGTTACACTTTAAAATGTGCTTGTTTTTGACTTACCTACAGATTCAACTTAAGAACAAAGTCACAGAACCTATCTTGTTCGTAACTTGGAAACTGTTTTCCTATTGTGGTTGGGGTTTTTTTTTTTGTATTCTGATAGACATGAAACAAAATAAAATAGAGGACAAGGTCCAATGGCACATTTTTTCTAGATCCTAATCAGCATCCCCCCTTCCTACACCAGCCTCCTCTGTGCACCCTAATACTTTGATCCGGATTGATGAAAATCTTACTGAGCGCAGTGCAGTGCTGGGGGCAGCAGTAGAACGGGATGAATGGCTTGTTTCTAATGTCATGGAAGTAGGACATAGGATCTTGACTAGAAGAAATTAGTTTCACATTTATTTTCTGAAAAACCTAAGTTAAATATTTTTGTCACTTGAGTTCATATTCTTTAAATGTGAAGTTTTAAAATATAGTATTCTCCATTTGGAAGGAACTGTGAAAAATGCATGGTTTTTTCATTGTTACTCCTTTTATTTTTTCAAATGTATAAAATTTGCAATATGTTTTCCAGACCTTCAGGTGGTGGAAAATATTGCCTTGGAGAAAGGAAACGATATCGCTCCTGTAATACTGATGTGAGTAGATCAAAGCTAAGCTGAAATGTAACTAAATATCTGAAATGCTCTTATTTCCCCAGAAGATATCAGAGTTTCTAAAGGACAATTCTCTTACAATCTAGTATTGTATAAAATTATTCAGCAATATGTTACTTTTTGATGAATGGGATTTACTTCTAGGGGAATCGATTTAGGATAACAGCCTTAAGTGTATATTCATATAAGCAGACCTGAGGTCTTTCAGTAGTGAATATCAACAATGGAAGTAATGGATCTTATAGGTACTGCAGAAAGGTTGATATGTAATCGTAGTAATAGAAACTAAGATGGTCACAGGGTGCTCAAGTATGAGCCACTCTTACCTGTAAGAACAGCGGAGGAATAATATTGGTACATGAGAAGAATTTTCTTATTGCAGCATTCAGTTCTGTGTAACTTCAGAAGCATTCTTCCTAAATTCCAAAGTATGATTAAACAACCTTTCCTTATTTCTCAGTCTAAATGATATAACCTGTATGTCTACCATTGTGGTAAAAGCAGTATTATATACATATTCAGAGAATAATTAAAGCAATAATAGAGTAGATAATAAGAATAAAAATAAATGCCAAATGGAGTTGTGACACAGAGAAAAATCCTTGCGTTAAAAACTCAAAGTAAATTCCTAAAATTAAATCTCCAAAAATATGAATTAAACTAAGCCAGTGTAGTACAGTGATTTGAGTGTGTTAGTAGGCTTGAAGACCAAAGTTTGAATTTATGCTGAGCCACAGAATCTCACTAGGACCCCATTTACACTGCCATATAATGCTGTGTAGCTGCATGTTAGCCTGGATGTACCAAGGTTAGTGCAGTTCAACCTGGGTTAAGCCTTCAAAAAACACCCGCAAAGTTATGAATCTTCTGGGAAGAGCTGAATCTTTGCACATGCTCTGTCAGTGAAGACTGCCATCTGGGGTTGCTATGTGTGACCCCAGATGGCATCCCCACAGTCATCCCACGCTCCCAGGGAGGAGGCTTTCTTTTCCAAAGCTACATTGCATCATCAGTGAGGGTGATCCAGGAAGAAGACAGCCACCTGCAACAGGAAGGACAATTTCCTGCTATGACAGAGGGGGGATCAGGGTGCAGGGAAGTACAGGAGGAATTGCCTGTGCCAAACTGATGTCAGCACAGCAGGGTTGCATGGCCAATTTTTGTGCCTGTTCAAGCTGCATTATGTGTCTGTAGAGATGATAGGATTGCCACAAATTGGTGTCAACTTGAAGGCACATCATTAACAAGAACAACAGAAAATAAACTAATTGGAGCTGCATTTTCTGAGGGCAATCATACATGCTTTTCCCATTGTAACTTAGAAGTGTTACAGGTAAGAACCTACCCAATCATCTCCAGAGGTTTAAATCCTCTTGGCTACATTTGAGATAACAGGATATTGCACTTAGTACAATAACAATATTGCTGTTTCATGTTTAGCATGCTCCATTTTACCTTCTGTAACACTGTTATTGTAGGAAAATATGAGAGCAAGCAAGCTTTCTAATGAACACTTTTTTCAGATCTTACTGTAGTTAAAATTTCCTTTATTAATGTTGATTTTCTTAAAAGTTCTATGTTCATATTTAAATTTTAAGATGAACCCATGTTTTATATTTTTGTAATCATGAAGAGGGTGTTAAATATTCTGATGTTTAGCAATTTTAATTTTGGCTAAACTTAATGCTTAAAAATTCTAGTATTAAATTGCAGTGTTACTAATATGGGTTTAATTAAACACAAAGTTGCTGTGACGCAGTCATTATCAGGATTTATGAAGAATCTTATTACTCAATACTCTTTGAAGCAAAAGTAATTTGAAGAGAGGGACATTTGATTAATGTGTGTATTAAAAGGCCATAGGTCTTCTGTGCTTGTCATTATTTGCATGAAAAATGCATTGCTTTCTATAAAGTTTTGACTTATGTCAGCATTCACTGTTTCTATTGTAATTTAGAAGTATTACTCCCTAACGCTCTAACTATTCATAAACAAAAATCTTCTTGGCTGCATTTTTACTTCAAAGGCTAGCTATTTTCTTTTTCCTCTAACCTGTTTAACCCTTCAGGATCAATGTAGATAACTCTTAATAGACACACTTTTCATCAAAGACTTTAAGACATTTTACAGATTCTTGATGGATAACATGTTTGCTAATGTTAAAATTGAAGGCCCTAGAATAAGCACAAGCTATACAGTTTAGAAACATGGGTTGTGATCCTGTTGGATGTTGGTGATGCATAAAGTTCAACCTGCCAGGAAGTGCGACAGCAATTAATGTCTGGGCACATCCCTACAGCCAGTCAATGGTCATTTGGGATGGAGGATGGAATTGCACATGAGGCTGTCAAGCAGTGTTGCACAGATGGGAGAAATGTTACTTAGGAAAGTGCTGGAGAAGTCCTTGCTCAGCATTTTAAACAGTATTTAAACTTGCATAACTTATGATTATGACACAAAAGTAACCAATAATGTAGCTGAAACCCTCTTGGTATACCATGCCATTATGATTACTGAGGCTGCAGAGAAAGCAGCTGGTTCCATGTTTCTGCAATGCCTGGCCTCTAAGTGGGTTTTCAATGCCAGGGTGTACAGGGAATGTTGGTCTGGAAAACATAATCACCACCGGCAACGGTGATTATGACATTCTCTATCTTCCCTTGCCTCTGCTACTGCACAATCCTTCAAAAATACATTATGCTAACCAATGTAGTGCACCAACATGTTTCCAGCCAAATGTTCATCAGCTATTTTCCTTATTCTTAGCAGGGGGTGGACTAGATGGTCTATGAGGTCTCTTAGATTAATCCAGGTTAATTTTGCAAAGTAATTTAAGGATTCATCCTGAATACTTTAGCATTTTAGTAAGAATTATATTGAAAAAATACAAACGTGCTAACTAGGTGAGCTTTAACTAAAGATCTTCAGAGTTCTGGCTGAAAAACCTCCCTATTTCAGCGATGTGTGAGTCTCCCACTCTGAAGTGGAAAAAAAATGGCTTGTAAGTATTAGAGGTCTTTCAGTTCCCCATCTAACCACACATATTTAACATTGTCCTGCCCATTTTTGTTCACACCCAAACCACAGGAAAAAAATGTCATGTCTTGCAATTCAAACTACAGTCAAAACACAAACAAATAATTTGCCTGAGACTATGCAGAAAATCACAGCAGAAATATTTAACCACATTAATTGCTTTGAGCAACATGGTTTTCTTTTTATTCTAATAATAAACTTATTGAGAACAAAGCTAATAGCGCAGAAGGTGAAGGCATAATTTCAAATCTCATTGATTCTTTAGTTCCCTAGAGGCAAAGCCAGTTTTTAAAGAATATTTGGGACAAATTGGATAGCAACTTTAGAGAAGGCAGTGGGGGAAAAAGATCAAGCCAAGAGAGAAATTTCTACTCCATTTCTATCAGTAAGATCCTCTGAATAAGCCTGAGGTTTTTGACAGCAAGCAGAATGGCAGTGTGCTGTTGCATTAGTCAGAAGCTGCAAAGGGTGCCAAAAAAGATTATATTACAAAATAAATGGAATCTTTTAAAACAAGTATGAAAATATTTGATGGAGAAATTTTATGGATTCTGGCATTGCTTTTTTAAAAAAAAGCAAACTCCACTAACAACCTCAGTAACAATCCCACTAACATTGAATCCTCCAACCACGGCTTAATTTGAGCTTCTTATTCGGTGATCTGAAATTAGATTCCAGGAAAGTCAGAAATTGTCACTCCAAAATATCAAACAGAAGCTTCATATAAGGAAAATGTCCGATGGACTTGGGGGGACTTAACAGTTTTACTGACAACTGTTACTTCAAGTGTGGGGTTACAATATCAATAGAGCTTTCCAACTAGTGCTTAGGGGAAAGGATGATAAAGTTAAATTTCTTTCTGCATTTTATTGTTATTTTTTTATTTGCAGACATATTTTTGAAAGTTCTTTGTTTTATTTTGATGGCAGTTTTATTTTTACAGTAGCTTGTGTTTCTCCTTCCTTTCTTCTACAAGAACCCAGCCTTTAATCCTCTTGCCATAAGATATTTTAGTTCAGTCTCATTCTTTGCTCTTCTTGATATTTCCTAATGTTGATTAATTGGACAAGTGTGCTTGTCTCAGCTTTATACCAGTAATTAGTTTATTAGGTAGTGCTTCTTCCCTTCTTTTGTATTCATTCATGTGTCACTTTGCTTTAGTCTAGGTTTGAGTTTGAGCTGTGATATTTGTTTAGTATCGTTTTTTCTCACATAGCAAGTAGTGCTTTGATTGTGCTTTTCCTGCATGGCATGGGGTTCGACTAGATGGCCCATGTGGTTTCTTCCAACTCCATGTTTTTAAGCAGTACATACACTTGTGTTCCCAATGGCGCAGCAGGTTAAACCGCTGAGGTTCTGAACTTGCTGCCCGAAAGGTTGGCGGTTCAAATCTGGGGAGTGGAGTGAACTCCCGTTATTAGCTCCAGCTTCTGCCAACCTAGCAGTTTGAAAAGATGCAAATGTGAGTAGATCAATAGGTACCACTCTGGTATGGCACTCCATGCAGTCATGCCGGCCACATGACCTTGGAGGCGTCTGTGGACGATGCCGGCTCTTTGGCTTAGAAATGGAGATGAGCACCACACCCCAGAGTCAGACACAGCTGGACTTGACATCAGAAGGAAACTTTTACCCTTACCTTTACACTTGTGTCCAGATTTCATTTAGTTCTGTGTAAAAAACAAAAATGCTGAAGCCTCTTCAGTTTGCCCTTGTAGATCAATGGGAGGTGTGAAGATGTAAACAAGTTCAGTCTTAATTGGACCAGACCAACTCCAGATTAGTTTAAATCAAATTAGTGATCAATCTCTCACCTAAATATTGGAGAAGCTGAGACTGCCATTGTCCATTGTGTCACATATGATGCCATGTCTAGCAATACAAAGACTTTGGGACTATGTGCTTAAAATGTTAAATTGTATGTATCACAAACTATAGCTGCAGATCCTTGGTTAGTATCATTATCTTTATTCTAGCCAACTTGAAGTATATTTGTAGAAAAGACTGATTGGATTAATGCTGAAAGGTGCAAGAATGAAAACTTACTCATTTGATGTAATTTGTGAGATACTATATCTTTAATTTTTATGTTGCTATGAATCTAAGTTTAATTTTTTTTATCAGCCATGTCCTTTTGGGGCCCGTGATTTTCGAGAGAAACAATGTGCAGACTTTGACAATATGCCTTTCAGAGGAAAATATTACAACTGGAAACCATATACAGGAGGTATTATATAGTTTGATATCCCCAAATGTAATTAAGCTATGTGTCCCTCATGGTTTTGTTTTGGTTTCTTTTGCATGTCAAGAGTGACTTGAGTTGCTTCTGATGTGAGAGAATGGGTCATCTGTAAGGACTTTGCCCAGGGGATGTCCGGATGTTTGATGTTTGACCATCCTTGTGGGAGGTTTCTCTCATGTTCCTGCATGGGGAGCTGGAGCTGACAGAAGGAGCTCACCCACTCTTCCTGGATTCGGAACGCCGACCTTTCGGTCAGCAGTCCTGCCAGCACAAGAGTTTAAGCCATTGCACCACTGGGGCTCCAGTCCTTCATGTGGAAAACAGATTATGGAGTTTTCTTCTATGGATCAGAGAAGGGATATTCATTACTACTTGGACCCATATCAAAGCTAAGCATGCTTTGCCATCATTGGTTTTATGCCACAACTTTTATCAAGGTTAATCTAAGAGTATTAATATGATATGGCAAAGGCCAACCCTGTATGTATCCCAACGGGATGAGGCTACCTTTTGCAGGGAGGTTATTTCTGCAGGAATCGGGCTGTGGTTGTGCATAGATACTTTCTGTATACCCTAAATACAAACCTGTGACTAATTTCACCAGCACTGAAATATCCTGACTCTTGCTTCCATACACTGGTTGGTTAGTTCAAAAGGAGCAATGCTTATTGGTCTACCAAGCCTCCTATTATTTCTAGAAATTTATCTCCTATCCTTGTTTTATATCAAGGCTGCATTTTCTGTGTGTACTGAAATTTTCAGTTTTAATCCATTTATAAGAAACTGGGTATTTAATTTTGAAATTTATTTTACAAAATTCCCCACACTGAACTATGCTTTTGTGTATTTTTTTCCTAATTTTATACATTTTTTCCATTTGTTATTTTAAAAATGTACATTATTTCAGAACACAATTTATTTCTTAGGAGCACTTTTTAATGCTCATAAATGTGGGAATGCTTCACACAGGATGCGTATTTTCTTAGACGTGTTGGGCAGTGTGGATATGTATTGAATCCAACAAAATTTGTTCCCAAATTCTGTTGGAATCAATTCATAACCCTGAATCATGTTTTATGCATCCTGTTGATACAATATCTGATTCTACTCATGCTCATTTTTCAACATTACATTCATTGTTATGAGTAAATTTATCTTTGGAACTCTTCATTTACAAAAGGTAAAACTTTTAAACTTTTAATGATTTTGTATAATCTGAGACAACATTTACTGTAAAAATAAAATAGAAATAACTCTGAAAAAATTAAATAAAACTAATTTACTTAGAACCAGACTCCAGAACTATTCAGTTTGTACTCACAGTATTGCAAAAAACAGTGTAGTAACAGAGACAATACATAACATTGTTCAGTTTAACAAATGTTAGCTTACTTATATTGCGATTCTGATTCCAAAATATTGCTGATATTATGATTCTGCCCAGCTACCTTTTATATCAGCACAGTGAGACCAATGGCCTAAAGAGACAAGGGAGAGGCAGAGAGTTCAGAGGCTGAATAGAAAACTGAGCATAGATAAGAGGTCAGAGAAAAGAGTGGGATGCAGGACTATTGAAAGAGATTCATGACATACTTTGTGACTTTGTGTTTGTCTCTTTTGGGGAGCAATGGGACAGATGTTATGTTTTAGATTCTTAATAATTTATGCTTAGGTTTTTTCCTAAGGTTTAAACAATGTTTTATTTGTCTAGGTGGGGTTAAACCATGTGCATTAAACTGCTTAGCAGAAGGTTACAACTTTTATACTGAACGTGCTCCTGCAGTGATAGATGGAACACAATGCAATGCAGATTCACTGGATATTTGTATCAATGGTGAATGCAAGGTGCTATATTTCTTACATGTTTAAACAATGTTTATTAGTAGTAAGCTATACATTAAAGTATTTGAAAAATCTTTTCCTATCAGCACCCCCTTCTTGTGCACAAGCTTCCAAAAAGTCCAATTGGCAACCATCCCTTCTCCTTTTAACAGAGATTCCTTGCTAGTAATGTGCCTTATATACACAGGATGTTAATTAGTGGAATTATTGATAATAGAACATTTTAGAATTGTCTTGAATGCCGGACACATGTATTTTTGAATTGCAGAATAGGTAGGAGTAACTTCATTATTTTAAAAAAATTAAATAAAATCTTACTTTAAAAAAGTGAAGAAACACAACATTGATACTTTTTTCTTCAGATTTCTGAAGAATAAGCAACATTCAACCATTTATGATGCTACTGCAGTACAGGGAATATGTTAAAAGAATAGTAAAGAAGGAAGCAGTAGCTTCAGAATTAATTATTTATTGTTTATCAATAATATTGTTGCCACACAAATACAAATTAAATTGAAGGCAAGTGAGATTCTATAGAGATTGTAATTAGAATAAACATTTCACTATAACATATTAAAAGGCAAACATTTGCATGATTGCACATTATTTTGAAGTAAGGCAATTAAAACAATTGTACCTATTTTCAGCATGTTGGGTGTGACAATATTTTGGGATCTGAGGCTAAAGAAGACAGATGTCGAGTATGTGGTGGAGATGGAAGTACATGTGAAGTTATTGAAGGTTTTTTCAACGACACATTGCCCAGAGGAGGTACGTGTGAAGGCACAGGTCACCATTCTGTTTACTGTAAGATGTCTGCTGTGTAGAGGGCAGTAATTAAAAAGAATAGTGACTCTGCATGTTGCTATTTTCCCTTATTAAGTCTTCTTCTTCATCATCATCTTCATCTTCTTCTTAATTTATTTATTTATACTCTGACTTTCTCCCCATGGGGACTCAAAACATCTAACAACCACACACGTTGGTCACCACTTAAAACAAAGCGAATACAACAATAAAAAACAATTAAATAATACTGTGTAGGTTAGGTTAAAATACAGTTAAAATATAATAAATACAAGTTAAATGTATTTTAAAACACACAAGCCCCCCCCCCCCCCCGGGAGATCCCACCTACATTTTATATTGCATTTGAAAGTGGACATGAATGGGTTTCTGCCATGGTTACTCAGTTCTGAAATTATTTCTACTACCAGGGCAGGATGTTTTAGATCTCTACCTTGATATTTTATTGCAGAATCCACACTTAACGATTTTATTGAAACAAGCAGAATCCACACAGAAGTATGTTTAGAGTGTAAATTTTCAGAAACTATATGTTGGAGTGGCTATTTGAAACACCAATACAAATAGGCTCAATTACACCTGCCAAAATTTAACAAAAGAATTTCATTAGTCTGATCTGTATTCCCAACATTCCTGGCAAACTTTACTACAAGACACATCCTCTAATGGTCTTTTCCCTTCTCGTTTTGTTGAATAAATGAACAAGTAGGACATTTCTATATTTATCTGAACATAACTTGTTACTGACCAGTCCCTTTGCTCAAAGCAGACACCAAGCCTCACTTTGCCTTTTGTCATTGTGACTTCCTAAAACTGCAGCTTGCCTTTGGCCCAATTAGGGCACCTAGAACCACAGATCAGGACAGTTGGAATCATGAAATAACAGAAGTATACATTGTATCCTAATCTTATGCTCAACCCTCAATGCTTAGAGAGTCTCACTGGGTCCAGGAAATATCACACAAATCACTTGGAACAAGATTTTTTTTCTTTTTGTTATATGAAGGTTAAAGTTCTCCCCTGCTTTTTGTTCAACATTGTATTTGTTCTCCTTACTTCTACTTTAAAAGTTACATTGCCTTGACATATCTTATTATAACACTGGCTGTACCTGGCCACGCGTTGCTTTGGCCAGTCTTGTTCAATGGGAAAGAAAGGATAGAGAAAGAGTAGGTTTCAGATATGTGTGATTGCACAATGCTTGTGGGTTGGCAATATTTGTGGTGGTTCCATGGTCTGTGCAGATATGGAAATTGTCTGGTTTGATGACTCTGGAACGCGGAACATATTACTGTTCATATGATAAGCAATCCGTGTCCTGATGTAAACCATAGAATTCTAAAGATTGCCTCTGAGTGTAAACATAGATAGATAGATAGATAGATAGATAGATAGATAGATAGATAGATAGATAGATACATGGATATAGATCTCTTTCTTTCTCTGCCCTCCCCTTGGGGAGAATGACAGGGGGCATGGCTTATTCATTGGCCACTCGCCTGTCACTTTCCTGCTGGGAGAGGCCATAGGCCCCTCCCAGGAAGCGACCCCAGTGCCTCCCCCTCCTCCCTATTATTGAAAATCTGGCTATCAGTATTTAAAAAAATCAGGACAGTCAATAAAGAATACCACTCAGAAAACAGGAATTCCAGACATGAAACAATCAGGGCCAGCTAACACCTCCCAAAAAAGGATTCCCCCAAGCAGGAAGAAGCCAGGCTTTGAGGGTGCAAGGCTATTCAGTGCTAATCAAGCTTCCCAATTACAACATTCACATTTCGCTCAAGCAGAAAAGAGTTATTTCTCCCACCCTGGGCCTTCCACAGATATATAAAGAGAAGCCTCCCACAGGATAGTAAAATTTTGGCTACCAGTGTTTAAAAACTATAAAATAATATAATAAGTATAATAATAAAATATATTAATAATGTAATACAATTATAATAATATAATAAGTAATGATATATCTCGCTCACCTCGCTGAGGCCCACAAAAAGGATTTTCATTCTCAGTATCCCTCCTTTCTGTGGCTAGGCCACAGAACCTTGGCTTCGCATAACTCGCCAAGCCGAACTGAGTGGCGAGGAGGTGGGCCTAGCCATCCCTTGCAGCCCCGCCAATGCCAGTTGCCAAAGGGAGGAGACTGTTTGGCCGTTGCTAGCACCATTGCTAAGGGGAGGAGCTGTCTGCTGCAACAGTTGCTAAAGGGTGAGGAGACTGATTGGCCGTTGCTAAGGAGCATGGTTTTACCTGTCTCAGGTGTGATAGGTTTGTGATAGTAAGTATGAGAATACCTTAAAACACTCGTCAGTTTGAATGCTAGTTTGTGTCCAAATTTCGTAGCAATTGGTGAAGTAGTTTGGGAAATATGAGGTCCCTACAAATTGACATTATACTTTTATTTACCTGTATATAGATGATGGAAACAAATGCCAATTTTGTAGTTGTTTCATATTTGTTATGTGGGGGCAGAAATTAACTTCTTCCTTTCAAATCTGAGTGCTTCAATGGCAGCCCCTTTTATTTTTGTTGACTTATTCTCCTGAAAAATATTGGTCAGTCAATTTAAGAACATGTATAGTTATTATCAAATTAACATAATATTATATTGTAGGTTACATGGAAGTTGTTCAGATTCCAAAAGGTTCTGTTCACATAGAAATCAAAGAAGTGACAGTGTCAAAAAACTACATTGGTAAGAGACTGATCTTATATTAAATTTAAAAACTTGATAAAGATGTGGAATTTAGATAACAAATGTGAGACATAAGATTGCATATATTTACATGAAATTGGAGTAAAAATAAATAATACATTAAGGTTACAAATACCTACTTTCAGGGATATGTGTTCCATTAGACTCAGTTGAACTACTGAAGGATCACACTAATTTGAGAGCAACAGTGTGAATCTTTAGAAACAAAATAACTTTAAGTAAAATTGTTTGAATTTTGAAAATCTATGTTAGAAATATTACCAGAGCAAGCTCTGCTGAACATGGGAGAGTATGAATCAACTTGCTAGAGCCAACTAAACTAGATCAGTTAAATGTCTGGGATTTATTCAAGTGTTAACTTACCATTTTACCATAAAATGTAAGATTATCTTCATATTTTTCTCTTCTAATTTAGTTTTGTGTAAACTCATGATGCAGGAATGCCACATAACAACTCAGTAATGAGCTCTTACATGTGTTGGGTAAATTATCTGGTTTTCAAAATGAAAATATTGTTTTCAGTTTAAAAGTGTGAATGAATCTGCATTTCCCCCTGGTACCACAATCGATTTGGTCTTTAAATAGCACTGCCTTGGAGATTAGGTAAAGTTTTCTTTCTGACCCTCCCAAGTTGCTCTCTCACGAATCTGCAGCACTTTATCATGCTTATTGTTATTTTAGATTAGCAACTATGTAAGATGTTAACATTCTTAATGATATTATGTATAAACTGTATTAAGAAATAAACAATTTCTCTTTTCTTTTAAAATACAATGTCCTTTCCCGAGTTAGATACTGTTCTCAAAATTGTTCATTGTATATGCTGTTGGGAAAAAAGTATATGGGGATGGGGAAGATCTGTATAACCAAACCAAGTTTCAGATTTGTAGTCAAGAATAATCCGAGTAGTAAACAATGAAGATGGTGGGAAGATTAAGCTGAAGGCTTTTGAAGAATATCAGTATTGTCTTAGTGTGTTTTCTATGCCTATATTGATAGCAAATTGATTGTTTATTTGTAGACTTATTTACTGTGTATTTAATAAAAATGATTAGAAAAAAATGAGATGTGTTCTTAAATACGGGAAAATCAATACCCCATATTTTCTCTGGTTGCAGGAAACAAGCAGCCATAAAATCAACAATAATATCATTGCTCTGTTAATTGTGGCCTTATAAATATTTGCTCTTTCTTGCTTTTAAGTACATTGTATTTTTTTTAAAGCTTTAAAATCTGAGGAGGATGATTATTATATTAACGGGGCCTGGACTATTGACTGGCCTAGAAAGTTTGATGTCGCTGGGACAGCTTTCCATTACAAAAGGCCAGCAGATGAAGCAGAATCTTTGGAAGCCTTAGGCCCTACCTCAGAAAACCTCATAGTGATGGTAAAGTAATTGCCTTTTTAAAAAATGTGAGTTCATGTCTAGCAAGTTGGGGCTGAAAAATAACATGGGAAAATAGATCAGAATATTTTATAGGGTTTTGTTGTCTCACACATGTCTTAGCCTTCCTTGTTGCTCATGACTTTCTCTTCCCAGCTACTTGCGTTTGCCATTTTATCCATATTATTACTATCCCCTGACAGTTAATTTTTTACAACCACAGAGGTGTTGAAGTGGTGTTTTTCAAATGAACTTGTCCTCCTGTAATGCAGACTGCTTTGAAAATGAAAAATGTTTTTAAAGCAGTTTGCAATATGGCGGTCGACGTCCACCTATTCATTAAACCTGTGTCCCGAGTGACTGAGAGACCCTCCACAGCAGAGTTTTGGAGGTATGGGAAAGTTTTGGGGAGAAAGGAATAATAAAGCCCCATTGTACTAGCTGAGATATGATAACACTACACTGGATTTAGGGATTTTAAAAGTCCATTATTTCTTTTATTGGTCATGTGCCAATAAAAAATTCTGAAACATCCTAATGTAGAATTTCACAAAGATCATAGTGCTTGTTGTACTTTTAAAAAATAATTCTTTATTATCTGGTTATTCCCTTGTTTGCAAAACTTTCTTGCTACATTTGAAAGGGGCACTTTACTCAGCTATTTGTCTAGAAGGAATTCCTGAAAATTCTAGCAGTATCTATACTAATTTTCAAAACCGTTTTATGGAGGTTGAGGTCTAGTACAATTGTAGCTATTTATTGTCAATGAACTCTTTTTGAATTGTTTAAATAGTATAACCAGCTATTTCCAATTGCAGATTTTACTACAGGAGCAAAACCTAGGAATAAGGTATAAATTCAATGTTCCCATCTCTCGCACTGGCAGTGGTGACAACGAAGTTGGCTTTACATGGAATCACCTGCCTTGGTCTGAATGTTCTGCTACTTGTGCTGGAGGTAATTTTTTTTTACAAAGCTGAAAGATTAACTAGAAGACTGGCTGAATTTCTGTATTTTAAGAACTTTTTTATATTCTTAAAAATTAATACATTTGTTTGTTTATGGCATTTATATATTGCACATTAGCCCATCAGGGTCCAACAGATTAATAGATAAAACATTTTAAACATTTATTAAGTTGTATTATGCTTCCTCATGTGGTTCTAGTTTTGTATTCCTTTTTTCACAATATAAATACATTTTTCTGTTGGTGGTACTGAAATGAATGTGTGTGTTATAATTGGTGGCATCTTAGAATTGAAGAAGTATGGTATTATTCATCTGTGGAATTTTACAAAGAAGAGATATGACAGATCCTCACTTCAGAGATTTACACTGTAATACATATGGAGATAAATGTTATAGAATTTCACCCAAATCTAAATGTGGAAGTTGGTGTTGTGCAAGATTACTTTAGATCTTAAACAATAAAGAAACAATTATATATAACAATAATACATTTACCACAATTTAAATTCGGAAGTGAGTTATGGGGACTCTGGCTATCCTGTTGTATGCCCTTGGCCTCTGTGCTAATGGTCCCAGGATGGTATAAATAGCTGTTGCCTAAAAACACAGTCCTTAGAATTATTTTGATGTTTGTATTAGTAACTTTGTTTAATGGAAACTTTACAATAGCATTTCAGTGAGGTAGTCGTGGTTTTGAAATATATTTAGGCACCTACCATTATTGCACCATAAAATAAATCCAATAATACAAGGCTTTACAAAATAGCTTATTTTTAACTAAATCAACATGTGTTTTGGCCAGCCAATTCACATCTGGGTTGTCTGTCTCGTTTGGCTTCAGGATTCTTCCCACTGTGTGCCAACCCTCGCACTAGCTTTATTAAAAATATCCTCTTTTGGACTAAGTAGAAGTGGTCAGTTACAACGAACAGAGCAGATCTTGTATTTAAAATGTTAAACATTTTTCCTTCTGCTCAGTTTTTTAAAAGCAAATGTTAGATGAGCAATTTTTTAGCTAGGGATATATATAAAAGAGTTCCCATTAGCCACAAAGTATCAATATTTAACGTATAATAATAATAAAAGAGAGATAAAGGAACTAACTTTCTGTTTCTTTCAAGGCTCTAAGACTATGAAACCAAGGCTCCTGAAACTTTGAGCTGTTAGTGGGGGAACTGGTTATCTATGTTATCTTTGCACTTATTTTAAAAAATTAATTGAAATCTGTGGCTTGCACTAGACTTTTCAGGAGTAAGAGGTCTTTTCATAAGTAAAGAGTAAGAGTAAGAGATGTGGTTTCAGGAAAGATAACAAAAGGCCAAGTCCCACTTCTGTGTAACCCAGCTACCTGGTTAAACTTTCCTTTTTGTGAGGCAATCGACATGCACATGGACTGTCTGAGAAGAGAGAAGTGTGCGTGTTTGTGAGAGATAGAATAAAAATTCCTGCTGCCTTTTATTTGGGTAAGACAGAAAAGCGAAAGGCTGAACAAACTTTGCATAAGGAGGGTGAAAAAGAAACAGAAAGGAAAAAAAATGTGTTGTCGAAGGCTTTCATGGCCGGAATCACAGGGTTGTTGTGTGTTTTCCGGGCTGTATGGCCATGTGCCAGAAGTATTCTCTCCTGACGTTTCACCCACATCTATGGCAGGCATCCTCAGAGGTTGTGAAGTACAGTATATGGGAAAACTAAGAAAGGAAGGTTTATATATCTGTCCAAGGTGGGTGAAGAACTCTTGTCAGTTGGAGGCCAGTGTGATTGTTGTAATTAATCACCTTAATTAGCATTGAATAGCTTCATCTCTTGGCCTTTTCCTGCCTGGAGGAATCCTTGTTCAGAGTCGTTAGCTGCCCCTGATTGATTCATGTCTGGAATTCCTTAGTTTTTAGATTGTTGTCCCTTATTTACTGTTCTGATTTTAGAGTTTTTAATACTGGTGGCTAAAAGTTGTTCATTTTCATGGTTTCCTCCTTTCTGTTGAAATTGTCCACATGCTTGTAGATTTCAATGGCTTCTTTGTGTAGTCTGACATGATCGTTGTTAGAGTGGTCCAGCATTCCTGTGTTCTCAAATAGTATACAGTGTCCAGGTTGGTTCATCAAGTGCTCTGCTATGGCTGACTTCTCTTGTTGAGTTAGTCTGCAGTGCCTTTCATGTTCCTTGATGTCAGGAGCAAAATGTCAGGAGAGAATACTTCTGAAACATGGCCATTCAGCCCGGAAAACACACAACAACCCAGAAAGGAAAAAAGCCAAGATATGACTTGTTTATTAATACCTTGCTTTTTCTCTCCACAAAGGAGACTCAAAGCAGCTGACATTAAAAGCATTAATACAATTTAAAATCCAAAATATTGAAACATTAATATAGAATTAAACATCAATGATATTAATTAAAAGTTAACACTAAAAGTCCGCAAAACTAATTAAAAACGTATTCAAAGCTAAAATCACAGTACCCTCCCCCCAACTTGATCTTAAAAACCTTAAAAGCCTGCCTTAATAAAGGCAGGTTTTAGCCTGATGCCAGAAGGACAGCAGGGAGGGGTCATTCTAGCTTCCCTGGCCAGGGAGTTCCAGATAGAGTTGTCATTATCCATTTAGCTATCTCATAATTGAATTCTGGTCATGCTGCCTGTTTATACAATTAGCTGGCCTGGATTCCCAGCTTTCATTTCAAAAGTAAGTGGGTCTTCAGCCTTGTAGAAACCAAAATGGCAAACGAACCTAAAAACAAATGAAAACAAAATTTCTACTGCCTTTCTGAGTGTTTAGTCTAGACCTGCACAACCTGTATCCTGCAGGTGTTTTGGGACTCCAGCTCACAGAAGTTTTAGCCAGCTTGTCCAATGGTAATGAATTCTGAGAGCTAAAGTTCAGAACACCTGGAAGGCCATAGATTGTGCAGCCTTGGTTTAGTCAGTGAATGAAGTCATAGCTATGGTTGACACCACATTTTTAGGTCTTAGAAATTTAAAATGTTCAAAGACTCGTTGATCTATATACTTTATCAGATTTGTCAGAACATGCATGAAGTGGATAAAAAATTAATTTGAACATCATTAATGACAATATTAAAATGGCAGCAATGTGAAGGGGAAGGGGTGCAGATTTTTAAAAAAAGCCTTTCATGACTTTCAGAATACAACACATCTTACGAGGGTTGAATGAAAAGTAATGCTTCCACCTTCGTTACTTTGGTTTGGATAGGAATATTTTAATAAATCAAACGCAGAAATAATCCTTAGAATGTGCTCTTTAACTACCACTATTCATTTTTCTACATAATCACCAGACAATTACATTTCTGCCAACGATGAACAAGTTTTCTGAAGCCATCACGAAATAAATAGACACTCTGTTTCCGCAACCAGCGTCTCACAGATGGGTACCCATCGTGCACAGATCTTCCGATAGCCAAGCAAAGCAATAATGTGATCCACACGTTCTTGTAAAATGCCGATTATGCTTGAAATTTCTCTCTGGGTGATATGACGATTGTCCTGAATCAATCTGTCAACCTTTTGCTTGTGAAACTCGGTGGTTGCTGTCACAGGACGTCCAACTCTGTTTGTCACGCAAGTCAGATGTTCCCACCTCAACATCTTTAAACTTCCTCGCCCAATGACGCACAGTACTCACATCAACGCAATCACCATAAACAGCTTGCATTCTCTGATGAATCTCCTTTGGGGTGACACTTTCTGCTGTCAAGAATTCAATGACTGCACGTTGCTTAAGTCACATTGACCAACCATCTGCGCAGGGTTCCATACTTTGCACTTAACAACACAACTGTTCAATACTAAGGCTTCCCGCCAAATGGAACTGTAGAGGAGAGTCTACTGAACAAGCCAGTACCTGCCTCATACCACTACTACCATCTGTTGAGGAGTTACGAAGGTGGAGGCATTACTTTTCATTCAACCCTCGTATATCCACTGATTCAGGAATAAGATCTCACAAATGCAATCCGTAGCATTGTTTCCTTCTAAGTACACATACACGGATTCTAGTTTTAAATAAGCTTTTAAAAGGCTATTAGACTTATGTTACAAATGGGAAGCTTTATGCAACTATTCAAAGACAACTGGTCTTCCAGTATCTTTTTTGAAAAAAGAAACCTGTTCCTTTCTCAGGGGAGAGGTTGTGTGGGGAAGCATTCCTATAATAATAGTTTTTCTGGAAGTGTTCTGTGCATGCATTAAGAAGGAAGTATGGATCATTTTTGCCTTTGTTCAAGTTGTTTACTGAAGATAGGATTATTTCAATTTTGTAAACATGGGTTTATACCTTGTTCTTCAGTATGTTGATTGTATTCTTGGTGTGTGGTTTGACAAGAGTTTTTGATCTGCTCCACAACCTCATATATGGTTGTTCACTTTCCTATGATTTCTCTGCACCATTTTTTTTGTCTGCAGGTCTAAAAATGATTAACTCCTCTCAAAAGAATTTGGTCAGATAATATAAGCTGTGAATTTAATTTCAATTTAAAAATGGCCTGAAGCAAGTACATGTATTTTTAATATATAAATTATATGGTTTTGTGTGTGATTACAATTCACATACATCTTACCCACAACTAGTTTTCCCATGGTGATTTTTATCATCTTAAATCAGCATGAAAGAGGAAGGGAAATGTAAGAACCAGAATCCTTTGTGTTATCAGCAATACCTCTGTTACAGTATCCTCTGTGAGTTGTTACATCATTGCTTGTTTTTCAGTTGATCTCAATACTGTCATAACATGCCCAAACCTTGGGGAGAGCAGAGTTGTACAAGATAGCAGAGCTTCAAGTCTAGCCTGATGCTTCTTCATAGTAGAAGATATTGTAAAACACTCTCTGTGATTTTAAAATTGAATAAGGATCTGGGGTATGCACCCCACAATATATTTTATGTCATCCTGAAACTCCTCTACGAAGATAGTAAAAGTAGGAGACTCACCAAACCCTAGATGCCTTTATATGGCTGGTACCTTTCATTTGACTTAATGCATTACAAATTGTGTCAGTTTGAATTAGGGCACATCAGAGCAAAGCCACGGTTCACAATACTTTGTTTCTTCCTAAGGTTCACAGAAACAAGAAATAGTGTGCAAACGGCTAGATGACAATTCTATAGTACAGAACAATTACTGTGATCTTGATAATAAACCACCAGAAAATCAGAGAACCTGCAACACTGAGCCTTGCCCAACTGAGTAAGTACCTAATGCATAGGTAATTGATTCAGTATATATCTGTGTGAAACTAGAAGTATGATTTTCCATGGTGTCAGATAAATAGAAAGAAACCACTTCTACAGCAACTGCTATCTAGTGAGTCTCGCATTTTTAAAAAAAACTTTATGCCCTCAAGGTGAATTTCAAGTCAAAAGTTATTAAGCAAAAACATTTTTCTCAGTATTAGATACTAGAAGGTTAGCTGACTTTCTTGGGATGGCAGGGAGGAGGAATCTATCACCAGTGTGTTTTTCCTGCGAGCTGACACACACGACAGCAGGCAGCATTGTTTCTGGGGAAATTGAATGAGAAAGAGAGCAAAAGTCTGATAATAACAAACCACAATTCTGACTCAACTGAATAAAGGGCAGAAAAAGCAGAGAACCTAGAGAAAAGCTCTGTAGTCACTTCTGGCCACTGTACTAAATTAAAGGATTCCATGAGAATTACATCATTATGTTTTCAGTAGGGCATATAATAAATTGTCATTTATCATTTTCTTACTCATTCAGTAATGTGTACTTGCTAACTATATGCGTATCAGTTGACTTATGTGATGCATTTTCCCAATGTTCTTCTTGAAGATGGTTTATTGGAGATTGGTCAGAATGCAGTAAAACCTGTGATGGTGGAATGCGATCAAGAACAGTTCTGTGTATCAGGAAGATTGGACCTTCTGAAGAGGAAACCTTGGACAGTATTCATTGTTTAACACACCGGCCAATTGAAAAAGAATCTTGTAATAACCAGTCTTGCCCCCCACAGTGGATTCCTTTGGATTGGTCAGAAGTAAGTAAACACACTAAATGATTAAATAATATGTATTAATATGTATTAATGCATATTGAAGTATTCTTATACTTGGCAGTAAACTATTTGTTTCAAATTGCACCTGGTTGAAATATTGGTTCCCACTTTGTCCACCCACCATGAGATTGAAAGAAAGAAAAGAACACTCCTAGACTCTGAGTGGAAGAGATCTGCTGGAAGTGCTGGAAGAGATCTAACATCTAAATGGATTGTGAAAATTTCAGACACAATTAGATCTTGGCAGGCCTACCCAATCAATATTAAACTACGAATTTTACATTGTGTTTAATCTTTGTACTATGTACTTTTATGGTATTGTGCTTCATCTGGATACTTTAACTGTGTTGTACCCTGCCTCAAGCTGCGAGGAGAGGGAAGAAACAAATAAATTAGTAGTAGTAGTAGTAGTAGTGACAGTAGTAGTAGTAGTAGTAGTAGTAGTAGTTTTGGGTGGTTAGGGAACTCCTTCATCTTCCTGAGGGGGAGGAGTCCCCTGACGACCTGAAAACTCGATGTGGCGAGTTCACACATTATTTTGCCGATAAAGTCACTCAGATACATTATCTTAAAAATTCAAAGAAAAATTAAAGGGAAGGTAGGGAGGAAGAAAGAAAAAAGAAATAAGAAAAGAAAAAAGGAAGAGAAAAAAGGGGAACTATATACAATGAAAGAAAACAAAAAAAGAAACAAAAGGGAAAAAAGGGGGGAAATATAAAAAACTGAGGATATAAAAACAACAACTGTGACTTCCGGTCATCCTCAATGCGACATTTTCATTCTGTTCTTCCTTCTTTACACAATTATTCCCCTCCTTTTCATTCTACCTTCTGGTGTATATTTTTCTTATTTTGTTTGTTTATTTAGTTCTTATTGTCTTTTATAATATATTCCTGTACTGTGCTCCAGTCTGTTTCTTTTTGTGGTCTTCCTTGTTTTATCATTTGGTATGTCAATCTGTCCATGTTTTTTTTATTTCTAATAATTATAACCCGTATTCCATTCAAGTACGTTTTTGTATATTTTAGTTATTATTTTCCTCTCTGCATTATTTTATCTCAGAATATTCCTTTATCTGTAAACCCTATTTGCTTATCTTTATTAAAATATTCCTTTAGTTGTCTATATTGGAACCAGGATATATTTGTATATAGCAAATTTATTTCTTGTTCTGATTCCTCGGTTCTTAACAACTACTGGCCAATTTCTAATCTCTCCTTTCTGGGCAAGTTTTTAGAGCAGGTGGTGGCTTCTCAGCTCCAGGGATTGTTGGATGAAACCGATGATCTAGATCCATTGCAGTCTAGTTTCAGGCCTGGTCACATTATGGAGACAGCTTTGGTCAACTTGGTGGATGACCTTCACAGAGAACTAGACAGGAGAGAGTGTGTCTTTGTTGGTTGGTTCTCTTGGACATCTCAGCGGTTTTCAGTACCATTGATCATGGGATCCTTCTGGGTCGGCTCTCCAGAATGATTCTTGGGAGCACTTTGCTCCTTCCTGGAGGATCGTACCCAGTTGGTGAAGCTGGGGGACACCTGCTTGGACCCCTGGCCCGCAAGGTTCCATTCTATCTCCCATGCTTTTCAGTGTCTACATGAAACCACTGGGCGAGGTCATCCAGAGTTTTGGAGCTCGGTGCCATCTCTGTGCAGACGACACTCAACTCTATTACCCTTTTCCACCTAATTTCAAGAAAACCCCAGATCCTACACCAGTGCCTGGCCACTGTGATGGACTGGATGAGGGCTAATAAGCTGAAGCTTAATCCAGACAAGACAGATGTTCTTCTGGTAGGTTGCTAGATTGATCGGCGTTTAGAGTGGCAACCTGTGCTCGATGGTGTTACACTCCCCCTGAGGACACAGGTCTGCAGTCTGGAGGTCCTCTTGGACTCAACGCTTGATGCCCAGGTGCACAGTTAAAACTTGTGAGCCAGCTGCGACCGTACCTTGAGAAGCCTGACTTGGCCACGGTGGTCCATGCCTTAGTTACATCCAGACTGGATTACTGCAACACACTCTATATGGGACTGCCTTTGAAGAAGGCCTGGAAACTGCAATTGGTGCAAACGTCAGCAGCCAGGTTGTTAACTAGAGCTAATTATAGGGAACGGACAACGCCCCTTTTAAAACAGCTCTACTGGTTGTCCATAAGTTTCCTGTTCTAATTCAAAGTGCAGGTTATTACCTAAAAAGCCCTAAACAGTTCATGTCCTGCCTACTTTCGTGACCACATTTTGCCCTATGAACCAGCGCAGACACTAAGATCTGCTGGGGAGACCCTTCTCTCACCTCCGTCACCGTCACAATCGCAATTGGTGGGGAAGAGGGAGAGGGCCTTCTCGGTAGTGGTCCCCTGGCTCTGGAACTCCCTCCCCAGGGAGATTAGGCTAGCATCCACTCTGTCCACCTTCCGCAGGGACCTCAAATCCTGGATGTTCTAGTGTGCGTTTGATAATGATTAGGTCCCTGTCTATGAATAGCCAGACTAAACTAACCATTACAGTGAACTCAGTACTTTACCCCAGCCCTAGCCCTGTAATTTGCTTTTTGCACAAGCCCATTTACAGCCCTCCAATTTCTGATCTTGCCCACCTTATCCCTGGTTCTGGTTATTGATGTTCGTTTTGTTTTATTTCATGATTGTTTTATATTTTGCTGTTTTTAATTGTTTTAATCATATTGCTGTATGTTTATTATGTTTCTAAATGTGTTTTTAGCTTGCAAACTTGTTACGCTGGGCTTGGTCCCGATTGTGAGCTGCCCCAACTCCCTTTAGGGAAATGGTGGCGGGATACAAAAACTAAGTTATTATTATTACTATTCAGGCAGGCTTTTAAAGAAGAGAGTTTTTAAGATCATCAGGGGCTGCTGTGATTTTGTATGCTTCTAATGACGTTCAGTTTTGCTTTCATACTTGTATATTTGTATATTTGAAGTTGTATTGCAATGCTTTAGTTTTAAGCCGCTTTAAGTCTCCATATGGAGAGAAAAAGCGGGCCGTTATTATTATTATTATTATTATTATTATTATTATTATTATTATTATTATTATTATTATTATTATTATTATAACATTAGTAATAAGAGAGTCTCTTCCTTTGGCCTTACAGTCCAAAAGACTGTGCAAAAAAGGAATGAGGTTTGAGAGAGAGAAATAAAAAAGCAACTACTATGTCTTAGTTTTGAAGTGCTTATAACAAAAAGTGAAATGAAAAGTTGAAAAGGAGCTGAACATTACTTGCCTCTGTGTTTCACTCCTACTCATTGCATCCTACTGGCTCTTGATAGTAGTTTGATGGAGCTAATGGTGGCCTATTGTGACAATCCAAACAATTTGTGCTATCTAACTAATGTAATAAGAGCTTAGCATTAATGCATTTAATTAGTGATTAGTTCTTTGAGTTTGGACTGTGACTTTGGAGAACAAAGTTTGGATCTATGCCCAGCAGTGGAAATTCAGTAAGTGACCTTGGGCAAGTCACACTCTCTCAACCTCAGAAGAAGGTAAAGGTCAGCCACCTCTGAATAGATCTTGCCAAGTAAACCCCATGATAGGGTCCCCCAAGAGCTGTCACAAGGGACACAACAACAAGCATTCATTAATTGAGTTCATGCTTTTCAGAATTAAGGACATTATCCAGGTAAAGTTAAGCATTTAAATGCCACTGAGCAGAGACCATCTTATCAACATTCATTGAAATATTTTTTTAACTTTATCTGGATCACTTCCAGCATAAGCACGCTATTTCCAATACAAACCGAATCTTGTATTAAGTAGGAGTTGCAACCACAGCTTTTATTTTTATTTTTAAACGCAAATACATGGAGCTGTCCAAATCAGTGATAACTTCACACAGGTTATCTCTGTACTCAGTCTCATAGTACCACTGAAGCATTATTCTTGTTTATCTGGAACTGGTAGTTTTATTTATACAGTGTATGTATGTATGTATGTGTATGTATATGTGTGTGTGTGTGTGTGTGTGTGTGTGTGTGTGTGTGTGTGTGTGTGTATATATATATATATATATATATATATATATATATATATATATAATTTAATAAAGCACTCTATTTTACAGTGTAGAGGCTGAAATGTGTGGTATTGGTAGTCTTAGAAATGAGCCTTACAAATAAAAGGAACCATTTTATGTAAAGGCTTTATAATAATTTAATTCACCTTGTTTCTGTTATCCATAAGTGTTATAGCTAAATACTATAATTAGTCTGATTTATAGGTGCAATTGATTTTTTAAAGCCAAGCGATTTAATATATTAATATTTTACTTTTTCATATTTTACTATCTAAATCATGTTTGTTTATTGTTTCCAGTGTACTCCAAAATGTGGCCCTGGTTTCAAGCATCGTATTGTTCTCTGTAAAAGCAGTGATCTTTCAAAAACATTTCCAGTTGCACATTGCCAAGAAGAAAATAAGCCTCCAGTCCGCATGCGCTGTAGCTTGGGCAGGTGTCCACCACCACGATGGATTATGGGGGACTGGGGGCAGGTAATAAAGGCGGAGTTGCTGGGTAACTGGAATAATCTGTCCCCCATCCACCCTGATGGACAGTGGCATGAATGCAATCAGTCACATTGTTTTGCAGCATTTTCAAAATTAAGAATTTTATTATGGCATAAACCTTCATACATTTGAATAATATGACTAAATAAAAATAGTTTGAATGATTACATTGGCCGCTGAATGGTAACTTGTTTATATTATACACTAGCTTGGGGACCCGGCGGTACCCAGGTTATTAGAAAAAGACATTAGTTGTTTTGGGATGTTAAGTAATATCATGGAAATTTGGTCCAGATCCATCGTTGGCTGGGTTCAGTGCTGTCTGGATAAGGGTGAAGTACAACTCCCAGATTCCCAGGACAACCACCCCCAAACCCTGCCAGTATTTGCAGTTGGCCATGTTGGGTCTGTGTGCCAAGTTTAGTCCAGATTCGTCATCAGCTGGGTTCAGAGTTCTCTGGATAAGGGTAAACTATAACTCCCCGATCTGAGGTCAATCACCCCAAACCAGGCCTGTATGCACAGCTGGACATGTTGGGTCTGTGTGCCAAGTTTGGTCCAGATCTGATGTCAGCTGGGTTCAGTGCTTTCTGGATGCAAGTGAACTATAACTCCCAGAATCAAGATCCATTCCCACTAACCCCTGCAGTATGTTCAGTTGGTCATGGAGTTTCTCTGTGCCAAATTTGGTCTCAGTCCATTGTCGGTGGGGGTCACAGTATCAGTGAAGGTATTTCAAGTCCCATCATCCGTGGCAAGCTTGGTCCAGATCCATTGTTGGTTGGGTTAATAGTGTTCTCTGGATGGAGGTCAAGTACAACTCCTGTAAATCATGGTGAATTCTCCCCAAACCTCTTGTTCAGTTGCTGATCAATTCCTCTTTTAACTGTGTGCCATAGGAAAGGGTAGGAAAGGGCTAAGGGAGAGGCAGTAGGTTGGGTCATGCAAATTACGGCACCCTGGGATGTCCATTCTGGAGGAAAAACAGCACATCTAGGATGAAATTGTCCCCGCATGGAAGCCTTCACTTGGGTGGGGGGCAGGATGGTGTTTGTGGAGGACACGGGCAGGGTTTGGGTGACATGTTCATGGCACTCACTATAACCTGGATGTTAGTGGAGGGAGGACCATTGGTGTCTCTTGCTCAGAAAAGTATCAGTACTTTGAAAATTTTACAGGATTGAAGGATGAAATATGAAATTGAATGGAAAAAATGACTTCAAAACATTTGAAATGTTAATGGAGTACTTGCATCTCAAAAACGCTTTACAATTGAAGATGACTTCACTTTAGACGACATGTTCCTCTAAGTATCTGTCTCAATTGATAGTTATAGCACCCTTCACAGCATGATCAAATTTTTGAAGAAATAAATCTAAGAAGCCCTCCCCTATAATATCACATTGCCATATTTTAGATTTATCAAGATTTGCAAAGGCTCTTATTGTCTCTTTAGTCAGTTACTCTTGGGCAATGAGGATAAAAATGCCCTATGAACCCAGCAGCATTTTTTCTGTTCACCATGTTACTGTTCAGTTTATTATTTGGTATATGACATCCTTTGCTTTCTCTTCCCTCCCTTTCATGGCCTCTTTCTGACATAGTGTTCTGCACAATGTGGTCTTGGACAACAGATGAGAACTGTGCAATGTCTTTCATATACCGGGCAAGCATCCAGTGACTGTCCAGATACTCTTCGGCCTCCATCAATGCAACAGTGTGAAAGCAAATGTGATAGTACTCCCATTTCCAACACAGAGGGTGAGCTTGGTTTTACTGATTTTTTTAATACAGGAAAGATAAATCCAAAGAATATTGTTCAAAAAATATCATTGCAAAATGTAGGAATTTTGTACCTATTTTCTCCATCAATCACAGTGCCACTTAACCATATTGTAGAGCAGAAAATTCTGCTGATTCTGTTGTTTTAAATAAAATGGGAGATCTATAATCCTCAAGAGAGAAAGGCTGTTCTTAGCTTCCTTCCTGCAGAGCCAGGATTAGGACTTTTTTTTTAAACCAGAAATTCCAAATTAATTCTAAAACATATTATGGGGATTACTTCTAAATCTGAAGCAGCTGGCTAGAATAGCCTGTTTTCCCATACAAGTCAACAAGAAAAATTGTAGCACTTTCAGGGTTCGAGGTAAATGATTTACTCGTTGAAAAAGCAACTAAAATTTTGCAAATAGCAAATTTTGTTGGGCTGTTTTGGAGCTTCGTTTTTACTTCCATATCACATTAGTCTTGCTGTTAAGTCATCATAAAGTAATATCTACTTTTAATGGGGACAAACAATTTCAGTCTTTGTGGAATACCCCCTTAATAAGAAATAAGGCATAATTAAATAGGAGTTTTCAAGCTGGAGACAGTAAACCAGGGCCCCCAAATTTTTTAAACAGGGGGGCCAGTTCACGGTCCCTCAGACTGTTGGATGGCTGGACTATAGTTTTTTTTAAAACTGAACAAATTCCTATGCACTGCACACTGCACATATCTTATTTTGAAGTTAAAAAAACAAAACAGGAATAAATACAGCTTCACTGTTAATCATAATCATAATAATAAAGAGGGTTGGAAGAGACCCCTTGGGCCATTTAGTCCAACCTCCTTCTGCCTTTGTGCACCAAAAGCACTAGCAAAGCACCCCTTAATACTTAATTATTAATTAAATAATAATTAAAATACCATTATAAACAAGCAAAGCTTTGGAAGGCACACACCAGGTGAGGGAGGAGATGGGAAAGGTGTGCGCCTTTCCCTCCTACTGCACGCACCTTCCTCAGTGGAGGAGGAGGGAGCTGCCACCGCAGGGGCCGGATAAATGGCTTCAATGGACTGCATGTGGCCCCCGGGCCTTAGTTTGGGGACCCCTGTAGTAAACCTTTCTAAACTGCAGTAAAATTGGTTCTGTCATAAAAACAATACAGCGTGACCTTCTTATTCATGGGGGATGCATTCCTAAAACTATAGCGGAAACAGAAAACTGCAGATAATAGCAATCCCTATTAAAACAAACAGCTTCTGCCAGACGATACCATAGAGTCACCTGGTGGATCTAAAAAATTCCTGGAAAGGACATATTTTGTCACATGTGGGTAGGTGAAATGGTGGCTTCCAATCCCAGAGATTTGGGGGCCATACTATATAAAGTATTATTAATTCTCATTCCAAATATATGGACTTTTTAACAGCATTACTGAGATATGCCTTATGCCAGTTAATGATTTTGCTTCTATAAAGCAAGTGTTGAACTGTGAGCATTGATACTCTCTTTGAAACTCTTCAGTTTATTTTTAATACTATTTTTATTGGTGTTTTAAAAAAGAATAAATAAAAAGGAAGAATAAACAGAAGAGAAAAATAGAATATGGATGTGGGTTAGGCATATAAGTTGATCAAGTACAAAAATGTATTTCTTGGAAAATACACATTTATGTATAGCAAGATATTGTAAGATATTTCAGCCATTGAACGGTGAATGGTTAGTGTTTAGCTTTCCAAATTTGGAATATAAGTATATTTGCATCCGTAAAAATACACAGGACTTTCCCATATCTACCTATCACCAACATTTAAAACTTCATGTTAATCTTGTGACAAATCAGCATTATGAACATTTCATAAATATTAATAGCCCCCGTGGCATAGTGTATTAAAGCCTTGTGACTTGAAGGTTGGGTTGCTGACCTGAAGGCTGCCAGGTTCGAATCCCACCCAGGGAGAGCGTGGATGAGCTCCCTCTATCAGCTCCAGCTCCATGCGGGGACATAAGATAAGCCTTCCACAAGGATGGTAAAACATCAAAACATCCAGGCGTCCCCTGGGCAACGTCCTTGCAGACGGCCAATTCTCTCACTCCAGAAGCGACTTGCAGTTTCTCAAGTCGCTCCTGACACGAAAAAAATAAAAATAATAATAAAATTTTCTTTTGGCAATTTATTAGGATACATTCCATATGTGAATGAGCCATTAGATTAATAAAACTAACACCACTGTTTTTCAAACATGTTGGTGCACTTATTCAGTTGAATTGCATCCATGGTTTACATACCTCAAAAATTGAGATCATGCATTATAACAGACAAAACACAGAAAATTCATAAAGAGGAATGTTGAAACTGAAGGTCTATTTTCCTATATTAAATAAGAGACTGAATTAATATGAAATCTACTCTTATTTCAGGAAGCTAATAGGAATTTAAAGATTAGATGCCAACCACATAAGCTTAATTTAGAGCACATTAAATGGTCAGCAGTTGTTAACTACGATAGTTTACTTGTTCTTAGCACTTGTAAAAAGCATCTACAGAATGGTTGGAATGCAGAATTTTCATCTGTAAGAGCCAGCTGCTTGCATCGTACAACTATCCTGATAACGCCATATATAGTTGCCATCTGTACCTCTATCAAGTCAGAAAATATTTAGGTTTATAAGAATGGATGAAATAAAGTGGCAGCATCGTGTCACAGTGCATTATGCACTAGGTCTTGGCAAACTGCCACTGGCAATGTCAATATTATATTTGTTATTTAAAGTGAGATACTGGCAGCTTGTATTTGCAATAGCACACGTGCAATTGATATGTATTTGATATAGTACATCTGTTATTTGAAAAAGTTCTTTTGAAAAGATTTGTAAAGTACAGATGGCAGCTGAATCCAGGTTTTACAAGGTCATCTGAAATTATAGCCCTTGTAACTTTTTATCTCTTCACATGAAGGCATTGATTTCTTTATATTTATGTGCTTTGTCTTTTAAAGCCTTTTAGTAGGGAAATCAATGTGTTATTGTAAGGATACTTTGATCAGTTTCTATATGTATTAGAAAGAGAGCCGAATATACTCTGCCACAGTAGTGTGTCCACAAATCGGATCAGGCCAAAGGCCATGCAGTATATTCTTTTGGATCCCCTTGAATCCTTTGAATTTCCGTCACTGGTCTTAACTTGGAAATCTTGGCTTGAATTCATCGTTGCAGTTATGAATTTGCTACCTAGAGGTATGCAGTCATAATTTATTAGTATTCACGATCCTTCATATTCGGTAATGTAGAGAAAACAGGGATCATAGAAATCCCTCAATCCTGATTTACTAAGCAGCAACAACAGAGAACAATGGGTGCTTGTTCTTCTGCTGATGGGGGCACAGGAGAATGATGTTCCCACCCACTCCCTGCAACAGAGATCCTGCTTCAGGTTGGAGATTGCTGGCAGGAGAGGGTGGAATCATCACTCTGCAGTGTCCTGTTTTAAGAGAGAATAGACTCACATCGCTCACAGTGGCTGCTGCCCAGTAAGTGAGGATAGGGGGCGGGGAGGGAGCCAGGGACACTAACCTAACTGCATAACTAAGGTAGTTACATAGCTAATTTCCTACACAGCAGTATTTTTTTTGTCTTCAGTTCTTAGCACAAGCTTCAAAATCAGTGCTTTCCCCCTGGCTTTGTTCAAAGCTTCAGCTTATTTCTTCATGTGATATTAAGTGTGGGAGAACTGAAGTATATGACTGCAATTCCCATATATGGAGTGGGATCCAAAGAGCTACTTCTATGTGTGTAATATTTTGATGTGCTGTGTGAAACTTTTATCATTCCACCCCCTTGAATAACACTATGTAACACATTTTTTTGTTTCTGGGTTATAAATGCAATTTCCTAATTGGTTGTATCATAAAAACATGGGAAACATTTATTAAATTGCAAAAACTTTGTTTTTGCAGTCTGCACATTGAAAGGTTAAAATGGTATATTTACATCAAGGAAAATTACAAAGTTTCTAGAGTAGGCATGGAAAAACATTGGCCCTCCAGGTTCAATTCTTAACAGTAATTGTGGGAGTTGAAGTCCAAAACACCTGGAGGGCCAAAGTTTGCCCGTGCCTGTCCCATGCTGAAGAAAATAATAGTACTACCCTCAGCTACAAAAATGAAGTTTCTAGAGTATTATCAACTACTTTCAAAGTAAGTACTGCACAATTAAACAGGAAATAACAGTTTCAAACCAGGAACAGATTTTTTTCTAATTTTGTTACATAGCATAATAGGCCCAAGTATATGTCACAAACTATTTTAATTGCAAACAGATTTGTCATGTACCATGAATCCAAAGGTTTGCTGGTTACCTTTGAAGACAAAAACCTTAAAAATCAATGGAATAGTCAAGTTTGGAGGCTTTTGAGGAAAGAATACTGACTATCAGATAATTCTTTTTTTTTCATATGAGCTTTTGGGGGTTTTTCTTAGCAATTTCAAGAACAAAGCAGATATGCTTGAAAATAGTCATTGGTTTAAATCTCTGTGCAATTTCTCAATTTCAAAATTATTCTGTTTGTAGTAACTAAGCTGTGCCACTAGAAAGAGAAGTTCATACAGAGGACAGAGGGACTTATTTGGTTTTGTGCCTTTTTAAAAATTTATGTAATTATTTTGGCTTGTTTATGCCTCCACTAGAATGCAAAGATGTGAATAAAGTGGCTTATTGCCCACTGGTGCTGAAGTTCAAATTCTGCAGTCGAGCATACTTCAGACAGATGTGCTGCAAGACCTGCCAAGGACATTGACCCACAGAAACTGAAAGTGCCTTGTTATTTTCATTGTGGAAATGTGTCCATCAGAGATCGCTGCAAGTACAACCAGACGTATGTCCTTGTAAATGCATCACCCTGTGGAAAATGTAACCACTGGTCAGCCCCAGCTGACAGAATTTCAATATTATTTTAACTTCTATGAAGTGGGATTTATTCTTCCAAAGTGCTGGAGACAGAATAAGGAGGGTATGCCATAATGGAAAAATACACACATGCATACAGAGTAACTTATGGCGGAACATATGTGTACTTTTGACTAAATCCACTAGTCTTTTTACCTCCTTGGACCATTAAGATAATTGTTATAATGGACTTAGCAATGACACTGAATCCATTTGTATTTAATAGTGTTTAAAATGTAGCTGTTGTGGTTTGGTCAAACTCAAAAGAAAAGAAGAATTTTTAAAATCTTGTCATAGCTTATAATTAATAACTATTTTATCTTACTACATAGCACCATATCTTAAAGAAGTGGGCTAGGAAATATTACTTTAGAAACAAATATAAATCAGAAGTAAAAGAAATGTATTTTCATTTGTTCATCTAATTCTCTAAGAAATAATCCACATTTCCGAAGACTGCTGTGAGCCATGTCTAAAGCTATATTAAACTAGAACAATAAGGAACATTGAGCTAAGAGATGTAGATTTTCCCTAGATGCATCAAACAATAAATATAGGTTTACAGCTATCTTTCCATTTTGCAATAACATCAGAATTTCCACTAAAAGGGACTATATCTATACAATGGAAGAGTTATATACCAATTGCAAAGGTATTTCCTAATGTTTTATTGCATATATAGACATGCTAAAGGTTAATACCTTCATATTCACTGTTCTTCTTTTCAGTTAGAGAGGTCATCCATTTTTCAGATGTCTAATTAGTTTTCAGTTACAAGTGATGAACTGTAGTGGGTTTTCTGCAAATCATCCTGAAACGTACAATGGATTTTCCATTTCTCCTTCACTGAAACAATAGGGGAGCACTGATTTATGAGAGACTATGGAGAAGAATGCATCTGGATGCATCTGGTTTTGGAGATTCCTACAGAATAAACAACCAAAGAGTACATAACTTATGGGAAACTATCAAGTACCATAGTTATTATATTCACCATTTCAATATATTAATACGCTGACTTGTATTAAATGTGAAGCCAAGCTCCTTGGGTAAAATAGATTCCAGAATCCAGTGTGAGCTAATACTAATGGCCATACTTCTCCTCCATTCCCTGCTTTGTCCATGACACAACAAAGAGATAAGGAAAGTGGGTACTTGTTTATATTATTATATTGTACTTGAACACTTGCAGTTTGTAGCAGGTACTTGATGAATGTGCTTTTGTGTCCAACTTGCCTCCTTTGTTGTAGTGCAATTGAGATGATGTGAACACCACCACCTTGTATTAACACTAAAAGTCAAATGGCACTTTTATAAAAAAAAAAATAATACTCTTATTGAGACAAGCTTTTATAACATGTATATGATATCTAAATGTGTCAGTATATTTAACAAATTGCAGTAAGCCAAATGTGTTGAACAATATTTACTAATGTGAATTAACAGGAAAAACAGAATGAGAGAGAGATGGGGGAAAGGAAGTATGTGTGTGTGTGTGTGTGTGTTGTACTATGCAGGAAAAAAATACTGACAATCCATCAGTAGGGTTTTCCAAAGCTCATTCATTCATAACAATGAGATTCCTGTCATATTCTACCTCTTGACAGAATGTTTCACTTCCATTATACTTCTGAACAGGAGAATTCTGGCTAATTTGTTTACCTAGAATCATTTACTGCTCAGTTGCAATGAATAGAGCTCACTGAAATGGAAGTTTAGAAAGGAAAACTTATACACATTTTGTGAATTCCCATGTAAGCATAAGTTGCCATTGAGTGAATGTCATTTACAAATTAGTCTTTCAGAGTACAATCCTATACTTAATAACCTACTCAAATGAAAGTCCCAGTGAGTTGAGTGGGGTTTACTCTCTGGTGCGTGGTATAGGATTGCAGCCTTAGGGAAATAACTTGGTGCTAACATGCCTTGGCTGAGTAAAAAAATAAAATAAAAAGGGATAGCTATCACAAGGGCATTTTACAGGCAAGACACCACAATCTATCATATTTTGGTTTGCTCTGAGACATGAATATTTATTACTGAATGTTCCTCTTGAACTAAGAAAAAAACATGGGATTTATTGAAACAAAATTCCTTTTACCTCACAGAACATTGCCATTGCAAAAAGTGTTTCTGTAAGCACATTTTGCGCTTTTCATTGGTGCTAGAAGACCAGGGAGTCCAATGTTTACTCTGTGGCACACAGGAGCACTGAGTTTGGAATTTAAGAAGCTCCCTGGAGCAATGTTGACTTGCATTGCTAAAGGGAATGATATCCAGAATGTATTGGGATTACAAATGGACTGGCATGTAGTTCTAAGCTTAAATAAAAGCCTGAATAAAAGAGGTAAACCATTGGTTTTTCACAGCACGGGACATTGCTGCTGCTACACTATAGCCACCTATATAATCTAAGCTAAGAATATTAATATTATATTCCTAAATATTACAACAGAACCATTTGCATCGGCCACAGAAAGATGAAAAGCCTAGAATTTCAATGGTAAAATACTAAATTCACAAATAATTGCTGGTACGTATTTCCATTGGGCTATGCCACCTACCATGAGGCCTACAGTTCAAATTATTTAAATGTACACACCTAAAAATTACCCATTTTAGAGGGCTCTTAACTAATGGTAAGGATGTCACATAAATTTCCTTTACAGTACAAAAGAAAAAGAACCCTTTCTATTATTATGATTAGTTGCTTCTTATTTTATGTGCAGTATTAATGTGGTACACTGTTACATTGTTATTATTTTTATTTGCTTTTGTAAATTATATGCTAATTTATTTCCATGTTTCCTAACACTTGTTCTTACATCCCCTCATTCTGCTGCTTGTAACATTTGATGCAGTAAAATTTTACACCAGGCACAGATTTGTTTTTAACATAGATAATTTAGTAAAATAAAAACGCAACTTTAAAGAATCTGCCTTGTGGTAACAATCTGTTCACTGACATCCCTGTGCAAGAATTTTGCAAGCACAAATATTTACATCATTGAAAATACTTCTGAAAGTATATTTACTTTTCAGTTAGACAACACATCAAGTAATGTCTGTGCTGTCTCAGTCTTCTCCTTGGCTATAACTACATTAGAGCATGTTGCAGAAAGGCCATGGGATACATCACACCTAGTAGTGATGTTGTGAGTTCTTTATTCATTTCATTAAGACTCCAGTGGAGGTTTCAGGAAAATACAATTTCATTTTAACAGCATTTGCCAGTTTACAATCACTGTCTTATTCAGAGAGATCCCCCCCTCCACAGAAGAACATTAAGCTACTTCTACTCTACAGTTGTTGGGGGAGAATGGTAGATTAAGGAAATACAGTGTTCCCTCACTACTTCGCGGTTCGCTTTTCGTGTCCACGCTGTTTCGTGGTTTTTATTTGGCGTCCAAGGCACTCTCAGAATGCTTTGGACCTTAATGCTATCCAATCATAAGTGGTATCTATTTATCAAACTAACCAATTAAACAACACAAAGCAACTCACGGAGGACTAGGTTACGGCCGCGCCTGCCTTTTGCACATGTGCTCTCGCCCTGCCCCCTCTTCCAGGAAGGCTTCACTGGCTCCCCGACAATCCTGAGAGTTGCAGGTTTACA
This sequence comes from Anolis carolinensis, assembly GCF_035594765.1. NCBI lineage: Eukaryota > Metazoa > Chordata > Lepidosauria > Squamata > Anolidae > Anolis > Anolis carolinensis. Next base: position 292,479,914 of record NC_085842.1, read on the forward strand.
GCCTTCTCTGCCAAATTGCTGCTCGCCTCACCAAACTAAAACAACTACAGTGCAAAACAGGCTTGTGAAGGAGAGACAGGCCAACTAACTACTAAAATAAGGTATAAATATTAAAATAAATATAGTGTCCCTACTTCACGGATTTTCACTTATTGCGGGTGGTCCTGGAACGTAACCCCCGTGATAAGTGAGGGAACACTGTAGTCTACAATTCTAGAATATATATGATATATAAACAATTACACTCCAGCAGAGGCTGGAAAAGGTAATTTTAAAGACTACGATGCCTAGTCTCCTGGTGGATAATTCTTGGAGAGATAATTCAAAGAAACAAACCTTCAAAGCTCCACCCAGATGTATGCACTGTGATATTTGTAATGAAAGGTGATGTTAACTTTTCTGGTCAAATGTTTTAGAGAAAGAAAGCAAATTGTACTTTTGAATCAAATACTGTTGAGGTCTGCAACATTTAGTTTTATGACTCCTTTTGTTGCCCCCTACCTTGACAACTATTTCTTCTCAGCTGGCTACCTGTTCTCCATATTATTAATGAGTAAACATGGCACAGATACTGTATGTGCACAGTGAGTCACAATGCTTTATAGACTCTCTTCTTCATGTTCCTACCAAATCCTTGCATCTTTAATTTATTAAAATCGAAGCTGTTCTTTATTGTACAATAGTCAATCCTAAACTTTAAACGTATCTGTTTTATCAAGACAGATTGTCCTCATTTTATTATGATTGTAAATCTATGGAAGTTATGCAATGGGATATTTCTTTGTAAATCTTGTATCGGATGTTCTTGCATGGCTATGAATTATATCAATCATCTTAAAAATAAAGTAGCACAGCCCAAAAGTTACAACCTGTTTATTCAAGCTATCTCATTTGTGTAATGAAGAGGAAATGTCATATATCAGAACTTTGCTGCTATTGTTTATAAGTTATTTTTAATACAATATCCCAGAATCTCATTGCCAGGATATTGTTGAGAAGTACTTAGTTTGACCATGGTTTAAGTTTCTTCATTGTAGTGGTCTCAGTACTTTGCTAGATCACAATTATTACTTGAGCTTTCACTTAGATATCACAATTTGGATGTATGTATGGGGTTCCCTGGGGAGGGGTGGCACAAGAGGCTTTAGTCTAAGGAGCTTGTTAGCTATACCCTTAAACTAATAATAGACAACAAAAGGTAAAGTGCTTCTGTCACTAGATGAACTGTCAATATCCTTCTCCACAAAGGCTAAAACATCTGAATGTTGTAAACAATAACTCTACCGACTTATTAAAAGTGCTATTTTATATTAGTTTTTTTTAATGAGGTGTTGCTGTGCTATTTTACTCTCCTTGCAGCTCTTTCTTCACTCTCAACCACAGGCACAATTGTCCGTTGTATCTCCTTGAACTGTGGACTCTTCAACGTATGAAACTGGAGAAACAAGACTTGATCCGTTCCGTTTTCCTTGTATTCAGAGAGTTCTTGTAGCACCTTAGATATTAAGAGAACAAAGATGATTGCATAAACTTTCATTAACTATGTCTACTTCTGTCACGCTTATGCTACCAACTTCACCCTCTTAGTTTCTAAAGTGCTACAAGAATCCTTTGCATATTGATATCCCAGACTAGCACAGCTATGTCTTTGATTTCTTGTCTTATGTTACTATCAATCTAAAGCATTGCAAATGGATAACTTACTTAGGAGCAAATCATGTGATGTTCAGGATGTTACTGAACTTCAACACTCAGATTCATCATCATTGGCTACACAGGAAGTTTCGGATCAGAAGAAACATTTTAAGGTTGCTCTTTCAGAGCTTCCCATGGAAATTTGCTTTGCAGTTGTCCTGACATTAAAATAAGTATGCCTTGTCTTGATGTGTGCATTAAATGGAAACATCCCAGGATATCACATTTCATTATCTCACAACTCCAAATTAGTGCTATAGTGCTGGTTTGGTTCTCTATTCCACATTACCTCCATAACCCTGCTTTCCTGCTCTTTACCTTACCCAGTGTGTCTCCCGACTTTTATATTTTTATTTTTATCACAATTCCACTGTTGTAATAATATGGGGAAAAACATTTAAAAGAGCAGAAAAGAAATTGAGAAGGAAAACAACTTGTTTGAGAAACGGTCATTTGGCAGCAGTATGCCTAGAATAGACGAATCAATAGACACTGAATTAGGGTTAATAGAACTCTCCTCTAGCTGATCCTACTATGTCATCAACATCATCTATTTATTTATCACTGCACATGGTGCATTACAATTATAATAAAAAACAGTTCTTTGTTCTCTGGCTTACAATCTAATACAATTCTGGTCCAACTTACCTGTCCAAACGGATCTCCCCCTATGAGCCATCAAGAACCCTGAGATTGTCTGGGGAGGCCCTGTTCTCAGTTCCACCTACTTCGCAGGCGTGACTGGTGGGGACGAGGGACAGGCCCTTCCTAGTAACATTCAGCAGGCCCCGACCCTCTCGAGCTTTAGGAAAAATGTAAATACATGGCTTTGTGCACAAGCATTTAATGAATAAGTATTATGATCTGACATGGCCCAAACTAAGGTTTATGTACAAGGTATTTGGATGAATGGACTGAATTATTTATGTGTTTTAAACTTCTTATAATGTTTTTATCAAGTATTTAATTGATGTAATTGTGCTGTTTGATTTTATTGAATTCTGTTTTTGGGCATTGAATTTTGCCAACCCTGTCAGCCTCCTTGAGTCCCTATGGGTGAGAAAGGCAGGGCAAAAATGTTGTAAATAAATAAATAAAGGCATGCTACCAAAGGAAAAGGGAACGGCAGTGTGTAAGTGGATTAGCTTTAGCAATGTTACATCTTATCTCCCTCTGAGACCACAGTAGTCCAGTTGAGATGTAGGAAAAGCATTTCATTTGCTTCTGGGCCTATAGTCACATGTGTCTGACTACAATGGGCAAGATAAACAGCAGCTACCTCCAGGATCCCTTACTGAGGATGCTGAACAGCAAAACAGAAAAAAGGGAACATCAGATATGCCTGCTTTACAACTATATGTTAAAAGAGGATAGATCTGGTCATCAAAATGGAAATCATAAGAAAAAGGAAGAGAAAAAAAAATCATTGGATTCATTTTGAAAGAAGCCTTGGTCTCTAGAATGTTGAAAGTTTTTGTTAATTCATGCAAAATGCTTCTGACTACTAATTGTTTACTTGCTGACCTGGTTGCTCCATTTCACATGTGCACGTCTTTAATTCTGAATAAAAGCCCATTGAAACATGGTCAGGCTAATTTTCTTTCTCTTTTTTTGATATAGAAACTTATCGTTATTCTTTCCATGTCATTTCTGCCTCTGATACCAAAGTTTCTTTTAAGGAAGCAATGCCCTTTTAAGGAAGCAATGCCCAGGAACATATCTACTTCATTATCTGAGAGTTATCAGTATTTTGATGTAGGTAAAAGGTAAAGGTTTCCCCTGACGTTAAGTCCAGTCATGTCTGACTCTGGGGGTTGGTGCTCATCTCCATTTCTAAGCCGAAGAGCCGGCGTTGTCCGTAGACACCTCCAATGTCATGTGGCTGGCATGACTGCATGGAGCGCCGTTACCTTCCCGCCGGAGCGGTACCTATTGATCTACTCACATTTGCATGTTTTCGAACTGGTAGTTTGGCCGGAGCTGGAGCTAACAGCGGGCGCTCAAGCCGCTCCCGGGATTTGAACCTGGGACCTTTCAATCTGCAAGTTCAGCAGCTCAGCACTTTAACGCACTTCGCCACCGGGGCTCCTAAAAAATATGTGAGCAATAGTCAAGATATAGGCATGACTAGACTATATCCAACTCATATCAATAGATCTGCCCATTAAATCACAATCCAAGCTCATATAAATATGATCAAGCACTGCAAATATTGTAATCTGAAAGATTCAGCCTAATGACTCTTTTTTTCCCTATAATGCTATTGTTACTACATGATATTACACGACAAACTTTTGGTGTAGATAAAAACATTTCCCTTTGATTAATGCTTTTATTAATGCCTTAACAAAAAAAAAAACCTACTGAAACGGATGCCCTGATTATAGCTTTGTTGGCTGACCAGATAATCCGCTCTCAGTTCAGTGCACAAATGTGATTTACAGCAGATTTCAAAATATTTATACTTTTTCAGGGTTTCCATCATTCCCTCAGCCAGTACCCTGCTGTGTTTGAAAATGTCTGGACAGTAATTGTCATTGTTTGCAATGCTATTTTGGAAAATAGCAAGCATCATGGCATTTAGCAGAGTCAGGAATGCAATTACCAATTTTGTATACATGATCCAAGGGAACTCCTGGCTTCAGAGGCTCAAATCCCATAGGAAAAGGGTTTAATGGCAGCAAATGTTTGTTTACATTTTGTCTGTAGTTGGTCAGTAATAGGTAACTTATACTTTGGCCAAATTGGCAAAAACAACATTAGTTTAACAATTCCTTATATGTACATAAAGTGCAAAACCAAACATACAAATAAGGTCAGAATTTCTCTGGATTTTTTTCCAGAAGAATATTTGGAAACTTTCCAGATACAAAAATGATGGTAAAATGCTCCAACAGAATTCAGAGAAGATAAAGCATTCCCTCCCTCCCTCCCTCCCTCCCTCCCTCCCAAAACACAAGAAAAATCTGAGTTGTAGAAAGGGTAATGATTTACTATGGCTTTGGCAACTTTAAAATGATCCAGTCAAGAAAATAATATTGAGTGGTTTTCAAAAGGTCCATGACCATTCATTCCAATATATGGTGGATCTGTGTGGGTGACGCAGTACTAGACTTTCACTACTAATGTACAAGTACCATAACTACAGCACAGTTCTGTAGCACTAGCCCTTTGCAGGGGTTCATCCATACATAGAATGAATGCACATAAGTATCCTTGTGCAACTAACTGGCTCTGTGTAAAGGACTCTGCACAGTCATTCAGAATGTGCACTTCCTAATGACATGAGCAGAGTCATCTATTAATACAGTGGTATGGGAACACACAGACGGTCATTAAATCTACACATGGAAAGGACTATCATTACTCAGAGACCACAGGCATGTCACATTTTGAGAATAGCTGGATCCAGAGGGCAACAAGACGGGGTTATAAAAGGATAATATGTGATTTGGAAATAGGTACCCTAAAATGTCAGAATTGAGTCCTCCAGCTGTGGTTTGTTTGTTGATTTGTTCTAGAGCCCCATCCCATCTTAATGCAAGCTGACAAGTTTATTTAGCATTCAGCCAGGTGCTGTAGGCTATATTTTCGAGGAAGGAACTGGCAAAACCACCTCTTGAGTATTCCTTGCCTAAGAAAACCCTGTGAAATTCATGGGGTCACCATAAGTCGACAGGCGACTGGAAGGCACACACATAAACGTTTTGGCATGAGAAATCCATGCTTCTCTGTCAGCAAGGTTGCTGGTTTTGGACAATGCATTTCTTTCAATGCAAAGCTACATCTTGGCAACTAGTCTGTCTTCCCCACCTGCTTCTCACTTCAGTATTTGTCTTAGTACACTATAACTAGCTCAATAGTCTGACTGGGATACTGAAGAGATTATTCAAAGTCTATCTAACAAGCTGGAAGGCTCCAATTAACATGAGGAATAGCTTGACTGTGGTCCTGGAATTATTTTGGACACTTGTACTGTTATTTATTTTTATTACATTTATACCTCGCTTTATCTCACCCCGAAGGGTGAGATACAAACAAACGTACAATACATTAAAATCAAGTATTAAAATATTTTATTATTGTATTATTGGACCGGTACCTCACAAACATGCCACTGATGCTAAAGTCAGCACCTGTCAACAGTTGAAGGAAAAGTGGAAATAATTCAAAATTTTAGCAGCCTATATATTTTAGACTTTATATTTCTAGGCACGAAGATCACTGCAGATGCAGACTGTAGCCAGGAAATCAGAAGACGTTTACTTCTTGGGAGGAGAGCAATGGCCAACCTTGACAAAATAGTGAAGAGCAGAGACATCACACTGGCCACGAAGGTCCGCATAGTCAAAGCAATGGTATTCCCCATAGTAATATATGGATGTGAGAGCTAGACCATAAGGAAGACTGAGCGAAGGAAGATAGACGCTTTTGAACTCTGGTGCTGGAGGAAAATCCTGAGAGTGCCCTGGACCGCAAGAAGATCCAACCAGTCCATCCTCCAGGAAATAATGCCCGGCTGCTCACTGGAGGGAAGGATAGTAAAGGCAAAGCTGAAGTATTTTGGCCACATCATGAGGAGACAGGAAAGCTTGGAAAAGATCACGATGCTGGGGAAAATGGAAGGAAAAAGAAAGAGAGACCGACCAAGGGCAAGATGGATGGACGGTACCCTTGAAGTGACTGGCTCGACCTTGAAGGAACTCGGGGCAGTGACGGCTGACAAGGAGCTCTGGCGTGGACTGGTCCATGATGTCACGAAGAGTCGAAAATGACTGAACGAGTGAGACGACGATGAGCAGCCTTGTTTGTTGGGCTATATGGAGTTGGTAATACAATTAACAAAATGACAGAAATTATCGAAAACATTACTTCGAGAAAATGTTTTAGGGGCACCGGTTTGAAGCTAAGATTGCTAAAAGTGCTCTGAAGTATGGTCTGAATGTCACCAGCTGTCATAAAGCGTGGAGTCTTACAGTTTGTTCAATGAAATTCGTTATTGATCTGCATCTCTCTTTTATTTCTGGCTTGTTTGCTAAAGGTTTATAAGGAGTAATTTGGTAAGAAGATCCGGATTCACTGCAAGTGCTGCAATAAATTGATAGCTACAAGTCCAGTCAGTAAATTAAGGATGGATAATGCTTAAATAAAGTTTTAGAGCTTCTGAGCAAATGCAGAATGGTTTTTTCTGCATTGCTGCATCTGTTCTGCCTTTCCATCCTCAATCAGTTTACAGTGATCAATGGCAGAAGCATGTATTTTGCATGTAGGAACCAGGATTTCCAAATTCTATTGGTGATATCTTCAGTCTGAACAATTAGATGTTTAACACACTATCCTTGGCATGAGTCTTACCTTGACTACTTCAAACATTTTTCTTCTATACAGATGGCGGGCAGCGATATTTTAGATCTAAAAGACCATATATCCAGAAAGGGCCCTTCTGCTTGATCTCCCTCTAGCCCAATCCATTTTATTTTCTTTTTCCATTCTTTCATTGCTATTTCTTTTTGACCGGTGCCACTGGTTTGCTTTACCCCTCCTGCCAGATTAATCTCTGTAACATCACAGGCCATATTTCCACCCATCTTCATACTTTTTTTTTCATGATGCAGCAAGCCCCTGCTCAAAACATCCTCATCCGGTAGCCATTCAGCCTCTTTTTGAAGTTCTCCAAAGGAGATCCTACCATCTCCCAAAGCAGTTAGTTCCACACTGAAGAGAAATGGTCCCAGGACAGAACTGTGAGGCAATCCATTTGAGACTTACTTCCAGCTTGAAATGCAGCCATTGATGGCAACTAGTTTTCCAACTAATTATAGGCCATTTGTCGGTGTCCCTAGTTGTTCCATCTTTAATCAGTTTACTAGTCAAAATATTATGCGGCCTTACTAAATACTTTACAGAAATCTATATAAATGACATCCACAGCGTTCCTGCCATTAGCTAAACTAGTGACCTAATTTATATTTATTATTAGCTTGGCAGAATTCATTGTTGATAAACCCATGCTGTCACCTATTGATCATTGTATTGTCATCTAGATACTTGCAGACACAGTTTTGTATAATCCATTATATTAAAAAAAAAGCTTGAGCCAGGAAAGAGTGGGATTATATTCCAACCCATCCTACTATAGTGTATATGCCTGCCCATAATAGACAAAGTAAGTAGCAAGTAGTCACTCAAAGATGTAAAAATTACTGCATAAGCAATTAATCTCGATGATGCTAGGTGTTGCTCAAGCAGAGATATCAGAAGTATAGAAAACAGTGGATGGTCCATCAGGAGGTGGATTATAGACTGTGGAGTCATTGCAGAAAAATTGACCTCTTATGTTCACCTGAATGGATGAGAAATTAAAATGAATTATTAAACATTATTGTTATGAGTTATGTATGTGTTCAAGTTGCCTATTGACTTATGGTGACTTTGATTTTAATAGCGTTTTTTGGGCAAGGAATCCTCAGAGATGGTTTGCCATGTCCTTCCCCTGAAATATAGCAATCCAGCACCTAGTATCTGTTGGCAGTCTCCCATTCAGGTACTAACCAGGGCCTAAGTACCCTGAAGGCACCAGACCCCGTTTGATTTTGGAAGCTAAGGTAAGCCCTGGTTAGAACTGGGAATTCCAAGGAATACCAGGTTGGCTATATTCCAAAGGAAGAAATGAGCAAAACCACCGCTGAGGATTCCTTGCCTGAGAAAACATTTATGGCTTTTTTGAGGTTACCATGAGTCAACTGGCAACTTTAAGGCACACATCAGATGTTACAGATGGACCCATTTTATGGCCTGTAGCTGGATCCGGGTATCTCACTATTTTCAAAACAATTATCTCCATCCAAAGACAGCTCTTCTTTAATGGCACTCTTCCAGACAGAATATCTGTATAGAAAAACAAACTAAGCTTCATAGGAAAACTTTGGAAAAGGCATAGAACCCGTTGAGTATTCTGCATTAGAAGCTCTGCAGACTCTTAAGAAGCTATTTGGCAAACCAGAACCATATCAGGATGTTTAGAAGGTGCAAGATGAAGCCTAACTCTCTGTTTCCAATTATTTCTTTATCTCTCCTCTATCCTCCTAGTTACCTCAGTGTTTTCTTAGCTGACAGCCATTATGGTTTAGGATTGTGAGGATAAATGCAAAACTTAACAAATTATAAATATCCTGTTTCAAGATGTGTTATCACCCACTGAAAAAGAAATGGCAACTATAGATTGAGACTTTTGACAGTTTGTCTCATTTGGAGGCTTCCTTTTATTTTGTATTTTTCAAAAGGAAATCATACATGGTCAAGAGTTAGAGAGACTCTATTGGTGCAAAGGCTAATGCTTCTCTTTCAGAAACCCTATCCTTTGAAGTTAAATTCAAGTTGACACGGAAAGCTGTCAGAAAGGAAAGAAAACCTCAAATGAACAATAGGCGAAAGGAAAGCGGAGTTGTGAAACAGCAGGCAATAACTCCCCACAAATTATTTCGGTTTTGCTTGTTCTCTAGCTGGGTCAGCAGAACATGAAGAATTAATAGTCAAAAGGAAGCAAAATAAAGCAAACCTCAACTATATCCGAAATATTTAAGTTTGGTTTGTTTAATTTTTTCCTTTCCTATCTTAAGGAATAGTAGAGAAAAGGCTACTGCTACGTCTAGTGCAAGATTGTTCCTAGTGATAATTTTCAGATACCTACATTAAGGAAAACACACTTCTACACTGGCTATGATGATGGCAGCTGGGTTGTGATGTACAATTAGCACTAACAATGATGGTGTAAGTTGCTATAATCAGTTGTTACAGTCAATAGTAACAAGTTCTTTATGTGCACAGTGCAAGAGATGGTGTAAGATCAAAAATTAGCTCAGTATGGATTTCATTTCCTCTGTGTTAAGTGTGTACTGTGACTTCATGTGTTCATTGGAAAGTTGTGATTCATAGTAGTTCCCCTTTTAGTACAGGCATGAAGCTCTCTCAGAACTTTCCTATCCTGAGTCCTCTCAGGTCAAAGAAGAGGCAGAGTCAGTGGGGCCCTTTGTCACTGAAATGTACTTGCACCATGGTTGAGTAGCTCAGTGCTCTCCCATCCTCCTCAAGGGCCATGAGTCGGCAAAACTGCCCTGACAACTGCCAGCTGGAGGACCATCTTTACTACTTGCCACTCTGTGTCCAATCTGAGACAGAAAGCATGGCATTACCTCTAGAGCAGTAGTTTTCAACCTGGGGTCACCAAATGTTTTTGGCCTTCAACTCCCAGAAATCCCAACAGCTGGTAAACTGGCTGGGATTTCTGGGAATTGTAGGCCAAAAACATCTGGGGACCCCAGGTTGAGAACCACTGGAGGACTAGTGGAGGAACTTTGCTCCCTCATCCCTCCAAGACACATAAAACATTCAGTAGTGACCTAGTCTCCTGCCAACCTAGCAGTTCGAAAACATGCAAATGTGAGTAGATCAATAGGTACTGCTCCGGCGGGAAGGTAACGGCGCTCCATGCAGTCATGCCAGCCACATGACACTGGAGGTGTCTACGGACAACGCCGGCTCTTCAGCTTAGAAATGGAGATGAGCACCAACCCCCAGAGTCGGTCATGACTGGACTTAACGTCAGGGGAAACCTTTACCTTTACCTAGTGACCCAGTACTTCTTACACTGACCTATTATGTAGAGATTTTACCGGCATTATGTTTGAGACACACCTTGGACAACAGAATGAAAAGTTTGAAAGACCACTGACAATCTTAGGCCCAATTTAACAAAATGACCTCTGAAGATTGATCCATTTCTACACTGTCAATTTCTGTTGGTGCCCTACGCTGTTGAACTCACCAACCAACTATAGTATGCCAAAAGTGAAAGCTAAGAAGGTTTAACAAAATGCTGAAGCCTGCTATGCCTGCTAAATTCAAATGTTAGCTTAGAAAAATGAATTGGAAAAATCAAATACAGTATATTGTTACATACTATATAAATTAATAGTAAACCGTCTGACGAATCAACTCTCAAGGTGTGAAGCACAGTCTCCAAGCTCTGAGCATACCACAGAACCCTGATGCTGTGTTTGGACCATCCTGCTTCTGTCATACAAACAAAGCCCATCAACAATGGAGGCATGATTGGTAAGACAGGGTCAAAATTGCAGCAATTGTCCTGGAAATACAGTAGAGTCTCACTTATCCAACACTCGCTTATCCAACGTTCTGGATTATCCAACGCATTTTTGTAGTCAATGTTTTCAATACATTGTGATATTTTAGTGCTAAATTCGTAAATACAGTAATTACTACATAGCATTGCTGCGTATTGAACTACTTTTTCTGTCAAATTTGTTGTATAACATGATGTTTTGGTGCTTAATTTGTAAAATCATAGTCTAATTTGATGTGTAATAGACTTTTCCTTAATCCCTCCTTATTATCCAACATATTCGCTTATCCAACATTCTGCCGGCCCGTTTATGTTGGATAAGTGAGACTCTACTGTAGTTAATACTGATTATATGAATTAAAATATGTTGGTCAGGCTAGCCAGGAGTTTTGCTACTGGGAGGGGTGTGTGGCAAAATTTGGATCTTTCTCCTTGAAATAATAATTCCAACCATCCAGAGCCAGTCCAACAATGAGGCGAATTAAGCGGTCGCTTCGGGCGCAAAACATACGGGGGCACAATCAAGACTGCTTTTTCTGTTTATTTCTTGTAAAACATGATGTTTTGGTGCTTAATTTGTAAAATCTTAATGTAATTTGATGTTTAATAGGCTTTTCCTTAATCCCTCATTATGCAACATTTTTGCTTATCCAACACTTTTATTTTTCAGTGATTGGTTTGGGGGGGGGGGGCGCCAAAATTCTGTTCGCCTACACTTGAAAAATACCTAGGGCCGGCTCTGCAACCATCCCATAAATTTTCTCCTCAATCCCCAAATTTTTAGCATTGCAGCATCTTAAAACATTCATTAGGTATTATAAAAATACAGTTGAGGTCTCCAAAAAAGGAGCAATCAAAGGTACCAAAGGAATGCAAACAGGGCAGATACAAGAGTTGTATGTGTGAATAATTTTCAGTGTCTCATTTTCTGCAATACTAGAAATTGTGTGACCGAAGGAAAATTTCAATCGGAGGGGGCAACAGCACAGGGAAAAGGGGATGGGTGGCCCTCTTCCTTCTCCCTGGTCACAGGGCTGCCTTTGCTGAATTATTGTTGTTGTTACCTTGCTTTGCTCTCTTAAACGAGATTCGAAGCGGCTTTGCTTTCTGCTGCAGTCTAGTGACAGGGAAGGTAAGATGATAGTCCATAGGGCTCAACAACTTTTGACCAGGTTGGATGGGTAAATGCTGTTTCGCTGCTGTTGTGGGTCAAACACGGAGTGTGTGGCAACCACTGAAGCCAATCTGAAGTATTACTGCTCCAGACCCGTTATGAATTAAGCAGCCAATGTACATAAAATCCTGAATCTCAAAAAATTAGAATCCAGATAAACACGCAAACCATTGAACAACAGACACAAATCATTAAAGTCCATCACATTACATAAGGTCTGTTTCCTCTTTTAAAAAAAATCAATTATCAAAGAGTAGCCCAAATGAAAATGTTGTCACCTGTCTGCAAAAAGGTAGTAAGGAGGTTGCCAGTTAAACGTCCAACGGTTTCACTGCGGCCACAGGAGGCTGAAATTAGACCGTGATCTCACCTTTTACACAGAAAGGAGCCAATGTTTCTGAATTGTCACTACTGTCTGATGATGTTGTGATGTTTATGACAGCAGCCCATATAATAAAAGTACCCTTTTCATTGAAGTTAATGAGACAATACTACGTCAGATCAAAGTGCCTTGGCTTAAGCCTCGAGGAGTAAAATCTAACAAAGGGAATAAGGTTGCTCCTAAATGTTTGAGCTATCTAGCCAGAGGGCTGCTCATTGATCCTTCCTTTTAGTAACCAGTGTTTGTTTAAATCATGTGGTGATTTTTTGACACCAATAGCAGACAAGCAGCCAGTTGTTTCGGCAGCATTAATTACTTGTGGGACTGCAACCTCAGGGGATGGCCATCAAATTGGGCCACACAAGTTAAATCTTGACTTCCTGATTAAGATCAACACATATTAGCAGGGGAAATTTTTTAAAAGTTTGAAGAAGTTACAGTAAATCCAGACAAACTGCGGTGTATACAGTTTGCATAAAAGCTATTTGCAGAATATTTGCTTGTACTCTACCAGTCTATGGTTCTCATTTCCATAAACACAATAATGAAAAATAAAACCAAAATCAAAAATCTTTAAGCAACTTAGATCTTAAAGCCTGAATCCTATTGGTCATTCTAATTAGAACAGAGACATTGAACCAACACTAATGTAGAGTCCATTGATTCAATAGAGCAACTCTAATTGGGTCTAGTTGAGTCTCCTTGTGGAGAGAGAAAGTGGGGTATAATTAAACATAAGCATAACAACAATCACCACCACCACCAGAGTCTGGGTGTAAATGCATATTATAGCATGAGGCTTTATGAAATGCAACCGCAAAGTTGTAGTCCAGAAAAATGCAGCCCCTTGTAATGGCTTATTTTATTGTACTGATATAGGTATCCAGAAATTCAGGTGTCTAAATATACTACAAAGAACAAAGACCAGGGATGGGTTAGTTGCAGATTCCTGAACTAATTAAGCAGGAAATGTAATAACAAGCAATAAATGCTAGTGATATAACAATAACAATGGGTACAGCTATAGTATCATGCTGAAAAATGAACATTCCTGGTAGCCCAATTGCCAACTTTCATTTATCTGTGTAGCCAGTCTAATATGCACCTTTTTCTGACTGTGAAAAATTAGCAAGAAGGAGTCTGAAATCTTCCTCTGAAGCTTTAGTGATTAAAAAAATAGCAGTTGGCGCATGATTTATAATATGGGGCTTTGCTGTTTTTCAAGCCCCAAGCAAGAGATGATTATGGGTCTATACAAGGCATCAGCTATAGGAAGCTTTGCACACCTGTGATCATCTCCATAGACTCTGTCTTTCTTAAGTGCAGCTGAAGGTTTTGAAGTTATATTTCCCTGCCGCCCTCGCTCTACCCCTAGGCTCAGATGACCCCTGGATGACATGGCCTGACCTGGGAGAATGTGAGAAGCCAGAACGCTGTGAGAAGAGAACTGATCAAGGCAAGGGTATTAGTGAAATGAATCTGAAGATAGTATCTAAATGAACTGCCTTCTTAGTAGTTATGCTGAGGAGGTGTCGCTTACACCTGGATGCTATTCTCCAACAGACAGGGCCACCTTGAGGTATTTTGGTGCTCCAGGCAAGGGATAATTCTGGCACAAACACACACACAGCCCATGCCACTGGTCTTTGTTACTGAACAGCACCGAACAGATTGCAATGACTCGTTGTTTAAAACATCCTTCAGTGTAGCTCCTTCTGTTGGCCAGGACTGAATCAAAACCTTTCACTGCCTGAGGTAGAACAGGAAATGGTGCTGTTTCCTATTTCAACAGTTACTTCATTTAATCTAGTGTACCATTAACTTCTGTCTTTCTTACTCACACAAATATAGCATTATATATCCTATTTCAATGGCCCTGGTTCCATTGTATGGAATCATAGCACCTGTAGTTTTGTCAGATGTTCCGATTTCTCAGAAAGAGATTTCTGGTGCATCCCCAAACTAGAAAGCCCAGAATTGCAGAGGATGCAGAGGACCTAAAATGACAAAAAGTGCTATAATTGTGTAGTGTGTAAGAGACTAGGGTTGTAACATCCTTTCCCCTGAGATTTCAGGACCAAAAACTTCAATTGGGATAAACTGATTGTGGAAATCAGCATGAGGCCATGATTTATTTAATATAATTTTAACACAATCATTGTTTGTTTTCATTCAGTTTTTCATAAGTCCCTTTGAGATATTTGGCTGTAGCGTGGAATATCAATATTTTAATGAATAAAAAAGAAAGGAGGGAAATCTGTGGTTATCTGCAAAAGCTTCCTCACAAAAATCTTTTGGCTTTTTCCCACTACAAAATTGTTCAATCACTATTTCTGGAGACTCCAAAAGCAGCAGCTCACTGTATTCTCATTCCACGTGCCCAAGTTGTAACTAGGAATGACTTGTATTTCAATTTTTAAAACATAAAATGACATGGTGCAGCTCATGGCAGTGGTGAAAATTGGCTCTCAGATTCTCTGATGTATGACTTAGACTGGATCTACACTGCCATATGATCCAGATTATCAAGTCAGATAATCTATAGTATCTGCTTTGAATATGAGTCTGCACTGCCATATAATCCAGTTCAAAGCAGATAATCTGGATTTCATATAGCAGTATAGATCCAGCCTTAGGCTCCAGTGAGGTGATAA
This sequence comes from Anolis carolinensis, assembly GCF_035594765.1. Classification (NCBI taxonomy): domain Eukaryota; kingdom Metazoa; phylum Chordata; class Lepidosauria; order Squamata; family Anolidae; genus Anolis; species Anolis carolinensis. The sequence goes on from NC_085842.1 coordinate 292,494,961, forward strand.
CATGTAGCATCTATCTAGGAGAGATGCTCCTTTCTATGGTGAAAAATATCTGGTTGTTATCGGATGTACTTTTTCTCATCTATGCATCTTCCATTTAGCATCTTTGTGTTGAGAATAGTCACTGGGTTTAATTTGCAAATCTGATTGTTGATGAATATATCTCTAAGAAAATTCCAAGGAGGAAAGAAAACAAATTAATTGCAAGGGAATTTACGCAATCTTTAATGGCTAGTTTGAATCTTATTATTGAATGTTCAGGCAGACACATATGGATGGAAATGGCCTTTGAAGATACTCCCGGTCTGAGACCATTTAGGGCTATAAAGGTTTAGGTAAAAGTTTAGAATTAACAGCATAAACCATTCTGAAATAAAATGTTGAATTTACTAATACAGATTATTATGAGTGGCTGAATACCAAAAGTCATTGTTGATGAAACTATGGCTGGAGAGCCAACAGATGCTCCTATTTAAACAATTAGGAACAGCTTTCTTCTTTTATCTCTAAATAGGCCGTTAAAGCTTCCATGATTCCTTGTTTTTCAAAATGTCCCCTTTTCAAATTTACTTATCTAAAACTTTCTTTAAATGTTTGTTTGGTGTTGTTTCCTCAATCAGTCTTGATATTTCACCAATGCATTCTATTCAGCGACTCTTTCCTTCTTCCTATCTTTACTCAGGGTCAACAACACACCCACAGTATCTCTCCAGTCTTGTTTTATGAATAAGTTGTCACAAATATTTTGACTAAAAGATGCACTTTGTTGCTTGCCTGCACTCACAATTTGGTGGTTTAAACCTTCTGGCTCCAGTACTTTGTCAGCTTTCAGTAGTTCTAATTGCTTCCTTATCTGCTGTAGCATGAAGGGGAAGCCTTTCAACAGTTCACTCCCCAAAGCTTAGGAAAACAAGCCCGAATTACTAGGCCTCTTATCTCTTTTCCCTTTGTGTGTTCTGACATGAGGAAATCATTCAGACTCTCAGAAAAATATCAATCTATCACTAAGTAAATTCCCACTTTGATCTCCACACTGTATCTTAGGTTTTTGGTGTGCTTCACTGTTGATTTTTCCTCCCGTGCTATTTGTTCATTTTCCAGGCTACTAAATTCCCTGTTTACACTCTTGTCTCTTCAAATACTATTCTCTTCCTAACTGGAAATCTTACATTTATCATGTGTTACTTCCCTTTAAATTTCGTCCTTAATCTTAAACCCAATGCTTTGTTGTCCATGGTTTGCTTTACCTTAATTATAACATAACTATAAAAAGCACCCAGTCAAATTTAAACGGCTAATTTTAAGTTTACATTTTATTTGTATTTTATTACCATTATATTATTATTATTATATTATTCATTATTCATGACTACATTGAAACTAGAATAGAGAGAAATCAGCGTGGAAACTGCAAGAGGTACCATAGATTGTTGTACATGGAAATAATGGTAGTAAATAGTTTTTGATTTATTAATTACAGTTATATATTACAATTATACATTTTTGTTATTTAAACTATACATATTGCGAAATCATGCTTTTTTTCTCAAAGTGACACAACACCCAAGTCATGCTAGGTTTTTTGGTGAATTTTGACACACCAAGCGCAAAAGCTTGCCCATCATTGGCTTACATTATAGAAAGCGTTCGTCTCACGGCTGGTACTTACCTCACCTCACAGCTTAGTACCTACCTTACCTTATAGTTTCCCCATAGTTTATGTGCTTACCTCATATAGTCTTTATAGCCTTCATTCTATCAATATACTTTTATTTCTTTATAATTTCAGTGATTTTACCTCATATTATTTCTAATACAGTAAAAGGTTTATTTTCTGTTTAGTTAAACTCAATCTAACTTTGTTTTCTATTATATGTTTCTGATTCAACATTCAAGATTCCTGCTTGAAATTACCATTTCCCGTGTTCAATAAACAAATTTTTGGTTATCTGTAACCAGCTTCAAGAGTGTTTACTTTAAGGTTTGAGGTATAATAAAGGGTAAACCGAACGCTGCTTGGGTAGCCAGACACATAGCCTTTCTTTCCCCCAGTGTTCCGTCACAGGTTGTCTCGGTAGTATTTAATGAATGCAATGAAGCCACATGTCAAGTCTATTGATTGGATTCTGATTTAGATTTCGCTGGAATATAGTTACTACAATCATCCATGGCTTGAACATACATTTTTTTAAAAAATCTAAAAAACAAACCTTGAACTTGCCATATTATATAAGGGACCATTTTACTATACCATTATATAATAATAATAATAATAATAATAATAATAATAATAATAATAATAATGATGATGATGATGATGATGATGATGATGATGATGATGGAAAAACGGAAACTGAAATCCAGTCTCTGACTAACACTGTCCGAATTTTTAGCACTGATATCAACATGGAGTTTGGCTTGGACAAATGTTCGACAGTAGCATTGAAGAAGGGAAAAATCATTGAAAGTGAGGGCATAAATATGCCTAATGGCCAAACAATAAAGTGTCACCAGCCAGAGGCCTATAAATATCTGGGCATATTACAGCTGGACAACATCAAGCATGAACATGTGAAGACTGTGGTCAGCAAAGAATACACACAAAGGGTCAGAAAAATTCTCAAAAGCAAGCTCAATGGAGGCAACACCATCAAGTCCATAAACACCTGGGCCATACCTGTCATAAGATATACTGCTGGCATCATAAACTGGACACAGATGGAACTGGACAATTTGGACAGAAAAACAAGAAAACTCATGACCATTCATCATTCACTGCACCCTCGCAGTGATGTTGACCGGCTCTATCTGCCTAGAAGCTCAGGGGGCAGAGGACTCTTACAAGTAAAACAAACAGTCAAAGAAGAAGAACATGCCCTGGCAGAATATGTAAAGCAAAGTGAAGAACCTGCTTTGATTGAAGTCAAAAATCAGAAACTCCTCAAAGCACAGCAGACAAAAAACCAATACAAGAAAACCACACTACAAACTAGAGCTGACAGCTGGCACAACAAAACATTGCATGGAAAGTTCCTTGACAAAACTGAAGGAAAAGCTGATAAGGAGAAGACCTGGCTCTGGCTCACGAATGGGACCCTGAAGAAGGAGACAGAAGGCCTGATCCTTGCAGCCCAGGAGCAAGCCATTAGAACAAATGCAATTAAGGCCAAGATCGAAAAATCAGCTGTTGACCCAAAATGCAGACTGTGCAAGGAAACAGATGAAACCATTGATCATATCCTCAGCTGCTGTAAGAAAATTGCACAGACAGACTACAAACAGAGGCACAACTATATGACCCAAATGATTCATTGGAACTTATGCCTCAAGTACCACCTCCCAGCAGCAAAGAACTGGTGGGATCACAAACCTGCAAAAGTATTGGAAAATGAGCACACAAAGATACTGTGGGATTTCCAAATCCAGACTGACAAAGTTCTGGAACACAACACACCAGACATCACAGTTGCGGAAAAGAAAAAGGTTTGGATCATTGATGTCGCCATCCCAGGTGACAGTCGCATTGACAAAAAACAACAGGAAAAACTCAGCCGCTATCAGGACCTCAAGATTGAACTTCAAAGACTCTGGCTAAACCAGTTCAGGTGGTCCCCGTGGTGATGGGCACATTGGGTGCCGTGCCAAAAGATCTCAGCCGGCATTTGGAAACAATAGACATTGACAAAATTACGATCTGCCAGCTGCAAAAGGCCACCCTACTGGGATCTGCGCCCATCATCCGAAAATACATCACACAGTCCTAGACACTTGGGAAGTGTTCGACTTGTGATTTTGTGATATGAAATCCAGCATATCTATCTTGTTTGCTGTGTCATCATAATAATAATAATAATAATAATAATAATAATAATAATAATAATAAGGTTTTAATTGTTACCTGGTTGTCTTCTCAGCTTGAGGCAGTGCACAACACAGTTGAAACACATCAACATAAAATCCATACAATAAAATACATATGGTACAAAGATTAAAACACAGCAGCAGTAATAGAATATAAATTTCAAATTAGTGGTTTAATATTGACTGGGTAATTGACTGCCAGAAGATAATTGTGTGCGTGTGTATGCAGGTCTGTAGCGAGGGGGGGGGGGGGGGTTAGGGGTTCAACCCCCCCCCCCCCCTGAAAATTTTCAGTTAATAAAAAAAACCTGGTTTACTCATGAATTTTAACTGGTTAACCAAATCCCCATGCTAAAGCTATGAGACTCAAAATACTAAGAGTCCCTCCAGGCACTATCTCAAGCAGATATTGACAGGTTTGTAGCGGGGGTGGGGGGTGCTAGGGGTTCAACCCCCCCCCCCGGAAATTTTCAGTTAATAAAAAAAACCTGGTTTACTCATGAATTTTAACTGGTTAACCAAATCCCCATGCTAAAGCTATGAGACTCAAAATACTAAGAGTCCCTCCAGGCACTATCTCAAGCAGATATTGACAGGTTTGTAGCGGGGGTGGGGGGTGCTAGGGGTTCAACCCCCCCCCCCCCGGAAATTTTTTTCTGGCTACGGCCCTGTGTGTATGTATACACACACACACACACACACACACATTTACATGGACTTGAACATCCATGGATTTTGGCATCCCCAGGAGCCCAGGAACCAAATCACAGCAGAAACCAAGGGCCCACTATGAGTAAATTCAATTCACATTTATTAGAAATTTATGACTAAGAAGGATACTTGTACCTTCACACAATTTAAAAGTGGAGATTGTCTATAGTTTTCCCACATTTTTCAGACTAATTTGTTATGAAACTATTAAAGTAACAGATGGTTAACCTGTGTCGAGTGATCTTCCATATAAGTTCCTTGAATCCTTCAAACTGTTCCCCTTTGTTTCAGACACACCTCGTGACAATATTTCAGCCAAGTTCACGTTGAGCTGCTATTTCAACTATGTGTCCATCTTCCTTTCCAGCTTGTGAGGTCTCCTCTTATACTTCTGTTTATCCATGTCCTGTTTGCTGTAGCCCAATAAATCTGCAGACAGGATCACTTGGAAGCTGCTGGATTTTGAAAGAATGCCCCTGGGAACAGTAACATCCTGTAGCATATGGGAGTGCTTTGCTACTGTGTGGATATTGGAATCACAGGCACTTTGAGAGTGAAATCCAGCTCCTTGTTCTTGGCTCCGCACATGTATATTCTGAAAAAAAGAGAGGACTGGTATGTTTCCTGTAATCAGTCAAGCCAGCATCTTCAGACAGCAGTAACTGCAGAAGGTTTTTATGATGTCCTTTTAACTAATAAGATTCGTGTCAGTTCAACGTTGATATCGAAATCAGATATTTGACGAAAACTATTTCCTGACCTAACATTTTTGAGTTTTTCTGTTTTTTTTACAAACTAAAATAACTAGAAATGTCATCGCCAAAAAAGCATAAATAAAATAAAGTAGCATACCTACATCCATCAGTTTACAACGATACATCTATTAAAATTCAAGCATTCTCCTATATGGAGAATGGATGGCTCAGTGGCTAGCTGGCTGGCTGGCCCAGTTTTTTGAAGGAAACTTTGTACCACATTGTCAACTAAAATGTGACCAGGTAATAAAAGATAGAGCTATTTTCTTCTTCCTAAAGCCATTACAAAAATTATGTTATATTGTTTGTAGATTTGACAATGAAGATGGTGGACTCCTCTTGAAATAGATAGCATTCCTTCAATAGGAAGGTCACACTTTTATTGATTACTCCCAAGTAGGACTGGTCTAGCATTGATCTAAATCTCGTCATCTGCCGAACTGCCTCCAAGTCAATTGTGAGCATTTTATCAACCTTTTGAGTTTGCCTGGAATGATAAGAATGGGGTTCAAAGCTACTGCATTGTTCTCCAGGTGCTTGGAAGTGCGGTTATACCTATTTTATATACTTATATACCCAGGATGGAGTATAGCAAGCCCAAGTCCCTTAAGACAGTCGTTCTCAACTTGTGGATCCCCAAATGTTTTGGCCTCCAACTCCCAGAAATCCTAACAGCTGGTAAACTGGCTGGGATTTCTGGGAGTTGTAGGCCAAAACACCTGGGGACCATCAGGTTGAGAACCGGTAGTATGATAATAATAACAAATGCATTTGTAAAATGTATTCATGATTACAATAATTACAGTCACAATTGCCACAATCACATATGTCGGCTCAAAACAGCCAGCAGCTGACCCACAGTTTATATAACTCTATGCTCTATGCTATATTTCAGAGCAAGGAAAATGCAAAATCATTTTTGAGTATTCCTTGTCTAAGAAAGTCCTATGGGACCATATAAGTCTACAGGCAACTAATACTCACAAGCTTTCTCAAGTAACAGTTGTGATTCAAGATGCAGTATGAAACAAACTTTAATTCAATGTTAATTCAAAACATTACTATATTGCAATGATATTATATGACCAACTAATACTATCACATTTTATAAGAATGTGGGGCCAGGAAACTCATGGAGTCTGCAGGTAGACTGCAGTTTTTCAAACCATTCTCCTTTGTGCCCACATTTATTCTCTGCTCTTGACTGGAAAAGACAGACAATGAACAACAAATTCAAGTTGAAAATTGCAAGACACCAAATTGTGTACTATATACCAGACTGCTTGCTTATGTGGTAAACCACACCACGCCAGCCATAGCAAATGTTTTACAAGAAACCACTGCAAAGACATTCTCTAGCTGGGTGGCCCTTGGGCAAGTCTCCAGATCTGTCTACACAGGTTGTGGTTAAAACTTTGACACACAGACATACACAGAGGTTCCTAGACTCTTCCTAGGGCTGAAGTACAAAAAGGAAGAAAGGAGCATTAGGCATGGTTATGCCCCATAAGTGTTGTCCTTTAGCCATATTTGTCTGTGGTTTACTGCACAGAAATTGTATTGGAATATCAGAAAGAGCCTAGAAACAGTTGGTTATGAGCTGTTGCTCAGAGGCAGGATGCATGTTTTGCATGAAGAAAGCTCGAAGGTCAACCCCAGTCATCTGAAGACAAGACATGAACTATACCGTTCTCTGGATCCCTAAAAAGTTGCTAGTCAGTATGGCTGTTATGGATGAATGGGAACTTGCTATGTTTTATATCTCTCTGCCTTTTTCCACCAACCCCCAACTGGATATTCTTTAGTTTCTAAAACATAGACTGTTTGTTATAAAAGATATACTGTAGAATACACTCTTTTCTGGCAACCTACATGTTTCTCCCTAGTTTCTTCTTTAAAGAGCGATCATCCACAGTGTCCTTAGCAGAACAGAGCAGGTTTTCTATTCTATTTGGACTTGTGCTTAATTATCTGTTTACTGCAGAATCTTATTGGTGGAAGAGATCTGTGGTCTGAAACATTGGCCAGATAACACTGAGGGCTTTATCACATCAACCTATTGTTTTGCAGCAATCACGTTGTGGAAGCAAACTGAAAAATTAGTATTACGTTTCTCTGCAACCATGCTATGGCGCTGCTTGGAGGCTGTACAGTCCTATAATCCCTCTTCCAGACTGCCTTGCTAGCCCCACCTTCCTACCTTCTCTATGCCCTACCTGATTTACTTTCCCCATGATTGCACTGTTATGGCAAAATGATAAATTTTAGGAAATATAGAAGACAAGAAGAGCAAAGTAAAAGGAACTTTCTGGCCCAATTCCTTCTGGTGGATCCTATTGCTTTATCAGGATTAGATAGCTCTTTAAGGTCTATCTGCTGGAGAAGGAGGAATGTGTTGTGCATGTTTGCTCTCAACTTGCCTGTCAACTTATGTCAACCCCATACATTTTATAGGGTACTTACACAAATAACTCAAATGCTTGTTTTCCATTGCCTTTCTCTGAAATGCAGAATACAGCCCCCAGCATGCCTTGGTGGTCCCCTTTTTAAGTGCTAACCAGACCTGACCTGCTTAACTTCAATGATCAGATAGGATCTGGTGCCTCCAAGGTATTTAGGCCATACTGTAACAGTATAATAGCAGTAGTAAAATCCTCCTCTAACCCAGTGAGAAGTAAATTAGATAATAGTGATAATAATGAGATCCTCAGCCCGAAGAATTAAGGATCTTATTAACATGGTGAAATAGTACAAGAAATCTGACAATCTAAGACAGAGACGGGACACACAATATCAATCAGACTAAAATCTTGGCAATCCACTTGACTTTTAAGAGTCCAAAACACCTGATTATGGATGTTCATGTTATTATTTGGATAGGTTAGCAGCCAGGATCCACTCAAATAATCACGGGAATATTAATCACATATGAAGAGGTGGTGGAGCATATGTCAGCAACAGCTCCTCTATTCAGGGAGGTGTTTTTTTCTAGTGTAGTTTTCCCAGCTGTGGATAACTAAATCTGGGAGAGAGAGAAGGCAATTGGGATTAGAAAAGGGAGGATGAAGTTTAATAAACTAATAAAATAAGGATAAGTGTGCAATGGCTCCTCCCATCTGCTGCTCCCTCGCTGCCTCCCCTCAGCTGCTTTTCCCTTCATGGGAATCCAAATACATATTTGTGAGGCAACAGAGCTGAGAGAGCTTATAGCTACAATCTGAGGTGCTGGATTTCACATATTGATTTTCAATAGCCAGTCACATTTTTGGCGCCAGGCCTCTGTTTTTTAATATTCAGATAGCCATCATATTCAGAAGTGTTTCTCAGTTGTACATTCATATTTATGGTTAAGATTAAACCTTCCAAAAATAATATTGGATAGAGAAACTCAGAAGCTCATTGCTTCTGTGGCTTTTTTGGCTGGGGCCTGCACGAGGCCACATTTCCAATAATCAGTCTGTGCTCCTTAATTATGCACTATATATATATAACAGTTTCTGCTACAAATGATGTTTTCTTAGCCAGTCCATTTTGCCCATTAAACTGTACAGTAGCTGGAATATTTCCATCCCAAAAGAGAAACCTTTGGCTTAAAAAATATTGTCATTTGGGTAAGCTAGACATATTTCTGCAAAGTGACCTTATAAAAATATTATCTGAGGTATGACTGAGGCTAAATTATATGACAGTAAGCCGGTCCCCTCCAGTAAATGAATTCTTGGAGCAATGGAATAATCTGAAAGCAAACACATACATAGTCAAATGCACAAAAGAATGCAATGAACTCTCCAGCCTGCACCATATGAAGCGCTCTCATTGAAGCCTATGCAGAGTGCATTAGATCTGAGTTTTATATGTGTTCCTGGTCAATGCATTTGATGGGGTAAAAAGCATTGGAGTTTGAGGAATAGCTGGCCCAGCTATTAGGTATGGCAAAGCAACTGTCTCAGTCAGGGTGCAGCTACACTGTAGAATTAATGTATATTGACACCGTTTTAATTGCCATGGCTTCATGCTATGAAATCCTGAGAGTTGTAGTTTAGTGAGGCAAAAACTCTTTGGCAGAGAAGGCTAAAGACCTTATAAAACTACACTTCCAGTGATTCCAGATCATTGATCCATAGCCACGGTATTGGAATAGTCCCTTCTCAAAGGGTCATATAGAATTACAGTTGGTACTACTAAGGCCCATTGTAACAGATTTTTGCATGAAAGGAAACTGGACTCCTGCCTTGGGAGTCATAGCTAGGGAGAGGGGAGAAGAATGGGAAACTATCAGTATTATTCCAGTAACTGGAAGCACTGTGGTAGGTATGTGTAGATTCCCCTTCTCATGCACACCGTGTTCAGGGGGCTGGCATTGCTTTTGGGGTGGGGGGGGGGATTTTGGGTTGTTGCATTTACAAGGTAAGGTAAAGGTTTTCCCCTTACATTAAGTCCAGTCGCGTCCGACTCTGGGGGTTGGTGCTCATCTCCATTTCTAAGCTGAAAAGCCAGCGTTGTCCATAGACACTTTCAAGGTCATGTGGCTGGCATGATTGCATGGAGCGCCGTTACTTTCCTGCCGAAGCAGTACCGATTGATCTACTCACATTTGCATGTTTTTGAACTGCTAGGTTGGCAGAAGCTGGGGCTAAAAGCAGGAGATCACTCTGCTCTCCGGATTCGAACCTGCAACCTTTCAGTCCGCAAGTTTAGCATCTCAGCGCTCTAACACACTGCGCCACCGGGGACATTCACGATGACCATAAAATTGTGATGCACATTTCTCACTGATCATATCTCTTTAATGAGGGTTGGAGGTGCAGGATGCCCATAAAAGTATTTTTAAGTGAATATTCCCCCCACATTTTTATTAAACCTGAGAAAGCAGCTCTCGAGGAAGTCCTAAATACTTCAGAGAATCTCCATAGTCATTTTCCAGTGGAAGCTGACCATACGGATGTTCTGGAGGACCTGGAGATTCCTAGAGAGAGGATATTAATTAAGGTCACAAACAATCAAATCCACAAAAGTTAAACCTGCAAATGCAGATGGTCAACTATATTCTTCTTGTTTTTGTTATGTGTGAACAATATTAGAGTAAAATGGAACACAGGAAATAAATTTGAGATGGCCTCTTATCCGTTCAAATTTTGTATTCCTATTAGATGAATAGTTGGAAAATGTCAATGCTGTCTCAAGGTGAAGGTAAAGGTTTTCCCCTGATGTTAAATCCAGTCATGTCTGACTCTGGGGGTTGGTGCTCACCTCCATTTTTAAGCCGAAGAGCCATCGCTGTCTGTAGATACCCCAAGGTCATGTGGCCGGCATGACTGCATGGAGCGCCGTTATCTTCTTGCTGGAGTGGTACCTATTGATCTACTCACATTTGCATGTTTTTGAACTGCTAGGTTGGGAGAAGCAGGAGCTAACAGCAGGAGCTCACCACACTCCCTGGATTTGAACCAGCAAATTCAGCACCTCAGTGGTTTAACCCACTGCATCATCGGGGGCTCCGTCCTACCCAAGACTTCAGGTTAAAACCAAGCAAGAAACAAACTTCTCACAGAGCCTGAAATTTCTCTCATGGCTAAAGGAAGTGCAAGCCAAGCAGCCTAGATAGGAACATGAGAAGTGTCGAGCACTCACCCTGCTAGATCAAAGAAGAGGGTTAGGAGTGAAACAGAGACTATGGCATGCTTGTCTGTGGCGCACCATGTAAGCTCTTATCTCTTGCTTTCGTCCCTCTCAATTTCGGCACGATAATGTTGCCAGGTCTGGATTTCTCCATGAGACACACTGTATACATTGACTTATCAAGACCAGTGCTGAGGAAAGAATTCAAAATAGTCCCAGATGATTTTCTTTTGAATAATGACAATGAAAGACATTAAGGGCAGCCTATAATAGAAGCCAAAAAAAGGTTGATTACAAACCCTGCTGGTATAATTTAACAGTGTGTGTCTGTTTGGGGTGATAGATGTATTTTTGATTATTTTGCTCTTTCTTTAATGCTGATTCAGAGCGTATGTGAAACTTATTATAGATACAGTGTCAGATGAAAACACACACAGAACTTTTTCATAATTAAAGTTGTCCATTTTCTCTTCCTTTAGTCTCCCCTCTTCCCTCATAATGAATGTGTGATAGGGAAATCTTTTTAATTTGAGAGGTAACTCTTTCCTCCCCTTTTACTAGCTCAGCGAAAAGGAACTATTCATTTCTGGGACTGGCTTCAGGGACTCTTGGAAAGCTGACTCTCATTTGATTGAAGTGTTCATTTTGTCAGCCAGTTCAGTCATCTGAGCATCCTGCTGTGAGCCCAGACTTATATGATATATTTTACACATCTATAGCAATGTTTATATCCTTCCTTTAGATAATTATAAACGCCCTCAAGGCAGCTAACAACATTCAACAAGATATAAAATGCATACATCAATAAACTAAGAACCTTTAATTACATCCAGATCTCAAGCTACGCAACTGCAGACCATACTTAAAGTCCGCCTGGTTTCTGTGAAGTAAAATACTTTGCCAAACCAAGTGTCCTTTTGACCAAACCTTGGAAAAGTCATCACGTTGGCTGGTAATAGTTTGAAACTTGGGCTTGACATGGTTGCATAACCCTATAGGAAGAGGAATGAAGTCCAAATCTTTGGAGCAGTCGTTCCCTAAGGAGTTACAATAGGCAGGGTAGTAATACCAGGATCCCCAAGCCCCAGTTAAGTCTTCTGATCCCTGGCTATACACAGTCCTTGGTGAAACACCTTAAATGCTACACTACCTAAGCTTCCATACAGAGGGGTGCTGGATAGAGCTTAATCAGTGGGATTTCTCCTTGACCTCAGGCTGTTCAGAATTGTTCAGGGTTCTCCAGGTTGGGTTTCCCAAGGGTTGCCATACTGCTGGCTGGTGGACAGAATCTTACTGCTTAAATGGCTTGCTAATGAGTGTCACATTCTCTTTTTTGAAAACTGAATGCGGGTGTGAGTCAGAATATATCTGAAATTCCTCATCCATTAGAAACTTAAGAGTTGGAAGAGGCCAGAAGAGACGACCAATACAACCTCTGCCTTGCAGGAACACACAACTAAAGCATCCCATCCAACCACTATTTAATGACCTCCAAGGAAGATGAGTTCACCACTCTCAGAGGAGGTGTATTTCACTATCAAACAACTCTTACAGTCAATAAGTTTTTCCTATGCCTTGGTGTAAACTTTTATTTTTGGGTCCGCTGATTCAAAACTCTAGTATCTGGAGCATCAGAAAACAAGTTTCTACATGACATCAAATATTTAAAGATGGCTATTGTGTCACCTCTTAGTATTATCTTCTCCAAACTCTTCCTAAGACATTCCTGACAAGACTCAATTTCCGACCCTTGATCATCTTGTTTGCTCTCTTCTGGGTACATTCCAGCCTGTTAATTTCCTTCTCGAACTGTGGATCAAAAACTGCCTGTTACATGGTTGCATGTCAAGCAAAACCAACTAAAATTCCCTCTACAAGCTGGAAAATGTCCAGAAGTGGGCGACTAAAATGATTAAGGGTCATGGAGAACGAGCCCTATGAGGAGCGGCTTAAAGAGCTGGGCATGTTTAGCCTGCAGAAGAAAAGGCTAAGAGGAGACATGATGACCATGTATAAATATGTGCGGGGAAGTCATAGGAAGGAGGGAACAAGCTTATTTTCTGCTGCCCTGGAGACTAGAACGCGGAACAATTGCTTTAAACTACAGGAAAGGAGATTTCACCTGAACATCAGGAAGAACTTCCTCACTGTACGACCTTTTCGACAGTGGAACTCTCTGCCCTGGACTATGGTGGAGGCTCATTTTTTGGAGTCTTATGCTGGATGGCCATCTGTCAGGGTGCTTTGAATGCGATTTCCTGCTTCTTGGCAGGGGGTTGGACTGGATGGCCCATGAGGTCTCTTCCAAATCTATGATTCTATGATTGTTATATAGCCATTAAAGGTACAGGAGCTCTCTCCAATGTTCATTCTGGCAACCTTTTTGGAGAGGAGCTGGTATACATAATGGAGGCTGCACTAGCCACTTCTTATAGTGGAACTCGGGCTTTTGCTCTTTCCACTGAGAAGAGCCAACTCCACTTTTTGTACCCATTCTTCATCCCTAATCTTAAAGAACAGAGCTTGGAAAAGGTTACCCTTTTAGAGAGAAATTCACAGACTCCCTCAGTTACCTTGATCTGTAGCTATGTTGGCAATGAGATCTTGTGAGCTACAGTTCCCAAAAAAATGAATTTTCCAAGGTCTTTTAAAGAATATTCCCTTGACAGGACTATGTTGGTCAACAAGAAAACCTGGGGCTGATGGACAGGGCTAGATTCCCTTTTTTCCAAGTTTTTAATGCATGTAATATTTCAGCTATTTGAGTAATCTCGATTTCTGTTTGAAGTTTATTTTTTCCTAAGGCCACAACAGTAAATGAAATAAATGAGTGTTACAAGCAGCCTAATGCAGACTAGCTTTGTGTAATTCCTTCAAAAGCAACCTTATTTGGTGCTTTGCGAATGTCTCTTTGATGGCAACCAAGGCATCTAGCTCCTGGTCTGCACCATTTCAGCAAATGTACTCATCCTCCCCACTCACTCAGTCAGGGAAAACAGCACTGACCTCTTTTAGCAGTATATTTATGTGCACTTAATTTGTGTCATCTTGATCAGGGGCTGCAAACACAGAATGTGGGTCTGTTTTCTGTACAGAAAGATGTCAAGGACACAAGTTAAGGCCTGAACCCAGTGAGATGTTTTTGCATGTAATAATCCTTACAGGTACATGTTCATGTCGGTCAACTTTCTACAGTGTGGCACTCTCCAGATGCTTTAGACTGCAGCTCCCATCAGGAGACAGTTATCACTTTCCTCTTTGTAGCAATGGATCTTCCCATGAGGCCACATGTTTTTGTGGGCTCTGAGAAAACCAGCTAATCAGCGGTGAAGGGGATGGGGGCCACCGTTTTGTCTTAGATGGGGAGCAGAGGACTTGAGGCAAGCCCAGATCAGGGACCTTACAGAGCTTGTATCCTGCAGTGGTAGGCAAATACAGAAACCACACTCCAACATGGTTTCATCTTCTGACACTCCTAATACATTGCTAATTGTTTTTGCATTAAAAGATTATTGTAAGCCACCTTGAATATCATTCTGGGAGAAAGGTAGGATATAAATTCAATCAATCAATCCAACCATATATATAAATAAATTCACTCCTGAGAGTTGGGCAGAGGGCATCAGATCACAAATGGGTTATCTTGTTTCTGTATCCAAGCCTCATGCGAGGCAATAATGTAACCACTGCAGGCAATGAAGTTGTGACCTGTGTGTTCATTCACTCAGTCGTCTCCGACTCTTCGTGACTTCATGGACCAGTCCACGCCAGAGCTCCCTGTCGGCCGTTGCCATCCCCAGTTCCTTCAAGGTCAAGCCAGTCACTTCAAGGATCCCGTCCATCCATCTTGCCCTTGGTCGGCCTCTCTTCCTTTTTCCTTCCATTTCCCCCAGCATCATGATCTTTTCCAAGCTTTCCTGTCTCCTCATGATGTGGCCAAAATACTTCATCTTTGCCTCTAATATCCTTCCCTCCAGTGAGCAGCCGGGCATTATTTCCTGGAGTATGGACTGGTTGGATCTTCTTGTGGTCCAAGGGTCTCTCACGATTTCCCTCCAGCACCAAAGTTCAAAAGTTGTAGCCTACTTTAACCCAAATCTTAGTATCTGAGTGTTTTCCCCACTCAAGCCCATCAGTCACCATCAGCCCCACAAATTAGCTTATGTGGGAGTAAGTTCCATTGGATTCAATAAGGTTTACTTCTCAACAGACACTGTTAGTCAAGCAATATCACTTTTTTGTGGATTTTGAGATGATACATTTGTCTCTATTTAATAAGATGAAAGAGAGTAAGATGGGTAGGATTCAAAGAATTATGGCCAACTGCAGTGGAATTCCATACTTCAAGGTACCTATCTATATTCATCTTGGTCTAGTGGCTAAAGTGTCAGGTAAAGCTCTCCCTGTAAAACATCATTCCCATGTCACGTCCTTTCTCAGAAAAGGGTTTAGTCAGTGGCACCTCATTTAAGATATACACATGCCAATTACACACACTGCGCTTTCAGTTCTGTCTTGTGTATTTAAAATGAAGCATTCTGCAGATGTTCCTGGTTAGTTTAACTTTCTACACAGTGATAAGAAAATTAAAGAAACAAAGAAACCACAGGATCAGGTCAGGGAACATGGCCTATGGTTTGAATTCATTTTTTATCCCAATGCTGTTGCTTTTGCACAGCAAGGAGCTATATAAATACATGGCGAGCCACTGGATTTCCAGGCTTGTAATATTATCTCCTTTCAAGATGAATACTGAGCATATTTCTGTATGTGTATGAAAGCATATATGTCAGTATGGAATACATCTGGTATCGCCAGTCTGAAGGCCTACACGGTAATCTGGATGGATGTAGGATTCTGGGAGTTGTCACTCCAAAAAAAATTACCTTTTTTTGAGCTCTCACAATTCTCACAAAGTGTTTTTGTGCCATAACAAAAACATTTTGTATTTTCAGTGTTGAATATTATGTATACATAATAAATCAAGTGGATACAGTGCCCAATAATTCAGTTTAAATTCCAGGTTATAACATAGGAATAGGTTGAATAGTCAGAGGGTAAAAACTTTGGCAAGACACTAACCTTTCCTAGCTCATAGGAAATTGAATGAGACCGTGCCAGGTCTCATTGGCATTGTCTGGAGCTCAAACTCTATCCTCACCCCTCATCCCAGGAAGTATATAATTCACATAATACTTTCTTCAGCAATCTGTTTAAAGAGATTTCTGCAAGAGTGCTTAGAGGAGAGAGGAACGAAAGGTTAGGACAGGTAGTTTGGGCAAAAACTGCCAGAGAATCGTGAGAACAGGGAGCACCCAAGACAGACCAGTTTGAATGGGCCAAGCAAGCAGGCAGCAAAGGACATCTCAACGCATCTGTACATCATTTAGACTCTACATCTCAGCAGAAAGTAATGCAAAGACACAAGAGACAGCTAACAGCAGGAGTAGCTCTGCTGAGTGATTGGTAATATACTGACCTCCTAAAGAAACTACTGCCTGGAAAGTTCAGGTTAGGTAGATAGCAATTCTGGATATGTGTATGCACACACATACATATAACGGTTTGTTCTCCAAATTGCTTATCATGGAGGTCCCCCAGAAAGGCAAACCATGACTTTCTCGTTATTATTTTTTATTCATTTGGTGCCAAATTGTCTGGAGCGTCTACTTTTTTATTTCCTCCCCCAAAACCTGCAGTATATTAGGAGAAAAAGCGAGGAGAACTTTTACTACAAGATTGTCAGACTAGTTTCAAAGGTCACAAATATTCCAACATGCTGCCAAAAAATTCAGGGCCATTGAGCAAAGAAGAAACAATAGGCAATCGTTTTTTATCATGCTGTCTCTGGGCACGTGGCTCTTTTGCCAGACTATAAAATATTCTCCTTATTTCAGACAGTAGTAAGTAGTACTAATATACCTTATGAATGGTAATAGAAAGTGAAGATTTTAAAAACACTGCTCTTCCTCCCTCCCATTCCAAAAGAACTTGGGATTGCCAAGCTGTCTGGAAAAACATCTTTCTTTCTATAAGAGGGCCGAGAATTTAGCCCACAAACTATTCTTTTATTTTTCATCTCGTACCCAGCTATTCTGGCTATAATTATAGACCATATTTTAGGCTTCTAGTGTGATCCTAAAACTGATGCAATAAATGTATATTATACCCCGAGTCCCAATAAACAATATTTATTTGTCAGATGTAATAGAAAAATCCCTCAAACTTTGCTTCTGTTAGTCTGTTTTTTTGGAAGACCTCATTCCACACTTGGTAGGGAGCTGGGCATATTGCCAGGCAGGGCTGGCTTGAGACATTTTGCTGTCTGAGGCAGAGTAGCAAAGGATAGCTTCCTTCCCCACAAGTCATGGTGCCTAGTGCCAGCCAAGTTATTTTGGCACAGGAGGCTGGAAATCTCACCATTGCCTTTTCATATCTGTAGCAGTGAAATATAACAATAACAAACTCACCAGTTTGGTGCCAAGTCCCTGATGATACCCCAAATGATAACTTGCTCTGCTAATGGTAGGTCTGGCACTGCTACCGGATCTTTTTGTGAAAGATCTCTATCTGTGAAACATATAGGTGTGGGTGGTGTGCCCCCATTTTAGATTCTGTGTGGGAACTCAGCAAGGTGAAAATCAGATGCAATTAGGCTGAGGTTCTCCAGGAGGTATGATAAGCTTCCTTATGCTGACAGGTCATTAGCCTGCAGTCTATTCTGTCTAGAAATAGTGCTCCAGAATGTGAGATAGAAGTAACTCTTATTTGTATTGAATGTCTTTTGATGTAACCTTTGGTATTCCTAGCTAAAGTATTCTATATGTCCATCCTGCACTCAGTCATGGAGCTGTCTCCTTGAATCTGGTCCAAGAAAGTGACAAAATTATCCGGATACAGACCAGGGGACTAGAAGGTCCTTGGTCTGAACTAGGAAAACTCGTCCTTGATCTTTATGTCATTCCAGACACAACACGCAAATATGTGGTGGTAAAAAAGAGGGGAAAAGAAAACATCTTTAGTTGAGATGTAGAACAGAAGAGTGGGAGGGTTTGTGTGCATGATTTGAACAGGAGTGTCCTGCCTTTTCTCTGAATTGGCTTTGCAACATTTTAAAGTAATCAGTTCTGATCACACAATATGACTTTATTGGGTTGATATTATTAATTAATTGGGATCACTCAGAGAGTGTACACATGGGTAAGATGGAGTAAAAAAAAAAGTTTATTGCAAGGATAGTAAGAATTTCTGTTCTATGTATTGTCAAAGGCTTTCACGACCGGAATCATGGAGGTGTTATGTGGTTCTTCTCTTGAAATATAAGGCCAAGTTTTTCATGTAAGTAAATGTTCTGTTCTTTATTTTATATGAACCGGTTTCGACTCACAGGAGCCTTCGTCAGGTGGTTGGGTTTAGATGAACAGAAAAGGTTCAATTTTTGGGGTGAGAAATTCACCATCAGTTTTCTGGATAGGTGGATCTGCTTGTCTTTATTGAACCATGTACTCTGCAAGGAGTTTTATTCTGTGGCGAGTATATATTTCAAGAGAAGAACTGCTGATTTCTACTTATATGCGATTGAGACAGTCCTGTTTTTTGGATGTGTTATGTGGTTTCCAGGCTGTATGGGCGTGCTCTAGCAGCATTTTCTCCTCACATTTCACCTGTATCTGTGGCTGGCATCTTCAGAGGATCAGATGGTGGTAAAGCAAGTGGAGTATTTACCTGTGGAATGTCTGGGGTAGGAGAAAGAACCAGTGTCTATTAACCAAGTGTGAAGGGTGCAATAAGGAAGTCTGATTTGTAAGTGTTTGAGTGTGATCCATCCACTAGCATGTGAGCAACTAAGAAGATTGCATAGTCAATAGTGCCTGGAAGTAGCCAAGCCTTTGTTCCCTTGGAGTGTTTATTGCCTGGAGGCATCTTTTGTCTGGGTGGTGTTCACTGCCCCCCCCCCCCCCCGATTGCTTGCTGCCTGGGGGTTTCCTGTGTCTGAGTGGTGTTTATTAGTTACTGTCTTGATTCTTGTGTTTCTCAGTACTGGTATTCAAATCTTATTCATTTCCATGGTTTCTTCCTTTCTGTTGAAATTGTCTGTGTGCTTTTGGATTTCAGTGGCTTGTCTGTATTGTCTGACAAAGTGGTTGTCAGAATGGTCCAGAATGTATGTGTTTTGCAATAATATTCTGTAAGCTTGGTTTGTCATGTGTTCTGCTATTGCTAATTTTTCTGGCTGAAGTAGTCTGCAGTGCCTTTCATGTTCTGTGATTTGTATACGGACGCTGTGTTTGGTGGTTCCCATGTAGGCTTGTCCACAGCTACAAGTTATGTGAATAATAAGAAGAAACATAACCTACAATCTATCTACAGACCCACTAAGAAAATTTAAAAAATGCTATGGCTGGCAAAGAATAAGAGGGATCCTCTAACCCAGTGGTTCTCAACCTGGGGTCCCCAGATGTTTTTGGCCTAGAACTCCCAGAAAACCCAGCCAGTTCAGCAGCTGTTGGGATTTTTGAGAGTTAAAGACCAAAAACATCTGGGGACTCCAGGTTGAGAACCACTGCTCTAACCACTGCTGGAGTCTATCGCATACAGTGTAGCTATGGACGTGTCTACATTTGGAACTAATTCACAGTCATGCTCCCTATGCATTCAATAGTGTATGAACCACATAGGGATGGTAAAACCCCTCCTGTCCTGATCTAATGGGCAGCAACTGCTGTGAGCAGTGAGGGTCTGTACTCCATTCATTTCAGGCATAGCAGACTGATGCTTCTACCTACCTGCACTAGCAGTCTACAGTAGGAGAGTCACAATTCCTCCTCACAATTCCCTTAGTGACTCAAAATTGGGGTGTTGGGCTAAGAGACGCTACTGAAGTATGCAACTGACATAGTTAAATAACTAAATACTGCATGTAGAATTCTGGTCATAATCTGGTGCTTGGACATGTTAATATAAATAGATTAAATAATTGGTGTACTTGAAAAGCAAATTTAGCCAAGACATAAGGTAAAATAATTAGCCACTAAGAGCTCTGATCTACGCATAATATGCATACTCATATGAGCAACGAAACAAGTCAAGAAGATCCATATACAGTGTTCCCCTGCTACTTTGCAGTTCGCTTTTCACTGACTTGCTGTTTCGCGAGAAAACGGGGTATATTTAAACATTATTTTAATTGTTATGCGGCCTTTCTCCCCCTTGCAACCCTTCCCTACCAGTACCTGCTGGGTCCTTGCTCCGGACCTGTCATGTTGCTCTGGCTGCTTCCCTGCAGCCAGGGAAGAAAGAACGCTGCTCCATCCGGGTGAGTGAGCGAGGGAGGGTGGGTGAGAGAGTGAAGGCCGGTGGCGGCAGCAAAAGCCTGAAAGAGGCAGCCAGGTCCGGCTTCTGCCTCCACTCCGCCCCCTCTTCCAAGTCTTCCATGTTTTTCCGGCATGGCCCGGCTGGAGCGGAGGCAGAAGCCGGACTTGACTGCCTCTTCCAGGCTTTTGCTGCCGCCACCAGCCTTCACTCTCTCACCCACCCTCCCTCATTCACTCATCCGGCTGGAGCAGCATTCCTTTTTTTCCTGGCTGCAGGGAAGCAGCCAGAGCAACATGACGGGCCCGGAGAAAGGGCCCAGCCGGCACTGGTAGGGAAGGGTTCACTAGCTCCCCGGGGCTTGCAAGGCGGAGAAATGCCACACAACAATTAAAATAATGTATAAATATTAAAATTAAAATAGTGTCCCTACTTCGTGGATTTCCACTTATTGTGGTAGGTCCTGGAACTGAACCCCGTGATAAGTGGGGGAACACTGTATCTTGAAATTGCTGTGCACGTGTTAGTATTTTATTCTTATTTTATCCACTCAAAATGAAATCTTGTTCTTTCAATGCCTCATTCTTTGCAATGCTAGAAATTTAGAAATTGAAGGAACATTTCAGTGGGGGCATAATTATGATTGAGGGAGGAATGCTTTTTTTTGCCCTCATCCCATAGTTGCATCCCTGTGTTTTTGGTGCTCCAGTTTGATTAGCTTTGCACTATGGTTTGGCTGGTTCATAAACAAGTTCCTCATTCAGAAGAAAATGTTAATGAGGAAAGATGCAGCCCTGTTAATCCTAATATGTCCAAGGTCAATGATGTTAGAGAAAAGGGAACTGAAAGTACTGAGAAATCATGCATTTCAACTTGCTTTAAATTAAAACTTTAATTGTTCCAACTTAATTAGCTGTGAAGACCATGGCATACTTATCTGGTAGAAGGGTGGAGTTCATGTAATTACTTCCTTTATCTTTCCCTGTAGCCTCAGGGAAAATGGATTTCGGAAGAGGAAAATCCAATTTAAGAGGATTAAGATACAATCTTGACTTTTTGTTAAAGGCAACAACAGAGGCACTTGTGCCTGTAATGTCACAGAAATGCAGTGCTTCAGTGCCCAAAAGGCATTGGTGCCATCAGAGAATGACTTCAGGGCAAGAGGCCAGAACTGCAGCTGGAAGAGTGAGACCCTCAAGATTCTCAAAACACAGTGCCCTATTTTGAGGCAAGTGAAGCAACATGCATTGCCATTTCAATATGGGGACCCTAAAGATTTATTCAGGGAAAGTCTGCCATTGCTTTTTGTGGGTGAGCAATACGACTTGCACCCAAGATCACCCAGTGAGTTTCCATGGCTGTATAGCCTCCCAGTTTCCTTCACCAATGCTCAGACCCTTATACAGTGCTGGCTTAAAATGGGAGCCATGCATTTAGTTGATTCTTAAAAAATGCTTCAATTGCACCACAGCAAAAAGACAATTAGTTGCATAATATCCACAGGCTAGCATAGATCCACATTAAAATGGAAAGGAATGTCCATATTATGCCAAAGAAGGAAATCAGATTGACTCGAAGTCTGTACAAAAGGTATCTATTAGTAAATCTCTTGTGTTAAAATACACAGAATGACACTGCCAGCTTTCATCTTTTGTTCAGACACAAATTGGTTTCATTTTTGGCTAGCCAAGTGTTTCCCTCCTATGAAGAACTTGGCTTTCATAAATCTGAAGATGACTAGACTTCAGGGCCAACAGAACATTTTGTGGAATATTTTCTCCTGAATGTTTCTCCACTAAATGTACAGTGGAACCTCAACTTAAGAGTAGTCACTTTTCCTTGATTTTGCTTTGACATGTGTGCAACATTTTGAAGCATGAGAGTACAGCACTTTAGAGTTTCAAGGAAGCAGCCTGCGTGCCTCGTGCTCTTCTCCGCTTTGAGAGATTGCTGTCTGCTTTGCTCTTTTCTGCTTTGAGGAACTTTGGGTTGGTTTATTTTGTTTGGTTTTTATTCCTGGTTTTATTCATGAAGAGGGAGAAAGAGAAGGAGCAAGAGGGGGAGGGAGGCTGGAATGAGTACAGTATGAAGAAAATGATGTCTCTGCCTCTTCACTATGTGCTTTGTGCTTCCCTGCCACAACTTTGTGCTTCTACCCTTTTGATCTTTCTTTTTTGTTATTCCACGTGAATGTACATGTATACATTATTTGTTATTTATAAAGTATATCTTCGTATTTTAAAACATGTAAAATTGGGGTTTGGGTGCTGTAATGGGTTAATAGCATTTCAATGGGAAAATTCACTTTGAGATAGGAGTGATTTAAGTGCTCAGTAATTGAACAAACCAAACTCTTAACTCAAGGTATCACTGTACACTGCTTCTGCATAGAGAGATTTAATTAGAAATTTTAAGTTAGGCTAATGCAAAGTCTGGACTGATTGGTCAACCCTCCTCTGAAACAAAGGAAAGGCATTAATTCAACTTCTGTTATAACAGGATGGAAATACATAGGATAGGGACCTAGCAGTCTATCTCAAGAGTGAGCAAGTAGGAACAGCAAGAGACAAAAGCCTACCTTACCAACTCTTCCAGCATGTAAAAAAAGTCTGGCCACCAAAATGGAAATTGTAAAGAAAGTAGGTGGTGTTGAAAGAAAAACTAATGAAGCATTTGAAAGAAACCACTGAAGTGGTCCAAATGCTTTTGATTTGTTATGCAAGGCTTACCTGAACTGGTTGTGCCATTTAACATATTCATATTGTTAATGTTGAATGAAAGGTTTGCTGAAACATGCTGAAGTTCTTTTTTTGTGAAGGAACTTATGCCTATTCCATGTCATTTCTGTTTCTGGTATCAAATTTTCTGTTAAAGGAGCAATAACTATATTATCTGAGCTATAACTTTATGTCTTTTGCATCCAGCATCGGCTGGTGGTTTTTGGGATTCTGGATTTTTTCAAAAAAACATTTGACTACATTAGCCTTTCTATACCTGATATAAAAATGTCATTGTTTAATGTAGCTACTAGTCCTGATATTAGAATTGACAAAGGGGTTTATGAGCTTTTTGGCCCATTTAAGTCCTAAGACTTTCAGCCAGTCTTACAGGGAAAGGACCATTTAAGGAGGAAAACAATGGCTTCCATGAGAGTGAAGAGGAACTAGCTGTTCTGTCTAAGTAGGATAAGGAAGCCACAGGGCTGCATCAACATAGCTATTGAGAGAAGTGTTTTTCAAACTGTGTTCCTTCAGGTGTTTTGGACTTCAGCTCCCAGAAATCCCAGCCAGCTTAACAGCTGTTTGGAATCGTGGGAGCTGAAGTCCAAAACATTGGTAGGAGCACAGTTTGAGAAGCTCTGATTTAGACAATATCACTGTCCATAAGCTATAATAGTATCCATGTGAATTATTTTTAGACACATAAATTAAGATTAGGAATATCCATCCATGGAATGGGATGATTTGATATGTCTATAAAGCTGTTCTAGTTGTGCATACAAAGAAGACCTATTACAACCCTCTTATACATATATTCACTATCCATCATTTTATATATCTATGTTCCAAAAATCTTTCCCCAAGAAGTATTTGTGGACCTCTCCATGTTCTCCAGTGTATGGTATGTCTCTGGCACAAAGTATAGAATTGCTATTATCCACGGTTTCATGTATCTACGAAGTCTTGGAATGTATCACTTGTGTGCTGAGATTGTGGACAGGAACCTCTTTTTGAGTATCTTATAACAGCAACCTGATAGCAAATTAGGAGCACAAGAACTGTACTTCATTGTGAGTGAAAATTCAATAACACATCTCTTTTAAGGTCCTTTGTACCCTCACAAGTAAGTTGGGGACAGTGACAACCTCTCACAAGGGCTCTCTTCACACCTCCATTTTCCTTTCTTGTTATCTTAAAGAGATTACATCGCACATTTAAGCAATATTCAGCACTAAATTAACCCACACTACTTGGACCACATTAACTCGATGAGACAGTTTTATGTACATCACACTTCTGACCCTATCAAGAAACGTAGTTATCACAGCATGATAATGATACTATACCTTACTGAACTCATTCTAAGAACAACATCAGCAAAGTTGAAATTTGGCTTTTAAAATGACCTCAGTTGATACCAATAAAGTAGCATGGCTTCTTATTAGACTTCATGCATATGTAAGTTAGACTGGGAACAATCCACTAGAAAATTTCCCCTACACAAGGTCTCATTAAAATGAACAAGAACTCTAACAAACTTTAATACAGCTCAGAGGTGGTTTCACCAGTTCTTTCTTCTGAAATACAGTCTGTTTCCTATCCAAGAAATAACCAGAGCTGACTCTGCTTAGCTTCTAAGATCAGACAGGCATTGAGGTCTTTACGATGGTGGGTTTTTCATTTTTACCCTATTAGAGTTTCCTTTTTGGAAAGTCTCATTGTGCTTTGAAAAAATTCTCTGTCTTCCTGAGCATGCCTGTGTCTCCTCCTTGTTTCTCAGTGGCCTCATTTTGGTTCCATTCCCATCAGCATTCACAATATGAATTTGCTAACAACATTATCACCTTCCACTTCTGGCAAACCCTTTTGTTCCATTTGCAGAAAAGATACTTCTCGGTATTCTGAAAACATTAAATACAGAACCCTGTACTTTAACAATTCAAATACATAAAAAGAAATAGCGAATATAAAATGTGCCATTTATTCACAGTGATAGCTAAAAATGGTTACAGAAAGCTTTTTTAAGCACACATACTTATTTTACATCAGAATTCACAAAACAAAGGAGATAATGCTGTGCCCAAATCAGACACCAGATTC
Source organism: Anolis carolinensis (assembly GCF_035594765.1). Lineage (NCBI taxonomy): Eukaryota > Metazoa > Chordata > Lepidosauria > Squamata > Anolidae > Anolis > Anolis carolinensis. The sequence continues at coordinate 292,520,036 of NC_085842.1, forward strand.
CTTTTCACACCTTGTAAGTGATATATTCTGGGACACAAACTATGCCAGAGCCAGAACATTTGTGCATTTTCCAAGCTGGCTCTGGCTAGCGTTACATTCATTTCATCTCCTTGCCTTTTTTTCTCTCAGAATCTTTTTGCTTTCCTCCCTTCTTCTCTTGTTCACTGGGTTCCGGGGATCATAAATTTCAAAAGTGTCTTCATCTTGCACACTTGCATCTTTAACTTTTCTGGTTTTGTCCTCAAAATGGAGCACATGGGACATCCTGTTCGGGGGGAAAAGAAAAATATAAGTTTTAACATTGTTAAAAGATAGCTATGATAATATGAAGCAATCAATCATGTGCACACCAGTATCCCAAAAACTAATGTTAAAGATTATTTTTTAAAAATCTCTTTTAACTAATTATATTTAATATGTTTTAGGTGATATAGTTTGTTTGTTTGTTTTTAGCTCTTTAGCTCTGAGATCATTCGGATACAGGATGGGGTATAAATATTTCAATTAAAAATACATTGTTAATTCCAAAATATTGGAGCCTCCAGTGGCGTGGCGGGTTAAACTGCAGAGCTGCTGAACTTGCTGACTGAAAGATCAGTGGTTTGAATTTGGGGAGTGGGGTGAGCTCTTGCTGTTAGCCCCAGCTTCTGCCAACCTAGCAGTTTGAAAACAGAAGTATGGTTAGCTCTTATATTGCTGTCATATTTCATATTCATTTTAACTGTATGACTTTGTTCTATCTTGTATTCCAATTGTTTTTATGTTTCTTTTTCATATGGTGCTGATTGATATATTATAAACTGGCAAACATGTTTTTTTTAAAAAAAATCTTATCCTGCTGATCAAAGCTTCCACCAAAAATATTGACTATTTTACTGTTTTATTCAAGTTCTATGTATATATTTTAATACAATTTTGAGACAGGATGATGCAGGATGATAGTTTCACAAAGCTAGCCCACATTTATGGGTATTAACACTCATGTGCTAGGAAAGGGCACTTTAGCCCTCCTAGAGTCATTTTGTGGCATCTTTCAGTGCACTAGAATTCTTGTTGGAATTAGAAAATACCCCCAATACAATTTTAACCCTGTTATGTGAGAGATAAAAGTCACTCTAAAGCAGGGGTCCCCAAACTTTTGAAGCCGAGGGCCGGTCCACAATCCTTCAGACTGTTGAGGGGCCGAATTATCACTTGAAAAAAAAAAACGAACAAATTCCTATGCACACTGCATATGTCTTATTTATAGTGCAATACAACAATAACAAAGAACAATACAATATTTAAAAATGAAAACAATTTTAATCATCATAAACCTATCAGGATTTCAATGGAAAGTGTGGGCCTGCTTCTGGCTAATGAGATAGTCAAGTTAAGTAGGATTGTTGTTGTTGTTGTGTGCCTTCAAGTCATTTCAGACTCTGGGCGAGCCTAAGTCTAAAATTATTTATTTATTCATTTACTACATTTATTTATTACATTTATATCCCATCCTTCTCACCCCGAAAGGGACTCAGAGCAGCTGTATGTACATACAATATATTATATTATTAACATAGCACAATATTAGCATTATATATTACTATATTGAACTATACCACTATACTGTAATATTATATGTAAAATATAACATATAATTAATATTATTATATGGTATTATTAGTATTATATTGTATAACATTATAATATTATTGTCACTATTATATGTATATACAATATATTATATTATTAAAAATGATATAAAATATTATATTATAAAACTGAGGGTGGGGGCCAGGTAAATGACCTGGGAGGGCCGCATCTGGCCCCCGGGCCTTAGTTTGGGGACCCCTGCTCTAAAGAATCTCTGAAAGCAACAAGAAACTAATTCTATCAGAGGTCTCACAAATACATTTATCCTTTTATCAAATAACTTCCTTCTTAATCGCATTGTGTGTTCAAGTATGCAGTAAAAACGGGGTTACTACTTAAAACTCCTCTCTTGGCATAAAATATAAGCTCTTTCAGATGATAGACCTTACAATCAATGTGTATGCATAATAAGTTTGGATTGTTTTAAAAACTATATCAGTCTGAAGATAATTCTTTCTTTTATTTCATATCTTTACCATGTTTGTACTAACTCCAATTAATTGAGTTCTCAATGGCATGGAGATTATCAACATGGGTGGGAACCTTAGCTATCTTGCCTTGGCTTTTAAGTGCCAGGAAAGCCTGGAACGGATCAACATATCAACTCGGGCTTTATTAGTAGGTGCAGCTCACATACTGGAAGAACATTCTCCACTTTCTGAAAAGGAAACTCCTCCCCTTCACTTTTCACACTAATAACAGGTTTAAGAATCGTAAACCAAGGTCTTTTCCCTTATGGAGAAATCCAACACTTTCCCATATCATAACATGCAACTGAATGTGGTTTTCCTTAAATCCTGTGGGATTAATACTTTTCACTGACACTATAAGAATTAGATGAAAACTCTACTTTTTGCCCTCTAGTTATGAGATTCTGGCTTTCCATTATCAGTAGACATTCTGAAATATTAAATATAAAGCAAGTTTAATTTAATACTTCATTGTTTTTTGTTGTTCATTTGTTTTTGATATTTTTCCTATAATTGAATTGTTTTGTTTTAATATTGTAAATTGTACTTAAAATATTCAAAAACTGAAGCTCACATTTTTGAAATAAATAAAAATTTCTGTATTGGGCTTTTTTTATTTTTAATACTTTTATTGTTTGCTGGTGACCTAGTAATGTTGGATGTCACCCAGGATATCATACTGTGAGAAATGAAGAACCAACAAATAAACAACCAACAAAAAAATTTAAGCAATCACCTATTAGTAAAGAGAATATCTTTTTGTAGGCTACTTCAGAAGAATATAGATTTGTTATTTCCAGCACACTGTGCTGTGTATCTCGATTTATGTCACTTACTATCACAACAAAAATTCTTTAGTTTTATCAGTTTTAATACATTCAACAGTGAATGACTATAGGAACAACCTGGTTTATGTTTGTGGATTATGCGATCAATTATTATTGTATGGCTTTTAAATGTTTTATTTGTGTTCTATTATTTTTTAAAATGTCTTTTAATGCTGTATTGTTGCCAAGGCATCAAATAGCTGCCTTCTATGTAAAGCTGCCTTGAGTCCCCTTTGGGGTAGAGAAAGGCGGGATAGAAATATCGTAAATAAATCAATAATAAATCCTTCCCTTTTTCAAACTAAAATTAAGTCTAAGACGTTTTTCTGCTTACTAAGTTCCGAACAGGAACAACGAGAGTATGGCTTCATAAGAATTAGCAAGGACTGGTTCATAACAATGTTTGCAAAGATGGATCTAAAATGATCCTCCCAAACCTGAGCTGGAACAACAGAACTTGGAGTTCAGGATCGAGCATAAAGGGCCTAAGACAAGTTGTCAAAAAGATTTTGCAGCATTATTATTATTATTATTATTATTATTATTATTATTATTATTATTATGTTTATTTATACCCCACCTTTTCTTTCCACAAGAAGACTCAAAGTGGCTTACTTTAAAACCATTTCAATACAATTTAAAATCTACAAATATACAAATATTAAAACAGAATAGAATATCATTGGTATTTTAAAAATTCAGTTAAAATCATAAAAACATATTCCATCTAAAAATCACAGCAGTCCTTAACTTAATCTTTAAAACCTTCTCCTTTCAAAGCCTGCCTGAATAAAAAAATAGCCTGCCAGTGGAAGGACAGCAGGGAGAGGGCCGTTCTGGTTTATCAAATTAGGGATTTCAGCAAAAGTGACTATGAGTTAAGTTCACACTGTCACTTTTTACGAGCCAGTAGGATCTTGTACTCCTTTTCCAACTGAAAAGAAGAAGAAAGATGGTGTGACTCATATTTTCTATATACAATGTATGAGTTTCTATTTCAGTAGTTCCCAACCTTTGGGCCTCCAGGGGTTTTGGACTTCAGCTCCCACAGTTCCTAACAGCTGGTGAGCTGGCTGGAATTTCTAGGAGTTGAAGTCGAAAACACCTGGAGGCCCAAAGATTGGGAACCACTGATCTATATGGATGGAAAGGAGGGAAGAGAAGGTGGGTCGAACATCCTTCTTCAATCTTGTACCACCAGGAGACCCTCATTGTCCTGTTCACATGCAGCAGAGCCCTATTTGCTTAGGGTGTTCCAGTCAAACCATCACACCTCTGCTGGTCCTCCTCCCTCAAAAAATCCCACCTAGATTTTTGTTGCAAGATATGCATCAAGGAGATGCTAGGGTTGTTGCTCAACATCAAAAGGGGTGGCAGTCCTAAACAGTTTGGGAGCCACTGCTCTAGAGTTAATGCAAACATTAAAGCTCCTGTTGAAATACTGATGAGATTCATTGGATTGATTTGGGGAAGAGGGAAAAGGATGATTATCTAAGGTTGCTAGAGGCAATAAATTTTTGTGAGGTCGGAGATGCTAGGTTTGTTGAAGAGCTAAGCAGTATTTCTAATTGAGCACCAACGTATGTTAGTGTCCGTGCAGAACAAGCAATCAGCTATTAAGCAATAGGTCTGTGTAATTAAAAGTTAGAAGCAAGCAGTAAAGAATTAAAATTATAAAAATATCAGGAAGATACAATGAAACCATAAAATTACAGAGTATTAAACAATTAAACACAGTGACAAAATCAAATAAACCGCAGAGTTTGTGGAAGAGCTACTACCTCCACCACAATCTTGGAATCTTCTCCACTGAAGAGTAAGAGTGTCTACATTGTACAATTCTAATAGTCCAGATTAGTTACAATAGCAATTAGAATAGTTAGAAATAAACACACAGGTACCTTAGCTTGATTTCTGTTTCCTAGAGTATCTTTTCAGGCTACATTGCAAACCACATTCAATTCAACATTATATGGTTGGTCATCCAATAGAAAAAGGAAAGAAAAAAGATTGTACATTTCTGACCAGTTGGCATATCCAAGAAAACTATTTTGGAACAATTCCAGGAGCTGTACACCAAAAAAAGGAACAGTTTCAACATTGTCAATTGGGTATGCTTAAGGTTCTTCTTTGAATATCAAGGTTTGTAGTGGAAGCATTCATATTAAGCAAATGTTCTTAAAACACGGGCAATATTTTTTTAAAGTTATTACCAATCTTAAGAGCTTGTCAGTATTTCACATTTTTGTCCTTTATGGCTTGAATTTATCTCCAGAAGTTGTCAGTTTATGGTTCCAGTAAATATGACTGAACCATTTTGTATGTACGTGCCTTCAAATCACCTGTCCATACATTGCAACCCAATGAATTTCACAGGATTTTCTTAGGCAAGGAACACTCAAGAGGTGGTTTTGCCAGTTCCTTTCTCTGGAAAGTAGCCTAAAGCACCTGGTATCTTTCACAACTTACAAAAGCTCTGTTGCCACCTCTGAGCCAATTCAGCCTGCTCAGGAAGGGAAACAGTGGAGTGGGTGGCATACCAACCGGATTCCTGTTCCTGGCATTTGCCAAATGGCACGTTTGAAACTGTTCTGCTGAAGGATAACAGCAGGATCTCTTGAGTAGACCAATATGAGCAGATATGGCCTTATGAGTTGGTGGGCCTGAACTAGATGGACCACTCCACTGAGTACCAGATCTTTCAATGTATGGCTACGAAAACAGGAAAGGTAAGATAACAAGGAAAACAGGAAGAACAGACATACAGAGTCAATCTGGACAGGTTATATGTACTGAACAGAACTGCAGGGAAGCCACAAAAATTGCCATACTGATTCAAAGCAAGTAGCACAAGGAGCCCATAGCTGCCTATACTGTGGAATGGAGTGCCTGCTTTCCATTACCACCACAAGCACCACCACCACCACTTTATTTATATCTTGCTTTTCTCCCAGACTGTGACTCCAGGCAGCTTACACAAACCTGCAAAAAACTTATACAATGTACAATAAAAGCACAAAACATTAAAAACATACAAAAGGTGGATATAAAACAGTATAAATTAACAGCAGAATTAAAACCCAATTGAATCAATCAATTTCTAAACACTTTCTGGAATAGAAAGGGTTCAACTTATCATGTAAGAGACAACACGAAAGAAACAATTCTAACTTTCCTAGGGAGGAAGTTCCAAAGTGTAGGGCGTTATAGGTCATCACCACCACCACTTTTGAGTTGTTCCTGAAAATAGACTGGCAGCCAGTGGAATTGTTGCAACCTGGGAAGTGTGTGCTCCCTGTAGCTACTAACACTTAGCAACTTTTCTGGATTGCTTTGGGCCAGTTGAAATTTATGAACACTCTTCAAGATAGACCCATGTAGAGTGCATGATAGCAATCTGATTGGGATATAATTAAAGTGTGTGTCACCAGGGCCAAATTAAACATCCCAAGGATTGGTGCAGCTGGCACACTAGATTTAACTGTGCAAAAGCTCTCCTGGCCACTACAAAGACCGGAGTATCCAGGTTTAGGGTTAAACCCTGGAATATATCCAAGCTGCAAACCTATAAATGGACCCCATTAACGACAGATGAAATCCCTACTCCCTGATCAGCCTTTCAACTGACCAAGAGTATCTCAGTCTTGTCTGGATTAAGTTTGAATTCGTTTACCCTCATCCAGTTCATCAGTGTTGAAAAGTTCAGAATTGGAAAAAAAAAAGAATTGAAACAATATCTTTGTATTTCGATGGTAAAGAGGCAGAACTGGATATCATCAGCATGACTCCAAAAACTGGGACAGCCTCTCAAGGAGGATTCATGTATATGTTAAATAGCACTTTAAAAACGCAGATATTGAAGTCAGACAGAATGAGTCTTAGCAATTGCCTGTGAGCTCCGTAACTAATTCTATCTTACATAGTTTGAGGGTAAGCACTATAAAGCACCAACCTGTCTGATGAGAATGAGACAGGAGGGCAGATATTTTTCAAAAGCCAGATACAGAATCCTGATTCCTTTATGATTTCAAACATATAGTACAGACAAGCTGCTTAAAGCTTCACAGGAATTGATGATGGATATAGTTGCTGGAGGCTGTAGGTCTGGGCACCCGCAGTCTACTCATGACCTCAGTTTGCACTCTCCCACTAATGCTTTTCTGGGTTCTGCCTGAACATTAAACATACATGGATGACAGAATGGAATCCAATGTAGCCCTGCGTATCTGAGGCCTTGCAGTAAGGGCTGCCCTTTTCAAATGAGAGCTAATTAGCTGCCTCCCCGCACCCAATTCTGAGAGGTTTCAGAAAGGAAATGAACAGAGATCTTCAGTTTCAGGAGAACCTTGCTTCCTGCCACCGAAATGGGGCCAGTCTGAGCATGTGAGACTCCTCCGAATGATATCATCATCAGGCTGCCAGAAGGACGCTGAACCCTCGCCAACAGACTGCTCGACTAAAACTGAAAAGACAGCCTACAAATGAACAATAAAAAAGTTCTTGCCCTGCTCTATTTTGTATGCCTTCAAACCATATTGAGACTGAAAGCAGGATTGTGATGGTTGCCTAAACAAACTGACACGTGCACAAAACAAAGGCTGGTTATAAATATGCCCCTCTTCCAATGCCAGGATAAACATCATGGGGCAAACAGAAAATGAAAAAACCTACAAATCACTTCCATATTTAAAATCAAATTAGCTTAACATGATTAATCATATTGCAAAGTACACTAAATACATGACTATTGTAAATAATCACTGCTGTATTTTATATGGTATGTCGGGTTTGCTCTGTCAGTATAGTTAAAAAAGGAAACAGCTGGCTTTTAAAACTTTCTGACAGCTGTTGCCATTACTTCCAAAAAAAAAAAATTTAAAAGATTGTCATGCTTCACCTTTCAAAGCTTTGTTTGTTGTATATGCATGTACCTTCAGGGTGTCTATTATCATGTATTTGTTTGTTTGTTTATTTATTTATTTATTTATGCCCTACCTTTCTCACCATGGGGACTCAAGACAGCTAACAACCACACACTTTGGTCCCCATTTAAAACAAAACAAATAAAAAAACAAAAAAACACATAATACAGTGTAGATTTATGTTAAAATACAGCTACAATATAATAAATACCCCTAAAATAGCATATAAAACTCACAATCCCTTTGAGAGTCCCACCCACAACTCCACAGCAGTGTACCCCTTATCCTTCCCCAAATGCCTGCGGACAAAGAAAGGTCTTCACCTGCCTGTGGAAGGCAAACAGGGATGGGGACTTATGGCAAACCCATGAATTTCATTGGGTTTTCTAAGACAAGCACTGGTGATTTTGCCAGTTCCTTCCTTTGAAATACAGCCTACAACACCTGGTATTCATTGTTGGTCTCTCATCCAAATACTAAGCAGAGCCCTGTTCAGCTTCGAAGACCAGACAGGATCTGTTGACTTTTGTTAGGTAGAACCTAAGTATGTTACACCTGGCATTCCACTTTTACAGTATGCCTTTTAAACTTGGTGTTTCTTATTTTTCAGTAAGTAAACATTTGAAAATCTCAAGCCTTGGAAAGAAATTTATTTCAGAACAGTACTAAGCCAAGAGTGCTTGTTTGAACAGAAACTGTGTACTAACCAAACGTGAATGTTTCCAGGTGAGATTAAAACTTGTTTAGGGATTTCTGCATGAGCATCCTTGGGATTGCGGCCTGTCAGATGTCATGGTGGAGCTCAGACTAGGAGCTGTGTTGTTCTCTGCAGTAGTCAAGATCTGGCTGTTACGATGGTACTTTAAGATTTGCAGGTCATCCACTTAACAGATGAAATCCACTAAGTACTGTGTTTGCATACTCCTTACGGTATTAGTTTCAGCAAGACATTTTAAAGGAAAAGTCCAGAACTCATTGCACCTGGGAGACAGGTGATTCTAGCACTTCCCTTAAGCCAGTGGTTCTCAACCTGTGGGTCCCCAGGTGTTTTGGCCTATAACTCTCAGAAATCCCAGCCAGTTTACCAGAGAAAGAGTGGCTGGAGGACGGTCGTCTGCCTACTCAGTAGCTCTGGGTTCTTACCACACCTGATAGTAATGATGGTTTATGGCAGATGATTTCTGGCAGTTATGATGGTTTGTGGCAGTAGTTATCAACCTGTGGGTCCCCAGGTGTTTGGTCTACAACTCCTAGAAATCCCAGTCAGTTTACTAGCTGTTAGGATTTCAGGAGTTGAAGGCCAAAACATCTGGGTTGAGAACCACTGGTTTATGGCATACATGTGAATATGTAAAGGGACCAATGAGAATATGCTTCCTGTTTTATAGTGCCCTCCAATCTATCCTCTCAAAAAGGTCATAAAAGGAGGGAAATGTGTTCTTCTTAAAACAGTTAACCAAAGACTGAGTCACTGAAGTACTAGGCCTGCACACAACAGAGAGAAAATGTTGCAATACTCTTCTTCTCCCATTTGCCCCAGAACCGTAGCACACAAAAGCAGGCAGACAGACAAAACAGACGAGTGAATCCACAGATCAAAGCAAAAGAGGTCTCCTTCCCCAGGAAAAGAAATGTTAGCTGTTCTGGAAGAGTGAACTTGCTGGCACTCTTTTCATATCCAGCAGAGTAGCGGGTGGCACAGGAAGAGGAGAGATAGATGAGAAACAGAAGAGGCCAAGAAGAAAAACAAATTGAGAAAGAAGTATAAAGAATAGAAGAGGATGGAATGAGAAAAGAAAAAAAGAGGTGGGGGAGGGAAGGGCACATGACCAACCAAACTGTAAATATAATGTGAAAAGAAAAGAAAAAATAAGAAAATACTTTGATGAAAGTACGAATACTTGATATAAGTGCAGACATTAAACCAGACCAACTACAATTTGATTTCACTGGCTCAAGACCTCTGAAATCAACAGGATTAAATTTGATTCAAAAAGTAAAATTATGTGAAAAAGAGAACACTTGGAATGAGAGACAATCAACACAAATTACCAGTCTGAAACCTACAGATGATCAGAATTCTCAGTTACATCTTTTGTATCTATCCATTACTCTATTTGGTTCACACTTGGAAATCAACACTGATTTCTCTCTCTTGAATGCATTTGTAAGTTTGGCCTGAGATTCTGTAAATACTAAACTATCGTAAGTAGATTACTTCTTTAGTTTCTTCTGAATACAGCTATTCCATATGGCAAAGGAACCCTACTAAAGGATCTGACTACAATCTTCAGGCTGATCCTCATCTGACATTTAATTTAGGCCTTTTAAGAAGTAAAGTTGTAATTCAGCAGTGTAGAAACACAATACATCCTCCACCACTGCCCTTCATCCTTTCATTTTGACTCATTCCCATAAAAGTTGCACTGAAACAAATGAAGTATTGCACTGAATCAATACTTGGTAGATTGCATGTGGGTGTAAGATCTACAAATCTGAGAGTGTACTTTACAAGTCTAGTGGGAACATCTAATCAATCACAAGAAAGGCGAGAGAGATTTTGGTACAAGACCAAAACTTTGATAAAAAGGCTAATTAGCAGGAAAGCAATGGAGGAAAGATGGATGTTCTGTCTCCATACTCCAAACAATAAAACTAATTACTGAAGAGAGTTCATAAACAAATCTCTCAAGCCCTAAATGAGGTCTCCATAACATTAAAAAATCTCCTCAAGTCTAAAACAATGGAAGTGGATAAATAAATTGCTGATTCCCAAATGCTAGCTAGGAACCCATACAATAGATCACAGTCTTCATCAGCCATCATCAGCTGACAGACCCCCTCAGAGGAGATTTAAGATTTCAGGCATTTCTTTACTGATGTAAGGGAGGGAGGATAGAATGAATGTGCTAATACTTGTTCTTTAGTAATGTTATATTTAGCAGTACACATCTGTAATAAGTAGGTATGATGAAGGGAGAAGTTGTTGGAAGTTACATTACATAAATCATAATACAAAGTCATTACAATAATAGTTAGAACAAGTTATCAACATTAGCCATGGTGGACATCAGACATAATTAAATCATCTTGGAATATTACTGCTGCAGTGTTAGTTAGTCATCACTGTTTATCAACAGTACAAAATGAAAACACTGGATGCTTTCAATGATTTACAGCCCGCAGACTCACAGAATTATGTGCCCATGACATGCTCCAGTTAATTAATGACTCCTATTTGCAGTTCTTTCCGAGACAGAATTCTTTGGACTTCAACAAACAATTTCAAGTTTTGGGAATATTTGGACCAAAAAGATTGATTATAGAACCACCAAAAGAAGCAAAGGCAACCCAGTAAAGGAAGGTTCAAATGCATATAAAAGACAGCAGTAAAGAGTTATAAAACAACCAACTATTTTAACAGAAATGTAATGTCTGTTTTCTAAATAAAAGAGCTAATTTTTTGACCCCAAAATTGGTAGGAACTGAATAGCAAGCACACCAAATTTGATTATGTCAAACTACTGTCAAAGATATTGTCCTGATACAACAGCTGCAGTATTTCCTATGGCTCTATGATTGCGCCAGGAAGGAAGGAAGATACTAAGTCTTGCATCACTGACAATAGTCTGCTCATCATTAAGGAATCTCTAGTTAGATTAGCAAATCCAAAAAGATACTGACTGGTGGAGTGAAGTATGGTACAACTTTATTACAGTGGTGTGAGAATTTTTGCCCATTCTCTTATGTTCTTTGACTCCCACAATGTGGGGAATGAATAATTAAGAAAGACCCCAATGAATGGAAGTCTATCAAGTCAATGGCAAATAAAGTAGTATTTCATTAAAGCATTTATCATGGAGCAGTTATCTAAAGGAGAATTAAAATTGTGTAATATGGTAGTTTGAATGTTGGATGAAGTAAATCCCCACTCAACCATGAAATCATAACAGAACATTAAATATGGAGTTTTTCTAGTTATAAATCACCAAAATTGAGGTTATATTACATGCATTACAGTATTTTCAGTCTCCAACTAGTTACAAAAGACAGCTAAGCATCAGTTACCATTACTGGAAAAAGAAAAGGATAATTCTTAAAGAAAATAAACACAAGAGAGATGGAAATACAACTTCCCCAAAACTATGAAAATTTCTCACTCATCTTGGCTATGCTTCCTAACGTTGCCTGGCACTTTGAATGTGAATTTCCTAATGATGCAGAGCTATGATAATGAAGCACAACTATCCCTTAACAATACGAGCACATTTGAAAGAAGAAAGTCTTTATTCCAACAAAGCTGCGACACACAGACAGTCTTCCTAAACTACCACTATGGAGTAACAGAACTACCAATTAAGTTGAGTAGAAGAAACATTCAAAGAGATACATAATACTGTTTTTCCCAGGCTATCTACGCTACAGTTTCAGAATGCAGTTAAATCTTTATTTCCACAACAAGCCAATTTTTTCAAAATCCAATTATCAACAGTGAAATCTTCTGAACAGGACATAAACAGCAAAGAACAAACAAACAAAAACAAAACACCTCAGGGGTGTTAACCCTTCCCTATGCTATCCAAAGCTAAAAGATAGACAGTATTTTCCGGTGTATAAGATGACTGGGTGTATAAGATGACCCCCAACTTTTCCAGTTATAGAGTTTGGGATATACTTGCCGTATAAAACTACCCTTCTTCCAACGCACACCAAATAAAAAGACTATCAAAGTGATAGTGCAAACACGCCTCTTTCACCCATCTGGCCCACCCTACTATCCTATTACCGTATCTCCATCTCTACCTCTCAGATCTCGCACATATGCACCTGCGCCACTTCACTGCAGTCCTCAGGAGAGAGATTTGAGAGACAGAGAAGGAGGTTTATTAATAGGATACAAGGGTGGGCCAGACGGGTGAAAGAGGCACACAGTGCCGCTCTCTCTATTTCTTCCATACCCTGGGCATCCCGCACGTCTGCAGCTTGCTCCGTCCTTCACATACACCTTCCCCGTGAGGCGCTCCCTCACCTCATCATCGGGACCGTGTCAAGTCTCTTTTTTCCATGAATCCTGATGAGTGGATTTTCTTCTACTGTACTTGTACAGTGCCACCCTTGCTGCTTTCATATGGCCGCCGCATATACTGGGGATGCGGCCATGGCCATTTTTGAGCTCCCCCCACCATATGCAGCAACCACAGATTCTCCAGTCTGGCTCGGAAGTTTCAGCACCCGCCCTATAAGACGACACCGGCATATAAGACAACCCCCGACTTTTGAGAAGATTTTCTAGGGTTAAAAAGTAGTCTTATATGCCAGAAAATACAGTATATTTTTGGCTGGAGTTTCATTCAAAACTTACATGCAAATTCAGCTTAAGAACAAACCTACAGAACCTATCTTTTTTTGTAACTTGGTAACTGCCTGCATATGGTAGTGTAGATAGGCCCTCAGAAGGTTTGAAAACTGTACTTCTTGAAAGCTAGTAATAGTAATAATAATAATAATAATAATAATAATAATAATAATAATAATAATAATAATAATAACTATTTTATTTCTTACCCATCTCCTCATGGCTTGGACCGGGTTACAGCATAGTTAAAATATATCAACATTGTAAAATTTTATAAATATGCATATTAAACGTATTTCTATAAAAGATACATATTAAAACATATTTCTATAAAATACATATTAAAATACACAACAGAGATTAAAACACAGATCACGATTTTAAAATTGGGTTTAAAGTGAGCAAGGCTAGTAATCCATATGATGCAGGGATTCTGCAAACCAATTTAGTTAATTCACGTATATTGAATTTTCATAGGTACCAATGCAGAATTATGATACTTTCTTTTGCTATACCTAGTCAGCTATATATCTGTGCTTTACTGCATAGGCCAGTCTAGGAGAAGAATCAATGCTTTTTTTTTTTGTTGCAGCCTACTTTCTGAAAAAGGGCATATGTGTGAGAACAGCAGAAATATGTTTTAAGGCTTTTGGGGTTATTGGAAAGTAGGTTTTCAGAGTAACTTTCACAGGGCTAAGCTATAGTGTTAGTTCTGTTTATGCACACTTATTTGGATGTACACATATGCCCATGAACATTTTGCTGCATTATATCACCTAATGAACTAAAGGCATATGCAACTAAGCATTTCATTCATCTAGCCTCTCCTGGAAAATGTTTGACTATTTGCAAAAATTGAGTTGATGGCAATGTAACTTTTACTTTGTAAAAGCTGCTCCGAACAGATTTATCTCTCTACCCCAACTCTTTTAAGAGGCCCAAAGTGGTCATTTTGGTCTTAAAACATTCTGAACAACCTGTCTAGTGGGATATTAATGTGTCTATGAAAAGCCAAGCTATCAGAACTCCGCAGCCTTGACACAGGGCTACTAAAAAAATGCGACTGGGTTTTGCAATCACATCAGAAACACAGACATATAAAACCATTATGATTTATGCTTCCAGTATTTCCACTGAGCAAAGCACAGACATGATGCCTTTGTTCTGTCGTTTACAGGAAGAGTTCACACATACACTACAGTTAAAACATTTCCCAAAACTGCCACAGAAACATACTTCAAATGTTTTGATAAAACAGATTAACCAAGCACTTTAAAGAGAACATACCAGTAGTGTAAATGGATATGAGACATGATAATGTGAAGGCCAGATGTCATCCCAGACAGCATACTGATGTACACAAAGTTACAAAGCATGTCTTATAAGGTACAGGAAACCTTTCTTATTGGAGCAGGACAATAATTCAATTAGTCTAATACCCTTGTTGTAGCTCTTATCCTTAAGGCATTCGGCTGACCTCCAGCTCTCAAAGCAGGTAGACAGTAGACCCACATAAGGGGGATAAGAGGAGCTGGCAAACCCAAACAGTTTCAGACGTATTACAGATGACTGCAAGACTTATCTCCCAAAAGACCCAGACAGTTGTGAGGACGTGCTGAGTCTGTCAATCAATCCCTTATCTAGTATAGGCAGTTCTGGTTTTTATGACCACAGCTATTTAAATCTTGGATGGCTGAACATGTAGGTGTCTAGAAATGTGAAAATACAGTATAGTATTCTGGAATATTTTCCAGGCTATTTACCCAAATAATTTCTTAAAGCGCACCCATTCAGGACATGTTTCTCCTTGAAGTGAAAAGCAAAATTGTCATCCTCTCTCTTCACTGTGTAAAAACTGACAGATATTCACACTGGCAGCTTCTTCCACAAAGCATGAGTGCAATAGGGCAAGCTTAGGTGACAGAGAACAGACTGCTCAACACTTCAATTTCTGCTTTCCCGAGACTTTGGCACTATTCCTTGCCCTCCTTATGGTGGCCATTTCACTCTTCATGCCCCGATAGATGTTAACACTCAAGACCTCTTTCAGCCCAAGAAATGTTTAAGTTACTCCAGGTTTATAAGTATATAAAACAGCTATGAAAATCAAACACGTACTGATAACAAATCAGCATTGGCAAGGCCTGTTGCAGAAGTACAGCTAAAGCATCTTCTGAGGAGCCCACTGTAAACATTGCAAAACAGATTAGTGTAAAAAAGCCAATGGGATTTTGGCCTGTATAAATAGGAGTATAGTGTCTAGATCCAAGGAAATCATGCTCCCTTTCTATTTTGCCTTGGTCAGACCACACCTGGAAGACTGTGTTCAATTCTGGGAGAATTAAGGGAGATGTTGACAAGCTGGAATGTGTCCAGAGGAGGGTGACTAAAATAATCAAGGGTCTGGAGAACAAACCCTATGAGGAGTGGCTTAAAGAACTGGGCATGTTTAGCCTGCAGAGAGAAGGCTGAGGGGAGACATGATGGCCATGTATAAATATGTGAGGGGAAGTCATAGGGAGGAGGGAGCAAGCTTGTTTTCTGCTGCCCTGGAGCCTAAGATGTGGAACAATGGCTTCAAACTACAGGAAAGGAGATTCCACTGTGAGGAAGAACTTCCTCACAGTGAGAGCTGTTCAGCAGTGGAACTCTCTGCCCCGGAGTGTGGTAGAGGCTCCATCTTTGGAAGCTTTTAAACAGAGGCTGGATGGCCCTCTGTCAGAGGTGCTTTGAATGCAATTTTCCTGCTTCTTGGCAGGGGGTTGGACTGGATGGCTCGTGAGGCCTCTTCCAATTCTATGATTCTATGAAATGTCTAAAACAGCCAAACCTTTTGGGACTTTAAAGTTAGGGTCGGGACCCACAGTTTAAGAAACAGTGATACAAAGTGTGGTGTATGGATCAAACAATGTGTCCTACATACGGCTGCAATTTGCCAAACAGTGCTTCTATTTTAGTCCCATTTACTTCCACAGAATCCACATTTTTTTCTTCTAGAAGTCTATTGAAATCTTTCCAGGCAGCTCAGAAGGACTGGAACCACCATTTCAGTGTCCCAGCAAAAGTTAATTAATTGTGAGATGGCCTAGCTGACAGAAATTTGCACAGTTTTTTCCTTCAATGAGGAAAAATACGTGTGTATATCTAGCACACTTTCTAGACTTTGTTTCAGCACCCAGCATATAATGAGGAAGTTGATGTCTGGACACAGCTGGAGAGATGGAACACAATATTCCTTTGTTATTATGTCTGCAATTTCCAATTCTATAAAGATTTCCATTTATTGCATATACTGCTATACACCTCTACATTTTCTGTATGAAATTCAATCTTTACATGCTCAAAGTAAACAAGAAACAGAATCTTAAAGGTCACATCCCTATTTCAAACAAAAACAAAATGTAAGACAAACAGTTTTTGCAACACAAGAAACTTTTGGTAGCATTAATAAAAACGACAATGTTGGCAGAAGAATTTTGAAGACATTATGTAATAGTCCCCCCTTCTTTCTCTCTCCTTCCCTCCGGAAAAAAATTAACCAATCAAGGATTCCGCACTGCACTGAAATGTAGTTAAGGAAGTTATTTACTTTGGTGGTTTTTAAACAGAGGCGGAATGGCCATTTGTCATGAATGCTTTGAGAGTGTGTTTTTGCATGACAGGGGGTTAAGGCTGGATGGTCCTTGGGTTCTCTTCCAATTTTATGATTTTATGACTATAGTGGTGTGATGTCTCATGGGCCTTGTAGTCCCGTTCCTAGTTCTATTGTGGCAGACGAGGAGGAAAACATGGGATTTCCACCGGTTCAGCTTGAATCGGAGCCTCTCCACCTGGAGGATGTTTGTCCTCAGGAAGTTAACCAAACAAGCCTTGGGCAGAATTCTCCCCCGTTTTCCCGAAAGGACAATTATAATAGAGATAGAGGAGTCAGGGAGGCTAATCGCCAGAGTCTCAGAATCGCTGCCAAACAACTAGCTGATTAGGTCTGCTTCCCTTGGGAAATTCTAAGGAGTCATGCATCTGGACAGAGTTGGGTTTCGCTTCTTGTTCTCCAGGGAAAGTGTTCTGTTGGCAGGAAAACAAGACCCTATATAGGGGTTTTGCCGCAAGGGGAACCTTGCGGAGTCAATTGATCAGCTTGAGAGAGAGATCGTGTGTGGACTTCGTATTCCTTGTTCCCTGCTTCCCGGATCTAGTTTCAAGTCTTGCCTTGTCTCACGTTTTGCCACGGACCTTGTTTCATGCTTCAAGTTGCCACGTTTCAAGTCTTTGATCCAGCCAAGAATCAAGCTTAAGTTCCAGCCTTGTTGTCAAGCTTCCCCACACTATTGCTTGGCAAAGTGTGTGTTTCGGTTAATGGATTATAACTTTGAACTCTAATATCTTATATTGGACATTATTTTCCTGGACTATATTTGGCCTTTCCTGAAAGGTCTGCTTCTGAACTATATTCTTCACTTGTTTTTATTGACTTTATATAATTCTTTAATAAAGATATTAGATAGAATCTGGTCTCTGCGCATGGTTATTGGTGCTCTGTAGCCTGGGTCCTGACAGTTTGACTCCGCCACTCTAAGCACCAATTAACCTAAGGCCAGAATGTCTACAGGAACCGGGGCGGATGCCCAACCACTCAGCTACACCTTTTCCCGGGAAGAATTTGACCGGATCCGAGATACTCTCCGAACACAGGAGGGAGAAATACGGGGCTTGAAGGAACGTGGTGTGCGCCTTCCTGCCCTAGCGTTACCAACCAAGTTTTCTGGAGAAGCCTCCAAGGTTCACGTTTTCCATCGCCAGTGCCAGGCGTACTTAGAAGCCCGCCAAGCCGAATTTCCTCAAGAAGATGTCAAAGTGGCGTGGATCTACAGTCTCCTAGATGGGCCTGCGGCCAATTGGGCGACGGCGCTGTTTGATGTGGGTTCCATGCACCTAAGCACTGCACAAAGTTTTTTGAATAACCTTAGAAAAACCTGGGGTATCGAGGACAACGAGGAGGCGGCCGGCCATAAACTCCGGCGACTATTCCAAGGGGACAGGCCGTTGTCCCGGTACATAGCCGAGTTCCGGGTGTTGGCTCAGAACACCGGTTGGAACGATATAGCCCTCAGAGGACAATTTCGTGAGGGTCTTAACTTCGAGATGCAGGAAGAAATCTCTAAGGTGGATCCTCCAGAGACTCTTGAGAGACTCATCAACCATTGCTCACGAGCCGAAGCCCTGCTTGCCAACAAAAAACAGTGGCTCCGAGGCCAGAGTGGAAGAGCCGGGGTAAAACCCTCCGCTTCTACCAGTATTCAGCCACGTCCAGTATGGAGATCCCCACCACCAGCCCCAAACCCCATGGGAAGCGAGGAGGAGCCGATGCAGTTGGGCAATGTGCGCCCCAGACTAGATGATGCTGAAAAGGCCCGCCGCCAACGTTTGAATCTGTGTTGGTACTGCGGGAATGGGGGCCACTTCGCCAGAGAATGCCCAGCCAAAGGAAAACCCACCGCCCGCCTGGCGGCGGCGTCTTCCGCGGAGCCAGAGGCGACCGTGGCGGCTAGAGCCAAGCCGGCGGGGGAAGCCAGCGATCGGGCATAGAGGGGCTCGACAACCCGGTCAAAAACCCCACTCAAGAGCCGCAAACCGGGGTCCTATTTTTTCTGGTGGTTACGCTGTGGTCGGTGAAAAAGGGACCCGTCGTGATCCATGCCATGATAGACTCAGGGGCAACAAACAATTTCATCGACAGAGAGTATGCCGACTCTCTGGGATTACAATATCACGATTTCAAGAAAGCCCGGGTGGTGCAGGCTATAGATGGCCGTCCCCTAAAGACGGGTCCAGTAAGCCAATGGACTGAACCCACCAGAATGTGGATAAGGGAACACATGGAAGAGATTTCCTTCTTCGTTACCGAGGTGCCCCACTTCCCTGTGATTTTGGGAATTCCATGGCTGACACTCCACGACCCAAACATCTCCTGGTCCAACAGAGAATTACAGTTTGCCTCAAGATATTGCCAAAACCATTGTCTAGTAGCCAAGGTCTGCCATGCCACAGACACTGAGCCCATCATCACCTTGCCCAAGAAATATTCAGACTTTTGGGACGTTTTCAATGAAAAGGAAGCCGAGAAACTACCCCCACATAGACCCTACGACTGTGCCATTGACCTGGTGGAGGGGGCCCCAATTCCGCGAGGACACCTCTACTCCCTGACTGAACCAGAGCAAGAAGCTCTCAGGGAGTTCATAGAGTCAAACCTCCATAAGGGGTTCATCCGACCCTCTCAATCCCCAGCAGCTTCCCCAGTGATGTTTGTGAAAAAGAAGTCAGGGGACCTACGCTTGGTAGTGGACTATAGAGCATTAAACAATATCACGAAGCGGAATCGTTACCCCCTGCCTTTGATCTCGGACCTATTAGACCGGCTCCGAGGGGCCAAGGTTTACACCAAGTTGGATCTCCGGGGGGCTTACAATTTAGTTCGCAGCAGAGAAGGGGACGAATGGAAAACCGCCTTCCAGACCAAATTCGGATTATTTGAGTCCCTAGTCATGAATTACGGATTATCCGGAGCTCCCGCAACGTTCCAGCATTTTGTCAACGATATCTTCCAGGATTATCTAGATCGGTTCTTGATCATATATTTGGACGATTTTTTGGTGTTTTCTAGATCACAATCGGAACACGAGCAACACGTCAGAATGGTGCTACAACGATTGCGGGATCATGGACTATATGCCAAGTTAGAAAAATGCGCCTTTGATCTACAAGAGGTAGACTTCCTGGGATACCGCGTCTCGCCACTAGGGCTCTCCATGGACCCGGCAAAGGTTTCAGCAGTATTGGAATGGCGGGCGCCAACCAACAAGAAGGAAGTGCAACGCTTCTTGGGGTTTGCAAACTACTACCGCAAATTCATCCCAGACTTCGCCCGCTGGTCTGACCCAATCATCAGCTACATCCGTGGGAAACAGCCTTTCCGCTGGACGGAGCAAGCAGAGAAAGGGTTCCAGCAACTAAAGAAGTTATTCACGACCCAGCCAATTCTACAGCACCCTGATCCTAAAACCCCTTTTGTTGTGCAGGCTGACGCCTCTGATGTGGCAATTGGGGCTATACTCATGCAACCAGTGGGAGAACATCTTCATCCTTGTGCCTATTACTCCCGTCAACTAACAGCCCCAGAGAGAAATTACACTATTTGGGAGAAAGAACTTTTGGCCATAAAGGCAGCCTTTGAAAATTGGAGACATTGGTTAGAAGGGGCCAAATTTCCCATTGAGGTTCATACTGATCATCAAAATTTGGAACACCTAAGGACCGCACGAAAGCTAAATCAAAGGCAGCAGTGCTGGGCTTTATTCTTTGAACGTTTTGACTTCCAGATCCATTATGTAACCCCGGCTCAGACCAAACAGGCAGATGCTCTATCACGGAAACCAGAGTATGCTGCAGGACGCGGAGAGACCTCCGAATCTCGATTGCTGCAGCCCGAAAACTTTGCCACGCTCACAGTGGGAAACACCAAATCCACTTCAATTGAACCAACTCCCTCTACTCCAGGACCCCTTTGCGCTCAAGAAATTAGAGCCAGTCAGCAGGCAGATGCCTGGGCTCAAGAACAGATTCGCCAAGGACTACGTTTCCCTTTCTCACTTAAGGATGGGCTACTATGCTACAGGAATCATGTTTACATCCCTCCAGGTCCAGGCAGAGAAAAGGCACTTCATCTGTGTCATGACTGCAAGCCAGCAGGGCATTTTGGACTTTTTAAAACCATGCACTTGATCCTACGAGATTTCTGGTGGCCCAAGATCCGCAAGGATGTGGAGAAATATGTCAATACCTGCCCGGTATGTCAGCGTTCCAAGACAAGAAGGGAGAAGCCGTCAGGGCTACTGCATCCCCTTCCTACTCCATCTCGCCCATGGGAGATAATTTCCGCAGATTTTATCACTGACCTACCACCCTCCCTTGGATTTACCACGATACTAGTGGTGGTGGACCTTTTTACCAAGTTGGCCCATTTCATTCCCTGCGATGGTCTCCCCACGGCCAAAGAGACTGCAGATTTATTCCTCCAACATGTTTTCCGACTACACGGATTGCCCAAGAGTTTAGTCACTGACCGTGGATCTCAATTCACCTCTCGTTTCTGGAAAGCACTACAGAAACTATTGGGCATAGACTCTCGTTTATCTTCAGCTCACCATCCCCAAACGGATGGGCAAACTGAGCGCACCAATGCCACTTTGGAACAATACCTTCGCTGTTATGTAAACTATCAACAGGACAATTGGGCTTCCCTATTACCTCTATCGGAGTTTGCTTACAACAATGGTGTCCAGGCTTCAACTAAAGATACCCCGTTCTTTGCAAACTACGGCTTCCATCCGCGTTTCTTCCCTTCTGTCATTGAATCTTCAGAAGTCCCTGCAGCGGAGGACTGGCTGCAAGAACTCACAGCGGTGCAACAACTCTTGCACCAACAACTGGATCAAGCCAAGGAGGACTATAAACGCCATGCTGACGGCCATCGCCAGCCGGGCCCTGAGATCAAGGTAGGAGATCGGGTTCTGTTGTCCACTCGCTTTTTGCCCTCCCACCGTCCTTGCCGGAAGTTAGATGCCCGTTTCATTGGTCCCTACCCAGTGGTGGCGCAACTTAACCCCGTGACTTTCAAACTCCAACTGCCGCGCTCCATGCACATTCATCCGGTGTTTCATCGTTCCCTGCTCCTTCCGGCGGATGGGGTACGCCCTGATGTGGACCGGCCGGCCCCCGCCCCTGTTTCGGTGGACGGGGAGGAGGAATTCGAGGTTCAGGACATTTTGGATTCTCGCTTTCATCGCCGCCGCCTTCAGTATCTCATTGACTGGGTGGGTTTTGGCCCCGAAGAACGCTCTTGGGAAGACGCTTCCACGGTCCATGCCCCCGACTTAGTTTGCCGCTTCCATCAAGCCTACCCTGCCAAGCCGCGGCCCCGCGACTCGAGGAGAGGGGCCATGTTGGAGAGGGGCCTTGAGGGGGAGGATAGTGTGATGTCTCATGGGCCTTGTAGTCCCGTTCCTAGTGCTATTGTGGCAGACGAGGAGGAAAACATGGGATTTCCACCGGTTCAGCTTGAATCGGAGCCTCTCCACCTGGAGGATGTTTGTCCTCAGGAAGTTAACCAAACAAGCCTTGGGCAGAATTCTCCCCCGTTTTCCCGAAAGGACAATTATAATAGAGATAGAGGAGTCAGGGAGGCTAATCGCCAGAGTCTCAGAATCGCTGCCAAACAACTAGCTGATTAGGTCTGCTTCCCTTGGGAAATTCTAAGGAGTCATGCATCTGGACAGAGTTGGGTTTCGCTTCTTGTTCTCCAGGGAAAGTGTTCTGTTGGCGGGAAAACAAGACCCTATATAGGGGTTTTGCCGCAAGGGGAACCTTGCGGAGTCAATTGATCAGCTTGAGAGAGAGATCGTGTGTGGACTTCGTATTCCTTGTTCCCTGCTTCCCGGATCTAGTTTCAAGTCTTGCCTTGTCTCACATTTTGCCACGGACCTTGTTTCATGCTTCAAGTTGCCACGTTTCAAGTCTTTGATCCAGCCAAGAATCAAGCTTAAGTTCCAGCCTTGTTGTCAAGCTTCAATGGACTATAAGACCTTGTCATCTCCCCACACTATTGCTTGGCAAAGTGTGTGTTTCGGTTAATGGATTATAACTTTGAACTCTAATATCTTATATTGGACATTATTTTCCTGGACTATATTTGACCTTTCCTGAAAGGTCTGCTTCTGAACTATATTCTTCACTTGTTTTTATTGACTTTATATAATTCTTTAATAAAGATATTAGATAGAATCTGGTCTCTGCGCATGGTTATTGGTGCTCTGCAGCCTGGGTCCTGACAAGTGGCAATACAAATGCTATAGTGCCAAAAAAGAAAAGAAATGAAGAAGATGTTTCTCTGGAATGTATGTTTTCTTAGAATAGTTCAGAACAGGAAATTGGTTGTAGAAAATCCTAACCAAAATGGTTTGCTTGGCCCCAGGTCTCCTGTTATTTAGAAGAAGTGTCTACTTCCATATCTCTATTTAACAATTCCATCAAAAGCACGAGGAACTTTTTCAACAAAACAAATGAGTTGTAGAAAGCCCTACTTCAAATGGTGTCCATGATACCAGCTCTGTTGTTATTTAGGAAGCAGGCAGAAACCATTTTATGTAGGTATTTTAATATATTTTGTTGTTGTACATGTATACAGTGTAGGGAAATCTGGTTCTGTTCTAATGTTTTATCTGCATTGTCTTGTTTTTAGTCTTTTTCATATTTGTTCTATGCTTTACACTGTTTTGCAATCTGATGTGATGAACAGCTGCATAAAAATGTCTTACCCTTAAAAAGGAAAAGTTTGTTTGTATAGGAGAACACAAAAACAAACACCAAGTGATCTGACTTCTTAATGATTACTCACATCCAGTTTTTGGATTTATAACTTTAGGGGAAGAGTGACAAAACGTAGAAAGGTTCAGAAAGAAATTCCACCAAGAAAAGATTTGGAATACCAGACATATGAGGCAAAGATGAAGGGACTGGCTATGTTTAGTCTATGGGGAAAGAATGGGGAAAGGGGGAAAAATAAATTAAATTAATTGAGTCAATGATGGTCTGATTTATATCCACGACAAAATTAAAATAAAGTGGATTCATCGGTTTGAACAGTCATTAATGTATGCATGTAGAAATGTAATGGATACACCAACTCTTTAGGAAAACCAGGAACAGAATAGTTTCAGTTATATGCAGAATTTGCTTGTTACTTTATAATTGTTATGGTTGAGCCTTATGGCTCCAATACTGGGAGACGTGGTCGTAAGACTCCTCGAGAGTCAGACTCTCTTGAGGAGCGAGAGAGGAAACGGCTGCGGGACATATTTGCAGAATCAACTGACGAAGACTCCTTTGAGGGTTTTACCGAGAGAATGGAGGAAGAGGTGGTTAGCTCAGAGGAGGATGACATGGAATGGACTCGTGTGAGGGAGGATTTGGGTGTTCCTGGTAATGATAGCATGGGAAGCGACTGGCGGGTTGCAGGATCGGACCCGTGGACGAGCTGGAGGGATGGAACGGGATCCACAGCTGGGGATGCTGTGGGGCGTAGTCAAAGATGTTTTAGCTCTGATGAGGATGATTATGATGAGGCACCTGGAATTAGGGTAACAGCTGATAGCGATGAGGAGTTGTAACTGGCATAAAATGGGGTCTTGAATCCAGGGCTAATTGCGTTGGGCAAGGTAATCTGGACAAACGCTTGGGCTCTTGTTGGGAATTTCCTGAAGATGGGTGTGTTTCGCTTGCTGAATACGTAAGTTACCAAGGACACTGGGCATAGACGGCGGGAGGAACTGTGTGGGCTTTTGTTGTGCAACCTGTGTTTAATCTTATTAGCTTGGACCTCCGTCGTCTTCTTGACGGACATTATTTACCTACTCGGAATTGACGCTGGACTGACTGACTGACTGACTGACTGACTGACTACGACCTTGGACTACCCTTTCTTTGGCTATCGGTGGAATTCGTGGAACCTAAGACGCCTGCACCTGGCTATCGACCTCGGACCGGATTGGGACCCCGCTGACCGCTGCAACCCTGATTGATGTATTTAGACCCGGAGTTCGCCCGCTGCACGGAGGAGTAACAACTTAGTTACTCAACCACAGCTGTTGAGTAGCAGAGAGGAATCTGCTGCCAGTATTTATGTTTTATTGAATCTTTGTTTACCAGCTTTTGTTTGTTTAAAGTGCCAGGCTGAAGTAAGCATTTTTGGTTTAACCCGGATTAAACTCCTGTTTAATCCGGTTTATCTTTTGAACCGTTTTGAGTGACTTTTCATATTGAAGGTGAGTGTTTGCCTAGCTCTTTGTTTTTTATGAGCATTTTTTGGTTCTGTATCTTTAATAAACTGTGTTGAATCTTATCTGGTGGCGTTCTGTCTGTGACAATAATAGAGGTCCTTTTTAAATAGAGGGCCGGTTCGGACTGCTGGGGGGAGGGGGGTGCTATAATTTGAAAAAAATATGAACAAATTCCTATGCACATCGCACATATCTTATCTGTAGTGAAAAAACAATGAAAGAACAATAGGTAAAGGTATTCCCCTGACATTAAGTCTAGTCGTGTCTGACTCTGGGGGTTGATGCTCATCTCCATTTCTAAGCCAAAAAGCCGGCGTTGACCGTAGACATCTCCTAGGTCATATGGTCAGCATGAATGCATGGAGCACCATTACCTTCCCACTGGAGCGGTACCTATTGATCTATTCACATTTGTACATATTCACTCACCCTGCTCCCCGGATTCAAACCGCTGACCTTTTGGTCAGCAAGTTCAGGAGCTCAGTGGTTTAATCCGCTGTGCCACTGGGAGCTCCAAAAGAACAATACAATATTTAAAATAAAGATCAGTTTTAACCAACATAAACTTACCAGTATTTCAATGAGAAGTGTGGGCCTGCTTCTGGCTCATGAGATAGTCAAGTTAATTGGGATTGTTGTTGTTGTGTGTCTTGAGGGTGTTACAGACTAAGCCTAAAGTTTAGAGCGAGGGCCGGAGAATGACCTTGGAGGGCCGCATCTGGGCCACGGGCCTTAGTTTGTGGATCCCTGCATTTAAACATGGCTGTGATGGAAAACACTGCCTTCAGAATTGTTTATGGGGGAGTCTGGACTGTCAGAATTGGAGCTCTGCTATTTTCCACTGACCCAATTATGAAAATGTTTGTCACTCCTTTAGCTTCCCGTTTCCTCTGCCTTACCTGCAACTCTCAAAGTAGCTAATTTGACAAGGAAAAATTAAAACCTGTTCACATTAATCCCTGTTCTTACAGAGATTAAAGTCACTAGAACTGATTTGTTGATGTGAATCACCAAAGTTGTATAAGTGTTTGGAATTGATTGACAGTACAATGTACATTTGCATTTAAAATTTATCAAAAATCACTGACATCTTACTTCTTCAGTATTCAGTGTTCCTACAACCATGTCCCCAGAAGCTTCAGGGTGACCTCAGAAATTTAAGCAAAAGGAAACGTTACACACAAGACAATTCACTCACTGTTACAGATCCCATTATACCAATGCACAATGGTAGGACAAGAATTAACACAATAAAGAACACAAAGGATATAGAACATAGTTCTTACACAGCATCTTTGACATATATATCTCATCCTAGGAATTTTGGCAACTATTTAAAATACTAATATTATCATCTCAATTGCTTGGGCTTCTGGTAAAGCAGTGGTTCTCAGACTGTGGGTCCCCAGGTGTTTTGGCCTTCAGCTCCCAGAAATCCCAGCCAGTTTACCAGCTGTTAGGATTTCTGAGAGTTGAAGGCCAAAACACCTGGTTGAGAACCACTGTTGCAAAGGAATGCTATCAGCATACTACAGTTTCATAAAATCCACACTTTCATTCCTACTGAACCAAAATGTTAGGTCTGCTTTTATCTCCATGCGAGTGAGGATCATTTACTAAAGATCATTTCACCAGGCCAAGGAAGACTAGGAAAATGCATGAATAGAAGCCAGTTAGTGTGAGCATTAATTATTCTAGAGGAGGGGGCAAGAAGTCATAGGTATGATTTAGGTCTTTGCTAAGAAAGCCTAGAAATACAAGCAGTCACCAAGTTGCTAATAAGATAGGTTCTTAAGTATGTTCTTAGGTTGAATTTGTTTGTAAATTGGAACAGATACATTTTTAAAGTGTTACTCCAGCCAAATATATCTATACATTAGCTTTGGACAGCATAGGGAAGGGCTCGGGCTGTGGCACAGGCTGGAGAGCAAGCCAGCTGTAACCAGCTGCAATGAATCACTCTGACCAGGAGGTCATGAGTTCGAGGCCTGCTTGGAGCCTATGTTTGTCTTGTCTTTGTTCTATGTTAAAAGGCATTGAATGTTTGCCTATATTTGTAATGTGATCCGCCCTGAGTCCCCTTCGGGGTGAGAAGGGCGGAATATAAATGCTGTAGATTAATTAATTGATTAATTAACATCCCTCTGGTGTTAGCTTTGTTGTTGGTGCCCCTGATAAGAAGATTTCACCTCTCTTTCTGTCCCTGTGATAATTGGATTTTTGGCTTGTTATGGAAACAAGGATTGGTGATAAAGCTTCAGTTGAGACACTTTTTTCTCCATGGTAACTCTTTCAAGAGTGACTTTCCTTTCCGAGGAGTAGATTTCTGTCACTTCCTGTTGTCTTACCCCTCGTTTATAAAGATGAGTCATTTGTAAGTCGGATGTTTGTAACTCAGGGACTGCCTGTATTTATTGATCTGGTTCCCTTTACTAGCACCACATAACTTTGATAATTATTTTTATAAAGTACAGTTGTATAAGGAATTGGGGCTATATTTTCAACCAAGGAAAGATCTCAAATCTGTTTTTTTTTATTTGAGATGGGACCGAGATACAGCCAAAAGGGCACCTCCTATAGACGATGTAGTTATCAGGCTGACTCTTGCAGAGACCAGCAGTTTCTTCCCAATTGCAGCTATTATGGAAGAATAAGCAATGTCAACAAAACAAACGATTGGGTTTTTTCCCCACTGAACTATATTAGAAAGTGGAGCAAGCATAGCCTAAAAACAAGGGGGAAAATCAGCAAGATGACCCAAAATGGCTAAAGCAGGCTCTTTTGTAGGATCCATGTGACTCCTCAGTCACAGTGTTTTTAAGTAGACCTAAGGCATCCCTCTCTCTTGAAGTTTAAAGACTTTGGGGACCTCATTCGATTATTAGAGCGACTCAGACCAGTTGTGAATCATACAACAACAAGGCTATCTCCTGTTAATACCAAATGAATTGGAGTAAAAAAATTCCTCTGGCATGCCAAATTTGTGACAAACCTTTCAATATTGTAGGACGTTTAGTGGTTTGTTATGCTTTTATTGTACTCTTCCAAGAAGAAAAGTCACATCAATTTACATGGGGTCTATTTTATGAGATGCTCATGTAACAGGGCCATGAATTCTGTTGGAGTTTATGGCTCATGTCTGATGCCATGGTAGAAATGAAGATCTGAACTCCCAATCTCCCCAAGATATCGTCAAAAGTGAAAATATATTCTCAATCTGCCTTTTCATGCAAACCTAGTAATTACTGAAACATTTATGAGTCCTTGGAAAATTTTATTCTAGTCAGGAGCAAGGTCCTTAGCATGTCAGTGCTTTAGGAAGCATTCAAAACTGAAGCACATCTTAGTCTGGAATGCAGACACTGGAATAGGCTGATGCTGCACACGAGAATCACTGCCAGGGAATGCATTTAACTATCTTACTTCATATATAAACCCAGGTTGTGTATGCTTTTGTAACTGCTGGTGTAATCACTTCCAGAATGGAATATATTTATATAACAGATTCTTAAACCAACTTAACCTAAATCCAAACAAGAATGCCCATAATCAAAAATATTTAACCACTTAGCAGAAAAGAACTAAATCTATTGCATCAAATTGCCAAATTGAGGTGAGTCCATGCTAAGTGAAAGTTGCCCTCTCATGCCATAACAGAGAAAGAATGCAAGTTGATATTTTTCTTTACTGTGTATGTAGTTTGTTTATTTCAAATCTTCTAATGCAAAGCCCCATAGTTTTGTACTGGATCTTGAGTGTGCAGTGTGCTTTCTTTTATTCTATTTAATGGTTTAACATTTCCTGAGTTAATTTTACAACAAACTTTTCCTTCTAATGAATACTCTATGTAAGAGCTTAGAAAAGTTAGTATTCACTGCCACTGCCCAAAATGTAACTTTTCCTAACTTTATGCATCACTGTGCAGATTCCTTCTCTAGCCTGGAAGTCACTGGAAGTCACTGGGAGCCCCGGTGGCGAAGTGCATTAAAGCGCTGAGCTGCTGAACTTGCAGACCGAAAGGTCCCAGGTTCAAACCCCGGGAGCGGCTTCAGCACCCACTGTTAGCTCCAGCTCCAGCCATCCTAGCAGTTCGAAAACATGCCAATGTGAGTAGATCAATAGGTACCGCTCCGGCAGGAAGGTAACGGCGCTCCATGCAGTCATGCCGGCCACATGACCTTGGAGGTGTCTACGGAGAACACCGGTTCTTCGGCTTAGAAATGGAGATGAGCACCAACCCCCAGAGTCAGACATGACTGGACTTAATGTCAGGAGAAACCTTTACCTTTTCAAAAATGTTGTTTCTCTTTTGTATTTATGCATCTCAGGTAAACATAGTACAGCTCAGAAATCTTCAATGCAAGATATGGTTGTTTTCTATTCCAGAACTGTGATTTTGAGTACAAAGTGTGTGCCAAAGTGACATATTTAACTATCTTGTCACATATTTTACTGTATTTTATACAAAGTCATCAAAGACAAACCACATTTATTAACTAGTAACTATCATTATTAGTGTGTCTATGTACAGGACAGCTTGCTTGCTGCAGAGATATGCAGATATAACTACCTGAGCCCTATGGTTAATCTCTACTAGAGTGGATCCATTAAACTAATGGGATCTAACTACATGTTAATTCACATTCAACAAGTGATTTGATGGGTCTGGTTGAGAATATCCAATAGAGTCCAATCTTAATATTTGGTAATAGGAGTGAGACAGCTTGAATAATGGACTATGGATTTTGGAAAATGATGTTGACATGAGATCATCATGACTTGGCATTTTATATGGTTTTAATCAGTTTGATTGATTGATATGTGCTTTAATTGTTTATATTTTGATGAGATGTGTTTTATTGTTTACCTGTATGGCGTAGAATTTTTGCTGGATTTGTAAGCCGCCTTGAGTCCCCTCCAGGGTCGAGAAAGGCGGGGTAGAAATGAAGTAAGTAAATATAATATTATATATAATATATATAATATATAGTACATTCATGAGAACTCTTTTGGTGGAGACAAGGCCATCTCCTAACAAACTGTAGCACTGCCACAAACTGAGTTCTGTACTGTACTGTCTTCATATGAAGTAACTAGCAATATTCACAAGCCACAGTGGTGTGTGTGAGATCTCTACTGTATGCCATTGTTGTGAATGAAGGAGTTTCTATTTTCTCTGAATGATTGTAATTTTGTTCCAAAAGAAACTCACTAACTTGCTTTCTTCAATGGGACTTACCCTGCCTACATAAATTCAGTCCCTCTGGCCAGAATCTTCAAAGTGGCTTAGTTACAAGAATATGTCAAGGCAGGTTATTTCAAACTAGACCATGCTGGTGAAGTGAAACAGAGGTGAAGTGATAGGCAAACATTTCCTCTTGTATTCCTTTTGCCTCCGAAACACACGCACAAATATATCTAGTGCCACAACTTATGACACATATGAGAATATCATTGACACAAAAGTTGGACATTGGAACATCATCTACTTCCCAGGCCAGCTGAGATTTCTTTTTGAATAATGGAGCTACTCAACCCATTTATATCTCTGAAAGGTGACTTCTTCAGAGTAAGGTAATAGGGCAGAAATGGTTTCTGCACAGGTAGTTGCCAGGATAATTATTCTACAATGCCACACTTTAACAAAGGACCCCATCAGAGCATGGTATTTTGGCAGTAGTACCTCTCCGAAGACATGTGCTACTTTTCTTTTGTGGCCTTCTTATCTCCCTCCTGGTTCTCTGGCTCTTAGAGAGTCCCATCCAATACTGTCCAAGCAAGAGTTAGGGTCGCCAACTGTTCTATATATCTCCACTATCCTGGCTATATTCCTGCTGCAGCATGTATAGTACTAAGAGACTCTGGAACAGTCATTGTGATGATTACCACATGGACCCTTAGTATAGTCCCTCTCAGCACTTCAGTTGTAGTAAAATGCCTCTCCTGCTCTTCCAATAGTCACAAGGCATTCATACAAACTCATGGAAGGTCTGTCCCTCATGTCCATCCATGTACTCCCCTGTGTTGAACCTATCAGAACATGAAACGTGCTGCCCGTGAACATTGGCAAGGGACCTCAAAGGAAACTCCATTGGAAGTTGCTAGTGAAATTGAGAAACTGTCCTAACATGCCCCCTGTAATGTGTCCAAATAAGATGGGGGATGTGGGAGAGACTGAAGTCATAAAACATTGGAACAAAAAAACCTGAAGGCATCAATAGGTCCTTCTTAATAACACTAATGAAAATAGTTGCTGTTAAATTTATCAGCACTGAACACCTCATCTTCAGCCACTGCCAAGAAAAGATGAAAAAAATGCAGTAACTGTCCCTTCTGTGCCAAATCTAAGTTGTCATGTGGACAAGGACTGTGTCGGTTTGCATGAGGCCCCATCAGCAGTTGTAGAAGTGTCCTGTCAGTATTTACAACCTGTGCTTTATACGCACTAAACATTCTGAAGCTTTGTTTTGTGGAGACAGGAGAACCAGCAACGGAGACAGAACTTTTGCTGAGTTTCAGAGGTATGTCCCACTAAGTTTCTCAACTTTAGAATGAAACTCTATCCTATCAATCTTGTGTTAGATCTTTTAACAATGCTTCCTCAAATGCCTTGTAAAACAGTAAAATCTGGTAGTAATTATCAAACACCATACACACTGTTTACAGTAGAGTTGTAATTTTAAAAAAATGTTTTTGCACAGAGAAGTAACATACGTCTGAAAAGTACCCAATTGTCTGCTGTATTCCATGCCAACAGGGCAATTGAGCCAAAAATGCAGAGAGAGAAAATACTGCCAAATAAAAGAAACTATAACAAATTGGTAATGGCTTCTATCTTGACAGAAAATGAAAATTATACCTCAATGTGTGGCCACTCATGTGGACACATAAGAATGTCTTCCAGGCAATCATTTTGCTTCAGATAACACACCCTGACAGTAGTGCACGGCATACTGGCTGGATTTCACTTTCCATAAAAGTAGCAACCATAATCTACAAAAGGGTCTAGATATCATATAATTTATGCATATCACACAGGCACACACACAACATCTATAATAAATCATCACAGTGTATTGCTGTATTTTGAGGAGTGGGTTGGAAGTCAGCATTATACATTCCTTCAGTGTTGCCACAATTGGATCCAGCCACCCAATCTAGTTAAGGACCCTAAAAATGGGTGGGCAGCAGAGGAATTTGAATCCAAATGTTTTTCCCCCATAAGATTCTATGCACTTTTTATAGTCTTCTAAATACTGAATGCTATGATGCTGAAACCACTTATTCCAGGGTAGCAGAATGGATAGGAAGTATCTACTGTTCTAGTTAACCACTACTCTTGTTACATGTGTATCAAGCTATGTCCTGATTCAAATTAACTTTAAAGATTGGTTTGGCACTCTATGAATGAGATTACAATAGGGATCCTTGCATGTACAAGCCCCCTACACCTCTCATGCATTAATATTTTCTCCATTCTTTCCTACTTGTGACAAACCACAATCTATGGCTTGTACTTGTTCTCCAAGGGGGGGGGGGAGATTTTCTGGGAAAACAAAAAACGTAGTTTGCTACTTTGGACAATGAAAGGGAACTGTATGAAATGAGGTCAATGTGCATGTTAATATCTTTCAAAATGTATCAGTTATGGTTTCATTCCCAAGAGAAGACAGAGGAAAACAAACAAGTCCTCCAGAGTAACAATTTTGGACTTTATAAGTTGGGTAAAAGGTATCCACAGAAGTCACAACTGATGTTATTGAATTTATTCTGTGCCAAGCAAACCCATTGTTCATAATCACAAGTAGACAGAAGACTATGGTGCTCCTGATTTTTATGGTTTCCAGATCCTCCCTCTACTGTAGTGGTTCTCAACCTGTGGGCCCCTAGGTGTTTTGGCCTACAACTCCCAGAAATCCCAACCAGTTTACCAGCTGTTGCGATTTCTGGGAGTTGAAGGCCAAAACATCTGGGGGTCCACAGGTTGAGAACCACTGTTCTACTGGATCTCTCTGTCTCCTTCCCAGTTTTCTATGAGAAATAGTTGATTTGAGGGCAATTTGAGAGAGGGGGCTCTGGGGCAGCAAAAGTCAAAGGTGAGCATGCAAAGCATGAGGATAAGAAAACCTGCATTAAAACTGTGTTGTCCAAGGCTTTCATGGCTGGGATCACAAGATTCCTTTCACAACAACCCTTCCATTAAAACTTCCTTCAAATCCTGCCTCCCTTCCTCGAGGCACCTTCCCGTGGCCTGTTTCAAAAGTTCCTCAAAGGGCTCCTCTCCAGTTTGGCCTTCTCCTCTGCACCCCCTGGAGGGGCTCCTCTATGCTCCTCCATGCGTGGTGTGCCAAAGTTCCTTCTCTCCTTGCCAAGCCCCCCGGTGGCACCTTGGATAATACAGAGTGTCGGATAAATGGAAGTCGGATAATCGGAACTCTACTGTAGCTATTTATGATGGCTATGGGAAACCTCTTACTTAGCAGGCAACATCCAGTCAGCAGTTTGACCATAAACACTGTAGATAAAAAGTTTAACATCTCCTCTCCAGTAAAACAGCAGCACCATAACTTTCTAGGAGAATACACAAAGTCCTTCTCACTTGCTTACAGTGTATCAAGTATTATGCATGATTTAATGGCAGCACTTTAAAACTGAAGAATGAAAATGAACATTTCCATGATTCATCTCAAGTTTAGGTGTATAAACAGTCCAGATGGTGGCTGCTGAATATTCCCTCTGAACTTTCGGTTGCAGAATTTAACTAATACCAGCCTTTGGCAAGACCTTTTGTTTAAAAAGGATACAAAATACGGCCATAATATGTAATTAAAATGAGATATCCTTGCAGATTACCCTTAAATTTGATCACTCTATTCTTTGTGGCAAAACAGAACCAATCATATCATTGCCCCTACCTTTAATATTGCTATGACCATACCATGACCACCACCACTGCACAGCAATACAGAAACTGAGGTCATGTCTGCTATATACTATTAAGATTCGTGCAAGTTATTCGAAATACAGTCAAGATTTTCACAGTAGCTGCAAATCCAGTAAAACCCAGCAGGCCCCATTCCTCTTTGTTACCTCACATAAATGCAGACCCCTGAAGAATCTAAGAAAAATAGATACAAATTGCAGGGACCATTTAACTACATTCATGTTTACATTCAATGTTTTCATTTCTCTTACAAATGAAGACATCCTTTGGCAAGCAAAGTCTTTAAGACAATGTTAGGAAGATGTCTGTGTCCTTTACCCACAAAATGTACAAGAACTGCTATTCGTACCATGTCAACTCAAGGCGTTATGTCTCCACCATCACCTACGTGTTTTGTCTTCCAATAAATATTTAGTTCTATTTTCTTCTGACTTTTAAAAAGCCTTGGGGGAAATCTTGTTAGTACAAACTGTAATCTATTAAACAAGGAACTGCTTCAAATGTTACAGTTTATTATAGCATGGTAGAAATGATTAGTTATACATTCATTTTTGGAAAATGAACTTTTATGAAGGTAGGAGTTGTCACTTTCCAATGTGAAGAACAACCTTCCTGCTCAAACTATGGTTTGGACATCAGGGTTGTTCCTCAGGGTTAGTCTGTTTTTCTCCTTTGTATACTTCAATTCTCTACCTTAATGACCAGTTGAAATGTCAAACTAGACTAACTATAATTCATGCAAATTAATGTGATTCACCCAGGTTGCCTCCTACAAAGAACTTGGCACTCCTGTTTCCCAAATCAGTAGAACCACAGGGGTGTAACAGTACTGTATTTCTCCCGAGGCAAAATTTGAATCCAACAATTCCTTACCATCCTTCATCATCCTCAACTTCAGGTTCAGATGCTTCATTTTCAGGAGTTTCTTCTATTGCCTGGTTTAATTTTGATTTGAATCTGTCTAGTAGTGCCAGTGTCTGGAATTAAAGTATGATTACTTAAAACACACATCATTCACCATGCTCGTCTATCTTAACTATAACACTATGTATTCAAGGTGAGGAATTTTTATGTTCTATTGTAAAGTAAATGGACTAAACATATTGTTTTAGTTTTAAATGTTTGTGTATGTTAATGATTATGTGTACTAAAGAGATATCCAAATGTTGACAGCCAGTTGATTGTTCTGGGTATTCCCTGTCAAGTAATTTGCCTTAATCCAGTTTCATATGCCTCAATTCATGCTATTCCAATATACTGAATACAATTACAGATCTCAATACAAACAGGACTGCATTGCCATATTCTAGAATGGGAAATCTTTCTCTTTCTGAATGAAAGATATGGAGAAGTTTATTCTCTTGCAAATGTCTCTGGAGAGCTTTACGCTGCTGTTCTACAGGAGGCTATGCACAGGTTTCATAAAGCATGAGCGTATGTGTGAACTCTGTCATTTTGTCATATAACTGCTGTAACAATCTGTTAGAAGTGTCTCAGCTGAGTGAGAATGAAAACATCAGCAAACAAATGCCTATTGTTAACAATATTTCCTTGCAACACATTGTCTGGATAAGACAATATCTGGATGTGCTCCACACAGGGCAATGGTGAATTCTGTGACTCAATTGACAGCAAAATCTAGAATCCTATATAATAGCGGGTAGTTCCTTGGTAAACAACTGAATATGAAGGCAGCTCAATTACAGCTTTCAAAACAGAAAATCACTCTAGATTCAATTACATACCAGATCAATTCAGATATTTACCTGCTCTTCACGAGATGATCCTTTCTTTGGTTGTTGCTTCCTCAGGTGTTCATATTTCTTCTTCTCTTCTAGGTATTCTGCAACTATGCTGTTTGGTACAGCTTTCTCTTCTGCATTTAGAAAACAGTTAAAGTATCCATTTTACTTAAGAATGCAATACTTACAAGTGCAGAAGATAAAAGATAAAACACATGTCTGTAGAAGCTTCTTCTTTGTTATTACTGTTAAATTAGACAATCAACATGTGTATTCATCATAAAGGACAATTTCATGAGATAACAGTGCTATGCATGTTCACATAGATAGAAGTAAGCTCATTTAATTTAGTGGGCTTACTCTTGGGCATATAGTATTTAAAACAATAATTTCAGGCTAAAACTTGCTTATTTAGTTACTATAAAAATATTTACACTTAAACTCTCTGATGGACAACTATTGCTTTTCTCCTACTTTTGGAGAGGAATTTTGTTTATACAGTAGAGTCTCACTTATCCGACTTCCGCTTATCCAACACTCCGTATTATCCGACGCCAACTAGTGGCCAATTGGAAACATTGCATCCTTCACTCAATCCAAGGTGAGAGCTGTGGCTCTTTCCCTTTCGAAAAAACTGGAAGGAGGAAAGCGCATCTTGGAAATGAAGGGAAGGAAGGGGTTGAATCATCCCATGGGGGGCCATTTATATGCGAGGGAGGGAGGGAGGGGAAAAAAGGAAACGCATGGCTCTCCCTCCCTCTTTCTCTTTGTGCAGGCAGAACCTCGTGTCTCCAAACCGGCCTTGTTTTCAAATCAATGGCTTGTGATTGGAAGGAAAGAATGGGGAGGGAGAGAAGCCAAAGCAGCGGCCCGGGCTTGGGAAAGGGCCGCAGGCAAGGCCAAGTCAGGGATGGCGAGTGGGGCGGGTACTGGCTGCCTTCTGTCATCTCCTTACCAGGGTGGGTGGGCGGAGGACCCCCCTTTCCTCCTGCACACACACACACATTTTGCTCCAGATCCCCCTCTCTCTCCTTCCTTTTTCTCCCCCACGCACTCTCTCCTCCTCCTCCTCCTCCCTCTTCTCCCTCTTTTACCCCTGTCAGCCTTGCAGCAACATGCACTTCTGGCTTCCTCCTCCTCCTCCTCTTTTAACCCAAGCAAGAATCTTTAGAGGCATAGCACCCTAGAAACACAAGAGACCCCCTCCTCCCTTCAGAGGCTCTCCAGCCCAGACCCGTTTTGCCAGGCTGGAAGGCACAAGCCAAGCCCTCCTCCCAACACAGAGCCACCCAGCTCCAGGTGAGATTCTGGAGACAGTTGACCAATATCAAATATTTAGCAAATTTTTGTTTCCCAGTGTTGCCATTGCTCTGCTCAATATGGGATTCTAGAGATGATTAATCTACAATATATCAGTGTGTTCCCAGCTTCCAGGGGTTTTGTATTTCAAACAGGATGTTTTGGTGCTTAATTTGTAAAATCATAATGTAATTTGACATTTAATAGGCTTTTCCTTAAACCCTCCTTATTATCCAACATATTCACTTATCCAACGTTCTGCCGGCCCGTTTATGTTGGATAAGTGAGACTCTACTGTACTTTGGATCTTTCAGTATTCAAATATATTAGAGATGCAGAGGTTCATACAAAATACTCTTATCTCTTCTGTGTAAATTTCTGAAGGACCTCCTCTAAAAAATAAATAATATTCCAACATTTGGAATATAAAAACTTCCTTGAGAATGTTGTTGGAAAGGCTTTGAAACTAAATAATTTTAAACATGGCAGCACTTATGATTTTTGGAACATTCAACAGACTTCTGCACCACCATCAATGCTACATTTGCATTCATCTTTTTCTAGTCGTAGACCATACAAACTATTATCTGACCCTTGCAGATGTTACAGACAGTCCCAAGTGACTACCTAATCCATTATAGAACACTAGATCCAAAATGCACCATAGCATATGTGATCTGAAATAAGCTATTACTTGCCATGAAGGCTATGAAACCCCAAAATATCCCAGACAAGATGGTCATGGTGTAAATGCTGAAGCCTTCCAAGATTATGGGAATCTCTGCACTACTTCATACAATGTCCCCACCAGCTGAGAAATGAAACTGTCGATCACTGAGATTGGCAGTACAACTACAGAATCCAGATGTTATCTCAAGCAGCTATCACCAGGTACAGGCACAACGTACAGT
This sequence comes from Anolis carolinensis, assembly GCF_035594765.1. Taxonomy (NCBI): domain Eukaryota; kingdom Metazoa; phylum Chordata; class Lepidosauria; order Squamata; family Anolidae; genus Anolis; species Anolis carolinensis. Next base: position 292,558,033 of record NC_085842.1, read on the forward strand.
GGAAGATTGTTGGTAGAAAGACCTGATCAGGAGATGGAATCACTACGTATGGATCAAGACAAATCACCGCATACTCAAATTCACGATATCTTGGTAACATATGTCATTTATTCATCTTACAATTTGATAGATGAGGAAGAGCTGAACTGTGTTTTAGTGAGCATCACTCTACCTCTTGAGGAGTAAAAGACAGTGACTGAAAATCTCCGTCCATGTGTTCAAAAATCAAATCTTCCTTTCCAATCTAAAACTGAGTGAAAGCCCAATCCTATGTTTGTTTATCCAGAAGATAGTTCTAATGCGTTTGCTGGAGCTAGCTCCTCAGCAGACTTTTTGAGGACTGTAACTTAAACTATGCAAGGCATTACTCTACATGGGAGGTGGGCAAAGTGGAGCCTTTCAGCTATTCTTGAACTGAAACTGTCAGCATTCCCCATGATTGGCTATGCTGACAATATCTGGAGGGCCATGTTTTGTCTACACCTTCCTATAAATCCTTAGAGTATTGGTTTGTTTCATTAAGAATGACTGTTAAGTCGATGACTCATATATATAATATAATATTAGAGAACAAAATCTGTATTATGCCATTATGAGAAAATGGATTTTCTGATTCATCAAAAGCAAAATATAATATTGCACAACTTTCCTTCATATATTATCACACATGGAGATAATACATGAGTTTTTGTAAATGGCTGGAAAGAACATGGGGAATTAGTTCATAGTTGCTAATGGGTTTGCTTTGATTTGCAGATTAATAAAATAAATTGATCTGTGAAACAAAGTGATATAATTTTTTAACCAGAATGTTATAGTCACCTATGTCTCTATGTGAAATCTAAATGCAGGTGAAAATATGGTTCTTTGCAGATGTCAGTTAGTGAGTCTGATCTTCCCATTAGTTAGGCTTTTTACCCCTTTTGGCTTGAAAATATAAATATGTGTCATATATATGGTAGCTCATGAATCTGAATGCTATCAATAACATTCTGTACTGACACATTAAACATTTTATATGTGTACCGTTCTTCTTGAAAATATAGAGTAATTTCTCAGTTTAGTCTAGCTTCTCAGTTTTCAAACTTTACTTTTCACTTAGTTTCAATTCAGCCAACAAACTTAAGTTATTCTCACTATAAACTTTTCCTCTCTGTTTTGTTGCACAAGAATAGAAGTTAAGTCAATGTGATGTTATTTTGTAAATTTAAAAATATAAATGGAAAATCAATTCCTAGAATTATCCAGGGTTACAAATGATGTACAGGAAATATATGAAGAATGCTTTGAGGACCTCTATGGCTACAAGCTAAAGATGACTTGAGGGAAATTAACACAGTGAAGAAATGCAGATATTATAAAGTAATGCAATGCAATGATCAAGCTGATAACTAACTGTGAAGACTTATGGGTTAAACTTCTTCAATATTCAATACATTCAGACCAGGACAGGATCAAGAGATTAGAGAAACTACTGGGAGAAAGGTATGAGACAAATGTTTCCTTTATCTGCAAGACTGGATTCAGGTTTCCAGCTTTCAGCAACACTTTGTCTTAATCTATTTTACTCTTTTATTTGGTGCCCAAGACCAGCCCTACAGGATGTTGAATGATGCTGCCTCCAGGCACTACCTTTCCAGCTGTTATAACTGGCTGCTGCTCTTATGTTTAATGGTAACTATTGACGGCTTTCTTGTTTTGTCCTGTCTTTTTTGGCTGAGGAAACCACAAATCACTGCAAAAAGGAAATGCACATGTCTAAAATCATAGACAGATTTCATCATGTTACTGTTTAAAAAACAGAAACAAACAGAAGCAACAAAAAGTGTAATGAAGGAAAACCAATAAGTTATTTAAGTAATTGTTGTAACAAGCACAGTGGATTCAGCCATTTTCTCAATTATTTTGGATGCAAACAATACAGTCATATTAATACTAACTTGCCAAAGGTAAAGAGTTGAACCCCTGGACATTTTACTTCTTCTGTTACGTTTTGCACATTCACGGAGTTGTGAATCTGTTAAGGAATCTTCTGACTACGGAAAAATGTGACTGGCCCTGAAAGGCTACTTTCTGAGTATGGAATGACTTAAAAAAATAATATTTGGAACAAATTTTAAAATTATTTGAGAAGTCAAGTCATTGAGATGGCTAGATTCACTGACAATTTACGGCAGGAAATTAAGGAGATAAATAAATATATTTTATTTCATAGTAAAATGTTTGTTGGGAATCTCTTAAACTACAGTTTTCTGATGTAGACATTGCCAGAAACTATGGTTTAAGAAATCAGAAAAGCTGCAATGAAGCGGGGCATGAAAAAGAAAAGGACAGGGTGAGGAGATGTGGCATAGACACAGCATAGTCTCTAAATAAAACATGGTCCACTCGTCTGATCTTACATCCAAAATGGCCATGGCCATCCATACACACACACACACACACACACACACACACACACACACACATACATATACATACACACACACACTTTAAAACAACAGCAACATATACTTCAATTTGTTGTTAGGAATGGTACCATGCTGAACAATACTTTCATATTGTATTAATGTTTAAAAGCAATGCAATGCTTTTTAAACATTAATACAATATGAAAGTATTGTTCAGCATGGTACCATTCCTAACAACAAATTGAGCAGGCGAACATAGCACTGAACGAAACTTGTAGAATAATCACAGGATGCCTTAAACCTACACCTGTTGATAAACTCTATAAGCTAGCTGGCATTGCCCCTCCTGACGTGCAATGGGAGGTTGCTGCGAACTGTGAGAGAAATAAGGCCGAACATTGTGAAAGCCACCCACTGCATGACTATCAGCCTCCTCCCACCAGACTCAAACCAAGGAAGGGCTTCATGAGAACCACCACTCCTCTTGATGTTCCCCCAGAAACAGCAAGGGTGTCCCTCTGGGCTGTTAAACCAGGCAATCCCAACTGGATGGCCCCCCATGAGGGTCTGCCTCCAGGGACAAACCAAGAATGGGCAATTTGGAAGTCCCTGGACAGACTCAGAAGCAGAGTGGGCAGATCAAAAGACAACTTGGCAAGATGGCACTACCTGGAGGAATCCTCCACCTTGTGTGACTGTGGAGCTGAACAAACAACTCCTCATATGTATGTTTGCCCACAATGCCCTGCCTCATGCACGGAGGAGGAGTTGTTTAAAGCTACAGACAATGCGATTGCTGTTGCCCGCTTTTGGTCCAAAACTATTTAGCTGTTTGTGATTCCTTTATTTTATCACTTTTAAACTTATTTATCATCATGAGGAGACAGAAAAGCTTGGAAAAGATCATATCATGAGGAGACAGAAAAGCTTGGAAAAGATCACGATGCTGGGGAAAATGGAAGGAAAAAGGAAGAGAGGCCGACCAAGGGCAAGATGGATGGACGGTATCCTTGAAATGACTGGCTTGACCTTGAAGGAACTGGGGACGGCAACGGCTGACAGGGAGCTCTGGCATGGACTGGTCCAAGAGGTCACGAAGAGTTGGAGACGACTAAACGACTGAGCAGCAGCAGCAAACTTATTTATTATGCAATGCTTTTGACACTAAATAAATAAATAAATAAATATTGTATTAATTAATGTCCTTGAATTTTATTGTCTAATTTACCATCTTAACAAACCTGTAATTATTCTGATGAGGAAAATATACAGCACAGCAGTGTAGTTTACAAAACAGAGAAGCAACCATCAGGTATATTTTTTTATGCAATTATAGATCACACAAACTTCAAGCACAAAATGACACTAGCAGAAGATCAAACAGAAGGTAATTACAGGGGAACGGCAAAGTACTAAGGTTTCAGATTAGTAAATCTATAGTGAACCCTGGTGTCTTTTTTAAAGGATGGCATAAGCTGTAAGGCTGACAGGTCTTGAGAGAGAAAGTACGCTGTGTCAAATAGAAAAAAGGCAAAACATAATTATTCATTTCTTGTTCTTATTTACAGATTTTGGGATGCGTCGTCTTCATCATGGAAGGAAGTGACAAGTGGAGTGCCGCAGGGCTCCGTCCTGGGCCCGGTTCTGTTCAACATCTTTATTAACGACTTAGACGAAGGGTTAGAAGGCATGATCATCAAGTTTGCAGATGACACAAAACTGGGAGGGATAGCTAACACTCCAGAAGACAGGAGCAGAATTCAAAACGATCTTGACAGACTAGAGAGATGGGCCAAAACTAACAAAATGAAGTTCAACAGGGACAAATGCAAGATACTTCACTTCGGCAGAAAAAATGGAAATCAAAGATACAGAATGGGGGACGCCTGGCTTGACAGCAGTGTGTGCGAAAAAGACCTTGGAGTCCTTGTGGACAACAAGTTAAACATGAGCCAACAATGTGATGCGGCTGCTAAAAAAGCCAATGGGATTCTGGCCTGCATCAATAGGGGAATAGCGTCTAGATCCAGGGAAGTTATGCTCCCCCTCTATTCTGCCTTGGTCAGACCACACCTGGAATACTGTGTCCAATTTTGGGCACCACAGTTGAAGGGAGATGTTGACAAGCTGGAAAGCGTCTAGAGGAGGGCGACTAAAATGATTAAGGGTCTGGAGAACAAGCCCTATGAGGAGCGGCTTAAAGAGCTGGGCATGTTTAGCCTGCAGAAGAGAAGGCTGAGAGGAGACATGATAGCCATGTACAAATACGTGAAGGGAAGTCATAGGGAGGAGGGAGCAAGCTTGTTTTCTGCTGCCCTGCAGACTAGGACACGGAACAATGGCTTCAAACTACAGGAAAGGAGATTCCACTTGAACATCAGGAAGAACTTCCTCACTGTGAGAGCTGTTCGACAGTGGAACTCTCTCCCCGGGGCCGTGGTGGAGGCTCCTTCTTTGGAGGCTTTTAAGCAGAGGCTGGATGGCCATCTGTCGGGGGTGCTTTGAATGCGATTTCCTGCTTCTTAGCAGGGGGTTGGACTGGATGGCCCATGTGGTCTCTTCCAACTCTACTATTCTATGATTCTATGATTCTATGATTCTATGACATGCATGGAAACCTTACTCAGTCCCCCACATCAAATTGCTTGAGAGGCACTGATCTAGCAGGCCATTTTTCCTAGGAAATAAATCCTTAGCTGAAAATCTACAAATTTTTGATAAATAGAGCCACAAAATAAAATTCATCTCCTATGGGAAAAAATATGCTAGGGTCTCATGCAAGAATGAAGTCTTTGAAGGTGAACAGAAATCTGAAGAATAATTTTTTTAAAAAAATCTGTATATAAATAAGGACATTTGGATGTAAGAGAAGAACCTGTCCTTTTCTTTATCATGCCCCACTTCATTAAAGATTTACTGACTTCTTAAACCATATGTCAGAGGTCCCCAAACTTTTTAAAAAGGGGGCCAGTTCACAGTCCCTCAGACAGTTCGAGGGCCAGACTATCGTTTTTTTTAAAAAAAAACTGTGAACAAATTCCTATGCACACTGCACATATCTTATTTTGAAGTAAAAAAACAAAAAGGGAACAAATACAGTCTCAATGTTAATAATAATGATGATGATAATCATCATCATCATCATAAAAATAATAAAGAGGGTTGGAAGATACCCCTTGGGCCATTTAGTCCAGGCAGTGGCCTTTGTGCACCAAAAGCACAAGCAAAGCACCCCTAACAGATGGCCACCCAGCCTCAATGTTAATAACAACAACAACAACAACAATAAACACTGACAAAATTACAATCTGTCAACTGCAAAAGGCCACCTTACTGCACGCATCATCTGAAAATACATCACACAGTCCTAAACACTTGGGAAGTGTTCGACTTGTGATTTTGTAATACAAAATCCAGCATATAGATCTCGTTTGCTGTGTCATATTATGTCTTTGTGTCAATAATAATAGTAACAATAATAATAATACTAATGAAGATGGTTGGAAGAGACCCCTTGGGCCATTTAGTCAAACCCCCTTCTGCCTTTGTGCACCAAAAGCACAAGCAAAGCACCCCTTAATAACTAACAATTAATTAAATAATAATTGAAATACCTTTGTAGACACAAGCAAAGCTTTGGAAGGCAGGCACAGGGCGAGGGAGGAGGCGGGAAAGGCTCCAAAGGAGGAGGTGGGAAAGGCAGCGGCGGCACACACTTTCTTGGAGGAGAGAGCCACCGCTGCCGGATAAATGCCTTCAAGGGGCTTCATGTGGCCCGCGGGCCATAGTTGGGGGACCCCTGCCATATGTTGTCGAAGGCTTTCATGGCTGGAATCACAGGGTTGCTGTGTGTTTTCTGGGCTGTATGGCTGTCGCACCTCAGGTTAGCTTCACCTTGCTATATACACCAGACTGTACACAGGTTGAAGTCTTTTGTAGTTTATTAGAAAATATAAGATAAAAAGTTCTTTAAAAACAAAAGTAAAGTTCCAAAAGTTCGTTACAAAATAAAGCCTTCAAGAATAATCCAAGAAATCACAAGGAATTTACATTACAGCATGACAAAGTCGCAAAAACATAAACACAAAGGCTGCAAGATAATCCAGGAAACGAGAGCTTGCTTCTCGGTTAAACAAACGTTGCTTTGACAAAGGTTTGTCTCCAACACACTGCTTTAATACCCTTTGCAAAGCATGAAAGCATTTCTTTGGCCTCTGACCTCCTTCTTATTTGCTGTTCTCACACGCCTTCGAACCCTGAATTCCAAATGGTCAGCTCGATCTAAAGATTCCATCTCATCAAGGTCAACCTGCTCGTTAGCGCCAGTCTGCTTGCTATCAGACTGAGAACTGTCCTCCTTTTCTGAGTCAATTTGCACCTGGCTAGGTTCAGTATCTTCAACATCATTCCCTGCTGTGGGAAAAACTCTCTGTTCCTCATCTTCTACAAAAGGGACATTCTGAACTTGACTTTGAACCTGAATCCTATAATCCCCATCAGAGTCACTCTGAGGTTCCAGCTGAGTCACAACAATGGCCATGTTCCAGAAGCATTCTTTCCTGACGTTTCACCCACATCTATAGCAGGCATCCTCGGAGGTCAGGAGAGAATGCTTCTGGAACATGACCATACAACCCAGAAAACACACAACAACCCTCTTAAACCATAGTTTCTGGCAATGTCTACATTAGAAAACTGTAGTCTAAGAGATTCCCAACAAACGACATGAACCAATAACTTATACCACAGGATCCAGATCCCTGCGGAGGCGGAGCCCAGGGAACATGGGATAGCTGTGTAAACATTTGTGGCAAGTTCTGCCTCGGAATTGGCTCCACAGTTTACATGAGCCCAAAGTCGCAATTTGCTCTGGATTCTGGGGGTGGGGAGCAATCTGTAACTTTGGTTAACACAGTTCAAGGTAGTGTTAAGCAACTTTGGCGTGTGCTAATCTAGATCAGCTCTGTGTGTCATTTGGCCACATGGAGCTGATTCGCTGGTCCTTTGCACTAAGTGGTCAGTGGAGATGTGCTCTTAGAGATTCCTAGAGGGGTGTCCTCTCAGATAAAACACACACAGTGTTTTTTCACTTTTGTAGGAGTCCTGCAATGTTAATCCCAGCAAATGTGGAGAGTATTCTGTACAGCACACTCGCACACTCACTCCCTTTTCTCTCACATACCCACTTATTAAAATATAATTTAGCCAAAGGTCTGTCTAGATAACAATACATTTGCTTGACAGTGGAGGGAGACTGTAGAGGGGGTCAGCCAAGTAACCTGTGGAAGAAAGATGGGTTCCACAGTCTAGGCGTAACCACAAAAAGGATATCCACTGTTCCTCATTTTTTTTCTAATGGTGTTTTATGCTCAAATTATTTGTCAGCTTCTATATATAATCTGAATTTATAGCAGGCCTGATTCTGAGTTAGGTTTGTCTTTAATAAGAGTTGTATGTTTTAATCATTAAAAAAACTGCCATTCTGTCTAGACTTGTGCAGCCACTACAAAATACCATGGGCATTAACTACAGCAACAAAGAAAAAAGGAAACAGAAGTATCTGGGGAAAAGAGTATGTTTTTTGCCTAACTTTCACAAAATATTGGCCCAATACATCTTGGGAGTCCTTCTTCATTTTCTAAGACAGTTACCATATAATGCTCTTTCACTAGCTCCATATCTTCTTTAATGAACATTTTCCCCAAAATTCTGTCGTTGTGATATGTCTTATTTTACAAAAAACAGTCCTCCATTTGAAAGACAGTTCTTTAAGTTGAAGGCACTGCTGACTAATCTGAATGACTACCTGGCCCAAGTCCAGTTTAAAGATAAAGAACTAGAAGAAGGGAGACACGATGGTCTTGAAGTTCCCTATCAAATAATTACAATTTATTTATTTATTTCGTGTCAAAAGCATTGCATAAATAAGTCTAAAACTGATAAAATAGAGGGAAAACAAGTGGCTAAATAATTTTTGACCTGAAATGGGCAACAGTGATCGCATTGTCTGTGGCTTTAAACAATTCTTCCTCTGTACATTATTCTCATTACAGGAGATTGGAATGCTGAGGTGGGCAGTCAAATGATAACCGGGATCACAGGCAAGCATGGTCTGTGATAACAAAGTGAAGCAGGACGTATGCTGATAGAATTTTGTCAGGAAAACTCACTGTGCACAACAAACACTCTCTTCCAACAACCTAAAAGACGGCTTTATACATGGACTTCACCAGATGGTCAACACTGAAATCAGATTGACTACAACCTTTGCAGCCAAAGGTGGCGGACATCCATCCAGTTGGTGAAAACAAGACCTGGAGCTGACTGTAGTTCAGATCACGAAATTCTTATTGCAAAATTTAGAATCAGAGTAAAGAGAATGGGGAAAATACACAGACCAATTAGATATGATCTCACAAATATTCCTAGTGAATATGCAGTGGAGATGAAGAACAGATTTCAGGGACTAGATTTAATAAATAGAGTCCCAGAAGAGCTATGGACAGAAGTCCACAACATTGTTCAGGAGGCAGCAACTAAGTACGTCCCAAAGAAAAAGAAAACCAAGGCAAGATGGTTGTCTGCTGAGACACTGGAAGTAGCCCAAGAAAGAAGGAAGGCAAAAGGAAACAGCGATAGGGGGAGATACGCCCAATTAAATGCACAATTCCAGAGGCTACCAGAAGAGACAAGGAACTATTTTTGAACAAGCAATGCATGGAAGTGGAAGAAGGCAACAGAATAGGAAGGACAAGAGACCTCTTCCAGAAAATCAGAAACATCGGAGGCAAATTTCAGGCAAAAATGGGCATGATCAAAAACAACGATGGCAGGGACCTAACAGAAGCTGAAGAGATCAAGAAAAGGTGGCGAGAATATACAGAAGATCTGTATAGGAAGGATAATAATATAGAGGATAGCTTTGACGGTGTGGTGAGTGAATTAGAACCAGACATCCTAAGGAGTGAGGTTGAATGTGCCTTAAGAAACATTGCTAATAACAAGGCAGCGGGAGATGACGGGATCCCAGCTGAGTTGTTTAAAATCTTGGAAGGTGATGCTGTCAAGGTGATGCATGCCATATGCCAGCAAATATGGAAAACACAAGATAGGCCATCAGATTGGAAAACATCAATTTATATCCCCATACCAAAAAAGGGAAACACTAAAGAATGCTCAGACTTCCGTATAGTGGCCCTTATTTCCCTTGCCAGTAAGGTAATGCTCAAGATCCTGCAAGGCAGATTCCAGCAATACATAGAGCGAGAGTTGCCAGATGTCCAAGCTGGGTTCAGAAAAGCCAGAGGAACGAGAGACCAAATTGCCAATATCCACTGGATAATGGAGGAAGCCAGTGAGTTTCAGAAAAACATCTACTTCTGCTTTATTGAATATTCTAAAGGCTTCGACTGCGTGGATCATAATAAACTATGGCATGTTCTTGGTGGTATGGGGATACCAAGTCACCTTGTCTGTCTCCTGAGAAATCTGTATAAAGACGAAGTAGACACAGTAAGAACAGATCACGGAACAACAGACTGGTTCAAGATTGGGAAAAGAGTGCGGCTTTTGAACTCTGGTGCTGGAGGAAAATCCTGAGAATGCCTTGGACCGCAAGAAGATCCAACCAGTCCATCCTCCAGGAAATAATGCCCGGCTGTTCACTGGAGGGAAGGATATTAGAGGCAAAATTGAAGTATTTTGGCCACATCATGAGGAGACAGGAAAGCTTGGAAAAGATCACGATGTTGGGGAAAATGGAAGGAAAAAGGAAGAGAGGCCGACCAAGGGCAAGATGGATGGATGGTATCCTTGAAGTGACTGGCTTGACCGTGAAGGAACTGGGGACGGTGACGGTTGACAGAGAGCTCTGGCGTGGACTGGTCCATGAGGTCACAAAGAGTCGGAAACGACTAAACGACTGAGCAGCAGCACATGAGGCAGGGCACTGTGGGCAAGCATACAGATGCAGAGTTGTTTGTTCTGCTCCACAGTCGCACAAGGTGGAGGATTATTCTAGGTAGTGCCATTTTGCCAGGTTATCTGACAGCTCCACTTCTGAGTCTGTTCAGGGACTTCCAAGTTGCCCATTCTTGGTTTGTCCCTGGTGGAAGACCCTCGTGGGGGGCCATCCAGTTGGAATTTCCCGGTTTAGCTGCCCAGAGGGATACTCTTCTGTTGCTGGGGGAACCTTAAGAGGAGTGGTAGTTCTCATGATGCTTTTCTTTGATTTGAGTTTACTGGGAGGAGGCTGATAGCCATGCAGTGGATGACTATCACAGTGTTCACTTTCACAATGTTCAACCTTATTACTCTCCCAGTTAGCAGCAACTTCCCGTCGCATATCGGGGGGTGGGGGGGGAGGGATTTTTTTCCAGATAATTACAATAGTACTAAGATATCAGACTGGCTACTTGCTCATATTTCCCATCCCAATCTTTAGATTCATTTGGTCTCTTTTGAAATGTACATCTGGACATACATTAGTATATGCCACTTCTATGAAAAATCTTTTTTTTTTTGGTGGTGCAAACTTCTTTTTTGGCAAAGGCTGAGCAACAACCGCCCCACTGTGAATTAAAGTGCTGCACATTGCTCTAATCATGGTTAGAGCAGTTTAGCATTTGTTGCTCCACTAAACATATTCCTTTGACGTATGACCTCCTTTTTGCAAAGTGATATAGGAATGAAACACTGGATTTTAAGCCCTAGCTGTATCCATAAAGCATATCTTTAAAATCTAAGTTAAAGGAAGGGCAGCACATCGCATTAAGTTGCCATGTCTTAAAATACTGGGAGATATTCTAATCAAAATCATTTCCAAATAAAGCTTAACATTTGCTCGAATATAACACTTAAACTCCCCTATATGCACTTTACCAAACTCCATCTTACCATAAAACATTTCAGTTCAAATACTTGTGGCTACTGGAGAAACGTTTTAGATTTTTACACAGGACTTTACAAAATTAACCTGACATGCTTTTGATGTTTTGTTTACAAAACGTAACTCAAATAAATGTAATAATTAGATTGGATGGGGTGATGATAGGACACTGGAAAAGATCCAATTCCATTCAATGTTTTTAACAGTCCATATCTGTGTGGTAAAATCAGTCCAAGCAACTGTTCTGATTATTTAGAAGCTGTCCTTAAGGAGACTCCAATAATAAAAATGCAATTATAGCCTGAAGATTCAGATTTCAGTGATACCAAAACCATTGTTCTTTGAACAACAAACACAAATGATGAAGCTGATATATCTTAAAGAAATAAATAAGACATACAGATCTATGCCCTTAAAGGCTTCTGCAATGCAAAGTATGTATGTCTTCATTATAATACTTATAATGGAAGCATACAAGTGAAATTAATATAAACCAGCTTAAACTATTTAAATCAATTAAAAGTGAAGCAAAAATATTATATAATACAATGAACAAGTTAAAATGCATTTAAAATAGCTGTGCATGGTACAAACATTATGTATTTCTTTGCCACCCAGACACCGCTCCTTCAGGGCAATCCTACCACCACTGCGGCAATCCTCCCCTCACAGATCTTCCCCCCAGCAGAGCAATCCTCCTCCACCTCTCAAACCAACATGCTCCAAGATGGCGCCAGACCATCCAACAACACAATCCTTCCCTCCCTGAACCTCCCCCCAGTGGCGCACTCCTTCCTCCTCCTCCTCCTCCTCCTCCTCTCACTTCTTCCTCCTCCTCTGTGCGGACAGGAACAGGGAATGGAGCCCCAATGGCTCCACTCAACCAGGAGCCATGAAAATGAAGAAAATCTGGCTCCCACCATTAAAAACTCTAAAACCAGGACAGTAAATAAAGAACAACACTCTGAAAACAGGGACATTCCAGATAGAAAACAACCACAGCTACCTAACACTTCCCAACAAAGGATTCCCCTAGGGAGCATTAAAAAACTCTAAAATCAGGACAGTGAATAAAGAACAACACTCTGAAAACAGGGGAATTCCAATCACAATCAACAAAGCACAAGGATAAACATTAGAATTGTGTCGTATTGCTCTCGACACCGACTGCTTCTTACATGGACAGTTATGTTACATGGACATGGATATGTTGCATGTTCTAGAATAGGAAAACCACAAAATCTCTTCATCAGCACTGAAAATGGAACAACCAAAAATATTGTATACCCACAGGCTTTGGAACATAACATATACTAACTACCATCACTACCTCAATACTTTCTTTCAAATAACATAAGACTACGTTACTGGAGGGGTTTGAGACGACTGACTCACCATAGTGGGAGGTCAAGTTTACCCTACAGCCAGAGACCAGACAGAACCCCAGCGGTGCTGATGGAGTTCGTGGGGGGTTAATCAGGCATGATGTGAGTTGTAGCTCACGCACAACCTTACGCATTTTGTACATATATACAAACATATAACATATACCAAATACCACCACTTCCTTATTGCTTTATTTTTCATATCAGCAGGCCACAACACAGCAACCCGTAGCCAGGCACAGCTAATTTTGTTATAAAATAGTATGAATGTGTATCCCAAAGGTTACAGCTGAAGAGTTTTGTAACTACTGAACAGGATGTCAACCATAAGATCTAAGTACAGTAGAGTCTCACTTATCCAACATAAACGGGCCGGCAGAATGTTGGATAAGCGAATATGTTGGATAATAAGGAGGCATTAAGGAAAAGCCTATTAAACATCAAATTAGGTTATGATTTTACAAATTAAGCACCAAAACATCATGTTAGACAACAAATTTGACAGAAAAGGTAGTTCAATACGCAGTAATGCTATGTAGTAATTACTGTATTTACGAATTTAGCACCAAAATATCATGATGTATTGAAAATATTGACTACAAAACTACGTTGGATAATCCAGAACGTTGGATAAGCGAGTGTTGGATAAGTGAGACTCTACTGTACAGGTAGAGTATCTCTTTGAAATGCTTAGGACAGCAAGTGTTTCATATTTTGGATTTTTCAGATTTTGGAATACTTGCATATACATCATGAGATATCTTGGAGATGGGACCCAAGTCTAAACAAAAAATCATTTATGTCTAATTTAAAGCTTATACATATAGCCTGAATGTAATTTTATATGAAGTCTGGATACACTTAACCATCAGAAAGCAAAATCAGCTACAGAAGTGACTGATTTTGCTTTCGTCCACATAAGTGGATGATTTTGGAGCATTTTGGATTTCAGAGTTCTGGATATGGGATACCCAACCTGTATATTAACATACACAAATAAAATGTAACATTTAGGATAGAATATATTCAATTTGGAAAAAGGTATTAAAGATGACATATCGTGCTTATTTGACCTATAAAGACTCTTGTGATTGTTATGAGCATTATTTAAAAATAATAAAACTAAAAGAACAATAAAAACCCTCACTTCTGCTCAACAGCAACAACAAGACAAAAATAAACAGATGAATCCAGGAAATATGATTTGTCTTGTCAAACAGAGTGCTACCAAAAAAAGGTGCCACTGCTAAGTTAGATCTGTTCATTGCCATCTCTTGCCTAAACTCAGAAAGGGTGGACTTTCTAAACTGAGTGACTTCAGATTTTGGGAAGAATCTAAAACAGTAAGACTGATGTTTATACTGCCTCTTCATCATTTTAAGGACTAAAAGGGGAACCATTTTTCATGTAGCACACACACATCTGATGGAGAGACCACTGTTGCTAGGATCAAGGTGGGTCAGATATGACAACAGAGTAGTGGCATGAACATGTATGCTGGCAATGAATACGGAACAATGATTTGGATCTTCCTCCCAGCACTTGCTTTCCTCACATACACATCCCGTTTTATAGTAATCTGATGGGACAGTGTTGACAGCTCTTGGAAAAACGCCAGTCCTTTTTTACAGGCAGAATGTGAAATAGTTGGCCTCAGGGCATTGTCTTTATTTAAAAGAAGGATGAAATGTAATGCAATGCGGAAAACGGTTGCTGGAAAAGCAGCCACCACAGGTAAATATCAGAGGATGTTGTGATCTCAAGATACATAAAACTCAAAAAACAAATGAGCCAACAAGGTGCGTAAGAATATACAGCCATAAAACAACAGAACCAGAAAGAAAGAACCCCGTTTAGATCATTAAATGATAACCAAGATGATCATGTAGCCAACAGATTCTCCAAAAGTAGCATACAGTAACCAAAACAATTCTGTGCCAGATCAGGAGAACATGAGGAAGCAAGCAATATCATAAAAAGGTCCCAGTGTACTGGTTTGTATTAAGATGCATCTACACTGTAGAATTAATGCAGTTTGACCTGACTTTAACTGCCATGGCTCAATGATATGGAATCATGGGAGTTATGGTTTTAAAATGTCCTTATCCCATCGCCTGAATTAGCTAATCTTGCCCCCTCCCAAGAGTTGGAAGGCAACTGGCCACTTTGGGCACAATGTTGTTTTATCGGATAGGGAGCACAGTGCTGTGAGTACAGCTCTCCAAATTCCCAGAGAAGGTTGGTGGAGTTGCCTGACTCTGAAAATTGCCCAGCCCTCATCTACATACAATCTACATCTACATTTAACATCTGGGATGGTAGCTAAGTTAAATGTGGAAGGATCTGTTACTAAATTGTATAATGTGAGATCAATGAAGATGTGGCCTCCAAGATGTCATCTCTCATAATCCATGACTGTTTGTCATAGTGTCTTAGTTGGTGGAAGTAGAAGTCTAACATCTAGAAGACACAACATTTGGGGGACTTAGGTTCTCCACCCCAATATAAAGTAATGTACTTCAGGATATCCCAGCAAAACAGCACATACAGGTCTATCACCTTTTTAGTGTTAAAATTGTTTTTCCAATTGTATAATAACACTCATTTAAAAATGTCACAATATAAATACATGCAGACAGGTCTCTTTATATTCCAACATGGCACTGTTATTTATGTAGTTCTCTCTTAAAATGTAACTTGGAAACTTTTAAAAATTTGAATGGGATCTCTATGTTGCCTCAGGAGTTATCTCAAATAACCATATTTTTAAATCCTCTATTTATTTTCATAGCTGAAGGCACTCTTCAGAATTTTCCTCCAACACCACAGTTCAAATGCATCTATTTTCCTTCGCTCAGCCTTCTTATGGCCCAGCTCTCGCATCCATAGGTTACTTCGAGGAATACAATTGTTTAAACTATGTGGATCTTCATTGCCAGTGTGATGTCTCTACTCTTCACTATTTTATCGAGGTTGGTCATCGCTCTCCTCCCAAGAAATAAATGTCTTCTGATTTCCTGGCTGCAGTCTGCGTCTGCAGTAATCTTTGTGCCTAGAGATATAAGTCTGTCACTGCCTCCACATTTTCTCCCTCTATTTGCAATTTATCAATCAGTCTGGTTGCCATAATCTTGGAGACTTACAAAATTATTAAAATGAATGTATCTTAAAAATAATTAAACTACCAATACAATTGAAATCAGTTAAAATCAGATTATTTAAAAAGTGCCAAAAGTTAGTGTCTGTCTACCACAAAGCCAACTCCACTGATTCTGGTGTTGCTCCCTCCTTTTTGGCTCTGTAGTTACTCATGTCCCATGTAGTTATTCCTCTCCCTTGTTTTATTTGTTAACTTACACACCACAGGACTCTCTGGACTCCCACTTCAGTTTCTGAGACTGAAGTTTCATGAGTGTTGCCTCTCACATTCCCCTTGTTATTCTTTTTCGTTTTTACTAAACTCAGTGGACACTAATTTCTGTACCTTCTGGAACCCCCCTCTGTTTTTTGGTATCCTGCACTGTGAGCTACGCAGTGCTTAATGCCCCACAGCAACATAGTAGGAGGAAACTACACTCACACGTAACAATAAACCAGGATTGTGGTTTATCCAGGCTTACTGAGAAAAACCAGCATGAGGGGATCGCAGACCATTTGCCTGCTTTGGTCCTTCCTTAACACAAGTAAATTAAAGAAAATGGTGGGTTCATAAGTACATCCTAACAAGACAAGATTTGCAACTCAACAACAAAATAATGGTTTGTTTTATCTGGTAGCATGAAGGGAAGAGGGGATAAACAGGGCATGTGCACAAACACAGAGATTGTTCATAATCAAAGAAGAATGCGGAGTTACTCTTATGAGTGAAAACTACCTGTATGTCGATTCTGCAATACCAAGTTTCTTTTTTCTTTTTTTTAAGCTCACTTATCACTAATGCAGCTGAAAAAGATGGCTCTAGACCTCAGAAGCTTATGACACGAAATACATGTGTTAGTCTTTAATGTGCCACAAGGCTCTCTCTTGTTTTTATTACAGATGGTATATAACATTGGGAATAAGCCTACTGTTTAAATTGGGTTTATGAGGTTTGACTTTTGCAAGATTTTGGCACGGCACAGCCTGAGGTATTTTAATGCATTTTTAAAGCCTGGTTTGGCAGCAGGATTACAAAAGAAAGATTGAAAGAGGCTTGAAAATTATATCTTCTGCTCCTAGAGCAATAGAAGATGCTGGAGCAGCTGAAGAATGGGATTTGACCCAATAGTAAAATAATAATAATAATAAAATGCAACAAATGAAGAGGCAATTGTTAAAGATTTCCAACTTATTTGACAGTCACCACTTCATGAGGAGTTTGTCTTTCCCAAAGGGTCTGATGGCATGCCAATGACTATGGGCACTGAGACTTTGATTTCATTCCAGTTTCATACACTGATTAGTAAAATCAACCTTTTCCTGGTTTAGAAGTAATAGGAAACTGGGTTTAAACCAGGGCTTAGCAGAAAGTAGACTGGCATCTACAGCTAGAGCTTCTGATGATCTGAAATTTCTCGCTATGAATAGCTTAACAAAGAAAACTTCCCCACAATCTAAATTGGATTGCTGAGGCACTGAAAGTCTGGAGTGAAACCAGGAGTGGAAATATATGGGAAACAACTGAGAGATTAGTTTTGCTCTTGAAAACAAATTCTTGAACTGAACATGTGCTCAGAGGTACTACCATCCTAAATTTTAAAACGATCTGAAGTCAGACCCATGGTCCCTGTTAGGAGACCTCAAGGTTCTGATTCTAAAAAGTACATTTTAAAGACTGAAGTCTAATCAGGTCTGGCTTAAACTAACCATGATTAAAGCAGCACAGCTCGCGAGAGAGAGAAGGTGGGAGAAAAAACCCCACATGGTCTAAGTTTATGAAGTTATGATGGCAACCTCTGAACTAGACCCATATGAAAGAGAATGCTATTTGAAAGCAGATCCAAACCAATACCCAGACATTGCTCTTTGTCACAATTTAATGACACAGACTTAGTCATCAAAATCTAAGTGACAAAGATATGTCAACAGAACAACTGCTGCAGATGAACCTAAAAACTGAAGTGAAGGAGCTGAGGTACTTCAACTCTGGGCCTGTTCCAGCCCAAGGAGACAGAGCCAACTGTGATACATCTGGACAAAAATACTTCTAAGTAGTTTTTAATGTGCTTAAGCAGATGGGGTTTAAATGTGGCATAGGATTCAATTAGCTTAACATTGGCCATTTTAATCAGTTAGGATTTTGCTCAGAGAAGTGAAGAATACAAGGAGAACAGGCTGGGATCATTACCACTTTTTCAGCTGATGTGGCCCCGATGGTGCAATGTGTTAAACCCTTGTGCCAGCAGGACTGCTGACTGAAAGTTTGGCAGTTCAAATACGGGGAGTGGGGTGAGCTTCCATCTGTCAGTTCCAGCTTCTCATGTGGGGACATGAGAGAAGCCTCCCACAGGATGGTAAAACATCCGGGCATCCCCTGGGCAATGTTCTTACAGATGGCCAATTCTCTCACACAAGAAGCGACTTGCAGTTTCTCAAGTCATTCCTGGCATGAAAATAAGCTGATCTGCTAAGTTAAGAGTTAATTTCAGTAAAATAGTCGAGCAATATAACATATTCCATTGCATAATAGTCACTTTCCCCCCTTTTTGTCAAAAAGGGGTGTGTGACTATTACGTGAGGAAAAAAATTCTGATGGTTAGAAAAAAAATTAAAATGCCTTACTTCCAGAAGGGGATGAGGAGAGATGATCCAGCCTCAAACAAACAGCTGTTTCTGTTGGTTTGTTTTTTAAACTGTAGAGTCATTTGGGGTTGATTTTCCCTTCCTTCCTTCCTTCCTTCCTTCCTTCCTTCCTTCCTTCCTTCCTTCCTTCCTTCCTTCCTTCCTTCCTTCCTTCCTTCCTTCCTTCCTTCTCCGAAGGCAAGGCAGTTTTAAAACTATAAAATCGAGGTCTCTGAAGATGCATTCTTCCCTCCTCTGTCCTTCTTCTGAGGCTAGTCAGTTAACAAAGCCTGGAATTGAGTTCTTTAGATAAAGGAGGGAGGAACAATCTGAGTTCCAGACACCTCAATTTTTAAAACTGCCTTGCCTTGGAGGAAGGAGAAAGGAGAGAAAGGAAAGTAGAGTGGAGCTTCAGAGACTTTCATTTTATAGTTATTAAACTTGCTTTGCCTTCAGAGAAAGAAGGAATGAAGGGAGAATCAGCTTCAAATTGTGGTGTAACTGTTATGAGAAGAAAACAAAAATATCATTTTTGGCATCCCAAAATTGGGGTGTGACTATTGTGCGGTGGTGGCTATTATATGATGAAATATCGTATCTTAGGCCTCAGAAATCAACTTATTGGCATCCTCAGTATTTCCTGAAAATGTCACCTCACTTAGCGTAAATATGTTCTTAACTTTTTAACTTTGTTAAATAAAATAAAATAAAATATATATTACCAGAAATCTATACAGAAAAGATTGATAAAATCTTAGAATACAATTTTTATCATGACCGACGGTAATCATTAGAATATGATGGGACTGTTCATTTAAACTTTATAACAAACATATTAATTGCGGTTAGATTCTACATAGCAACTTACTGGATAAAATCATAAGTATCACAAATATCGAAATAACTAAAAGTGGGGCACTGCTTTAATAAGCAAGCTAATTTTTCAAATCGTAATACAGGAATTGAATGGATAGTGCTTACATTCAGTATAATTTACAAGTTTATAGTCTGCCAACCCAATATAAGTTATGTGTGCCAATTTTGGTTTTTTGTTGTAATAAAATACAATTTTATAGACCAAGAAAAGATATCTAAACCAGGGCAGATTACAAAACCAGAAAGGAAATGTTATACATATTGGCGAAGACTCAATTCTCATTTGATCCCATTAGTTTCTGTTCTATAAAGTAAGTGGCCAGCAATCAGTACAACTTTGTGGAAGGCAAAAAAATCTCAAGATACTATGTAATAATAATAGCTGGCTGAGGTTCAAGGTTTATCTTCTCGAGCAAAGGATGTACAAGATTCTTGGATATTTTGAGGGCATTAGAAAAGTGGCTAAATACTTACTGAGAAAATTATCCCACTGCATTTGTGTACAAGTATGCAAATATATATTACTTTTCTTCATGTCTTACCTTCAGTGTTACTTTCATTTAGCTCTGTGGCATTTTCTTCTTTCTTTTGCTTTGCTGCAAGTAGTTCACGTTTAAGTTGACGTGCTTCTTTCCGGAGCTCCTCACTGTAGAAAATAATGTTGAGATATCTCAGTTTTTAAAGGAACTAAGATTAATAAGAAGGAATAGAGATTAAACTAAGATGTAGTAACATGTTTTTTTATTTATGTCAACATTATGATGTTTTGAAAAATCTAAGTGGTTCACACATACATTGAACTAAAAAAGAAATAAATCAGTAATTAAACAATACCTCCTCCTCCTATTCCACCTTTTTCTCCAGTTCAGGACTCAAAGTAGCTTACAACAAGTTAAAATAGTGTTAGAATACATAAAATGCAAAGGATAACATGAGATTAAGCAATAAAAAATAAAATCAGATTAAAACAATGCAATGTATACATTGTACATTTTCCACAAATCTGGAAAGAAAATATTTTTAAAATTCTAGGATATTATATTGATCCTGACCAAAGGTAAATATTAGAATATGTTGAGAATGTTGATCTAAATTTTATAATGGCATAGTAAATTTCAAGATGAATTCAGCACCCTAATTGGGCATTCTAACAAAAACATCTGAAGGTGCATCAAGAGCCCTTAGTAGAATCATAGAGGTGGAAGAAATCACAAGGGGCATCCAGTCCATTGCCCTGCCATACAGGAACACAGAATCAAAACACCAGACTCTGCTTAAAAATCTCCAGAAATGTGGACTCCACCAGTAGTCTGGCTTTATAGCTTTCTGAATAACTGAATTCACACAACTGGGTTCAGGTAGGTCTCAAAA
Source organism: Anolis carolinensis (assembly GCF_035594765.1). Lineage (NCBI taxonomy): Eukaryota > Metazoa > Chordata > Lepidosauria > Squamata > Anolidae > Anolis > Anolis carolinensis. Next base: position 292,578,723 of record NC_085842.1, read on the forward strand.
GACCAAGGTTCTTGCATTGCTAACCTTGAAACATCTGAACTGCGGTGTGAAACTTCACATGTATTCCCAACGGATGAAATATGGGCTACATGTAGTCCCCTGAAAGACAACGTCTACACTATCAAATACCACCTGCCCCCCTTTCCCTAATGGTGGCATGAAGACAGCAACACCAACATGGGGCACTAAAGGGGCCCTAAAGCTACCTCCTCACTCAGTGACCATAAAGCAGCCATCATTGTTGTTGTTGTGCAAGTAATTTTGTTATTTAGCAGCATTATTGATTTGGATTTGTTGTGGACAGAGAAGACTTTAGCTTTGTTCTCCAACAACAATCCAGAAGTAACTGTCAAGACCCAGGCTGCAGAGCACCAATAACCATGCGCAGAGACCAGAATCTATCTAATATCTTTATTAAAGGAATATATAAAGTCAATAAAAACAGGTGAAGAATAAAGTTCAGAAGTAGACCTTTCAAGAAAGGTCAAATATAGTCCAGGAAATTAATGTCCAATATGAGATATTAGAGTCCAAAGTTATAATCCAATAACCGAAACACACACTTTGCCGAGCAAAGTGTGGGGAAATGACAGGGTCCTTTAGTCCAATGGAGCTTGACAACAAGTCTGGAGAGCAAAATAGATTCTTGGCAAACAAGGCTTGATTTGAGGCAACAAGAAGCAAGAGACGAGAACAGGGTCCATGGCGAGGTCCGTGGCAAGGTCCGTGGAACAAGGCAGGGTTGGAACAAGAACAAGGTCCTGGAAACAAGGAACAGGAGTAGCGTAGTCCACACACGATCTCACTCCCGAAGCTGACGAATTGACTCCGCAAGGATTCCCTTGCGGTTAAACACCTATATAGGATCTTGTTTTCCCGCCAAGGAACACTTTCCCTGGGGAACAAGAAATGAAACCCATACTGTGTCCAGATGCATGACTCCTTAAGATTTCCCAAGGGAAACAGGCTTAATCAGCTAATTGTCTGGCAGCAATTCTGGCGCTTCTGCGATTCGCCTCCCTAGCGCCTCTATCTCGATTATAATTATCCCGTCGAGAAAACGGGGGAGATTTCTGCTCAAGGCTTGTTTGGCTGACTTCTTGTGGGCAAACATCTTGCAGGTGCAAGGGCTCCAATTCTGGCTGAAACGGTGGGAAACCCAAGTTGTCCTCTTCATCTGCCACAATAGTACTAGGAACGGGACTACATGGCCCGTGAGTCATCACAGTAACCCACTTACACCCAGATTAGGTTGTGTTGGAATGTTGGGATGAAGGTAAGGTTGAAGCCCAACTCCAGAAAATATGTATGTGAACATGTACCATTCATGAATCTCCGGCAGACCCTCAAGGCTAAAATGTGTTCTGCATCCTTGATACAACGGAAGCTATGGTTATCTCTCTCATCCTCACAATATTTTGTTGCCTAGCGTATTAAGCTTCCAAAATTGCTGTCTTTTCTCTTCATGACTGAATCAATGACTTCATATTCCAGGATTATCAGTCTGGCACTTTTCATAAGCAACCCATTCATAGTTCACCAGCAGAAGTGAAAACATCATCAGTCAAAAGCAAGCAGCCAAGTTTGAAATAATAGACGAATTAAAGGGCATTGACAGAGCTGTGGAGTGAAGCTTGCACAGCACATTCCTGGATTATGTCTGACTGTAGCTATTTCTCCAACCTTTCATAACAGTAATTCAGGATCATGTTACTAAATAAGAGGAAAGTGACAAATAAGACTTAAGCAAGGGATCTCCCATTCCTTTTCTTTCCACTTAAACAGTACTTGGTTTTATTTCTTACAGCAAGGCAACTAACCTATGATTTGTAGTATATTTGTAGTACACTTTGTTAACCAACAAAAAGTAAAAAATAAATAAAAGCGTCACAAGTTGTCTAGGCAAGAACTGTTAGATAGCGATTGAAGTCTCTGGCCCCTTCCACACAGCCGAATAAAATTCCACATTTTCTGCTTTGAACTGGAATATATGACAGTGTGGACTCTGATAATCCAGTTCAAAGCAGATATTGTGGGGTTTTCTGCCTTGATATTCTGGGTTATATGGCTGTGCGGAAGTGACCTCTGTCTACTTAATGAATTCAAATGGGGTTTACTTCTGAGTAAGCACTGTGCAAATTTCTTTCATATTCACAGTTTATTTTTAAAAACTTTAAATCAGTTTCAAACACTAGAAAACCATGTAAGATGAAGAGGATTCTTTATGTTCCACAGAATTTTATCACACCCATTACAGTAGAAAATCCCAACATTATTTCTGGGAAATTATGTAAATAATATTGATACAAATACTGTGTATGTGGCTTGCCATTTCCTTCTTCTGAAATATAGCCTCCAGCATCCAGGTATTTTTTGAGATCTCCCATCCCAGTATTAACCACAGCTGACCCTGATTAGCTTCCAAGATCAGATGTGATCTAGTATCTTGAGAGAAATATAAATACAGCTTTGATTAATAATTAAACATATTGTATATGATACTGAAAACAGTGTTGTACCAGTGCACTCAATTTGGGCGCAATCTTGGACTACCAATTTCAACAGGATTTTTTTTAAAACCATCCCAGTGAAAATTACCCAAATCTGAAATTTCTTCAGAAATTTCTCCATTAATTGGATCATGTTAACTATGTCACATAGAATCTGACTAAAAGGGATATACTGGTATTCTGTCCCCACACTTTGGAAAATAATCTAGATGTTATAGTTTAAGTACTTCAGCACATTAGGAGGTTGAGAAATACTGAGTAAGAACATAACTGCATAATGGAGGAAGCTCATGATTGGTCCTCCCATTTTCTTTTTTAATGAAATGCAGCTGTTGACTGACTGAAGACTGAGTTGTTAGTTTGATCTGATTATTGTTTCTGAGGGAGAAGAGTTTTAATCTTCTCTCCCCATTATATCCTTTTGCATAATAAGCAATCTGAGAAAATGAGAAGGTACTTTTAGAAAACCAGGAACATTTGGCATTGTATGTGTGCTTTCCCCCTTTCCTTAGACAAAATGGAGGAATGTTCTGTGAAAAAAGTACCCCTGTCTTTTATGCAATGTTGGAGAAATTATATGTCACATTCTTATTTAAGATAGCATGTGTCTGTGTTGCTATTCTTCCATGTCTCAAGAATTAATTTAGATTTCTGACTACTGTCTCTATCACACAGGTGACTACTATTTTTAGATAGAGTATAATGAAAGATAGAGTTACACACCTCAGCATAGCTACAATGTTTTAATTTTAATTTTTTTTTTACAGATAGGGAAGTGGTGAAAATTCCCCCAAAAGGACACTTAACATGTTTGGGAAATAATGAATGAAGGGTGGTAGCTGCTAAACATGTAATACATTAATTTTAATGTTATAAACAGGAGTGTTGCCTCTTATTACTATTAATAGGTAGTATTCTTACTTTTAACACTATATTATAAAGCTCTGGTTGGAGTCATTGTGATGCTTTTTAACATTTAGAGTTCTAAAATTCTCTAAGTAACCACTGGCAATGAAATATGCTGCACAAGATGTTTATAATCATATTCTTTCATAGGACAACAAGTGACTGTAAAAATAACTCAAGGAAACAATAGCATGTTTGTCTAGTTATTTAATTCAGATAGGAAAACACTGTCTCTGAAATTGCCCCCTGCCCTTCTGACACCTGAACATCAACCAAATGTTTTGGCATGATTTTCAGTTCAGGTCATACATGGATAATCCAGGAACTTCACAGAAGGAAAGTGCAGTATCTCAATCAGTCTAGAACAGTCATGGGCAAATGTCAGCTGTAGGAGCTGAAATCCAAAACATCTGGAGGGCTGAAGCTTGCCCATGCCTGGTCTAGAATCTGTTAAAATAAGCTACTGATCCCAGTAAAAACATTAAAGCCAAGGATAAAGCAAACAGGCATTAAACCTAGCTGGTACAAAGTTCACGATTCCCAAGGCATAAACAAACACAGAAAACATTGTCATTTAGGGAGATGTGAATAGATGTGAGGAATGACTTCCAGTAGCTGCTGGGAGATTTATCGGTAGCTGATCCCAAATAGTCATGTACTTGATTGCTCAGTGTTTTTTTTAAAAGAAACTTTGTTATCTACTGTACTACGTTTCAAAGGGCAGTAATAACTCTTTGGCATACATCAATTCCTACTGCGCAGGGACAGCTTAATTGTATTGACCACCGGTTTGTCTGATTTAAGGAACTGCCAACTGGAACCAGAAACCCTTCACAACTCAACTTTTCTGTAAAAGATTCCAAAGGGTAATATTACGGCTTAATATTCTGGTGCCATATCCCTTCCAACTGTTGGACACATAAACTACAACCAATAAGTTGGTGACTATTTATCTAAGGACCCAACTTAAGCTGAGCTCCTTGGTGGACCACTGTGCTTCTAATCAGGTATTGGTAGAAACAGACGTACCAAAGAGGTTTTTTAGAAGAAACTTAGCCTGTGCTTTATAAATTACAGCAAAGGTTTTGACTGAAAAACTATGGATTGCACTGAAGAATGGGTGTGCCACAATATTTGATTGCCCTGAGACAGAAGTTAAAAAGAGACTATTATCAGGACACAATATAGAGAAAAATAATGGTTTCCAATTGACAAGGCAGGTCAGGAAGGCTGCATTTTCTCATGTAATCTATGTAATTTATATGCTAAACATATCAGGAGAAAAGGCAGATTAGAATCTCAGGAAGGAGGCATGAAAACTGGAGGAAGAAACATGAACAATTTAAGAAATGCAAATGGCATCGTACTACCTGCAGAAAACAGCAAATACTTTGAAGTCAAGGGAGGAAGTACAAAGGTAAGGTTAAATTTTAACATTAAGAAAACAAATATAAAGAGCACATTATGTAGTAATCTACATATGTTTAAAGTGGCTGATCAGGACATCAAAAGAGTTAAGATATTCTCTTTTCAGCAGTTTTGTAATAGCACCAATGAAATATAACTCTCATTTTCAACAACCTTCAAGCAATATTTAGATCCCTGGAACCTGTGTCATAACACAGTAAATAGATCAATGATGGTGAATGAAGCATGAGAAGACCTTTACCCTTCACATCAAGTTGACAGGAAATGTACATTTAGTTGTAGCAACACTGAACAACACACACTCAAAAACAGACTGTAAAGGTGACCACAAAAGGGGACTTATCACATGTTTTCTGCTAAATATGAAATCGCCAACTCTGAAAATAGAGATGGTATTTATCTAGGGAAAAACTAAGTCATAGTACCTGACTGTTTTGGAGAAGCCTATGCTATCAAAGAATTAACATCTTCTAAGTGCTACAGAAAACTTGACCTGGCATGTATTCTGAATTTCAAAGTTGGTATGGGCCAGTGCCATGCCAAAAATGTACTGTTCCAATTAAAAATAGTTCCGCTTATTATTTGTGTGACTGTTTTGATTCATGATATTTTTTGAAATGCACTCAAGAAATATTTATCATACAATAAAGCGGCAAACGTCAATAGCACCTGTGATATATTCTCAGGACATTGTTTATTTTTTATCTGGATATGTGGTTTAGCTGAGGAGAAAACCTTTAGTTTTGAGGCATATCTAGCCCTGCCAAACTGAAAAAACCAATACTGGGACAACCCAAGTATCCCGTCTGTGACAAGGAGAAAAATCTATCAATCATACAGACACGAAGCAGATATAAACTACAAACGACCATGAATGCTGTAGCAACACCAGATGTACAAGAGCTGGGCTGATTTGGTCTTATATCAGAGCACAAATTAAACTCAAATAGAGCTTCCGGCTATTTTCCTGCCATCAATGTAGATGTGAGGTACCTGTGTAGTCTATATTGCTTAAAATAAATTTGGCAGTCATGCCATGTATGGGATTGGCCCTTGCTTGCAGGGGCAGGAAACCTCTCCCTGACCCAATCCTCCCCTCCTTCATAGTTTCCATCTATTTCGTCACCTCTTCCAGCTGCACACTGCGAGAATGTCTTACTCAACAGGTCTTGTCTTCAACTAGCTTAGATTCATTTGCCAGGAAGAAGAGTTACTTAGAGCCTGGAACAAGGCCAGGCCTTTGCTCTTTGTCAAGTACTTAATATTTATTTTGTGCTTTTCATCGTTAAGTGCTTTACAAATATTAACTAAGACTCAGAACAATCCTTGGAGGCAGGTATTTTTCCTACTGAAATAAGAAAACTGACAGGAGGTATGTCTGTGTTAGTTATGTTCCCAAACACTACCTGAGACAGTGAAATTAGTTTGAAAAGACTTCATATGTGCACTGAAATTTTTATGGATTTTTATGGAGCAGTTGTTTTAAAAGTGCATTTCTCTACTTTGTTGACCAGAAGCTCCTGACTCTGGATGTAGCTTCTTTGGACCACTGGAAATGGTAGGATATACCTTTCCAAGAATGAGCTCTGCTTCTTGATAAAGCAGGCATCATTCAATATAATAAACAAAAATAACTATGCAAAAAAAGAGCACTATATACTAACTGGGAAAAAGTTACATGCTCTGTTCAAGACAGATTTAATCCAAATTCTCTTTTCTTTCTTCAAGAAACAACGAATCTAATGTAAAATCGGGATTGAAAAGCTGCTTAGTGTTTTTCTCACTGTCCGGGGTTGAGCTGCTTTGGAAAAGTATTTCACTTTCTGCATCAATGTTTTCTCATGTGTAAATAAAGAAGGTTGCTGTCTGGATTAGTTAATATTAGTACTCTCAAGATGTAAAAACACTTCTTAGTATTAATAGCGCAGGATGGATCAGCTATTAGACATTGCAACCAACATCTTCCACTTTGCAGGCTGAAGTCACTTCCACTGAGGATAAAAACCTTCCTTGTTAGGATCCTGAGCTCACAAGAACCAGATGATTCAGAAGAGGTCTCATCAGCTGAGTAAAGAACAACATATTAATATCCCATGACAGGCTGGACATGCACTTCTGGGTGAGAGTTAAGTAGTTTTATGAACATGAAGTCCTGGAGTGTTGTAGATGTCACTTTACCTTGGAGGCCTAGAAAGCATGACTGCTGAAAAGTATGGTTTTCGGCACTTACAAAATGTGGAAAGTGATGAAATGTTGAAGTGAAAGAAGCTTTTCAATATCATTTTATTTTTGCCTCGTTGCTGGAGACTGGTCCAATTGATTTGTTTTTTTTAAGGAGCATTTTATGTTCTAAAATGAAGTAGAAATTATTCAATATCATTTTATTTTTGCCTCGTTGCTGGAGACTGGTCCAATTGATTTGTTTTTTTTAAGGAGCATTTTATGTTCTAAAATGAAGTAGAAATTATTGTGGAATTTTTGCTACTGAAATATACAGTGGGTTCTTGATATTCACTGGGATTTTGTTACAGTTATCCCCAAATACTAAAATATACTGGATGCTAGAGCCCCTTTATATACAATAGCATAGTAAAATGGTGTCACTGACATAAAATGCCCAAATTTGGTTTCCTTTGGGGATTTTTAAAACATATTTTCCAGTCATGGATGGCGGAATACACGGATGCAGAATCTGTGGATTTGCTGGGCTGACTACATAAAATAAAGTCTGGCATTTTTAGAAAACATTTTAAAAGAAGAGTTTCATGTTAGTTGAATACGGAAAGTTAAATCTTTAATTGATTTGTCCACATCATTCCATACATGGAAGAGAGAATATGGAGGAAAAATGCAACCAGTTTGCATTTGACAATGAACTGATATTGTAATGCTGATATTGTAATGATAACTGATATTGTAATGCTAGTATCGTTGCTAGAGATGTTCTCCAAGGAGAAAGATAAGAAACAAGGGCCATAAACACAATTTAATGTGTGCTTTGATAGCTCAATTCCATAATGCTGGAAGATTAATACACACGATGTTGACAGAATTTATTCTACCATGCAATACCGTAACTTTGGAAGTTCAGTCTGTCTACACACCACTTTTTGAGTGACAGCCTCTTTTTTACACAGGGACCATCAGTCATCATATGTGAAACAACAAACAGATAAGAAACAGATTGCAGATAATAGAAAGTTACAGTGAACCTCTCTCCACAGGTGTACCTATTCCCCTCAGGGCAGAAGTTGCACAACGACTAAGTTACAAACCGCCTTATGAGGTCTAAGTCTGGGCTAAAGAGATGGCGAGCAATAACTGTGAAGAGGGACAGTACGGCACAGGAACAATGTCTTTCCTCTTACAGCATTGTACACAGGATGAGTATGGTGAACCAGTAACGTATTTACTACTTAAAACTAATTTAGATTACTGGGGATAAATTCAACTGATAAAATTAATGAAGTCAACACATATGAAAATGCTTTTTAAAAATTGAGACTACCCACAGGGAGCTCTGGCGTGGACTAGTCCATGAGGTCACAAAGAGTTGGAAGTGACAGAACGAATGAACAACAACATTGAGACTACCAATTGTATTTATCAACATCAGTGTCATTGATTTTAACCGCTTGAATCTGAAGAATGTTTACAATCATTATTGTTTGTAAAGAAGCTAATAACTACTGCCACCAATTTGTAAAGGGCTTATAACTACTAAGATTATTTTAGGCAGGGGAAATCTTTTAAATCCCACCGCTGCCCCCAATTTGCGAAGATGCAGCCACCAAAGACTCAGAGAGGAGACCTTTTATTTTCTTTTTCTTTCTTCTTCTTATTTTAGATGGTAGCGTAACTTAGTTTATTATATATGTGATAGAGGCTTAGATGTTGGAGGAACAATAACAAGTTTATTCAGGCACAGAGCTTAGTGGTTACAATATTGTTCTCACTTAGAGGCACTTTTATTAACAGTTACAATATTAGAATAAGATGAGTCAAACTCCCTAAAGTGTCCTTCTTTAACTTAAAGTAGTCAAAACTTCATCCTCTGCCACTTTTAAACCGTAGTCACCCCTGTGATATTCGATCACAGATTCTCTGTTCCTTAGCAGGACACAGACTACATAAAATAAGTCACCAAACGTATTTTAATCCAACTCAAAATGAACAATTGAGTCTCCCTTGATCCCCTCAACTTAGGATCAATCTTCCCTGTGCCTCATCAGAGCACAGACTGAACCCCTTTTTTTAAACTCTGCACTTCTTCAACAAAATGGCAGTTGGCTCTGCCTACTTCTCCATGGCAACCAGCCTCTGAGTGCAGAGAAGCAATAACTGCAATACTCACCCTTTTAAAACACAAACACACAATTAAACATAACATCTGTAAACCAAAAATTCATACTTCATTACATTGTTATTTCACATTCTAATAGTTTACTCTGTTTGTTTGCTGCTCCTACCACACAGTGAATGGAAACCTTTCACTGAATTTTGCAACCGAGGATGTTGATGATTGTAGAGAGCTCGATGAGAGAATGCTTGAGTTAGAAATACTTCTTTCCCCTGGTAAAACAGCATACTGTAAAACCCTTGCAGAGGGTAGAAACAGTACAAAGAAAGTTAACAACTATCAGTCAAAAAGTCTTGGTTTCCATTCAGTTTCTCTCATATGTGTCTATTTACAAGTTGTTCCTAAATAAGACTATTTTTGAAGATCATATTTTCAGAATATCAAGTAAGCTATGTCTGCATAATCTTGCTGCTTCACATTTGAGATATGTTACTAAAGGTTTTCTATTCCACCAAAGGAATATTGAATACTTATCTACATTATCACCACACAACTTCTATTATTATTGCAGCATGGATCCTTGCATCTATATTTAACTGAAATGTTCATATTTTGTCTTTCATTAAAATAACTTTCAAGATGGCCACCATACATGGATATAACGGCAACAGTGCTGTGCACACTAGAGAATAAAAAAAAAGTTTTGAAGACCAGTCATACGTGCTGCATTTTTAAACCTATCCAACTATACAAATCAAATAAAAAATCAATAAACAAACCAGTCAACTTAGCACAGAATGCAACATTAAAATAGGAAAATTCAGTTTTAAAGATTACTTGACTTAATATGTTATCTTGTCAAAGAGTCTTGGATTGAGAGAGTCAATGAAACCTAACATGTTTCTGACAGATCTACCAGATTTTTGAATTTGTTTTCCTCTAGTGTAGGAAAAACAAGGCATGTCTGCAGTTAGTCACAAGGAAAATTGCAACATGAACTTTTACATTTTGGTTGAAGATGTTCGGTGCTTGGAGGATGTGTCACATGAGTAATATGACAGCCAATTTCTATGTGCCTGAACAAGTAGATGTGGATGAAAAAAAACATGGTATTTAGCAACTTCTAAAACCCATGATAGTGTCTTAAGATAGGAATCAGCAATAGCTCCTGAAATCTTATCCTCTGAAGACTACTACTTATCCCAACATTCAACTAATCATCTGACAAAACATTGTTCTGGAATACTGATAAAAAAGAACACTTCAGATCCCTAATATGTATGATGATTAATAGTTTTATCTTTCCACTATAGAGTTTAGCAACTAAAATTTGTAAATTAGATACTCTGGAGTCTGATGAGTGAATTCAAGTTAGCACTGATAAATAGTCATGTTCTTTATCCACGTCTAGTTTACATTTCAGTTACTCTGATGTCCTCAAATAGAGAACGCTCAAGCAATTCTCCAGACAAATCCTGATTCCTCCTAAAACTGCATTTTTATGAACAACTGGTCCCCATTATTCCAATAACTTGCCACTTCTTTACACATGTCTGGCTGGTGTAAGAGTAAGACGTTCCATGCACTTTTGGTTACTGTGCTGGAAAATTTATTCCAGACTAAGATAGCATCAGTTTCAGTTTTCCTTAGAATGTAGAACACCGGAATCATCTTCTGTTGGATTCCTTTGTCTCCCTGTATATTGTCTGCTTTTCTATTCATCAGCAGAACAATCGGGTTTATATAGTGCTTTCTGGATGTTGTAAGTACTTCACATACAGGCATAGTTCATATGTATGAGAAAACTTAAGTGTCTCCTAGAATCATAACTGGAAGAGACCATAAGGCCACTCAGTCCAACCCCCTGCCATGTAGGAACATAGAATCAAAGCACCCACAACATATGGCCATTCAACCTCTGTTTAAAAACTTCCAGAGAAGAAGCTCCACCATGTTCCAAAGCAGCATATTCCATTGCTGAACAGCTCTTACAGTCAGGAAGTTCTTTCTATTGTTTATAGTATATTTTTGCTGCAATTTGAATCCTATGCTCAGTGTTCTAGTCTCCAGAGCAGCAGAAAGCAAGCCTGCCCCCTCCTCTATGTGGCATCTTTTCAAATATTTAAACAAGGCTATCACGTCACCTTTCAGCCTCCTTTTCTCCCAGCTAAACATACTCAGCCCTATGCTGTTCCTCATAGGCCGTGGTTTCCAAGCCTTTGATCATTTTGGTTGTCCTTCTCTGGATGTTTTCTAGCTTATCAATATTCTTCACTACGTCCACATTGACTTTGGCGACTCAACTTCCCCACTCCTCCACTTTTTGCCCAACAGTATGAAATTGGAAGCCTCTACTTCTCGTTTTCAATGAAACCACAATTCTTCATGATGCTCAAAGTCAGGTTTGGTTAAACTCTATACAGTGAGCAATACAGACACGTTCTCCCATGTTTAAAAAACAAAACAAAACCATAATTCCTGGAGTTAACCACCAGAGGCTTAGATGCTTCCAATCTTCTCCACAGAGAAGAGAGTCACAAAGAGAAGAGAATAGGAGAACTCAACAAGTTGAACATGAGCCAACAATGTGATGCAGCAGCTAAAAATCCCAATGGGATTTTGGGCTGCATCAAAAGAAGTATAATGTCTAGATCGAGGGAAGTCATGGTGCCTCTCTATTCTGCTTTGGTTAGACCTCACCTGGAATACTGTGTCCAATTCTGGGCACCACAGTTCAAAAGAAGTATTGATAAGCTGGAAGGTGTCCAGAGGAGGGCGACTAAAAAGATCAAAGATCTGGAGATCAGGCCCTATGAGGAGCGTCTTAAAGAACTGGCTATGTTTAACATACAGAAGAGAAAGTGAAGTAGAGACATGATAGCTATGCGACACCATAAGGAAGAGGGAGCAGGCTTGTTTTCTGCTGCCCTGGAAAGTAGGACTTGAAGCAATGGGTTCAAATTGCAGGAAAGGAGGTTCCACCCAAACATTAGGAAGAACTTCCTGACAGTAAGAGCTACTCTGCAGTGGAACCCTCTGCCTCATTGTGTGATGGAAGTTCCTTCCTTGGAAGTTTTTAAACAGAGGCTGGATGGCCATCTGTCAGGGGTACTTTGGTTGTGCTTTTCCTGCATGGCAGGTGGTTGGACCAGATGGCTCGTGTGATGTCTCCCAACTCTATGATTATTCTATGATTCTAGGAGAGTGTATGATAACCTGAGGCTCACACTTTTCCCATTCCTTTTGAACCAGTCCACATTGTCTTTGTTTTATTTCCAACATACATGTAATGTTAGAAATAGTGGGGTAGGCGGAGGAGAACTTAAGAATATATTTCATCTTGGATCAGATTTAACGTCTATTTACAGTAAACCACAAGATGCCTTTGAGAAGTTGACAAGCAGGACAGGCTGAGATATAAGGGAAAATGTGAGATTTTTCATGAGAAATTATTACATTTCTAAAAACCTGGATGTTCCACTGTGCTTTTGATTAGGCAGTTCCCCAGATAATTTTGGCCCAGCCATAGCCCGAGTCTAGCCCTTGCACTTTACTATTGCTTCCCGCCCTGAGATATAGGGCTCTATTTTATATTGCTCTCCATTCCCAATCTCATCATCTGGCTCCTGCACTTTATCTAATAGCCCTGTCCTTGCAACTGAATTGCACTAGTCCTGCTCGCCCTCAGAACTAGTTATTATTCAGGCCATTGGTGGTTGGCTCGATGGTGTTTTATACGGTGTTATTCTCTGTGTTGCCTATTTTGTTTTATGATGATGTTGTTTTTATGAATCCTATACTATATTTTAACTGTGTTGATTGGGCTTGTTCCCATGTGAGTTGCCCCGAGTCCCTTTGGGGAGATGGAGGCAGGAGACAAAAATAAAGTAGTAGTAGTAGTAGTAGTAGTAGTTGTTATTATTATTATTACATTCTATTCTGGTTTAAATCCCAGTTTGTCATTATAGAAACAAGGGTCAACAAGCTTTGCAGTTGCCCTCCTATCCTCTAATAGAGAAGTTTGGAGACCTTTCAGTCAGACTAGTTGCTAATGAGGGCTGCCTGAAACATGATAAACTTTCATCCATTTTTATTATTGCAAGTTCAAACAAGCCAGCTTTACAGCACAGTTTATTCAACTTGCTTGTTTCAACTCATCCTCATCATCATAGCTTAGGGTTGAACATAATACTAAGGCCATAATCCTGTTTGTGCATAAGACCAGTATAACACCTAGTTACACTAGCAACTCTTTTCTTCGAAAGGTTATCTTGAAAGTTGACTTCACTATACCTTCCTTGCATTTGCTAGTGAACCCTGGTCTTATTCCATAATCAATTTGATCTAAAGGAATATCCTTAATTGATGATTTTGCCTCTTTTTGCATCATTCCATGTGTGCATTCTCATCTTAAAACACACTTTAAAAGTTTCTGCTCAAAATAATATTATTTCAGCCATGCAGGCTTTAACTAATGTCAACACCTAGTCACTTTAAAGAGCATACTGATTCCTCTCTTTGAAATTTATTCACTGGTCTTTTTTACTTTTATTTGGTGGCTCGCTCCACACTTCCTATGTAGAACTGCAAGCTTATTTTAATCTTTATCTCAAGTTTAATGACTAGCTTGTTGGGAGCCACTGCAAGGAGTGGCTGTTCAGCAAAATATAACCCAAAGGCCTGTTGGATAAACAGACAGCAGTATAGTTAATTCTCCAGACTGTGTTCCAAATATTGTCTTGTGCCTTAAAATTGGCCTTACAATGTTTCAAATAGATACATATATCATAAATAAATGAGCATGCTGAAAAACAACAAAATACATTAAGTTAATTAACAACAGAATTTAAGACTATACAATAAAGAGCTTCTACATGGAACAAGGATAGAACACTTGCTGTTAGGTTTTGCCTGCTGTTTCCCAACATCTGACAAGAATTTACAACAGATGGAAATGATTCTGCACTGAATAACACACCCTTCATGTTCTCTAGTCTGCAGACTTAATCACAAACATACTACATCTGCTGAAACAACAGTCTTGGAAAGGACATATGGATATGGGTTCAGACTTTCTGTGGACCTGGGATAATGAAAAAGACACAAGATCTTCATTATCACCAAACAGGAGTATTTCAGTTCATTGTGAATCAGAATTTAGGAAAATCCCCCAAATTGATATCCCAGGAAGGTGAAACAGTTTTCCCTTTCCCAACGAAAATTAACCACAATCTGCAAACGAATGTGAAACTGAAAGATTTGTCAGTTTCTTACCTACAAATAAAATTTCAAATGAAACAAACATAGTATTGGAAAACTCAGGAGTGAATACAACACAATATCCCCTGTATACAAGAGCAACCACTTTCTTCAATACTGGTTTAAAACTGCATTAAATAGGCAGCGTGGATGTGTCCAATAGCAACAGAGATGCTAAATTCAAATCCCACCTTAACTACAAAGTTCACAGGATAATCTGAATTTTTCAGCCTAACACACCTAGGCTCTATCTGGACTGGCCATTAAATGCAGTTTCAAATGGGTATCGAAGAAAGTGGTTTTGTGATGATTACATAGGAAATCCTGGAACCAGGCATATCAATACACTTCTTTCTGTGTGTGTCTCTCACACACAGATTTTCTGCAAAAGTTTCAGAGAAAATTGGTATTCAAACACCTTCATCTACATTTATGGTAAATGTTTATGAAACTTTAGAGTTTATAGTAACCGGGGAGAGGGAGATGGGTGGAAAACCACAAAATATCTCCAAATGTTTGCGATATTTTTGTATTATGTGACTGTTGTTATTCCTTACTCCAGGAACTTTGAGCTACATTGTCTTAGTGTATTTAATCAAAAGGTATAAGGGACTCATTTTCAGGTAAGAAGGTTGCCAAAAGACTGTTCAGAGTAACAAGAAGTTGGGGTGGGGTTGGGAGGTTACCTTATCTAATTTTGTTAATTTAGCATGGCTTAATCACTGCTTCTCACTTGTTAAATATACTATAAAAATATTTTCATACAGCAGACAAACCTATTTCCACTGTTTTTGTTATTGCCTGGTCATATACTACACAGGTAAGCAGCCAAGTCTCGGCCACATGCCCAGAACTTTGGAAGAATCTTACTGTGAAACAATCCAGCCTTTGTTGAACACAGCAGCCTGCTAGAATTCTTTCAAATGAAATCATTGGGTTGGTTTACTAAACTTGTTACAATTGCAGTGAACATCTATGAAGTGCATTTCTTTTCAGAGCAGACTAAATAAGAATTATGTAAAGTGGGTCTCATTTCATATCATGACTGAGCTGCAGTATTGTTGGTCAGTCACAGGAAGCCAGACAGGAGGTTGGTATCCCCACAGGGGCTATAAATCAAAGAGCTAGCCTTTTTGTGGCTTTATTTTGTTCTTCCAAATGTAGCTGCATCTTAGCAGCACAGATCAAAGCTTAAGGTATCTTTGAACAACTTGGCCACCAGTGTGTTACGAAGTTTGAAGCCAAAGATATAAGAGGGGATAAAATAAAGACTCTCCTGCAATACATCAGGTCTTCCAGGTATAACCCAGTCTGGAAACTTACCCATTTTAGCATAATTCCTCCCATATATAGCTTCACTATTTTTGAAAAACAAGCACATATGAAATAATATCATATATCTAAAGAGGAAGAAGATATAGAGACAGCTTTTCTTTTAAAAAAATGGGTTACTGCAGCTACCTCCCATTTAATAGCAATCGCAAAACAGAGTTTCCTTCCAGGGATTTTGGCAGAGCTCTCACAAAGGTCAAACTCTCCTTTTGGAAAGTAAGCAGTACTTTTGACAATGTGCAAAATTGGCTATCCTTAAAAAAATTAGTTAATGAAGAGGGTTTCATTCCAACACTAAAGCTTGTGGCTATATTCCTTCCTTGATGGTATCCATTCACGGCTGGTCCAAGCCAGTGCCTGAAAACTCACCAACAATTCTGCATTAGCTACTAATAGCTAGAACAAAAAGCTTGATGAAGACTTCAGCATATTGAAACCAATGAGATACATCTCCTGTGTAGCATGCTATGCCAAGTTCAAGTTTATCTGGATTCTCCAAGTTTATTTGGGATGCTTCGAGTCCATGTTTATCTGGGATCTACAACCTTGAGGTGCTTTACAAAAATTTCCACAGAAGGGAAAATTTTTATCATGGCTACTTGCCTTGGGGAATGTGCTCAACACTTGGCAGGATACCCTAAGCAGTCTGTTCTTTTCTTTCTCTTCTGACTGTAGAGGAAGGATAACCAAGAACACAGGAGGAAGTTTTAGGAGGAGGTGGTTCTTTCCAAGCTAATACCTTTCTTTCCAGCCTATTGTATATGTATGGGGTGGAAAAAAAGATCAGACAGTTTAGGCAGCTGAAGACAGTGACAGGCTGGTGTTACAGATGGTGACACATATGGAATGAAGAGTCAGTGAAATGGGGGGGGGGGGATTAACAGATACATAAATTTAAATTAGGCATTTTAAAAAATGTGAATTCATTCTAAGGAAAATCTTGCTAAAGTCAGAACATCATAACAGGAGTTTTTCCTGTATGATTTTTAACATTTTGCTGATGAAGAAGCCACTGAACCCTTGAAAGCTTACATGATGTATTTTGTGCATTTTATTGCCAATGAAAGTATCACTTAATTTCTCAAATTGAAAACAAATTGAACAGATCATTTAGCATATCCTTCTTCCCAAATCTAACATGTATTTCTAATGATTTTTTTTCATCTTAAAGTAGTCCAGAATGTCCTAAAGTGTTACAAACAGGACATTTTTTCTTGTAAGCTTTATGACATGGGAAGTCAATATAGTTATAATATTGTGACATCCAGCGTAGGTTTCGTGCTTTATTCTTTTTGTTATTCAGGATGACATGTAATATAGTAAGTACCATAATATGCAATACTTTTTTCAGTAGTGAATAATCCTGTGGGCATCCCTCACAACCTCTTTATGTATTACTCAGACACAAGCTAAAGAGACACAACTGCCCCTTCCCCATTCCACTCAATATTAATATGCCGTATGAGATAAAAAATCTGGTTATATATGATTTAAAGAATAAAGAACATAAAATACAAAACTTGGAGTTGGCCCCTGGATATGCAGATAAAAAAATTAACCTTTGTGTGCAAAATTAAGTCAAACCCCATGTCTTTTCAAGTCAAACCATAGTACTGCACCCCTCTGTGTAGGTGAAAGGCAGCTTTCTTAAGATGCTAAAATTTTAGCCATAACTAAATGGTAAATGCATTGCAGTCAGAGAATATACACAGCCAAGACTCTACAAGAATTATTTAGATCAGTTCTACTGAAGTAACGGCTTGGATTCATGACTAAACTACTCCCACAAATATAAAAGTGGCAATTTCCACACAGAAAGACACCAATGTCCTTTCCACTTAACTGGTGGCTTCTTCTAAGATGTTATTGTAGGAGGGCAACAGGGTGAAGGAGGAAAGAGTTGGACTTGTTTTGTCCATGGAACTTGATTCTTAGAATTTAGACCAGTGGAATTAACTGCAAGTTTATGCATCATATGCTACTGATTTCTATAGAACTTATTTTTCACTTGGCATAGTTCACCATGACAAAATCTTACCAAAGTCAAAACTTGAAACCCACAAGACTGAACCCAAACATAAAAAGGGAAATCGGGAGAGAGAGAGAGAGAGAGAGAGAGAGAGAGAGAGAGAGAGAGAGAGAGAGAGAGAGGAGGATAGCAGCAATTTTGAAGCTGTCTCAAATCATTTCTTCTTAAAGGTATTCTTCGATTCCCCTCCATTTTCTATTTTATGCTGTGACAGACTGACTTAGCTATTTCTTTAAAAGCTCTTGTGACTGTGTATACTAGTTGAGTATCCCTTATATGAAATGTTGTGGACCAGAAGTGTTTTCAATTTTGGACTTTGGAATATTTGCATAATGAGATATCTTGGAACCCAAGTCTAAACACAAAATTATTTTGTGTTTCATATATACTTTACAGACATAGTAAAGTAAAGGTTTCCTCTGATGTTAAGTCCAGTCATATCTGACTCTGGGGGTTGGTGCTCATCTCCATTTCTAAGCCGAAGAGCCAGTGTTGTCTGTAGACACCTCCAAGGTCATGTGGCCGGCATGATTGCATGGCGCGCCATTACCTTCCCGCCGGAGCAGTACCTATTGATCTACTCACATTGGCATGTTTTCGAACTGCTAGGTTGGCAGGAGCTGGAGCTAACAGCGGGCCGCTCCCGGGATTTGAACCTGGGACCTTTCGGTCTGCAAGTTCAGCAGCTCAGCGCTTTTACACACTTTACCACCGGGGCTCTCTACAGACATAATATGAAGGTAATTTAAAACAACACAGTATTTTAAAAAAGTTTTGCATGAAACAGTTTGTGTACACTGAGTCATCATAAAGTGAAGGTGTCACTATCTAAATCATCCAAGTGGACAATTTAGGATTTTGAAGAATTTCAGATTTCTGGATAAAGGAATCTCAACCTGTATTATTCAAACTGAGGTCCAGAGAAAAGTGACAATGAATAGGCACTGAGTTCTTCATCTTTCCCATTTTCAACAAGGCTGCAAAAAAGAAAACAAGAAAGAAGAGATAAAGAAGAAGAAGGGGGAGGGGGAGAAGAAGTAGCAATAGTAGTAGCAGAAGTAGAAAAAAAGAGGAGGAATAAAAAAAGAGAGAAGGAAGCCAATCTCATATATTCCTGAACTAACCCAAAGCAGGAAGTACTGCAAATCATATAGGAAATTTTTGAGACCAATTTCAAGACCAAAATGTTTTGGCTAGATTTTGAACTATCATTCAAAATTAAACATTGGACTTTTGAAGTTAACGTAAAAGAAATTATTGTGATGTTTTAAGAATATAAAAATAGCGCAGTCAGAACCTCACACTGTATTTTGTTACTGGAAATTTTTGTATGCAAGTTGTTCTTTTTGTGGCAGGATAAAATTACTGCCATCTTTATAATAAATAAATATAGCAGAGAAAGTTCATAAAGCCACTATAATGAAACAGCAGTAAATGCCTCAAGGATATATTTAACAGTTCCAAAAATTAGCAGCCCAAACGTCAGGCATTCAGGAAACCAGGGACTACACTTAAACTCATATTTAACCTCTTGGCTGAAATCCTACACATATTTACCTGGGATTAAGCCCACTGTACATACTCAGACTTATTTCAAGCTAACATGCCAGATTTGTGCTGTATTTAAACTGATCAGATAAGAAAAATGGGTCTAAGGCTACAATCTCAAAGAAATTTACTTTGGAATACTCTGCTATGTTTTATTATGTAGCACTTGTTACATTTATAGCCCACCTTTTATCAAAAACGTTTAAAGTTAAATACATGATTATGTCTCCAATGAAATTTCCCTAACAACTACCCAGTGTGGTAGTCTAGGGGCAGATCTACAATGAACACTTATTCTGGGGCCAATCTAAAAGTGGTGAATGCTACATCGCCCCAAGGAATGGTTTAGATTGCCACACGCACCCTCCCTCCAGTTGTGGTGGAGGTAGGAGTGAGTCTTAACTGTTCAGTGGTGCCAAAAAACTAGTTCAGCATGACCGGACGGCCGCCATTACCTTGTCACAGTGGCCGACAGTTGCACAGTAACTAGTGTTAATCACTTGTCATCTGAAATGATGACAGCTGGGACACAAGGGCAACTGGAGAAGGGAAAGGAGGAGGCACTCTAGGTCATGAGTGACTGACACTAGCCATGTTGCACCTGCTGGCTGCCATGATGAGGAGAACAGAGGGGTGGTGGTGAGTCCATTCCCATGTCCCTGGCCCCCCAAGCCTGGGGAATATGGGATGGCCCTGTAGACACCTGCAGCTGGTTCCATCTCAGAACTGACCATACTCAGGGAGAATTTGGAGCAACCCATGACTTTGGTTAATGCAATTCAAGGCTGCATTAAGGTGACCTTGGCCTGTGTTGACCTGTATCAGCTGTCTACATCATTTAGCCACCATGATTTGCCTTCCCTTTAGTGGTTAGTGTTGATGGGCTCTTGAATAAGAAACAGACTGGGCTTCAAGGCTGGGTGTTTTAGAAACTGATTCTTCCTGGTTATAATTCAAAACAGGACACCGTTTTGCTATAGGAATAATTTAATTAATGCTAAGGAACAAAAGACCTCTTCCACAAGATTCAAGAATTCAAAGATAAATTTAAACCAAGCGTAGTAAAGGTAAAGGTTCCCCTGACGTTAAGTCCAGTCACGTCTAACTCTGGGGGTTGGTGCTCATCTCCATTTCTAAGCCGAAGAGCCGGCGTTGTCCGTAGACACCTCCAAGGTCATGTGGTCGGCATGACTGCATGGAGCGCCGTTACCTTTCCGCCTATTGATCTACTCACATTGGCATGTTTTCAAACTGCTAGGTTGGCAGAAGCTGGAGCAACAGCGGGCGCTCACTCTGCTCCCGGGATTTGAACCTGGGACCTTTTGGTCTGCAAGTTCAGCAGCTCAGTGCTTTAACACACTTCGCCACTGGGGCTCCTAGCGTACCAAGCGTAGGAATACTCAAAACCAGGAGGGGAACACACTGATTAAGAAGAAATAAAAAAGTTGAACACAATACACTGAAAAAGTAAATAAAAGAGATGAAAGAATGATAGCTTCACTTAAGAAAGAGCAATTTGAAATGTACCCGTGATTTTAGCAGGTAAAGTGAAAGATATGAGCAGGGTTGTTGATGGTGGGATCACTTGGAGGTCTCACACTGACAAGGTCATCATAAATTGAAGTCGACTTGACAGCAATTAACAACAACAAAAATAAAACAAAACAAAAATATGTCCTTTGCTGGATCATTCCAAAATCCATGTAACCCATCTGTTATGGATCCCAGCATTAAGTTATGTAATGTTGGATAGACATCTACACACAATCTGCTCTCTGTCTTCTTATCACCCCTTGTATATAATTCCATTACTTTAGTTTCTATCTAAAACATGGATGAATGACCTCTGGAGAGTTACAGCCAAACAATATCTATAAGGCCACTTGTTGCCCATCTCTGCAATAAAATCTAAGGGTTTACAGTATCCTGGACTATGGTATTTGAAAATAAAATATGAATTGACGAATCCCATTCCTAATAATCTGGAATTACACAAAAATGTAAATTGAATTTTCATCAAATGGTTGTGTAGGCTGTTATGCAACTACACAACCATTTCATTATTCATTATAGAGACCATTTCTTTGACATAAAAGAAAACATTCCCAAGGGATCTAGTGGTAAAATGCGCTTAAGCCATATTTCAACTTCTACTAAAATAACACTAAATAATAGGATATATCCCAAATATAAAATATCTATATATATACACACAGTATATATAAAAATGTAACGTGCAGTTTTACTATGGAGTAAACAACCAAACCACTGAACCAAATAACACCAAATTTGGCCACAAAAGGCATAGTCATCCAATCTATGTCTTTCAATCAAATAAACCTAGAAAAATAGTCCAAATTACAGAGGATGAGGAAGAGCCTTTCTACCCCTAACTGCCAGTCAGAAAGGTAGGCCCTGCTGCCTTTAGGCCCTGCTGCCTTTAGGCCCTGCCCCCTTCATGTCCTAGCAACTCCTTCAGCCAAAATGGCATCCAGGGCATAGGCAGAGTGCACTTAGGCCTCATCCACACTGCCTATAAAATACAAATTATCTGATTTGAACTGGATTATATGGCAGTGTAGACTCAAGGCCCTTCTACACAGCTATATAACGCAGTATGCCAAGGCGCATAATCCACAGTATCTGCTTTGAACTGGATTATCTTGAGTCCACATTGCCATATAAACCAGTTCAGTGTGGATTTTATACAGCTGTGTAGAAGGGGCCTCATATAATCCAGTTCTAAGCAAATAATATAAGATTATAAATATGTGATAATTACTGTGTTATAATAATACAGAACAATATAATTTCTAAAATCAGGACAGTAAATAAAGAGCAACACTCTGAAAACAGAGAAATTGGAAATTCCAGAAAGGAAACAATCAGCTAACACCTCTCCCCTAAAAAACATTCCCTCAGGCAGGAAGCAGCCAGGCTTTGAAGCTGCAAGGCCATTAAGTGCTAATCAAGATGACTAACTGCAGTATTCATACTTGCTATTCAAACTGGCCAACCAAGGATTCCACAAGCTAGAAAGCAGCCAGGCTTGAAAGCAGCAAGGCTATTCAGTGCTATTCAACCTGGCCAACCAAGATTTCCCCTAGATAGAAAGCCCCCAGGCTTTGAGGCCACGAGGCTATTCCATCCCATTCAACCTGGCCTAGCAAAGATGCCCTATGTAGAAAGCGGCCAGGCTTTTAGGCTGCAAGACTATTCAGTGCAATTCAAGCTGGCCAAACAAGGATTCCCCTACAAAGCAAGTAGCCAGACTTCAAAGCAGCTCTTTGATTGAGGGTGCTATTCCAGCTCGCCAAACAAGGATTCCCCTAGGTATAACACAGCCAGGCACTGAAGCTGCAAGGCTATTCAGTGCAATTCAACCAGACCAACAAAGGATTAACCTTGGTAGAAGGCGGCCAGGCTTTGAAGCAGCAATACTACTCTGTACTATTGAAGCTGACCAACCAAAGATTCCCCTAGGCAGCAAGCAGCCAGGCTTTGAAGCAGCGAGGCCATTCATTGCAATTCTAGCAGCCCAAAAAAACATTCCCCTAGAACGCAAGTTCCCAGGCTTCCTAGCAGCAACCCTATTCCATTGCATTCCAGCTCACCAAACAAGGATTCCCATAAGAAAAAAACGGCCAGGCTTTGAGGCTGAAAGGCTATTCACTGCTATTCCACCTGGCCACAAATGATACCCATAAGCCACAGCAAAGCATGGCCGGGCAAAGCTAGTATTATATACTTTTACGTGATAGTTCACTCTTTCTTTAAAGGCCTGTCTATATACATTACTTTTTGCAAAGCAGCACACAAACCATAAAGTTGAGTAAACTGACTAACTTAGTTCCAAAACAGAGAAGCCTTATCTGCAAATATTTAAAAGCTTTGCACAGGACAGCATGACTAACAAGGACAGGTTGCTTAGTAACTGTATTTCTTTGAGTGGTCATCTGTGAATTCACAAAATTGGGTAATCTGCACAGGTGCAAAATACTGTTCAGAACTTAATAGAATGACTAGGCAGAAACGTTTTGGTGGTAACTCCGCCCACCATCCCAAGGCTATATACGGCTTGGTTGCCGCTGAAACCTCTCAGTTCCTTGGCCACAGCTGCAGCCCGTATTGAGATCTGAGGTTTACAGTCAGGATAACCATTCAGTAAATCTGCCCAGTGAGATGCTGCATAGAAAATAAACACGTAAAATAACCCTGAAACTGCCTCACAAAGGTGAGGAGAGTCATGAAAAACATGATAATAAAACAGAGTGACCTAGGGAAATATCTTTCAGGGATTGAGTATCCTATTGGTAGTGTGACACAGAGGTGGATGAAGTATCCATGATGTAGCCGCTTTACAAATGATTCTAGTGGGATCCCTTTTAGAAAAGCAGCAAAACAGAAACTATCCTAGTCCCATGTGCTTTAACACAATTCAGTGGTTGCTTTCCAGTTAACTCATAACAGTTTGATGGTGGCCACCATCCATTTCGATAGTCTTTGTTGAAACATTGATAGCCCCAGTCTGTCCTTAGCATAGGTAAGGAAAAGCCTATGTGAATTCGGAGAATCTTGAGTCCTGTTCAGGTAAAATGATAAGGGACGCTTGACATCGAGCAAGTGAAGTTCCTTCAATACTCTTGGATGTAGTTCATCAGGCCCTGGAGACTCGAATTGATTTAGAGAAGCCATTTCTCCTATTACCTTATCTATTCCATATTGCTCAGATTGAATGCCGATCTCCTTTTGGGAGAAGACTTCTTTCCTTTTGGAAAGAAGATGTTAAGCATCTCTGCCCTTTTCCTATGCCCTGTAAGCATTTCACCACCTTCTCTGGGCAGAGGTCCTACCGTTTCCTTTTTCTTCCTTTTTTTTTTTAACTGTCACAACCAAAAAACCCTTTTATTGGTTTTAATCTCTCTGGCAAGCCTGAGCTCATTGTGTGCCTTAGCCTTAAGAACCTTTTCCTACATATGTTGGTTATTTGTTTGAATTCCTCTTTGGTGATTTTTCCCTTTTCCATTTCTAGTGCATGTCTCTTTTAAATCTTAGCTCAACTAAAAGTTCTTTTGACATTCCTTCTGGTTGACACTTCTCCTATTTTTTTTCTCCTTGCTGGCACTGTTTGCAATGGTACCTTCAGTATCACACTTTTAAGAAATTCCCTTTTATCATTAACTCCCTTCTCTTGTAGTATTCCTGTCTATGGAATCATGCTCAATATTTCCTTAAATTTCCTGATGTCAGCTCTCCTAAAGTCTAGAATGCGTGTTTGGCTTTTCTTAGTTTCACCTTTCCTTTGTATCACAAACTCTAGGAGCCCATGGTCACTTCTACCTAAGGATCCCACCACTTCCACTCTATTGACCGGATTCTCACTGTTGGTTAGGATCAGATCCAAAAGTAGCTGATCTCCCTGTTGCTTCTTCTACCTTCTACCTTGTCTGCAAGGCAGGTGAGGAATTTGTTGGACTTTGTACACTTGGCAAAATTTATGTTCCAACAAATATCATAATAGTTGAAATCTCCCATTACTACTATATCTTTTCTTTCTGCATGTTTGGTCATCTCGTCAAGGAAGGCTTCATCCAGTTCTTCCATCTGGCTTGGAGGTCTGTAGTAGACTCCACACAACTACGTCTTTTTCAGTCCTTGTTCCCTTAATTCTTACCCAGATGCTTTCAACCTGGTTTCCAGGATTGAAGACTTGCATCTCTTCACAGGTGTAAATATTTTTGACATATAATGATACCCCACCCCCTCTCCTTTTTGGTCTATTTCTCTGAAATAGGTTATATCCCTCCATTGCTACATTTCAATTATAGGATGTGTTCCACCAAGTTTCAGTTATGCCTATTACATCATAACTGTTTTGTTGTGCTAGGATTTCCAGCTCATCTTGTTTATTTCCCGTGCTCTAGGCATTAGTGTAAAGATATCGAAGTCTGTGGGACATTCCCCTTATTTGAGATTATTGTCCTCTTGCTACTTGGTACTTGTTGTGCTTGTGCAACCCTCTCTTTAGCTTTTTTTATGTTCACTCCGGGTCTTGATAAACAACTGTTCCCAAGGATAATTTATTTATTTATTTATTACAATATTTATATCCCGCCCTTCTCACCCAACAAGGGACTCAGGGCGGCTTACAATAAAACACACATATAAAACCTGTACAATACACTATAAATCAGTTAAAATTAACTTACATAAAATATTCATAATGTCACCCTCCCCCACACCACTTAGTTTAAAGGCCTGGCAATGAATGCAGGAGTGGATGGAATGTTCTTTGTCTAAGCAAAAAAAGCACTTACAATGCCCATCCATGTCAGGGAGTTTACCTGTACACTGCTCACACTGCTTGAAGCGAGTCATGGAGGCCATAGTGGATTAGGATGCAACCACCGTGCTCACAGAGCGAGATGACTCGAAAGCAGGAAGCTCTCATAAAAGGCTAAGCAATCCAAATCATAGAAGAACAGGTAAAGTCCAAAGTACGAACAAGCTCGAATAGAGAAGGTTCCTGAACTTGCGCACTGCAGACAAAAGGAATTGAGAGGTTTCAGCGGCAATCAGGTCTTATATATCCTAAAGATGGTGGGTGGGATTAACCTAAAATCTTTTCTGCTTAGTGATTCCAGAAGGTTCTGAACAGTGCTCTGTGCCTGAGCAAATTACCCAATTGTGTGATTCACAGAGACTATGAAGAAGTCAATTTATTGACTGTTGAAGTCATAGGAAAAAAAATCTCAAGGTCATTTAGGTGCAAGGCAAAAAGTAGATTTTTCTCAGTAGAGTTAGGTTGAAAATAGAGGGACTTCTGTAGATTTAAATGTGAATTGAATCCAGATCAGGGAAAAGAGTATCATAAAATTCTGACAGCAGAACTAAGGCATTTCATCCCCCCCCCCCCAAATTTTTAGCTGTTGTAGCCCTCTATGACTATTTGTTAGCTGGTGGGGGGTGAGGAGGAGAGACGCAACCATCTCTGCTTCTATTGCTGGATACACAGCAATTTCATAGAATCATAGAATAGTAGAGTTGGAAGAGACCTCATGGGCCATCCAGTCCAACCCCCTGCCAAGAAGCAGGAAATCGCATTCAGTAACATGAACGTATGCATACACACAAATACTCCCGACTGGCAGTAAACGACCATGTGAATAGTTGAAAGGTGAGGGAGATGTGCTTGACATAAACTTTTGGTGCCTCTTCCTGACTTAGGATCTATTAACAATTAATACTATTGTATTCCATGTGACAAATCTATTCCTCTGTGGAATGTCAGCATCTGTATTTAGGGCTGAATACAATCTCAGATTGGCTCCCAAACAGGTTAAGGGAGGAATGGGCATAACTAGAGAGAAACTTTATTTTCTATAAGGTTTTAGGTGATCAGAACCTTGCTGGACTGCAGTTCCCAATACCCTAGCTGGCACAGCTAATGGGGAGTATTGCAACATCTGGAGGGACACATGATTCCCAGACCTGGACCAGTTTCAGCCATATAAACTGGATGAAATCACATAAAGACCTTCTGGTCTACAGGATTCTGATTCCAGTTGGCTAGAACTAAGACAGTGAGTTGGCCTCTAGAGAGAGACAAGGCTGCTCTGACACCAAGACATATCTTTAAGCAACGTGTGTGTAATTTCAGAACTCATCAACAGACCACAGTCATAATAGAATTTGGTTTAAAATAAATACATCTGGAATAAAACGCAAAAGAAAGGGAATTATTATTGTTGGCATTTAATTTGAAGGGAAAATCCTAGTGCAGTATAAATATTACCTGAAGAAATTTTATTTTAATTCACTGTTACAAATATTTTAGTATAGGTAATGAGTGACCACTGAAAATATTAAGTTCTGCCAAAGCCTACACTCTTGCAATTTAATAAAACACTGGAGAGTACCCATGGTAGGTCTGGTAGAATTCTTATACTAAAATTAACATACGCACGTGCGTGTGCACACATACACATACAAACATGTCTAAGCTCTGCAAAAGCAGTAACAAGAACCTCTCCATATTTAGAACCATTGTGATTTTTTTTAAAAACTATCTTCCATTAAATGTGATATCTGTGATCAATACCCAGCTATTTATTTGAACAAACACTCTGATATTAGAAACAAAAGAACCCCATTATTTAGTTGAATAAAAAGAAAAAAGCTATCAAAATGTGAGTTTTCTGTAGGAACTGAGTTGATAACATATTTGTATTTCACACATAGATAAATCAGTTGCCTTCCATACCTGAATTCCCACCATCTGGGAAAATGTTTTAGAAATGTTTCTTCATTGAAGGATGCTGTCTTCGTCAACCCTTTATTCACCATTTTCTTGTGGAGCAAATTTCTTCCACAAACTCTTTCACAAAGTATTTAATGTTAGCTCCATTTGACTTAGAACCTCTCTATATTTAAGAACCATTGTGATTGTCTTGAGCAGGGGTCTTCAAACTTTTTAAGTGGAGGGCCAGTTCATGGTCCCTCAGATTGTTGAGGGGCCGAATTATCATTTGAAAAAAAAATGAACAAATTTTACACTGCACATGTCTTATTTGTAGTGCGAACACCCCCCAACAATTATTTATTTGTTTGCTTACTACATTTATACCCCACCCTCTCTCACCCCGAAGGGGACTCAGAGCGGCTTACAAGTTGTATGTACATACAATATATTATATTATTAGCATAGCACAATTTTAGCATTATATATTACTATATTGTACTATACCACACCACTATACTGTAATATTATTGGTAATATTACATTTAATATGTAATATATAATTAATATGATTATATTATACAATATTATTATTTTGTCTTATTATTATTATCAGCCACCCTGAAGTCCTCTATTGGGTGAGAAGGGCGGGGGTAGAAATACTGTAATAAATATTATATTGTATTACATTATAATATTACAGTAGAGTCTCACTTATCCAAGATAAACGGGCCGGCAGAACCTTGCAGAAGTGAAAATCTTGGATAATAAGGAGGGATTAAGAAAAAGGCTTATTAAACATAAAATTACATTATGATTTTACAAATTAAGCACCAAAACATCATGTTTTACAAGAAATTGACAGAAAAAGCAGTTCAATACACAGTAATGTTATGTAGTAATTACTGTATTTACAAATTTAGCACCAAAACATTGCAACATTTACTACAAAAACAATGACTACTAAAAGGCAGACTGCCTTGGATAATATAGAACCTT
Organism: Anolis carolinensis; assembly: GCF_035594765.1. Taxonomy (NCBI): domain Eukaryota; kingdom Metazoa; phylum Chordata; class Lepidosauria; order Squamata; family Anolidae; genus Anolis; species Anolis carolinensis. The sequence continues at coordinate 292,607,273 of NC_085842.1, forward strand.
GGATAAGTGAGTTTGGATAAGTGAGACTCTATTGTATTATCAATATTATATGTATACACAATATATTATATTATTACCATAGCACAATATTAGTAAATGAAAGAACAATACAATATTTAAAAATAAAAACAATTTTAACCAACATACTGTAAACCTATTAGGATTTCAATGGGAAGTGTGGGCCTGCTTCTGGCCAATGAGATAGTCAAGTTAAGTAGGACTGTTGTTGTTGTTGTGTGCCTTCAAATCATTTCAGACTTTGGGCGAGCCTAAGTCTAAAACTGAGGGTGGGGGCCAGGTAAATGGCCTTGGAGGGCCGCATCTGGCCCCTGGGCCTTAGTTTGGGGACCCCTGGTCTTGAGCACATTTTAACAAGATTATCTCTGTTGTCAAACTAGTACAGTGGGGATCTTATTTTCCTGTTTTGGACTCCTTTTTGACTGTTCTCTTCAGAATTTGGCTCAACAGTCCAATAGAAAAGCATTGCTCACGGAGATGAAAAGCAAAACTGATAAATCCACTAAACAATATGCAGACTTTAGATTTAGATCCCATAGGTTTCATTTGCCCTGCTATAAGTAGGACTACGTTAATCACTATTTTCCAAATATTATAACCTTGTTTTGCTACACATTCCTCTCATGCTAAAAAAAGAGAAATCCTGGATATTTTTTCTACTTTGGTACCAGTCAATAAAGTTTGAAAAGTTTGTTTTTTAGTCTAAAATTCAGCTAATATGGCCACTGACCATGCTAGCTGGAGAATTCTGGAAGTTATAGTAACTTATTCTAGCTCTGGTAAATATTTCCACAACAGCCTAGACATAGGCTTACATTTTCATCTCCTTTGTGTAAAAACAAGGTCTTTGTTGAAGGCTATTTGCTATGAAACTAGCCTTGCCATTCCACCATTGCACCAGACTCTCAATAATGCAGCTCTGTCTACTTTGGACAAAGTGCTGTCTGCCATCATATAGCAAGATGGAATGCTTTCTAATCGAAAAAACAATTAAAAATATATTCCCACTGGGTATTGAGCTTGTTGGGTAAATGGTTTGAACAGTCACTTTGAAGGAAAGAAGTACAAAGGGGAGTTTGAAATATAAGGCTGTGGGCTGCCATACAGGAAAACCTCTTATCCCTGAATTTTAGAGGAATGGCATAGCTAAAAGTCCTGTTATGACTAGCATTAAACAAAAAAATGAAGAATTTCAGATCCCTTCTCTGCTCAATAGCAGTTCAATGTGTGTAGCAGGATATAAAACAGCAGAATTAGTCAGGAGCTCTGCTGAAATATAGCCACTGATCTCTCTGCCAGGCTCCACCAGTAACCTTCCTTTTTCTTGAAAACTAAGCAGACATTCCATAAGTCTCTGGTTAAAGAGAGTAATTTCTATAATTGGGGAGGGGGGGGGGGGTGATGCAGAGCCATGGTAGCATTTGTATAGAAGACAAACACTAATACTTTTTTGCAACACTAAAATTACAAATTAGGCAAGTGACCATAATATTTTGGTGTAGATGGGAGAGGGAAGAAACAAAGATTACTATAGTAATGGCAAAAAAGGCAGATTTCTTTTTTGACAAATATACAGATTTTATGTACAAATGCCCTCGTCCAAAGTTCCAAATACACTTGCAGTACTTTCTCCATGCCTAGAAAAGATCATTGGGCTGGGATGTAAATATTAAAGCTTACCTTCCCATGCATTTTAATCTGTATTTTATCTGTGTATTAATTATATTAATTTTAAGTGTTTTGTGTCAAGGACAGAACGCCACAAGATTCAAAGTAACAGAGTTTATTAGATTACAGAACTCAAAAATGCCCGTAAAACACAAGGGCCAGGCAGTTTTTGCCTTTAGGAGCAAAAAGGGGCAAAAGTAAATGTTCAAAAGATAAACCGGATTAAACCGGAGTTTAATCCGGGTAAAAACAAACTGCTTGCTTCAGCCTGGGTATAAACGAAACGAAAGCCAAGGAACAAAAGATACAAAGAATGCAACTAATTGGCAGCAGATTCCTCTCTGCTGCCAACACTGTGCTTAGAGTAACTTGCGTCGCTCCCCCACACACACAGCAGACAGGATCTCCAACACGAGTAAATCAGCCAAGGATTGTAGCAGTTGAGTAGACCAGTTCCGTTCCGTAGATCAAAGCCAGAAGCAGACGTTTGTAGTTTTTCCAAGTCCAAGAAGGGGGGAAGACAAGCCGTGGTCAGTTCAGTCCGAGTTCTCAAAGCAGGAGATGGCGTCCGTCACGAAGACGACGGAAGGTCAAGCTAATAAGAGTAAGCACAGGTTTGCACAAACAAATGCCCACACAATCCCTCCCGCCGTCTGACCCTGGATTCCAATCAACTTACGTCACAGCACAGGAAAGCACACAAGTCTTCAGGGAAGCGTCCCACACACACACGGATCCCAAGCGTTTGCCCAGATTACCTTGCCCAACGCAATTTGCAATTGCTCCCAAGCCCCATTTTATGCCAGTTACAAATCTTCATCACTGTCAGCTGTCCTCCTTAACCCGGGCGTTTCCTCATCACTTTCCTCGTCAGAGCTGGAACACCTCTGACTACGCCCAACAGCATCTCCAGCTGTGGATCCCGTCCCATCCCTCCAGCTAAACCATGGGTCTAATCCTGAAGGTCCCCATTCATCTTCTGTCCCATCATGGCCAGTGGCACCCACTTCCTCCCTTACCCGAGTCCAATCCATCTCATCCTCCTCTGAGCTAACCAGCCCCTCCTCCATTCTCTCCGTAAACCCTTCGAAAGACTCCTCGTCAGATGGTGCTGCAAATATGTCTCGCAGTCTTTTTCTCTCTCGCTCCTCGAGAGTATCTGACTCTCGAGGAGTCTTACGCCCACGTCTGTCAGTAACAGAGCCATGAGGCTCAATCATAACACTATCCCCTCTCACAAAGGCCTCCTCCCCCGATGGCGGAGAAGTGGCAGTGATACCCTCCGCTATAGCACCACGACGACTAGAGGTATCAAGTTTCAACAGCGAACGATGAAAGACTGGATGGACCTTTAAACTAGACGGTAAACGCAAACGAAACGCAACAGAAGAAATCTTTTTAACGATAGGAAAGGGACCCAAATACCGAGGCGCAAACTTTCCCCCAGCCTGTTTAATATGTTTGGAAGATAACCACACCAAATCCCCTTCTTCCAACTCCTCCCCTGCCTGCCTGTGGCGGTCAGCCTGAGTCTTCTGTGTTGCCTTAGCTTCCAACAGTAAGCGACGGGCAACATCATGCAATGCAGCCATTTCCGAAGAGCGGTACACAGGGTCCGAAGAGACCACATTGGTCGACGGCGCCACACCTCCCCGTGGGTGAAAACCATAAGTTAGCTCAAATGGCGTATGCTGACTAGACGTGTGCACCGCATTGTTGTAAGCAAATTCCGCCACCGGTAACCACTTTACCCAAGCCGTGGGTTGATCTAAACAAAAACAACGCAGATACTGCTCTAAGAGCCCATTAACCCGTTCCGACTGTCCATCCGTTTGCGGATGGAAAGCTGAAGACACGTTTAACTTAGTCCCCAAACACTCATGGAAGTGTTTCCAAAAGCGTGACACAAATTGCGGAGCCCTATCTGAAATAATCACCTCGGGTGCTCCGTGCAAACGATAGATGTGCTTTGTAAATAGTAAGGCCAACGTAGGGGCCGCCGGAATGGTTGAACAAGGAATAAAATGAGCCAGTTTACTAAATAAATCCACCACCACCCAAATACAAGTATAACCCCCAGACTTAGGCAAATCTGAAATAAAATCCATGGAAATGATTTGCCATGGCCTCTCCGGAACAGGTAAAGACGATAACAACCCTCTAGGGCGCCCAACAGGCGTCTTACTCTGCTGACAAACGGCGCAGCTGTCACAAAAGCGCAGAATGTCTTGCCGCATCTTTGGCCACCAGTAGCTCCTGGTGATAAGCTGTACGGTCTTGAACCTGCCAAAGTGCCCAGCCATGGGTTCGTCATGGTGGGCTCTAATCACCTCCAACCTGAGGGTCCCCACTGGTACGTAAACCTGCCCCCTACGCACCAATACCCCGTCTTGATCCTGGAGATGTGGCAGTATGGTACGGTTACCTGCAGAGAGCAGCATCAGTTGCTCCTGAGTCCACACATCATCCTTCTGAGCCTCAAGGATCTGGTCATGTAACCCAAGCTCATTATCTACAACACACAGAGAGGCAGTAGGCAAGATGGTCTGACATACTACCTGCTCATTGGTCTTAAATTCCGGCTTGCGGGATAAAGCATCGGCCCGCAAGTTTGCCTTCCCCTCCACGAACTGCACCTTGAAGTTAAACCTGGAGAAAAACAAAGCCCAGCGGATTTGACGCTGGTTTAACTTCTTTGCTGTTTGCAAGTGCTCCAAGTTCTTGTGATCAGATCTGACCACGATCTGGTGCCGTGCCCCTTCAAGCCAGTGCCGCCACACCTCAAACGCCACCTTAATCGCCAACAACTCCTTCTCCCATATGGTATAGTTCTGCTCGAAGGGTGTTAGTTGCCGCGAGTAAAATCCACAGGGACGCAAGGTCCCTGAGGAATCCTTCTGAGACAATACAGCCCCCAACGCGTAGCTAGAAGCGTCCGCTTCTACCACGAACGGTCTGTCAACATCAGGATGGGTTAGTATGTTGTCCGATTGAAAACTAGACTTTAGTTGTAGAAACGCCTCGTGAGCTTCCCGCCCCCACACAAATGGCTGTTTCTTGCGCAGAAGCTGCGTCAAAGGTACCGTGAGCTTTGCAAAATTCGGAATAAACTCCCGGTAGTAATTAGCGAAACCCAAGAACCTTTGTACATCCTTCTTAGTCTTCAGCTCCTGCCATGAGTTGACGGCGTCAACCTTATGTGGGTCCATTTTAAGTTCCCTACCTGACACTACATGACCTAGGAACTCCACTTCAGGCACATGAAAGACGCACTTGGAAGCCTTGGCGAAAAGCCCATTAGCCCGCAGTCGGTGCAGAACCTGCTTGACATGTTGACGATGTTCTTTCTCGTCCTTAGAAAAAATCAAGATATCATCCAAATAAATCACTAAAAATTGGTCAATTAGGTCCCTGAACACATCGTTCATGAACCTCTGGAATACCGCAGGAGCATTACAAAGCCCAAAAGGCATGACTCGGAACTCGTGGCATCCGAAACACGTGTTAAATGCCGTCTTCCATTCGTCCCCTTCCCGTATACGGATTAAGTTATAGGCCCCCCGCAGGTCAAGCTTGGTAAAGACCTTAGCCCCTTGCACCCTTGATAACAGTTCCGAGATTAAAGGGAGCGGGTACCTATCCCGAATGGTGTATTTGTTTAGGATCCGATAGTCACAGACCAGCCTAAGTTCCCCAGTCTTTTTGGCTACAAAGAATACCGGTGCCGCAGTTGGAGAACTAGATGGGCGAATAAACCCCTTGGCTAAATTTTCATCTAGAAACTCCCGCAAAGCTTGCCTTTCCGGTACAGTCAAGGCATACAGCCTCCCTGCTGGCAGTTTCGCACCTTCTGCCAACTTGATGGCGCAATCATATGGCCTGTGCGGTGGTAATTTGTCCGCTTCTCTTTTACAAAATACATCAGAGAACTCCCCATACTCAGCAGGCACTCCCTCCATATCAGAATGAGTAACATTTAGAGTGCAACAGTCCTGCCTCTTTAAGATCACTTTACGTGTTGCCCAATCTACTTGTGGGTTTACTACAGCTAGCCAATCCATCCCCAGGATCACATCATATCTAGGCAAGCTCGTAATATCCCACACAAACGTTCCCGTTACTCCCTGCACCTCCCACGTTACTGCTGAGGTTTCATGGTTAACCACCCCAGTCTCCAGCAGTCTCCCATCTGCTCCTTCCACCCACACGTCGCATGCCTTGCGCACTCTAGGAATGCCATGCTTCTTAGCAAACTCAATATCTACATAGGAGACCGTAGCCCCTGAGTCCAGCAGTGCCAAAGTAGAAACAAGTTCCCTTCCCCCAACAGATAATGTAATGGGTACGAAAACATGCTTCCTCCCCTCAGTTGACTGCTTGAGGAGCCCTAGTGCGTTGGACTCACGTCGCACTAGGGCTGACCTTTTCCCGAAAGCTGGGAAGGTTTCACATTACAATTTTTGGCAAAATGCCCAGCATTCCCACAGTACAAACACAAGCCCAGCTGCCTCCTACGGCTCTTTTCCTCTGTAGACAGCTTTTTAAAGACCCCAAGCTCCATGGGCTCTTCCCCCATCACCACAGGTGCCCTGGTTACATGCATGGGTGGCGCACACATTGCTTTTGAGTGTTTACGAGCCTCGAACCTTGCGTCTAAACGCAGCACCTTAGCTACTAAGGCGTCCCAGCTTTCAGCCGGCTCCAAGCGTGCTAATTCATCCTGGAGCATATCACTTAACCCGGCAGTAAATAAAAGCATGAATGCATTTTCCCCCCAATCCAGCTGGTGGCGATACAGGTTAAACTTATTTAAGTAATCCAAAACAGTCCCCTTTCCCTGTTTCAACCGATACAGAGCCCACCCAGCGTTCTCCGTGCGGAGAGGATCCCCAAAAGTATCAGTTAACAACTTTTTGAAATTATTCAAATTGTCCTTGACTGGGTCATTTCCCAAAATTAAATTAGTGGCCCATTGTCCTGCGGGACCGGTCAACAAACTCAAAATAAAGGCCACCTTGCTAGTGTCTGTAGGAAAAGCATGAGCACTGAGCTGAGAAAAATAAAGCTCCACTTGTGCCAAAAAGGTTGGCAACTTGCACCTGGTTCCGTCAAAGCGTTCAGGAGTCAAAACATGTCCTTTCACAGCCTGAGCTGTTTGGTTAACGGTAAAAGCCGTTTGCAATTGGTCTACTTTGGCCCTTAACTCATCCATCGTCTTCCTGACGGGTTTATTGCTGCAATAAACTTTTTATGGGCGTTGGGCAATCTGTCAAGGACAGAACGCCACAAGATTCAAAGTAACAGAGTTTATTAGATTACAGAACTCAAAAATGCCCGTAAAACACAAGGGCCAGGCAGTTTTTGCCTTTAGGAGCAAAAAGGGGCAAAAGTAAATGTTCAAAAGATAAACCGGATTAAACCGGAGTTTAATCCGGGTAAAAACAAACTGCTTGCTTCAGCCTGGGTATAAACGAAACGAAAGCCAAGGAACAAAAGATACAAAGAATGCAACTAATTGGCAGCAGATTCCTCTCTGCTGCCAACACTGTGCTTAGAGTAACTTGCGTCGCTCCCCCACACACACAGCAGACAGGATCTCCAACACGAGTAAATCAGCCAAGGATTGTAGCAGTTGAGTAGACCAGTTCCGTTCCGTAGATCAAAGCCAGAAGCAGACGTTTGTAGTTTTTCCAAGTCCAAGAAGGGGGGAAGACAAGCCGTGGTCAGTTCAGTCCGAGTTCTCAAAGCAGGAGATGGCGTCCGTCACGAAGACGACGGAAGGTCAAGCTAATAAGAGTAAGCACAGGTTTGCACAAACAAATGCCCACACAATCCCTCCCGCCGTCTGACCCTGGATTCCAATCAACTTACGTCACAGCACAGGAAAGCACACAAGTCTTCAGGGAAGCGTCCCACACACACACGGATCCCAAGCGTTTGCCCAGATTACCTTGCCCAACGCAATTTGCAATTGCTCCCAAGCCCCATTTTATGCCAGTTACAAATCTTCATCACTGTCAGCTGTCCTCCTTAACCCGGGCGTTTCCTCATCACTTTCCTCGTCAGAGCTGGAACACCTCTGACTACGCCCAACAGCATCTCCAGCTGTGGATCCCGTCCCATCCCTCCAGCTAAACCATGGGTCTAATCCTGAAGGTCCCCATTCATCTTCTGTCCCATCATGGCCAGTGGCACCCACTTCCTCCCTTACCCGAGTCCAATCCATCTCATCCTCCTCTGAGCTAACCAGCCCCTCCTCCATTCTCTCCGTAAACCCTTCGAAAGACTCCTCGTCAGATGGTGCTGCAAATATGTCTCGCAGTCTTTTTCTCTCTCGCTCCTCGAGAGTATCTGACTCTCGAGGAGTCTTACGCCCACGTCTGTCAGTAACAGAGCCATGAGGCTCAATCATAACATTTTGTTTTATCTCACAGTTTTAAACATTTTGCAACCCATCTCGAGCCACAAGGAGAGGTGGGTAATAAATAAATACATCATCATCATTATTACTACTACTACTACTAAACAGACAGCTATCTGTTAGTCAATGTAGCACAACGATGATTTGTAAATTTGAGGTGGCATTTACATGGACATTGAAAATCGCAGAAGACAAACCTCAACAGCTCTCATTGTTGAGCAGTTATCAAGATATTAGAGCACTCTGAATAAAAAGAACTAAACTGAAATAAATACGAGGAGTCCAAAGTCCCCAGGTTAGCATCAGTCAAGAGATGGGGGGCAGGCAAACGTAAGTTGACCCGAGGTACAGAGTTAGAATTACATGACACTTTCCTCATTGGTCTGTGAGAACTTGCAGGGGCACAGTGCTGACCAAGGGTTTGTTTCCTTTGGAAGAAAAACCCACTGGAGATTTAAAGTATTCAGTAAAATCAAGTTTACACAGGATGAAGACAAGCAGAGGCACAGCTTAAGTCTCACAAATCCCAGTGCTTCACATCAGCTCTCAAGGGAGAGGCAAGATCAGAAAAGATGCTTTCCAGACATCAATGCGAACCCCTTGCCTCTTTCACAGTTCTATTGAGAGCATTTCTTCCCATTGCAGTTACAAACCTCACTTACACAACCTCAGCTGACGCACTGCTGAATCGTAGAAATAACAATGTGCATTTGGCCAAAAATGTTTCTTACTTTCTAGAGACATCTTTCTCTACTTATCTCCTATCCCTTTTGCGCCAAGTCTTCCCAATAATAATGCTAGTTTTGACTATTAAGAGTTTACTATTGAATATTAAGGAATTACTGACAGTCACTGAGGTACCAGCATTTGAATTGTTGGACTAGGACTTGGGTTGTTCCTAGATCCCTTGTAACCATGAAACTCTGTGGGTCATTCTCCCACAGTTTAATATGTCTCATTGGAAAATTCAAAGAGTATGTGGGGAGGTAAAGAGAGACACATTCATTCTAACTTGAGCTCACTTGAGGAAACATTGGGTTTGCTGAAGTTTCCTGACACTGATAACAAAACAAATGACACAGCACACACACATAAATATCCCCCCCCCCCAAAAAAAAGTGTTTGTGGGTTTTTCTAGGTCCACCAATGTGATTCCATGGTATGTCTATGGGCCACATATAGGGTTCACCATTATCTATGGTGATAGATTTAGAATGTTCTGCACCATAAAAGCAGGTTGTGCTGTACTAGGCAAATCAGAAGCAATCATTTTATCTTCATTAACATTTTTCTGTTGAAATGTAGGAACACATGACACTCTTAGAAGAAATGGGACTAAAGGTATAGGCCACCAACTAATGTTGGCCTAGAGAGCTGAGATAGAAGTAGATGTCTACAGAACAAAAACAACCCTTTTTAAGATATAAGAGCTCTCTGGGAAACTCAGGTATCCCAACTAATCTATTTCAAATGTAGAAAGTTACTCTCCTTTAGGCCACTAGGTAAAGGTAAGTCTGACTGGGGGTTGGTGCTCATTTCCATTTCTAAGCCCAAGAGCTGGCGTTATCTGTAGACACCTCCAAGGTCATGTGGTCGGCATGACTGCATGGAGTGAGGTTACATTCCCACCAGAACGGTACCCATTGATCTACTAACATTTGCATGTTTTCAAACTGCTAGGTTGGAAGAAGCTGGAGCTAACAGCAGGAACTCACCCTGCTCCCCAGATTCAAACCGCTGAGCTTTCAATCAGCAAGTTCAGTAGCTCAGTGGTTTAACACATTGCGCCACTGGGCGCTACATAGCCCATTACATGAGCTCAAATGTGATATGGAATCAATAGAGTCTTCCTGTATTTGGCCAAATTCTTCTACCACAGGGGTAAAGAATGTAGGCCCTCTAAATATTAATGGCATGCAATGCCTATCATCCCTCACCACTAACTACACTACCTGGACTAGATGAAAATTGTAGTCCCACAGCACCTGAAGAGTCACACATTTTCCCCACTCCTCCTACACATTTAACAGCTGATAAAAACTAACCATGGGTGACAAACTGGCAAATACCTGTTAATTCCTATAGTAAATAGGAAATGTGCTCACACATCTCAGCATGCAGTGTGTCCCTAAATGAGATCAAAGGCTATGACAAGGAATGCAGCAAATTGGTCGACGAAATTTTAACAGTGCAGTTGATTTCAAACAACATCAGAGAGACAAGACAGTTTGCTTAAAATGATGCAGCAAGGATGTGGCTGTTTTTGACAAAATGATGGACTATAAAGACCAGTTTACTTATGTAAGCAAAAATATTTGTGCTCTGAAAAATCACTTTCGTATTAAAAACACCTTACTTTTATAAAAAGAGGAGGAAATTGATACACTGGCGTCTTTTTAAAAAAAAGGAATTTTATACCATGTTTGGAAAAGTCCGATCAAGACTGAGCCACATAGGTATATATCTTTATATCTAATGGCACACATACATTTAGTTTTATGTTTCAGCCGTCTCAAATGGGAAGAAATGTTTAAACAGAACAGTAATGGAAGTGCTTTATCATATGCTGCAGACTAATCATGCAGGGCCCCATGCTCATTTTTACTAAAACACTAATTCAGAATAATGATCTAATAATTAATTTATTATTCTGGTTCAGAATGTAAACAATCACCTTTAAAAATTAGGTGGCCACGTCTGCTCTTATACATGCTACTACATAGTATGAAATCACTGCTTAAATTAATGGCCTTTTCTGGAAACATTCTGACAGCTCTTCATTAAAAAACATAGGAATTCTGCCTCCAGGGTACAAGATACAAAACATTTGTTCAAAATATTGTAAGAGGAACCTGCCAATTTCTCATAAATCAAACCTGGAATGTAGCATATGTTTGTTTTCCAGTACCTTATCAGTATTGCGTCACTATGGCCCTCAGATGTTAATCAGAAGTAGTCTAATGCCTAACAAGCCTATGATAAAAACATTTTAACTTTTTAAAGATGCCAGAAAATAGAATTTTCTGAAAAAAAAACTCATGTTCAAAAGTCAACATCACATCAAATCCTACAGAGCCCACAAATACATAAAATCAAGGTTATAGTATCCACAGCACCACTGATGCTATGAAGCAAAAAACATGATTAACTATAAACATAATCACACAATGCAATCCAGATGCTCTCAAGCTGGTTTTCAGGATTGTGGTCTTGCATCTCTTCACATGCTCCAAAAAACAAACAATTAAAAATCCCCAAAGCACACCTTGATTTTACCATTTTACGTAAGCAACATTATTTTACTATATTGTTGCATATAATGGGACTTGAACAACCATGGATTTTGGTATCAGATACTGAGGATTCATTGTACCAACTATTAACTCCGTGACTATTTTGACAGCACAGTTCCTCAAGAGGTCCAACACTACATCCAATGGTTGGAATAAAGCAAAAGCTTTTAATCATGTTGCTTACCTATATACGAATGGTTTACTGATAAGGCAATTGTCACTGTATACTTTTTGCATCTTAATTTCCCTAACACAACTGACCACAGTCCCTTACCTACTCAGCCAAGCATATGTATAGCAATCTGTCAGTTAAAACAATTCTCCATACTATAGGCTGTAGTCCATAAAAGCTTATGCTATAATAATATTGATTGACTGATTGGTGTATTGTCTTTTTTTCTTAGTGGGACCCAAGATGGCTTCCAAAACAAATAAAATATATCCACAATAAACATTTTAAATCCACTCTGAGTCTCCTTTGTGGAGAGAAAAAGTGGGGTATAAATAATAATAATAATAATAATAATAATAATAATAATAATAATAATAATAAGCACAGCAGACAAAAAACCAGTACAAGAAAGCCACACTACAAACTAGAGCTGACAGCTGGCACCACAAAACATTGCATGGAAAGGTCCTTGACAAAATTGAAGGAAAAGCTGATAAGGAGAAGACCTGGCTATGGCTCACAAATGGGACACTGAAGAAGGAGACAGAAGGCCTGATCCTTGCAGCCCAGGAGCAAGCCATCAGAACAAATGCAATTAAGGCCAAGATTGAAAAATCAGCTGATGACCCAAAATGCAGACTGTGCAAGGAAACCGACAAAACCATTGATCATATCCTCAGCTGCTGTAAGAAAATCGCACAGACTGACTACAAACAGAGGCACAACTATGTGGCGCAAATGATTCATTGGAACTTATGCCTCAAGTACCACCTCCCAGCAGCAAAGAACTGGTGGGATCAAAAACCTGCAAAAGTATTGGAGAATGAGCATGCAAAGATACTGTGGGACTTCCGGATCCAGACTGACAAAGTTCTGGAACACAACACACCAGACATCACAGTTGTGGAAAAGAAAAAGGTTTGGATCATTGATGTCGCCATCCCAGGTGACAGTCGCATTGACGAAAAACAACAGGAAAAACTCAGCCGCTATCAGGACCTCAAGATTGAACTTCAAAGACTCTGGCAGAAACCAGTGCAGGTGGTCCCAGTGGTGATGGGCACATTGGGTGCCGTGCCAAAAGATCTCAGCCGGCATTTGGAAACAATAGACATTGACAAAATTACGATCTGCCAGCTGCAAAAGGCCACCCTGCTGGGATCTGTGCGCATCATCCGAAAATACATCACACAGTCCTAGACACTTGGGAAGTGTTCGACTTGTGATTTTGTGATATGAAATCCAGCATATCTATCTTGTTTGCTGTGTCGTAATAAAATAATAATAATAATAATAATAATAATAAATCAATTAAAAGCAGATAAAACTGTTTAAAAAAAAACAGGCCTACGTTTAGGAGAAAAAAAATCCAAAGTAACTCCATAAAAGGCTCTCTTGCTTACAAATTGAAAATCTGTTTGAATAGGAACATATCTGCCTGTTAGTGAAAGGACATCAGGGAGAGACCAGCCCAGCCTCACACAAAAGGGAGTTCCAGAGAATGGGAGCAGCCACTGAGTAAGCTCCCTCTCAGGTCTCACCAAGTGTGATGACCCATGGGCCTTGTAGTCCTGCTCAGGACATTGTAATTCCTGATGAAGATGAAAACTTGGGTTTTTTACCTTCCCAGTCTGAACTGGATTCCTCTCAGCCAGATCTTTCCCAGGCAGATCTGGGAACCTTGCACCTGCAAGAAAGTTGTCTCCCAGAAGTATGTCAAACAAGCCCAGAGCCTACTTCTCCCGTATTCTTGCGCCGGGAGTTTTGTAAACAACAGAGAAGTTTGGATTCAGCTTCGCGCAGGAGTGCGAGGATTGCAGCTAAGAATGTGGCCAATTAAGACTGCTTCTCGTGAGAATCTTTGGGGAGTCTCACATCTGGTCTCAGAGTTAGCTTTCGGTTCTGATTCCCAGAGAACTGCTTCGGCGGGAAAGCTAGACTCTATTTAGGTGTTTTACCCGCGTAGTAACTTCGCGGAGTCAATTCGTCAGCCTACGGAGCGAGTTGTGTCTGGACAGCGCGCTCCGATTCAAGCCTCGCTCCTGCTCAAGCCTTGCCTAGCTATCCAGCCTTCGCCTTGCTTCCCAGCCTTTGTTTATCTACGGACTTTGCCTTGTTTCCCAGGATCAATCCTTGCCTTGTTCCACGGATTTATCAAGTTATTCCACGGACCTTGTTCTTGTTCTTAGTTACCTTGTTCCACGTTCAAGCCTTGTTTCAAGTATCAAGTTATTTCCTAGCCTCGCTCAAGTTTCATGGACTAAAGGACCTTGTCATCTCCCCTCACTTTGCCTGGCAAAGTGAGTGTTTCGGTTATTGGATTACAACTTTGGACCTTAATATTTCTTATTAGACATTGCTTTTTTGGACTAATTCTGACCTTTCCTGAAAGGTCTAATTCTGAACTATTTTCTACACTTGTTTTTATTAACTTTATATATTCCTACAATAAAGATATTAGATAGATTCTGGCCTCTGTGTATGGTTATTGGTGCTCTGCAGCCTGGGTCGTGACAGTTTGACTCCGCCACCCTAAGCACCAATTAACCTCGGCCAGAATGTCTACCGGAGTCGTACCTGGGCCGAGCGGCCAGCCGATTACCTACACCATCGACAAGGAAGAGGTGGACCGAATCCGTGATAAGCTCAATGCACAGGATGGAGAAATAAGGGGTTTGAAGGAACGCGGTGTTCGTCTTCCGGCCATGGCGTTGCCAACCAAGTTTACTGGAGAAGCTTCTAAGGTTCATGTCTTCCGTCGCCAATGTCAAGCTTATCTGGAGGCCCGTGCTGCCGAGTTTCCCCAAGAAGACATCAAAGTGGCATGGGTTTACAGTCTTCTAGACGGGCCAGCGGCCAGCTGGGCGACGGCACTGTTCGACCAAGCCTCTCCACACCTAAGATCAGCGCAACACTTCTTGGACCACCTCAAGGAGACTTGGGGAATCGAGGACAATTTGGAGGCAGCCGGTCACAAACTCCGTCGCCTTTTCCAAGGAGACAGACCTATGTCTCAGTATATAGCCGAGTTCCGAGTGTTGGCCCACAACACCGGCTGGAACGATGTAGCCCTCAGGGGACAATTCCGGGAGGGTCTCAACATTGAAATGCTGGAAGAAATCTCCAAGGTGGATCCTCCCCAGACCCTCGAGGCACTCATTGATCAATGTTTACGGGCTGAAGTCATGATTGCCAACAGGAAACAGTGGGTTCGAGGCCAGGGCAGTAGAGCCGGGGCAAAACCCCCCGCTCCCGCCAGCGTTCAGCCACGTCCGGTGTGGAGACCCCCACCGCCAACCCCATACCCCAGAGGAGGCGAGGAGGTGCCGATGCAGTTGGGCAATGTGCGTCCCAGACTAGATGCCGCCGAGAAGGCCCGTCGTCAACGCTTAAACCTCTGCTGGTACTGCGGGAACGGGGGCCACTTCGCCAGAGAGTGCCCAGCCAAAGGGAAGCCTGCCGCCCGTCTTGCGGCGGCGTCCTCCACGGAGACGAAGGCGTCTGAGCCGACTGGCACACAGCCGGCGGGGGAAGCCAACGACCGGGTGTAGAGAGGCTCGCCAACCCGGTCAAAAAATCCATCCAAGAGCCGCCAACCGGGGTCCTGTTCCTTCTCGTGGTCACATTATGGTCAGCAAAAAGGGGACCCGTCATGATCCACGCCATGATAGACTCTGGAGCTACCAACAATTTCATCGATAGAGAGTATGCCGACTCTCTGGGATTACAATATCATGATTTCAAGAATGCCCGTGTGGTGCAAGCCATAGACGGCCGTCCCCTCAAGACGGGCCCCGTAAGTCAGTGGTCGGAACCCACCAGGATGTGGATAAGGGAACATATGGAAGAGATTTCCTTCTTTGTTACCGAGGTCCCCCATTTCCCTGTGATTTTGGGAATTCCATGGCTGACTCTCCACGACCCTAACATCTCCTGGTCCAACAGAGAACTGCAGTTTGCTTCACCGTACTGCCAAAACCATTGCCTCGTAGCCAAGGTATGCCATGCCACAGACACCGAGCCCATCATCACCTTGCCAAAGAAGTACTCCGAGTATTGGGATGTATTCAATGAGAAAGAAGCCGAAAAATTACCCCCACATAGACCTTATGACTGTGCCATTGACTTGGTGGAGGGGGCCCCGATCCCGCGAGGGCATCTCTACTCCCTGACTGAACCAGAGCAAGAAGCTCTCAGGGAATTCCTAGAGACAAACCTTCGCAAGGGATTCATCAGACCCTCTCAATCCCCAGCCGCCTCCCCAGTGATGTTTGTGAAGAAGAAGTCAGGGGAACTACGCTTGGTGGTGGACTACAGAGCATTGAACAATATCACCAAGCGGAACAGCTATCCCCTGCCCTTAATCTCGGATCTACTGGATCGGCTTCGAGGAGCCAAGGTTTACACCAAGCTGGATCTTCGGGGGGCTTACAACTTAGTTCGCATCAGGGAAGGGGACGAGTGGAAGACCGCCTTCCAGACCAAATTCGGATTATTTGAGTCCCGAGTTATGAATTTCGGTTTATGCGGAGCCCCCGCAACGTTCCAGCATTTTGTCAATGACATTTTTCAAGACTATCTAGACAGGTTCTTGATAATCTACCTGGACGATTTTTTGGTGTTTTCCAGATCACAATCAGAACATGAGAACCACGTCAAAATGGTGTTACAACGATTGCGGGATCATGGACTTTATGCCAAGCTGGAAAAATGCGCTTTTGATCTACAAGAGGTAGATTTCCTTGGTTACCGCATCTCGCCTCTAGGGCTTTCCATGGATCCAGCCAAAGTTTCAGCAGTATTGGAATGGCGGGCGCCAACTAACAAGAAAGAGGTGCAGCGTTTCTTGGGGTTCGCGAACTACTACCGCAAGTTCATTCCAGATTTTGCCCGCTGGTCCGACCCCATCACTAGCTGCATCCGTGGAAAGCAGCCTTTCCGCTGGACTGATCAAGCAGAGAAAGGGTTCCAGCAACTAAAGATACTATTCACCTCCCAGCCAATTCTACAGCACCCAAATCCTGGAACCCCTTTTGTGGTGCAAGCGGACGCCTCTGATGTGGCAATTGGGGCTGTACTCTTACAACCGGTGGGAGATCACCTCCACCCCTGTGCCTTTTATTCTCGTCAACTAACCACACCAGAGAGGAATTACACCATTTGGGAAAAAGAACTACTGGCCATAAAGGCAGCCTTTGAAACTTGGAGACATTGGCTAGAAGGGGCCAAATTTCCCATTGAAGTCCACACTGATCATCGTAATCTAGAACATCTAAGAACTGCCCGCAAACTAAATCAGAGGCAGCAACGTTGGGCTTTATTCTTTGAACGTTTCAACTTCCAGATCCATTATGTGACCCCAGCCCAAACCAAGCAAGCAGACGCCCTGTCACGTAAACCGGAATACGCTGCAGGACGCAAGGAGACCTTTGAATCCCAACTGCTACAACCTGAGAACTTTGCCACGCTCACGGTGGGGAACACCAAATCCATTCCCATTGGTTCAACTTCCCCTACTCCAGGACCCATCTGTGCTCAAGAAATCAGGGCTAGTCAGCAAGCAGATGCCTGGGCGCAGGACCAACTTCGCCAAGGTCTGCATTTCCCCTTTTCGCTTAAAGATGGGCTGCTCTGCTATAGAAATCATGTTTATATCCCACCCGGACCGGGCAGGGAAAAAGCGCTTCGTCTGTGTCATGACTGCAAACCAGCAGGACACTTCGGACTATTTAAAACTATGCATTTGATCCTAAGGGATTTTTGGTGGCCCAAGATCCGCAAGGATGTGGAAAAATATGTCAACACCTGCCCAGTATGCCAGCGCTCCAAGATACGAAGGGAGAAGCCCTCAGGGCTTTTACACCCCCTTCCTACCCCATCTCGCCCATGGGAAATAATTTCCGCGGATTTCATCACTGACCTACCACCTTCCTGTGGATTCACCACGATCTTAGTGGTGGTGGACCTATTCACCAAGTTAGCCCATTTCATTCCCTGCGAAGGCCTCCCCACGGCCAAGGAAACTGCGGATCTATTTCTTCAACATGTTTTCAGACTACATGGATTGCCCAAGAGTTTAGTCACAGACCGTGGATCTCAATTCACCTCTCGTTTTTGGAAGGCACTACAAAAACTATTGGGCATAGACTCTCGCTTATCTTCAGCTCATCATCCCCAAACAGATGGGCAAACGGAGCGCACCAATGCCACTTTGGAGCAGTATCTTCGCTGTTATGTAAACTATCAACAGGACAATTGGGCTTCTCTGTTACCACTGTCTGAGTTTGCCTACAACAATGGAGTTCAAGCTTCTACAAAAGAAACGCCGTTCTTTGCAAACTACGGCTTCCATCCACGTTTCTTCCCCCCTGTCATTGAAACTTCAGAGGTTCCCGCAGCAGAGGATTGGCTGCAGGAACTCACAGCGGTGCAACAACTTTTGCTCCAGCAACTGGACCAAGCCAAGGAGGACTATAAACGCCACGCTGACAAACATCGCCAGCCGGGCCCCGAAATCAAGGTAGGAGATCGGGTTTTCCTGTCCACTCGCTTTCTGCCCTCCCACCGCCCTTGCCGGAAGTTAGATGCCCGTTTCATTGGTCCCTATCCAGTGGTGGCGCAATTAAACCCCGTGACTTTCAAACTCCAACTTCCGCGTTCAATGCGCATTCACCCAGTGTTTCACCGTTCCCTGCTCCTTCCGGCGGATGGTGTGCGACCTGATACAGACCAACCGGCCCCCCCTCCTGTTTTGATGAATGGGGAGGAGGAGTTCGAGGTTGAGGACATTTTGGATTCTCGCTTTCACCGCCGCCGCCTACAATATCTCATTGACTGGGTGGGTTTTGGCCCTGAGGAACGCTCTTGGGAAGACGCCTCCACAGTCCATGCTCCTGATCTAACCCGTCGCTTTCATCAGACCTATCCCACCAAACCACGACCTCGCGCCTCGGGGAGAGGGCCCCAGTTTGGGAGGGGCCTTGAGGAGGGGGATAGTGTGATGACCCATGGGCCTTGTAGTCCTGCTCAGGACATTGTAATTCCTGATGAAGATGAAAACTTGGGTTTTTTACCTTCCCAGTCTGAACTGGATTCCTCTCAGCCAGATCTTTCCCAGGCAGATCTGGGAACCTTGCACCTGCAAGAAAGTTGTCTCCCAGAAGTATGTCAAACAAGCCCAGAGCCTACTTCTCCCGTATTCTTGCGCCGGGAGTTTTGTAAACAACAGAGAAGTTTGGATTCAGCTTCGCGCAGGAGTGCGAGGATTGCAGCTAAGAATGTGGCCAATTAAGACTGCTTCTCGTGAGAATCTTTGGGGAGTCTCACATCTGGTCTCAGAGTTAGCTTTCGGTTCTGATTCCCAGAGAACTGCTTCGGCGGGAAAGCTAGACTCTATTTAGGTGTTTTACCCGCGTAGTAACTTCGCGGAGTCAATTCGTCAGCCTACGGAGCGAGTTGTGTCTGGACAGCGCGCTCCGATTCAAGCCTCGCTCCTGCTCAAGCCTTGCCTAGCTATCCAGCCTTCGCCTTGCTTCCCAGCCTTTGTTTATCTACGGACTTTGCCTTGTTTCCCAGGATCAATCCTTGCCTTGTTCCACGGATTTATCAAGTTATTCCACGGACCTTGTTCTTGTTCTTAGTTACCTTGTTCCACGTTCAAGCCTTGTTTCAAGTATCAAGTTATTTCCTAGCCTCGCTCAAGTTTCATGGACTAAAGGACCTTGTCATCTCCCCTCACTTTGCCTGGCAAAGTGAGTGTTTCGGTTATTGGATTACAACTTTGGACCTTAATATTTCTTATTGGACATTGCTTTTTTGGACTAATTCTGACCTTTCCTGAAAGGTCTAATTCTGAACTATTTTCTACACTTGTTTTTATTAACTTTATATATTCCTACAATAAAGATATTAGATAGATTCTGGCCTCTGTGTATGGTTATTGGTGCTCTGCAGCCTGGGTCGTGACACCAAGTGAGCTTGAAATTGTGGTGGAACCAAGAGAAAACCTTCCCTGTAGTTTTTAGGGTTCTAGCAGGTTTGTACAGGAAATACAATCTTTCACATAGTGTGGACCTAAATATTATAAACTATTACAATTCCATTTATGTTGCTTTCTTTTACAACACTTTTGTAGAAAGCAGAATATAAATAAAAAGTAGATGTACTAATAACATTTTATCTTTGTATTAATGAATTTCCTTGAATGCCTTAATTCTATCCAAAACATCTTAACATCTCCCAAACTTACAAGTATCTGACTTCTTTCTTTATTATACACTGGAATATGTTTACCTGAATATTTGTAACTGAAACCAAGTGCAGAAATTAGTTCTGAGCAGTTTTTGGTGGGTTTCGTGTTTATAAAGTCATAAGTGTGTTTGAAAAAGTCAGAAATTTTGACTCTCTTGAAAAATACAAAGCCCACCGATTATGTTTTATATGCCGAGAAATCTATTTATGTATTTAACATGAAAACTAAGGGAATGTGTTTTGCTGATCATAGACTGATTAGAATGAATTAGTTGCCATAAAGATATTCATGAACTGCACACTCCATCTTTTAAATTTTACAACTCTACTAGAAAGAAAAAAACATTAATTATTCCCTGAAGAAATACTGTACTCAGTGAGATCAGAAAACCTGGTCCTAATTTTCAATTAAGCATTTTTGCTGATCCCATGCAGTTCAGAACATGACAGCTAAGGATTTCTCAGGAATTGTTTGAACTGTTCATATCATATCTATGAATCAAGACACACTGAAATGCCACAACAGGTTTTTTAAAAGCTATCTAACCATAAAGCCATCCTTTAATAGTCAACGTACAGAGATAAGCAAGTAAATACAGTCCTACTTCAGCTAAGAATCACTAAGTCTGGCTCAGACTGAAAGCTGTAACACGATTCTCTCAACCCAGATACTAGAAGAGTTTCAAAAGTACTTTGGGATTCAAGAGCCTAAATTCAATTCCTACTCTTAACTAAGAGAGGCTCGTTGAATCAGGGGGATGTAACAATTTAATCATTATCAAATGATTCATTGGATCTGCACTTGTTGGGACACATAATAGTATTTAAGCCAAGGGGGGGATAGGGAAGTGTGGCTGGGAGCTGCAATGTGGCGGACTGGATCCAGTTTTTAACCCAAACCTGAACAGAATTATTCAATGTGTTAAGCACTTTGGATATTTCCATAAGGTTTGTACTAAAACCTTTAGAAGATTCACTGAATCAACAATACTGTCACGCCCAAGGCAACGGAGCACCAAGAACCGAACACGGAGGCCAATAACTATCTAATATCTTTATTAAGAAAATATATAAGAATAATAAAAACAAGTAGAAAATATAGTCCAGAAGCAGACCTATCAAATGAGGTCAAATATAGTCCAGAAATACTTTGTCCAATAAATGATATTAGAGTTCAAAGTAGAATCCAATAAACCGAAACACACACTATTGCCAAGCAATAGTGTGGGGAAATGTCCAGAGTATTTCGAGGTCCAAGGTAGATTCACAACAAGGCTGAAACAAAACTTGATTCTATGAACAAGGTCCATGGCTAGGAACAAGGCAAGGCAATACTTGAATACTTGGTTAGGCAAAGCAAGGAGACTGGGGTTGTGGACTTTGCGAAGTCCACACAAGGCTGGAAACACGAAATCACTCCTGAAGTTGCTCTGTTGACTCCGCACGGAACCTACCGTGCCAGGCACCTATATCTGGGCCCCATTTTCCTGCCAAGCAGGTGTCCAGCGTTCTCTTTCCCTAGAGAACAGGAAACGAAACCCAACTTTCTCCAGATGTGAGACTCCCTAGATTTTCCCAGGGGAAACATGGCTAATCAGTGTCTTGTTTAGCTGCAATTCTCAAGCTCCTGCGAACCTGTTCTTTCACTCCCCTGTCTGCAGTATAGGACTGTCTCCTAGCAAAAGGGGGTGAGAGCTGCTCAAGGTCTGTTTTAATGGGTTATTGGGCAAAAACATCAACATCAGGCATCTGGAAAGATTCCGGCTCTTGCTGAGCCGGCGAAAACCCCATGTTTTCGTCTTCATTAGCCACGATGGCACTGGGAGCAGGACTACAAGGCCCATGAGGCATCACAAATACTGGGGCTACTAGATACCATGGGTGGAAAGAGGATCTATGTAGACTGAAAAAAATATTCTCAAAATATAAATTCACTTGGACTGGATCTGTAGTTAGGTTTAGCTACAACTTGAGCATCCCTTACCTAGAATTCCAAAATCCAAAATACCCCAAAATATAAATCTGTCTACATGGGTAGCTGAGATAATGATACTTTTGCTTTCTAATGGTTCAGTGTACACAAAATATTTAAAATATTGTATTAAATTACCTTCAGGCTATGTGTATAAGGTGTATATGAAACATAAATGAATTTTGTGTGAGGATTTCGGACGCATCTGCAAGATGTCTCATTACGCACATATGTACAAATACAAGTATTTGAAAATCCCAAAACAGTTTAATCCAAAACACCTTTGATGCAAATATTTTGGATAAATGATACTCAACCTGTGTTATTATCTTAGGTATTCTCTAATATAGAGGCAGGGGAGTATGGCTCTCCAGTTGTATCACACAAACATATGTAAATACATGAACAGCACCGCTATTATGAAAATCCAACTTGTTAAAAAAAATACACGACATGTATTCAGGATTATTTTTAAAGGTTACCTAATTTTCAGCCCCCCCCCCCCTCTCTCTCTCTCTCTCTCTCTATATATATATATATATATATATATATATATATCATGAGTACACAGTGGAAATCTTCTTTGAAGGCATTTAAACAGAAGCTGGTTGGCTATTTGTCAGGGGTACTTTGATTATGCTTTCCCTGCAGGGTGGGGGACTGAACTGGATGGCCCATGTGGTCTCTTCCAACTATGATTCTTCAGTACTGAGGCAGGATTCCTAGGCAGACATCTAATGCAGCCTTGTAGAGAAATCCACAAAGTGGTAATGAGCCTATCTGTCCAATGATAACTGAGCAATGTCATTTGAGGTAAGATGATAAGTACCCTCTTTCCCCTAAAATAAGACATCCTCAGAAAATAAGACCTAGTAGAAGTTTTGCTGAATTGCTAAATATAAGGCCTCCCCCGAAAGTAAGACCTAGCAAAGTTTTTGTTTGGAAGCATGCCCAACGAACAGAACACCAGAGCATGCAGGATCGGTAAATGTACGTACCATAGAGTGTTGTACATGGAAATATTGGTAGTAACAAGAAATACTTGATTCACAGTTTGTCTGGTTATGCTGGTTTGTGATGACAACTACTGTACAGTATATAATAAATGTTCATTTTTTGTTCAACAATAAATGTGAATTCCTCTTCATGGAAAAATAAGACATCCCCTGAAAATAAGACCTTCGCATCTTCGGAAGCAAAAATTAATATAATACACTGCCTTATTTTTGGGGAAACACGGTACACATGTGGCTCTGAAGTCACTTGGATAAGCTGATTTCTTTACCAAGAAAAGCAAAGCAAGGACCATATGACCGCAACTTTATATTTGGTCAAACAAGATATAGCTCACATAAAACTAAAGGACAGGATCATGTCTGCCCCTTACGACTCCCTTCTGGATGCACTACTCCTATGGGCCCACTAGATATGCCATGTGAACTGCTGCCAGATAGGTCTCGTTTGTGCAACAAGCTTAACTTTTGAGGGAAAATATGTTGGAAACCATTGAGTGGATCAGGTTCAGAGCAAACAGATTCCAATAGATCTACAGGTTGGGCAAGTGTGCCAGATGGATGGATGAAATCCTGCACCTCTACTCTAAATAGCTGTATGCAGAAAGACCCTAATCTGAACAGGGCTATGGAGAAAGATGCTCAATTAGTATATATAAAGAAGAGAAATACTAAGACCACAATTTTGTTCGAGTCACTTCACAATTTTTTAAAAAAGCTGTGAGGTTCAACTGGAATGCCCAATTAATTGACTGACAGATTTCCTGAAGAAACAAGGAGAAGAGTGATTCCTTATATTGGTAAAAGAAAACAGCCAAATCACTTTTTGAAGAGAATTATCAGCCAAGACACACAAACTCCCAAGACTGTGGCTACTTTCATCTACACGCTTTACAGAAATGCACTTTTTATCCAGAGGGGGAAAAGTGGGAAAACCAAAATGATTTGATGACTATGAAATACAAACTGTATTTGTGATTTTTTTGTGTTGAACAGCAAAGGGGATGTCTACCTGGAAATCCGCATCAGTGAGGAGTTGTAGATATCCTTTTCTCTTGAAACTAAACCTGACATCAACATCCCATGTACCTTCAGTTTAGAGAAAAATATTTTATATTTATTCAATTAAAGATAGCAATTGTGCACAGATATGTTTTTAAAAAAGCATATCCTTATTTTATAGGTTTAATGAGAAACCTAGCCGAGTGAAATTTCAGAAATATAGCTGATGTCAGAACTTGGATGCAGCTGCTTAGGTGCTTTGGGAGAAAAAACTTAAAATAAGTGAAACTCAAATGTAAATATTACCTTTTACTTGTCAAACATTTTGCTCTTCATGTTTGGTCTCCATCACTCCACTTAAAAATATAGTTTTGACTATCTAAGGCAGCTGAAACATTATGATCAAACTTAAAGCAGCACTTTGAATTGGGCTCGGAAGCATATTGGCAGCCAGTGGAGCTGGCTTAATAGGGGGGTGGTACGCTCCCTTCCCTATAAGCCGCCCCAGTTATTAATCTGGCTGCCGCCCGTTGTACTAAATGGGGGTTCTGGGCCATCTTCAAAGGCAACCCCGTGTGTGTGTGTGTGTGTGTGTGTGTGTGTGTGTATATATATATATGGAGAGAGAGAGAGAGAGAGAGAGAGAGAGAGAGTGTATAAGGGGGTTTGTTCTACTGCATCAGGGTGGTGTCAAGACGTTATTAATAATCTTAAACCAAACTCTTCCCCCGGACCTGTTTTACTTCTAACTTTTATAAAATATTCCAGTCAGAAATTATTCCAAATTTAGAAATCTTATTTAATGAGATATTAAAGAATAGAACAATTCCTGAAACATGGAAAAGATCCGAAATAATCACAATCTTAAAACCCAATAAAGATGAGACCAACCCCTACTCTTACAGGTCAATCACCCTATGCAATATAGATTACAATTTTTTACAAAACTCCTTGCCAATAGATTGACAGACATAATCCCAAAATTAATAGGGGAAGATCAATACGGTTTTATTAAAAATAGAAGACTTGCAGACCAAATTAGAAATATACTCAATGGAATTAATCAAGTTACTAGAGAAAAAGAAAAACTTCTGTTATTAAAATTGGATGTCTACAAAGTA
Organism: Anolis carolinensis; assembly: GCF_035594765.1. NCBI lineage: Eukaryota > Metazoa > Chordata > Lepidosauria > Squamata > Anolidae > Anolis > Anolis carolinensis. The sequence continues at coordinate 292,632,203 of NC_085842.1, forward strand.
TTCAACATGGTCAACCATCAATATCTTCAGCAAGTCTGTGAAGAATCTAATTTGGGGGGAGAGTTCTGTGAAGTAATTAAGGAACTTTACAAAGATAACCAAGCACAATTACTTATCAATGGAACCAGGACAAGAATAATCAAGATTAAAAGTGGAACTAAACAAGGTTGTCCACTCTCCCCCATTCTATTTGCTTTGGCAATAGAACCTTTAGCAAATTTTATCAGGGATAATGACAAAATTAAAGGCTTCAAAACTGCAAGGGAATTAATCAAAATTAACTTATTTGTGGATGATGCCATGGTTCTAATGGGATCACCAGTGGACTCTAAAAAAGAAGTTATTCATACCATTAAAAAAAACTGAGAATCTATCAGGGTTGGCCATTAATATTCAAAAATCAGAAATTCTACATAAAAATCTGTCTTTGAAAGAGTTAAAAAAATACAGACTACCTCTGGGATAAAATTAGGTGAAAAGAAGTTAAAATATGTAGGTGTTTATATTCCCAAAAATTCAAACAATATAATTCAATTAAATTATAATCATTTATGGAAAAAAGTAAATAATCAAATTCGTAATTGGAATAATTGGAACTGGGATATGTCAAACAAAATTAAAATAGTCAAAATGATGGTTCTCCCCAAATTTTTATTCCTATTCCAAGTCATTTCATACAGTATCCCCAGTAAAATAATTAAGAAATGGGACAATTCAATAAAAACTTGGATAGCAGGAGGAAATAAAAACAGAATTCCCAATTCAGTATTCCACTCCTCAGAACAAAACGGAGGATGGGGGGCACCCAATCTACAAGACTCTTATGAAGCCCGCCAATTAACAAGATTATTAGAATTAGATTTTGATGACTCAAGAAGATGGGTCAGAATCGAAAAAACAATAAATGGATAGCACAATTGCCTATGTTTAAAAGGATGGGTGGACAATAAAACTCTAAAAGAAATTAAAGGAGGACCAATGATCTCATCCATGGAGTGCTTGAAAAAATGGCAAGGTAAATTACCAGTAAATAAAGTAGATATACTCCCAATAGAGTTTTTAAACAATGAAAAGGAACAGATATTTGACAAAGTGATAACAAACTTTAAACAAAATGGAATGAAATTGATAAGAGACCTCTTAAACCCAGATAGGACAACTAAGGATTGGGAAATGATAAAAGACATTTGTGGTCAAAGTAACTGGCTTCTTTGGAATGGACTGAAACAAAGGATTATGAATTGGAAGAAAATGGAAGGTCCAGAAACAGATTTTGACCAAATTTTAAAATGGAAATGAGAAAAGGAGAAAGGCCTTTTATATATAAGAAATTAATTGAAAAACAATATACATTCAAACAAACATTGGCCAAGATATAGAAAAAGGACTTGAATATTAATGACTCTGACATCAAGAACTGGATCAATTCAATTAAAAAAATCAAGTAGATAAGGATTAGAGAAACCCAAAGGAAAATACTGACTAAATGGTACAGAACCCCAATCCAATTAGCTGTCCAGTTTTGTCCTTCAAGAACAGCCTTAACACACTGTGGTAAGTAAATAAAAACTGTTTTACTTCAGCAAACATAAAGTATACCACATCCAATGGAATAATGCAAAAAAGAAACAAGGACGTCATAGGGTAAACACAGTCTCTTGGTAAACTCCCAAATCAAACAACAGTCTTACTTCAGACAAAGAAACAGCAATAAATCCAGATGAAGACTTGAAGCAGGCACAAGGAGAGTGAAGTGAAGGCATTAGTGTCAGTTTGTTACCAGCAAGAGCTGGTTGCATCTGCTTCTGCTTTATAGCTCTGAGTCACCATACACCTTCCAGGGCAGTTCCTAATTACTCAGCTGCATTTCTGGCAGCTAATCTAGCTGAACGATGTCTCTACTCTGTTTCCTTTTGCCTCTCCTGGAATGAGGGTACTTGCAAAGTTCTCTCCTCCGATTCCAACTCATCCTCAGATTCATGAACACTTTCCTGCTCCCCTTCCTCTTCTGAAGAAGAGGAATCCCTAACTTTAGCTTACCGTATATACTCGAGTATAAGCTGACCCTAATATAAGCCGAGGCACCTAATTTTACCACAGAAACCTGGGCCGAGGGTGGAAAATTCAGCAGCTATGGGTAAATTTCAAAATGAAAATAGATCCCAATGAAATTATTTTGAGGCATCAGTAGGTTAAAGGTTTTTGAATACTTACCGTATTTCAAAGAAAAACAGTAAACTAGCTCTGTAAGTGCAAAAAGTAGAGTCAACAAAAACAATATGGTATTAACAATAACATAATAATAATAATAATAATAATAATAATAATAATAATAAACTGCATTTGTACCCCGCCCTATCTATCTCCCATGGGGACTCAAACCAGCTTCCAACATAGTAACAGGCAAACGTTCAATGCCTACATAAACAATGCAGAGTTAGATATAGATCTATAATTCTATATACTAATTTCACGTATGCATTTCCCCCGAAATGTTTGCAAATCCTCTCTGTATATGTGCATTTTCCTCCTGCAATATTTACAAGTCCTATATATTTATGTTTATATCGATCTAGAAATCTGTGTGTGTGTGTGTGTGTGTGTGTGTGCATTTCCCCTGCAATATTTACAAGACCTATATATCTATATTCATATATATCTATCTAGACATCTCTCTGTATATAGATAATTATAACTGTATAGGAATTGCAAAGGCTTGCAAACATGTGAGGCGAAAATTCATATATAAAATAATGTATACACATAGATACAGATATACAGGTACATGAAAATCTCTAGATATCTATATGCTTGACTAAAATAGACTCCCGATTAAATCTATAAATGCTCCCAGCCTACCTATTGCTGTTTTTGAAGTCCTTTTATGAGAAGAAAATGTATTCATAAGTATGCTAGCACTAACTTGATTAACAGATTAAATTGATCTATAAAATCTGTGAACTGGCAAAAATAAGACTTCTTTTTAAAAATTTACCTGTTCTTAATAATAATGGGAGCCCCGGTGGCGAAGTGTGTTAAAGCACTGAGCTGCCGAACTTGTGGAATCCTGGGAATGAGCAACCGCTGTTAGCCCCAGCTCCTGCCAACATAGCAGTTCGAAAACATGCAAATGTGAATAGATCAATAGGTACCACTCCAGCGTGAAGGTAATGGCGCTCCATGCAGTCATGCCGGCCACATGACCTGGAGATGTCTATGGACAACGCCGGCTCTTCGGCTTAGAAATTGAGATGAGCACCAACCCCCAGAGTCGGTCATGACCAGGGCCGGCCCCACCATAAAGGCCAGTGACGCCGCCGCCTCGGGCGCAGGTCCCGGGGGGCGCCGTCAGGCTGGGAGGGAGGCGGGGCACCGCTCTGACGGTGCCCCGCCGCCCGACCAGTGCGCCCTGGCCTTGTGGCTCCCTCTTTCGCCGCCGGGGGAGGGGAGGAGGGATCGCCTCCTTCCCTCCCCGGGCGGCGAAGCCTGCTTGTTTCCCCGCCCGGGGAGGGGAGGAGGGATCGCCTCCTTCCCTCCCCGGGCGGCGAAGCCTGCTTGTTTCCCCGCCCGGGGAGGGGAGGAGGGATCGCCTCCTTCCCTCCCCGGGCGGCGAAGCCTGCTTGTTTCCCCGCCCGGGGAGGGGAGGAGAGATCGCCTCCTTCCCTCCCCGGGCGGCGAAGCCTGCTTGTTTCCCCGCCCGGGGAGGGGAGGAGAGATCGCCTCCTTCCCTCCCCGGGCGGCGAAGCCTGCTTGTTTCCCCGCCCGGGGAGGGGAGGGGGGATCGCCTCCTTCCCTCCCCGGGCGGCGAAGCCTGCTTGTTTCCCCGCCCGGGGAGGGGAGGAGGGATCGCCTCCTTCCCTCCCCGGGCGGCGAAGCCTGCTTGTTTCCCCGCCCGGGGAGGGGAGGAGGGATCGCCTCCTTCCCTCCCCGGGCGGCGAAGCCTGCTTGTTTCCCCGCCCGGGGAGGGGAGGAGAGATCGCCTCCTTCCCTCCCCGGGCGGCGAAGCCTGCTTGTTTCCCCGCCCGGGGAGGGGAGGAGAGATCGCCTCCTTCCCTCCCCGGGCGGCGAAGCCTGCTTGTTTCCCCGCCCGGGGAGGGGAGGAGGGATCGCCTCCTTCCCTCCCCGGGCGGCGAAGCCTGCTTGTTTCCCCGCCCGGGGAGGGGAGGAGGGATCGCCTCCTTCCCTCCCCGGGCGGCGAAGCCTGCTTGTTTCCCCGCCCGGGGAGGGGAGGAGAGATCGCCTCCTTCCCTCCCCGGGCGGCGAAGCCTGCTTGTTTCCCCGCCCGGGGAGGGGAGGAGAGATCGCCTCCTTCCCTCCCCGGGCGGCGAAGCCTGCTTGTTTCCCCGCCCGGGGAGGAGAGATCGCCTCCTTCCCTCCCCGGGCGGCGAAGCCTGCTTGTTTCCCCGCCCGGGGAGGGGAGGAGAGATCGCCTCCTTCCCTCCCCGGGCGGCGAAGCCTGCTTGTTTCCCCGCCCGGGGAGGGGAGGAGAGATCGCCTCCTTCCCTCCCCGGGCGGCGAAGCCTGCTTGTTTCCCCGCCCGGGGAGGGGAGGAGGGATCGCCTCCTTCCCTCCCCGGGCGGCGAAGCCTGCTTGTTTCCCCGCCCGGGGAGGGGAGGAGGGATCGCCTCCTTCCCTCCCCGGGCGGCGAAGCCTGCTTGTTTCGCCGCCCGGGGAGGGGAGGAGGCGATCCCTCCTCCCCTCCCCGGGCGGCGAAGCCTCCCTCTTTCCAACCCTGGCCGCGCCTCCCACGCTGCGTGGGAGGCGGGGCCAGGGCGAATAGCATGGGAGGCGGGGCCAACCCTGGCCCCGCCTTCCACCCAGCGTGCCCTGGCCCCGCCTCCCACGCAGCGCGGGAGGCGGGGCCAGGGCACGCTGGTTGGGAGGCGGGGCCAGGGCGCAGGAGGCGGGGCCGGCGGGGGGCGCTTTTCAGCGCCCCCGCTTAATATTTAAATTTATCTCCGACCGGCCCTGGTCATGACTGGACTCAATGTCAGGGGAAACCTTTACCTTTACTACTACTACTACTACTACTACTACTACTACTAATAATAATAATAATAATAATAATAGTGCGGCTTTCTGGCATTGTATATTTCTGCCGCTTCTGTGACTGTTCATTTGTATTTTGATTCTGTAGCCCACTTGTCAATGGATGTCCAGAATCGGCAGCATCCACCGTGGTCCTTTTTATCCTGGGCAATGACTGAACCAGTCATTGGTTTGATTCTCCATAATGCTAATGGGTGAGGTGCTTAGTTCCACTCCTCAGCTGAGACCTCTCTGGCTTGGTTGGACCTGCCGGACACTACCGCCAGCACAGCTCTCAGCATCCTTGGAACAGTTAAACCCCACCACCACGACAAGGTGGCACCTACGGGGGGAGAGGGGGGCGGCAGCACTGGAAAACTGAACTGTTTGTTAGAAATGAAAGCTATGGACTTGTCAACATCAGAAGAGGAATTTTCCAGGGAGACTCTGCTTTTCATTATTGCCATGATCCCTCTGTCAACAATCTTACAAAAAACAAATCTCGACTATCAAACATCTCAGAAATCTCACAAAATTTCACATCTGATGTACATGGATGACCTCAAACTGTATGAGAAAATGGAAACTGAAATCAAGTCTCTGACCAACACTGTCCGAATTTTTAGCACTGATATCAGTATGGGCATATTACAGTTGCACAACATCAAGCATGAACATGTCAAAACTGTGGTCAGCAAAGAATACACTCAAAGGGTCAGAAAAATTCTCAAAAGCAACTATCAAGGCCATAAACACCTGGGCCATACCTGTCATAAGATATACTGCTGGCATTATAAACTGGACACAGGCGGAACTGGACAATTAGGACAGGAAAACAAGAAAACTCATGACCATTCATCATTCACTACACCCTCGCAGTGATGTTGACCGGCTATATCTGCCTAGAAGATCTGGTGGCAGAGGACTCTTGCAAGTAAAACAAGCAGTCAAAGAAGAAGAACATGCCCTGTGTAACGGAAAGCCTTATTTTATTGTTAATTTTTGCCTATGTTATTTAATGTTGATTTAGAGACAAAAGTGGGCAGAAGTTAGCTACAGATGATTGGCCATGTGTCACCATGGTAACGTAGCTGCTTCGGTAGAAATGTAACAATTCTAAGCTAGTGAAAGGGGTGGAGCTAGCTGGAGGAGAAAAGGAGGAGAGGATGTTTTAGAAAGAAGGGAGGAATAATAATAATAATAATAATAATAATAATAATAATAATAATAATAAACTTTATTTATACCCCGCCACCATCTCCCCAATGGGGACTCGGGGCGGCTTACATGGGGCCATGCCCAGAACAATACAATATAACAAAATATAATAGAACAACAAATCATAGCACATTAAACAACACAATAAAAGAAAATATACACTACATTAAACAAGGTCAAAGAACAATAAAACCAAGGGCGGGCCACATGAACACTAAATTAAAACTCGAGGTGAGAAAGGAAGTAGGAGTAAAAACCACAGCGGACAGGATCATAAAGTGGCGGTGCGATCTGGAGGACAAATATTGAAGGAGAGCAGCAAAGGGAATGTATGAAGTGATTACTCTCCAAAGGCACAATGGAAGAGCCATGTTTTCAGGTCTTTCTTAAAGGCTGCTAGTGTGGGGGCTTGCCTAATCTCACCGGGCAGTGAGTTCCACAATCGGGGGGCCACAGCAGAGAAAGCCCTCTCTCTTGTTCCCACAAGGCGGGTCTGGGATATAGGCAGTGGTGACAGGAGAGCCTCCCCTGACGATCGAAGGGATCGGGCAGGTTTATGATAGGAGATACGGTCACGAAGGTAGGTGGGTCCCAAACCATTTAGGGCTTTATAAATGATGGTCTGCACCTTGAATTGGGACCGGAAGATGAACGGCAGCCAGTGGAGCTCCTTAAACAGGGGAGTAGATCTCTCCCTGTAACTCGCCCCCGTTATTAGTCTGGCCGCTGACCGCTGGACCAGTTGTAATTTCCGGGCCGTCTTCAAGGGAAGCCCCACGTAGAGTGCATTACAGTAGTCCAGTCTAGAGGTAACTAAGGCATGCACCACCGTGGTCAAGTCAGACTTCACGAGGTATGGTCGCAGTTGGCGCACAAGTTTGAGTTGTGCAAAGGCCCTCCCGGCCACCGCCGACACCTGCGCCTCAAGCGTCAGCGCTGAGTCCAGGAGGACCCCCAAACTGCGGACCTGTGATTTCAGGGGGAGTGCAACCCCGTCCAGCACAGGCTCCCACCCAATACCCCGATCAGACGAGCGACTGACCAGGAGGGCCTCTGTCTTGTCGGGATTGATCCTCAGCTTGTTCCTCCTCATCCAGTCCGCCACAGCGGCCAGGCACTGGTTCAGCATCCGAGGGGCTTCCTTGGAGTTAGATGGAAACGAGTAGTGGATTTGCGTGTCATCTGCGTAGAGATGGCAACGCCCTCCAAAACTCCGGATGACCTCTCCCAGCGGTTTCATGTAGATGTTGAATAGCATGGGGGATAGGATAGACCCTTGCGGGACCCCACAGGTCAATGGCCAGGGGTCCGAGCAAGTATCCCCCAGCTTCACCATCTGGGAACAACCCTCCAGGAAGGACTGGAGCCACAGCAAAACCGTGCCACCGAGTCCCATCCCAGAGAGCCTCCCCAGAAGGATACCATGGTCGATGGTATCGAAAGCCGCTGAGATGTCCAAGAGAACCAGCAGGGTCACACTCCCCCTGTCCAGCTCCCTGCGGAGGTCATCCACCAAGGCGACTGCGAGCAGTCCAGAAAATCAGTGTCATCGAGGAATTCCTGGAGCTGCGTGGCAACCACCCGCTCCAGAACCTTGCCCAGAAACAGGAGGTTGGAGATTGGTCTGTAGTTGTTACATACAGATGGGTCCAGGGAGGTCTTTTTTAATAGCGGTTTTACCACCGCCTGCTTAAAGCAGGATGGAACTATCCCCTGGCCCAAGGAGGCATTTATAATAGCCACAAACCAATCCAACAACCCATCTTTGGCCAGTTTAACCAGCCAAGAAGGACAAGGATCCAGAGCGCAAGTGGTCGCCCTCACAGACCCAAGAATCCCCTCCACGTCATCAGGAAGAACAAGCCGGAAAGAATCCCACAAAATCGGACAGACAGGTACCTCGGTTACCTCCGCTGGAACTACAGTTAAGCTGGAGTCCAACTCACGGCGTATCTGAGCAACTTTAGCTGCAAAATGGTGCACGAAATCGCTGCTCCGAGTTGCCAAGTCATCGGGAAGCCCCTGGGTCTCAGGAGGCCGCAGGAGCTCCCCAACAACTCGGAACAACTCCGATGGCCTGTTGGCTGCAGACACTATGCGGGCAGTCGTGAAAGCTTTCCTGGCTGCTCGCAAAGCCACGGAGTAAGCCTTAATAGCGGCTTTAGCCCGTGCTTGGTCGGACACATCCTGAGATTTCCTCCAGATGCACTCTAGTTCCCTCCTCGCACGCTTCATCACAGCCAGCTCCTCAGTGAACCAAGGAGTCGACGTGACTCTACGCAGCGAGAGGGGACGTTCGGGAGCGATCGTGTCAAGTGCCCTTGACAGCTCACTATTGTAGTGATCAGCCAGGACATCGACAGGATCGCCAGTCTCCAGAACAGGAAGATCCCCAAGAGACCTCAGGAGTCCATCCGGATCCATCAGCCTCCTGGGGCGGACCATCTTAGTGGGTCCACCACCCCTGCGGAGGTTAGAAGACACGGCGAAACTTAAACAGATCAGATGATGGTCAGACCATGACAATGGAAGAATATTTTGCTCTTCCACTCTGACTGTCCCACCGTCCACAATAAAGACAAGGTCCAGCGTGTGTCCCACCTGATGAGTGGGCCCAGATATAACTTGAGTCAGCCCCATGGTCGTCATGACAACCATGAAATCCTGAGCTGCACCTGTCAATGTGGTCTCGGCATGGATGTTAAAGTCTCCCAAAACTATGAGTTGTTGGGAGACCAGGGCCGAATTGGAGACCACTTCTGCTAGCTCAGACAGAGAGACTGCTGGGTCGCGGGGTGGACGGTACACCAGCAGAATCCCCAAGCTGTCTCGGGCTCCCACCTTCAAGAAGACACACCCGAACCTCGAAGATTGCGGAACGGCGCATCTGATCAGGGCGATGGACTGCCGAAAGATCACCGCGACTCCTCCTCCACGCCCCCCAGCCCTGGCCTGCTGATGCACCCCGAAACCTGGTGGACACAACTGGGTGAGATTCACCCCACCCAGCTCGTCCAACCACGTCTCGGTGATGCATGCCAGATCCGCCCCCTCATCCAGGATCAAATCCTGAATGACAGCTGTCTTACCGTTGACGGATCTGGCGTTCAAAAGCAGAACCTTAAGACCGGGGGGTCTGTCATGGAGACTACCACACCTATTCTTCTCCAGGGTCGCAAGAACTCTGTTGCGCTTCTCCCTGGGCAGCAAGTGACCGATCTTCCTTCTCCCCCACACCACCTCGATGGTGCCCCACCCGTGTGACCCCTCTTTCCCCTGGTGGATTGGCTAATTGAGGTTGCCTTCTGAAGGGGTTAGTCAGCTGTCCAAAGATGGAGAGCCTCCAAATGTACTTGTTTGTCTAGGGAAAGAGCCCATCTCCACTGGTCGGAGAGAAAAGGAGTCATCTGACATGGAGTCATCTGATGTGGAAAGGGGACTGAACAAGGGTAGCGTCTGTGGGTGGGATTGGGAGTTGAAGCAGGCAGGACTCGAAATTGGGGAGGGAGTCTCAAAATGGAACTCTGAGAAGGGGGCCAACACCGGCGAACATTCAACCCCATTGTTGGACATTATTGAATCTTGTATATCAGATTTCAGCCCGATGACCAAAGGGCGGATCAATGGGTCTACTAATACCCTTCTAAGAGTGATGCCCCACTGTTGTAATTTGGGCCCAAGTGAGAACAATTCCTCCACTAACAATCTGTCTTCCAGTCCAATAAGAAGACACGAGGAGCGGTTCCGGGATTGATAATCTCTATGAAGCCAGTCAATAGTCCTGATCTTCACTTCCGACCATCTTACAGATAGAATTTGCGATAGAGATATCTGGACTGCTCTCTTAGATGTCCACCTGCCTCTGTTCAGTAGTGAGTCTGAAACTTCCACTGCCACATTGTTTGTTCATAGCAGATGTTGAAAATTTCAGGGAGTGTCCAGAGATTGTCCAAACAATTCAGATGTTAAAGAGTTGTTTGTCCTCTGCAAGACTCTGCTGGTCTCCTTCCAACCATCCCTCCCCTTTCCCTCTCCCCCAGGCACAAACCCCTCCCCTCCCCTAGCAACTTCAGATCCTAGCCTACTGGCTACCTTCTGCCCCTCCAGCCTCTTCCTTCCCTGGCCTTCCAAAGCACTTGTTTCCTCATCAATGTTAATAAAACTGGCTGGTACAGTTGTTGTAATGTCCATAGGAGTAGAGTTTTTCACAATCAGGGAAATTCCTTTAAAAAGATGGTCAATTTTCTTGCTCAGTATCTCCATCTGATGTAAAACCGTACTGAACGATTTCCCCAGAAGATCACATAGGTAAGAGAGGTCATTATTCCTCAGAGTTTCCTGCATACTTATTTCCTATAACCTTCCAAAAAGCCTTCCTATAGTAAACCACTCTTGACCTTCAAAAATTCCAAGTTGACACACCATTCCTACTGCCTATTTCAGTCAAACTTTCAATCAACAATATATCAACACATACACAAACCATCAATCACATTCCAAAACCATCAGTTCAGCAATCAATTAAACTCAAGGTGCTCTCAAATCCTATGTGATCACTTCCTGTGATCTTTAATACCAGTCTCGCAAACCCACTTCCTATCACAGTCAAATATTTCCTCCCCTGTTAAATTAAATTAAAACTTTCTCACTCCCACATTTAAAACTAAAATAAAAATCAAAGAAAGGAAAAAAAATTAAATGTTGATGTTTCTTGTGAGGGATGTTGATGTTTCTTGTGAGGAAAACTAGAGAAAAGATGTGTGTGTCTGAGCTTCAGTTATGGTCGTCTCTAGCCGGGTGAGCTAGAAGGAAAAGGATCCAAGTTTAAGTTTGGGACTTCAGTTGGAATGCTGAAGTAAAAAGTGACTATTATTGAGTCAGATCTGGGGTTTCTAGTGAGGAAGAGCTGAGGGAAAAGGAATAGGGGAGAGACAAAGTTTCAGTCAAGTGGTTAATGTTGAAGAATGAAAGATATGGTTTATATTGTATATATGTGAAACTGAAGAAGTAAACTATTGACACAAGTTACGATTGTTGGACTGAAGTAACCATAAATAAATAGTTCTCTGTTTCAAATAAAGAAAGTGCTTCTTAGTGGTAAATTGCTTGACTTAGTATCAGTAGATTTGTCTCAAATATTGCCCCTCAGTGACTCATCATATTGTACATGCACATGTACAGACTCAAGGGTTTATAGCTGGCAGAGGCTGGGATCCTGAAAGAAGGATTTCTCCCTGCCTAAAAGAGCCTTGGAACCTTGCATTTAATGGTGGCAGCGGTGGGATAAAAAGATTCCCCCCTGCCTAAAAGAGCCTTCGTCCCTTGCACCCTGGCAGAATATGTAAAGGAAAGTAATGAACCTGCTTTGATTGAAGTAAAAAATTAGAAACTCCTCAAAGCACAGCAGACAAAAAACCAGTACAAGAAAACCGCACTACAAACTAGAGCTGACAGCTGGCACAACAAAACATTGCATGGAAAGTTCCTTGACAAAATTGAAGAAAAAGCTGATAAGGAGAAGATCTGGCTATGGCTCACAAATGGGACACTGAAGAAGGAGACAGAAAGCCTGATCCTTGCAGCCCAGGAGCAAGCCATCAGAACAAATGCAATTAAGGCCAAGATGGAAAAATCAGCTGATGATCCAAAATGCAGACTGTGCAAGGAAGCTGACGAAACCATTGATCACATCCTCAGCTACTGTAAGAAAATCGCACAGACTGACTACAAACAGAGGCACAACTATGTGGCCCAAATGATTCATTGGAACCTATGCCTCAAGTACCATCTCCCAGGAGTAAAGAACTGGCAGGATCACAAACCTGCAAAGGTAATGGAAAATGAACACGCAAAGATACTGTGGGACTTTCGAATCCAGACTGACAAAGTTCTGGAACACAACACACCAGACCTCACAGTTGTGGAAAAGAAAAAAGGTTTGGATCATTGATGTCTCCATCCCAGGTGACAGTCACATTGACGAAAAACAACAGGAAAAACTCAGCCGCTATCAGGATCTCAAGATTGAACTTCAAAGACTCTGGCAGAAACCAGTATAAGTGGTCTCGGTGGTGATCGGCACATTGACAAAATTATGATCTGTCAACTGCAAAAGACCACCCTACTGGGATCTGCGCGTATCATCCGAAAATACATCCCACAGTCCTAAATGCTTGGGAAGTGTTCGACTTGTGATTTTGTGATACGAAATCCAGCATATCTATCTTGTTTACTGTGTCATACAATGTCGTTGTGTCAATAATAATAATAATATTATTAATAATAATAATTTATTTATATCCTGCCCTCTCTCCCCTCAGGGAGAGGTGGCTTACAACAAGAAAAAATATGTATATACATAGTATCAATCACAGTTACAATCCAAAAGGTAAAATCAAAGCAAAAAGATCAAAAGGACAAATCACAATACAGTAAAACCCCGCTAAATCGAGCCCCGCTCGTCTGAGCGTCCGGGCAATTCGAGCCAAATTCCTCCCCCTCCCCCCCACTCACCCCGCCAGATCCCAGTGCTGCCGGAATCCAGCTGGGTGAGTGAGTGAGCGAGGGAGGGAGGGTGGGCTCTCTCTCTCTCTCGCTCCTCCGCCATGCTGGGCACCGGTGCTGCCAGCCCCAGCATGGCGAGGGAGCCGAGGCATGGGCGGGCGGGAGAAGGAGGAGGGCCCCAAAAGTCCTCCTCGCTCACCCGCTCTCTCTCTCTTGCTCCTCCTCCATGCTGGGTGCCGGTGCTGCCGGCTCCAGCATGCGAGGGCGACGAGGCAGGGGCAGGTGGGTGAGTGAGGAGGACTTTTGGAGCCCTCCTGGCTCACCCACTTCCTGCCTGGCTCCTCCTCCATGCTGGGCGCCGGTGCTGCCAGCTCCAGCATGCGACGGAGCCGAGGCATGGGCGGGTGGGTGAGCGAGGAGGACTTTTGGGGCCCTCCTTGCTCACCCACCCGCTCGTGCCTCGGCTCCCTCGCATGATGGAGCCGGCAGCACCGGCGCCCAGCATGGAGGAGGAGCGAGCGGGTGAGCGAGGATGACTCCAAAAGTCCTCCTCACTCACCCACTCACTGCCTGCCTCCTCCTCCATGCTGGGCGCCAGTGCTGCCGGCTCCAGCATGTGAGGGAGCCGAGGCATGGGCAGGTGGGTGAGCGAGGAGGGCTCCAAATGTCCTCCTCGCTCACCCACTCGCTGCCTGGCTCCTCCTGTGTTGTTGAAGGCTTTCATGGTTGTTGTCAGTTTTCCAGGCTGTCTGGCCATGTTACAGAAGCATTCTCTCCTGACGTTTCGCCCACATCTATGGCAGGCATCCTCAGAGGCATCCTACTTTACTGTGTATTGAACTGCTTTTTCCTGTGGATTTGTTGCAAAACATGATGTTTTGGTGCTTAATTTGTAAAATCATAATGAAATGTGACATTTAATAGGTTTTTCTTTAATCCCTCCTTATAATCCAAGCTATTCGCTTATCCAAGCTTCTGCTGGCCCGTTTAGCTTGAATGAGTGAGACTCTACTGTACATAGAAAAAATAATCCCAATAAAACATATTAATTATAGCTCATAACATTACCCATACAAGTATAAAACATTACCACAATTAAAACATATAGTACCACTAAAGCATCATAGAATCTGCTCTTATTGGTAAAAGCAATAAAACCCAATTAAAATTGATCCTGTTAAAATTGATCCATTCTTAGTTTATAATTTCAATGCTTCTTTTTTACTAACAACATTGCTCCAGGTACTATATTTTTGACAAAAATTCCACTGATTTACCAGTAGATTTTGACAAGTAAATGAGTATTTTTCTGGAAGGCTGACTGCATGTATTGAAAATATTATCAATGAAGAAATGCACTTCAAATTAACTATATACAAATATCGACTATTCTTCTTTATCACTGACATATTAGTATTATTCATGCTAACATTTCTTATGACAATGATGAAATACAGGATAGTGTTAATTAAATCCAATTTCATTTGACTTCTCTAATCTCAAGGCTGCAACTCAAAATATTTTAACTGTATGAATTTTTGTAATAAAATTACAAACAAATAAAACAAATTGCATATTGAGAAAACATTGTTTATGAAGAAAGACTACTTTATTGGGTGAGAATATGAAGATTTCATAAAGTAATTCATAAAAGAGGTATTCTCTCCTATGTAAGAGAGCTGATTTATGAAAGCAATTTTTTCAGTTTATTACAGTGAAGATTTGAACACAAAATAGGGTTCAGACAACAAAGCAAAGTGTGACTAATCTAAAAATGACGTTTCCAGCCTCTGGGCATGCTGGAGAAAGTGTATGTGGGCCTATAGCTTGTGTAGGCTTGCTTTTATAATGCCAAACTACTATTGTGTTTGAACTGGCTACTGTAAGTCACTTGTATTGGGCACAGGACCCCTGCAAAAGTGGGGAAATGAGTAAAAGAAATCTGCTATTTTTTATCTGAGAGAGCCCCTCTCTAGGAAGCTCTAGGGTCCCTTCATCACAGCTGAATAAAATCCCACAATATCTACATTGAACTGGGATATATGGCAGTATGGACTTCAGATAACCCACTTCAAAGTAGATATTGTGGGTTATTCTGGCTTGATATTCTGGGTTATATGGCTGTGTGGAAGGGCCCTAGGTCTACCAACATGACTGTATTGTCAACTTCCACCAGAGGTTGATCATAGAGTCGCACTAGAGTACTTAGAGAAAACATTCTTAATCAAATCCATTCATAATCAAAGCCACAAAAGGCCAACTCGCAAATGTGTAGGGTTGACTGCATATTCTAATAGCAAGGGTCACAAGTACAGATCCTTCTCACTTCTAAATCAGTGGTTCTCAACCTGTGGGTCCCCAGAAATCCTAACAGCTGATAAACTGGTTGGGATTTCTGGGAGTTGTAGGCCAGAATATCTGGGGAACCCATCGGTTGAGAACCACTGTTATGGATGGAAGTATCTGGGACTGGGACTGAACCTAAGATTTCCTGATTGCAAGCAGTGCAACATCTGAGTTACAGTCTCTTTTCAAATACAATAGACCACAAGGCTAGATATTTAGCAGCAAGAGAAAACCGTTCATTCATTACTTGTATACTAAGGACTAACCATATCCTTTCTTCAAAAGAAATTAAACTTTAAAATAATTTTTTAAAAATATAAATGTTTTGACACCCTGAACTTGCCCAATTTTGTCTGATTTTTGAAGCTTAAACAGGACTGAGCCTGATTAGCAGTCAGATGGAAGACCACCATGCAATATTCGGGATTTCAAGATCTAACTAGGAATATATTTAAGCTAAAGCACTTTAAAGACAGTGCCAGTCAGAGCTGAGAATACTGATGGTCTGACTCAGTGTAAAACAGCTTCCAATGTTCCTAATAAGAAATCTATAAATTGCAAGTACAAGATAAACTGTGAAGTAGGAGAAAGCGGTATTAACTAACTTAAAGCCATTATTATTTGCAGTGTTTGCATAGGAAACACACATTATGATTGAAGAGTGACAATTTGAACCTAACAAGCACAGCAGGCTGCCAGGCTGGAACATCTAATAATTTTCCCTCAGTAAACTGAGCTCTTTCCTGATCCTTCTGACCTTTCAACAAGTGGTTTAGAGACTATTGGATTATGGCAGTTAACAAATGACAGGTGCAGCCAATTAAACAAGCAATGACGTAACCGTTACTTCCAGGCTTTAACAAGAGGTTTCTTCAGAAAGTGATGCTTTTCAATCAATGAGCTCAGTATGGCTGCTTATCAGTCAATCCTAAGAAGAACTTCAAAGGCTTTGCACTGCTGATATACTTCTCATTAAAAAGTGATTTCGTTGTAAAATTATCCAACTGTGACCGTGGAATGCTTTGCTATTCTTTAACTTGGAAAGTTGTCAAAACAGAGTGACTTAACTCATTTGGTCCCAGGACGTTGGAATCAAAACTACCTAAAGGTTGCAAACTTGCTGAATTTAACCAGCACACAAGAGATAATGTCACAGGGTAGAAGAAATTCTCAAGACTAAATATTCAGATTAGCATCTGTTTCATTCAAATTTGTCAAATTAGATCCAACTGTTTACAGTTTGCTACCATGCAATGTGGACAAGAGTGGCATTTGAAAGATCTGTTACCTATTACCATCACAAGATCAATTTGATCTAACCTTGGTATCATGGGGTCTGATCTCTGGCTCAAGACTGGTGGGAACCAGAGAAAGGGTCTTCTCAACAGTGGCAACATTTTAGTGGCACATTAAAATGTATTCACTTTTTATGGATGTTGGAAATTTTTCTTTGATATTTGGTGTAACAGACTAGTTGCAGCAAGTTCCAAACCCATGTGCTACTATTTCTCCCCTTTCTTCCTCTGCCATAGACTGGAAAAGGAAATGAGAAATTCTACTTCCATTTTAAACTATCTGCTGTGTGCTATGATTTCTAAATCTAAAGAAGTCGTGTTTAGTCTTAACTGGTTTGATTTTTTTATGTCAGGAGCAACTTGAGAAACTGCAAGTCACTTCTGGTGTGAGAGAATTGGCCGTCTGCAAGTTTTGATGTTTTTATCATCCTTGTGGGAGGCTTCTCTAATGTCCCCGCATGGAGCTGGAGCTGATAGAGGGAGCTCATCTGCGCTCTCCCCGGGTGGGATTCGAACCTGGCAGCTTTCAGATCAGCAACCCAACCTTCAAGTTACAAGGCTTTAATCCACTACGCCACCGGGGTCTCCTAACTGGTTTGATGAAACATGCCAGCTTCGTAATTTAATGTCTTGCGAAATGTGTTAGAAAAGTTTTATTCTTTAGGATTAAAATGCCTAAAATAAGTAAAATCAATTAATCATTTTGCATACTACAAAACAATTTACCCTAACTCCAAGTTGGACAATGTCAACCCTAAGGTGCAACTGAAAATAAGGCCCATTTCTTATATTTTCCAAGTGTCTTTCAGAATTTACCTTTGTAGTAGGTGAAGTAGGCTTAGTAGTAGGTGAATTTCCATCTTCATGCATACTTCGACTTAATCCTTTTTAATCAGGCTTTGGATATTTTTTGGGATCCATAAACCAATTTTACCAAAGCTCAGGATTTGTGTGGGCCATCTCTACCCTCAAATTATGCTACTAAATTTAAGTGGTGAACTGCTATAAGCCACTTAAAGGAATAATTTAATTTGCTTTAAATGTTGTTCGCTCAGTTCTGTCATAGTTCTGTAGCACAACAAAAATGGCTTTGGGAATTACATATGTTGTTGTCCATCTTATTCTAGCTGTTCATCTTCCCAATTAATCTCCGTGTTGGTCTAAATCCTCAATCTACTATGCACATTTACACATATCTATCTATAAATCAGCCACATTGAACTCATTGGTGCT
Source organism: Anolis carolinensis (assembly GCF_035594765.1). Classification (NCBI taxonomy): domain Eukaryota; kingdom Metazoa; phylum Chordata; class Lepidosauria; order Squamata; family Anolidae; genus Anolis; species Anolis carolinensis. The sequence goes on from NC_085842.1 coordinate 292,649,827, forward strand.
TATTTCTGCATAAATGTGAATAGAATTAAACTGTAAATCATCTTTTGGGTTTTATACAGTTTACATATTTGTATTTTTCATTGTGATGTTAAATCATAAAAAGGATATGGCATCACAAGCTTTTCATGTTGAAGACCCCAGAATTCAACCCTTAGTATCTCAAATGTAAAAGAACAGGTGTCGGAGATTGGAAAGGACCACAGCCCCAAACCTTGGTGAACTGCTGCCAGTCAAAATGGATGTTAGGTTACATGGACAAGTAGTCTGATCTGTCATAAAGAAGCTTCCTGTATTATAATTTAGATTAGTTTTGCAAACAGAGTTTTTTCCCCATCATTTCTTGCATACTTGAAAACTGGTTTCACCCCAAGTCTTTGTATGACATTTGGCTGTAGCGTGTTTTCAAGTGCCAAGTCTAGTTTGAATTCTTTGGAGTTTTTGCACCTAATGGTTATTTTCTGTTCCCAAAATAATAACTGAAGAAAAGTTTCCCTGCTACATGGGTTTCCTCCGGGCTATTTGGCTGAGTAATGCCCATTCAAAGCAATTTCACTCTGGCAACAAAACACTGTTCCAAGACAGAGAACAGCTAGAAACAGACAGTCACATTCAGGTTTCCCCGTTAGCCAATCAATGAACAGAAATAACTTGGGGATAAAATACAAAAAGTACCACTGGAAAAAAAGGCATATGTCTGCTACACAGAGCTACTTGAATGCATTTATTTGCTCATTAAACAAGGACAGGTCCCTGTCTGGAGGGACTTACAGTCTACCATTTTTAATAGGAGAGACAAAAAATGGAAAGCAAACAGAGATACACTGAGAAAAGGATATACATTCCATTCAGTTAAACATGCTTAGGCAAAGTTACAGTAGACATGACAATTGGGGGATTGTGTCCCAAAAAGCCATGGGAGGCAGAGAGTAGGACTGAGACAACTACATCATCCACTGTTTATAGCCTGTTCACCTTAAATACTGGAGAAAACATTTGATAGTGACATTGAGTATTAATTGGCTAGTGATATGACAGTACACTGATGATGCCTTGCACCCAACCAGAATCCACTTTCTTTGCATCCAGTTAGAGCTGGAAGAAAGAGTGAGAGAGACTGAATAGGCATATTGGATTTATGTGTTTGCTTTTATTTACTTATTTCCTTACCATGAGAAGAATAAAGACCTGAAGAAAGGGATCTCATGGTTATCTGAGGATGGCTCTTTGCTGTGTGTATATATTAATTCTAGGCTTCCCCTCCTTAACAACCAACCAAAACATGAAACAATAATAATCACACAATTTTTTTACTGTCTTCATTCAACACTGAAGCTAATTCTTCAATGCCATGATATATTCTAGATCATGATACCAATCTATATACCTATCTATCAATTCAGTTTCAGAGGCCATCTAGGCTGCCTACTAGAAGCTCAAAAAAGAAGAAGGCAGAATGGCTTTATCTTGGGGTGGCCACAGCTTGGATATTCACCAAGTTAGCCTCTAATGAGTTCAGAGAGAATGCAGTGATGCCACAGCTGAGAATCTCAAATTCTGGACCATATAGAAAGAGGCAGCTTCAAACTGTTTAGGACTTTGTATTTCAAACCTGGCACAATGAATTGATCTCAGATACAAATCAGAGGTCAGTGTAATTGGCATAGTATCTGGAAGAACAAGGAAACGGGAGGGCAATGGTGAAATGCTATCAGGGGACAAAGAAAAGCCAGAACTACTTACCACTTTCTTTGCCCCAATCTTCTCCCAAAAGGTTAACAGTGCTCAACTTTGGGAAGATGACACAGAGGGTTCAGTAGAGAAAATGAAGCATAGAATAGGTATAGAGGCAGTGCAGGAATATCTGGCTAATCAAAATGAACTCAAGTTTCCAAGGCCAGATGAATTACATCAGAGGGTATTAAAAGAACTGGCAGAAGTAATTTCAGAACCACTGGCAATTATATTTGAGAATTCCTAGATGGCAGAAGAAGTCCCAGAAGACTGAAAGAAGGCAAATGCTGTCCCCATATTCAAAAATGGTGGAAAAGAGGACCTAAACAATTGCTGCCAAGCCAACTTGACATCAATACTGGGAAAGATACTGGAGAAGGTTATTGAAGAGACAATCAGTAAGCACTTAGGATGGAATGTTGTACTCACAAAAATTATCTTAGGTTTCATCACAGTCTAATCTTATCTCTCTCTTTTTTTTTTTTTTGATAGAGTTATAAGCTTGAAGGAAATGAGGTGAAGGAAATGTTGTGGATGTTGCATATCTTGATTTCAGTAAGGTCTTTGACAAGGTTCTCCACAATAAGCTAATAAAACATGGGCTAGGCAACACAACTATGGTATTGTGGATTGGAAGGCGTCTTACCAATGGCTACTCCTCATCCTGGAGAGAAGTAACCAGTGGGGTACTGCAGGGATCTGTGCTGGGCCCAGTCCTATTTAACATCTTTATCAATGATTTCAACAACGGAATAGAGAGCATGCTTATCAAATTTGCAGATGACACCAATTTGGGAGGGATAGTTAATATTCTAGAAGACATGATCAGAATCCAAAATCACCTTAATAGATTAGAGATCTAGGCCAAAACAAAGTGTATTTCACAAGAAGAAATATATGGTACTACACTTAGCGGACAAGATATCCATGTTCAATTATTTGAGCGGATGCAACGTTGAGGAGGGGACAAGCCTGTTTTCTGCTACTCTAGAGACTAGGACACTAAGCAATAGATTCAAATTTTAGGATATGAAATTCCATCTAAACATCAGGAAGAACTTCCTGACAATAAGAACTGTTCAGCAGTGGGATATGCTCCCCCAGAGACTGTGGAGTCTCCATTTCTGCGGGTATTTAAGCAGAGGCTGGAAGACCATCTTTTGTGAGTAGTTGGTGTTTTCCTGCATGGCAAGGGTTTGGACTGGAAGGTCTTGTAGTCTCTTCCGATTCTATGATTCTTAGCATGCACCAGATAACAATCCACACTAGCTGTAATTTATAATATGTGAACCCGTATATAGTAATTACACTCTCTCTTCTTCTCTTAGGCGATCCCTTCTAGTTCGAGGACGATTGTCTTCCATCTCCGGTGTCTTGGGGGTGGGTTCTTAGGTGGCTGAAGAGACTTATTCTTGATCTGCATATTCTCCCGCAGTGAGGACATCGGTTTCCAGGTGGAAGGCGGTCTCAGTCAGGGTTGGCTTGACGGGCCTTCCTCTTGGCACGTTTCTCCCTTAAGCCCTCCATTCGTGCCTCTTCGAACTCTGCAGCACTGCTGGTCACAGCTGACCTCCAATTAGAGCGCTCAAGGGCCAGGGCTTCCCAGTTCTCAGTGTCTATGCCACAGTTTTTAAGGTTGGCTTTAAGCCCATCTTTAAATCTCTTTTCCTGTCCACCAACATTCCGTTTCCCGTTCTTGAGTTCAGAGTAGAGTAACTGCTTTGGGAGATGGTGATCGGGCATTCGGACAACGTGGCCAGTCCAGCGGAGTTGATGGCGTAGGAGCATCGCTTCAATGCTGGTGGTCTTTGCTTCTTCCAGCACGCTGACATTTGTCCGCCTGTCTTCCCAAGAGATTTGCAGGATTTTTCTGAGGCAATGCTGATGGAAACGCTCCAGGAGTTTGGTGTGATGTCTGTAGACCGTCCATGTTTACACTCTCTATCATCCCAACCAAAGTTCAGCAAAGGCATTATTTGATATTGAGCTATTGGCCATGCTTTGACCCAAAACTTGAGCTCACCATTCTACTCCTGCAGTATAGTTAACATACTTCTTAAATACCAACTTCAGCCTGCAGTTGATTACAGATCTGACACCTTCTTTGTATTTTCAAAAGTAGAGCAACTATGAGTTCCACTGAATCTTAAACCTCATGCTGTGAAAATATTTTTCCAGGTCTACTTAAGATTATGGGCTGACTAGTGACTGGTAGCACGCATACATACACAATATTCAACAAATGTGCTAAAAAGTAAAGCAAAAGTACATCTTGGTAATTTTTCTATATCTTTAACATGTAATATAAAAATTGACCTATAAATAGGGAATGAAATAGCTAAGTAAAAAATAGAAAAGAATTAATAACTGTTAGTATGAAAATAAAGGGCTTTGTATCTTAATACTGAAATCATAGATTAACAAACTTAAGAAGCACATCCACACAAATCAAATCTGTATCCCCAGTTAAAGCTACAGAAACGCAAATACCCATATTGCCCGTGTTTTCCAGAAAAAGAAGAAAAGGGATAAAAAATGGTAATTAAGAGATGCCCTGCAATGCCTCTACTAAATCCTTCTTACTATACTACATAAGTTGAATGTGCAGCTAAACAATCTAGAGCATTGTATTGCTTTGAAATGATATCCTTCTCCTCCATATGGTGTTAACAATGTAGTGTGTAATAAGGATTACACATTCTCACCTTCCAGCACACTAGCTGGATTTTCACGGGTCAGCTAAGTATCCTTTTTTCCAGGTGACTAGACAAGTGCACACACAAATTTCACTTAAAAGTACACTGGCTTTTGCCAAGTAGCAGCAGGATGAAATATACCACTGTAACAATCGAGCCTTTGTCTCAGGCCAAGACTATACCTATTAACATGCTTTGAAGCCAAGCCAATAAAAATCTCAGTGCTGGGATACAGTTTTTGCGCCTAAACAATCTGTGCTTGTGTTTAATATACTATAGTCTATTTTCAAGGCCCTGCCAATCAAGCACTCAACATGAAGATCTTGGCTGAGATTACTTTCAAGCATTCTAGCAAAGGCTATAGAAAGGGATGTAGAAAACGTATAGCACACTAAAAGAGAAGGGGAAAAAAAACCCACGCAGTGAATTTAATCTTTGCAAACAAAATTTATTCACAAAGTTTAGTTAACAGCTAAACAAATCTTTGCCCCAAATGTACTTATGAGATGTTGCTAAAATAGAATTTCTCCAACAATATAAGGGCTGTCTAAGAGCACCAGAATCCAACCCCTCTCTCACTCTGCCCCCTCCATCCCATAAGTCAGTCCTACTCTCCCAGATGTTCAGAAACAAAGGCCACTCAAGTTAATGTGTAGCAGACCCTGGAGTCTTAAGAAGGGGAAATGGATAAATTTTGGAGGGTAACGCAAACATCACAACTATTTCACTTTCATAATGAAGTATGCTTCACTACACAGGAACACACAGGTGTTCCTTCTGTACACCACCAACAAACCCAAACCACTAACACTGTGTTTTTAATTGTAACATTACGACCACTAGAAAGATTATGAAGGAAGTAAAGTAGCGGGAGGCAACTATGTAGGACAGGGGTTGGATAGCTAAATAATTATGATGTAAAACTGTTATTAATTCCATTTCAATGCTGCTCTTCTTCCAAAGAGATGAGAGTATCTTATGGGTGACTACTGTCCATGCAGGCAGTTCTTGAAGTCAAACCCACTCAATTTTAGTGACAGAATGATCGTAAGTGCTTTTAGTTAATCAATAATGGCAAAGCCAGTGAAGTTTTTACCTTGTTTAAGAAATAGATCATCACAAAAAATAGAGTTGCTTCCAGTGTTGTGGAACACTGAAGCCCACTTCTACAACAAACAGATATAAATAGTTCTAACCTTCTAAATCAAAAGTGTGCTGTGCGCAACCAATTTAACCTGGCAAGAGTCATCTTTAAAAAATAACAATCTATTCTTATTCCAGAGACAAAGAGTGACTTTAAAAAGAATATTTGCCTAAAATAGGAATATCTGTAAACGGATAATATAAATTGTAGAAGAGTAAGGTTGAAAACGTATTTGTTACCAACTTAGTTATCTTACAAAATGTTGCACTGATTTTTAAACAAGAGTATCTTCACAAAAAGGAATATATCTCAAAATAAAATGCAGACCACTGGAACCAAAGCAATTGAATAAAAGGGTTAAAAGGGAAGCAATGACAGGAAGAATGTGCTTGAGAGAGTCTGGCTCTCCAATAATGTACTCTTCCCCTCTTTTTGTTTACTCTAGTTGCATGTTAATCTTTTCCCCTTTTTCTTTTTGTCCATCTTATTTGTTGCTGCTTTAGCCCGGGGATTAGCCTCCTGTCCTGTATTTGTACAGTGGCTAACAAAACAACATGATCTTCAGCCCCTTGGTGCCATCACAATACAATCATGACTACTGCATCTAATTGATTCTGGGGGGAACAACACAGGAAGCATGACCCACAACAAAGCCTGCTTCTCTTCCCTTTCCACACTCAAAACAAGGAAACACAATCTTTTTTCAACAGCTGTGTCACAACCTCAATTATCACAGGCATTTCTGAGCTAAATAATACAAAGTTTAAAGATCAGCTAAATTTCACCCTGAAGATCAAATGAAAATCGTTAGCATACATGTCACTCTATGGTATGACCACATTATGCATATAAAATGTAGTAACTACTTTGTGATTAATAAAATTTATTTGAGCGACAGACACAAAATTTGAAACAATCTGGAACCACTGGAGAGGAAAGTGGATTTGGAAGATGTAAAATAAGAGATAGTCCTTTTAATACTCATAACAAATATTCAGAGATGGTTTAAAGATCAGGATACACACAATATCTTGTAGTTAAAGTAATTTATATAAATGATGAGAGATAATAAAGTATCAAAAATTACACCACTGTTGTTTTTGGCAATAAAATGTTTTTCTTTAACATTTTATTTTTTCCTTTCTACTGCTATTCCAGGTAGCCTTGAGATATCAGATGAAATACTATTCTATAATGTCCCACATGATTAAATAATCAACAAACAAAACTAATAGCAATAGCAGAGGTTGTACCATTATACCACTGTTAGAGGTCCTATAATGAGGTACAGATTTGTGAAAGGTTTGAATAGTCTTGTTACGCAGACTCAACTGACTTCTTCCCAATAAGATGATGCAACAGTATTATAACTTTGCATGAAGCTGCTTACTTAAGATAATATTTTCCTGTGATCTCTACAGGTCTTAGGGCACCATTAATATTATTGGCATCTTCTCCATCATCCTGAGTGTTTTTGTTTTGTGTTCTTTCATGTCTCATTCCTAGCCTCAGAATAGTAGAGGCTGCATATCCTTTTTCTGAAATGCTTAGGAACAGAAGTACTTTGGATTTTGGAATACCTGTATTTGCATAAACATAAATAATGAGATAACTTGGAGGTGGGACATAAGTTTTAACACAAAGTTCATTTATTTTCATACATACCTTACACGTGTAGCCTGAGGGTAATTTCAAATGCAATGTTTTTAATAATTTTGTGCATGAAACAAAATGTGTGTACATTGAACTATAAGAAAGCAAAGATGTCACTATCTCACAGCCATAGTTTTGGATTCTGATGTATTTTAGATTTCACTAGTCCTGGAAACCTAGAGGGTTATACCCTCCCTATTTATCCTGTATACAACCCACCATCCCGACATCGGATATCTTGTAAACCACCAATAACAGAGATCCAGGTCAATAATAATAATAATAATAATAATAATAATAATAATAATAATAATAATAATACTTTATTTATATACCGCCCTATCTCCCGGATGGGACTCAGGGCGGTTTCCAATCATAAAAACAACACAAACATTACATAACAACATAATAACACATTATTAAACAAAGTAAAAATACAATTATATAAATAACTAACACTTACTTGACCTGATCAACTCATTAATCTATTAAATAATACTTAATGTTGGGGTTGATAGCTTTAGATCTATCTGTTTTAATCACTACAGTCAGCATTTAATTTATATAAGAAAACCATACAAAAGAGCATTTTTATGTGAGCATAGGATGCATTCAATGTGAACTACTTCCTTCCTCATGGGGAAAAAATAATGTGAATAAGGTTGAGAATGGGATTTTCCAAAGAAAACCAAACCCACACTTGTTGTTACCAGCTGGAGGTAAAAGGGTCATGTGCTTCCTCCACAGAAATTACTCCCAGTCCCCAGTGGGCATATGCATCAAAATATTTTAATGTTCAAGTTACCTAAAAGATTCAGAAAACTAATTACTATTCTTATTATTTAAACTGCTAACCAATTAGCCCATCAAGCTCCCAGCAAGGGAAGGCCCTCTATGACACCAACGAAATACCAAATAATACAGATCCAGTAATGGCCACATGTTTCAAGGTTTGAAAGAAATTGAAATAACAAACATTTTGAAAGCACAGCTAGTGACTTCACACAGAGTAAAAGGGGAAAAGCACTGTCATATTTTATATAATCAGCCCACAAACACGACTAAGGGAAAATACTCTCAAGCCCAGTAGAAACAAATTGGGTGACGCAAGATAATCCTTACTAACAAGATTAAATGTCTATTGTTTTTCTGTTTATATTAATGTTTTATCACACGTAAAAAGAGAAAATGTATTAATTCCTTAATGATTACTGGAAATTAGAAGGAACACTTCAGCAATACAATGAAAGCAACAGGATATTTTGTTTAAAAAACTTCTCCACCAAAAATATATAGAGATTACTAATGGCAATATGAGCTATTTGGACAATACCTTACACCAAACACATCTCTTTGTGTAGGAAATTAAGAAATAGCCTGCAAATTTTACTACCTATTGCCCCAGCGAAATTGCAGCATCTGCAGGCCTTAAGATGCCTTTGGTCAGGTTCCTACTGCAGGGCGATGAAATAGAAAAACCCTTCTGGTGGCAAAATACACCATTCTGTTGCTCTCACTGAACACATCAGATAAAAAGCCCACAAGAGAACTTCCTGATATGTTGTAGCCTTAGTTTGAAGGTTCTTAAAGGTAAAGGTAGGCATGTAGTACATGGGCTGGTACATGAGATCACAAAGAGTCGGAAGTGAGTGAACGAATAAACAAAAACAGGCATGTAGAGCAAGAAACGGGGTGATGTGAAAATAGATATTTTTTTCAATATGAAAAACCATAAGAAAAATTACTGCTTTAATCTGAACTGAACCAGCAAATCTGTGGAAATCCATCATAACTTCCAACTCATGACTTCTAAAGCACCACCACAACTGTCTCCTCTCCTCTAAGGAACGTTCATGAACCTTTCTGTCTGTTTTGCATATCCATTCTGGCAAGTTTTAGCCTTTGATAAGTTGACAACTTTTATCAAAGTAACGAGCAATGTAGCAAGCAGATTGGTGGAGGATTATATCCATGTCTGCAGAGGCGGTCCAACCATAAGGCGAAATAGGCATTTGCCTGTGGCGCCATCGTCCCGGGGGCACCATCGTCCTGGGAGGAGGGCACCACTCTCCACCTCCTTCTCTTTCGGGCCTTCCAGCGACCGCGCTGGGCCTTCCAGCCGGTGCAGACCCACCTTCGCACCATGCAAGCCCACCTTTGGGGCCTTCAGAGATTGTGAGGTCTGTAGGAACTTGGAAGCTAGGTATGTGGGGTTTATATATCTGTAGAAGGTCCAGGGTGGGAGAAAGAACTTTTCTTTGAAGCAGGTGTGAATGTTGTAATTAATCACCTTGATTAGCATTTAATGGCCCTGTGGCTTCAAGGCCTGGCTTCTTCTTGCCTGGGAGAATCTTTTTTTTGGGAGGAGTTAGCTGTCCCTGATTGTTTACTGTCTGGATTTCAGAGTGTTGTTCTTTATTTATTGTCCTGATTTTAGAGGTTTTTTTAATACTGAGGGCTATCTGGGTTATCTAAGTCCACACTGCCCTATATCCCTGTTCAATGTTTAGTGCTAAATTTGCAAATATAGTAATTCCTACATAACATTACCATGTATTGAACTGCTTTTTCTATTGATTTGTTGTAAAACATGATGTTTTGGTGCTTAATTTTTAAAATAATAATGTAATTTGATGTTTTATAGGCTTTTCCTTTATACTTCCTTATTATCCAACATTTTCGCTTATCCAACGCTTTTATTTTTCAGTGATTGGTTTGGGGGGGGGGGCGCCAAAATTCTGTTCGCCTACACTTGAAAAATACCTAGGGCCGGCTCTGCATGTCTGGCAAGCATGACAACAACATTTTAAAAAAGTTTAGGGTATGTATGTGGCTATACACATATCTGAATATCTATAGGTAGTGTAATGCACCTTTGCACATCAGTGTTTGAACCCCTAAAAATAAGCTCTTTCAAATACAACTTACTTAAGATTATATTTTCCTGAAGGCAATTATATATAGTATTTTAAAATAATTTTGTGCATGAGACAAAGATTGTGTACACTGAGCCATCAAAAAGCAAAGGTGTCACTATCTCAGCCACTCATGTGGATAATTTTGGAGGATTTTGGAATTTCTGTACAGTCTTTTAAGAATGAACAAAAGCAATGTCATCACTGCTTAAAACCTGGTCCCCAAATCAAAGCTTTAGTTTATTAATCTACCAATTAATAGTAAACAGTTAAGAACACTAACAGATAAATCTAGAGTGGATGTTGCAAATATTACATTATATCTGTATTTTATCTATGCTTGCCAGCAAGCTTAACCTCCTTGGTCCCATGTACTTTTCAGCTTTGAGCCTGCCATATCAACAAACAGCAAAAATGAGATAGAACCATTCAAAAATGTATGCCATATGAGCTCCACCTACAGGACAAAAGCTTGAATGACAACTTAAACAGATCATTTCTCTAAATAGGAGAATTCTAGCTAAAGTGATCATTCTTATGTTTTTTATCAAAAGTTGAAAACAACCTCAAAAGGTCCACTTGATGGAAACTGGAAAATGAGTTTCTTTCATCATTTCTACAATGTACAATTCCATTTCAGTTATGCTTTTGCTCTATGACTGTCATCTGAAATGTTAATGTATTAAACAACCTTTCCATTCCACAGGCCACTTGACCAAATTGCCATAGGTGTTCTGGGCATGAGGGCTTTTACAAATATGCTGTATCAGACATCAGTTGTATATGACTGGAACTGCAAAGGAAGAATCCTCAAGTTAGTTCTTTAAAGGACTATCCTTTGGCATGTTGTGCAATGCATTTCAACCAAAGCTCTGCACAGAACTGTTCAATGAAGGACTTACACCACAGAATGCAACTATCGCTTCCAGATAGACCTCTAATTCCTTGAAAAAAGTATGATGAAATAATCCAAATGTTTTCTATTTGAGTGTCAGATACTATCTGGTTTACCATTCTGTATTCATTTACTTTTTTAAAGGGGATCATTTGTTTTAGGGGCCTTGGGAAAAATCTCTAAACTGGATGGGTCATTACAAAATGAATGACTCGTTTTGGTATTATCAGCTTAAGGCCTGTCCTTCCATTGAGGCCTCTGGGGACATTTTTCTGGGAAGCTGCTATAACATAAGTAAGTGATCTTTTCCAAGTTGGTTTAATTTGTTCCATTCCGCTCTCTCTTTTCCAGCACAGAGCTCAAAGGGTCACTCTAAAGGGTTACAGAGATGATTCACTTCCACCCACCAACTCATGCTATCATCATAGTAATGCTGGGAGAAAAATTAGGTTTAGTGGTTTCAACTGGTCCAAACTTATCCATCAAGCTTCATGGCTGAGTGAGGACTGGAAATCTGGTCTCTCTTATCTAACACACAAATACATACACTCCATTAATTCTCAACCCTCTATTGATGGGATATCAATTGGAATTATGGTAGTTTTTGTATCCAGAAAAAATTACATGAAAAATGCAGTCATGTAGGGGTTAAAAGTCTAAATTGAAGGAGCCATTTACTCCTTCAAGAAGAAAACATGGAACCAGGGATCTTATGCTTTTACTATCATAACTTTCAAGAACTTCAAAGTAGAGAGCAGAATCCTCCCACCCAAATTTATACTTTATATAACCACAACACGTAGAATTAGCAGCTTTCTTTAAACCAATAATTCTTAATGCAGTAAGGTTCTTCTATGAAAGAAAATAAGGATTATTATTGTTTTGTATTTGAAACTCAGTTTGGACCAGTTTAACAGTTTTGCTATGAGTGTTGGCCTTTAAAAAAACCCAAATGAAAGATGTTAACTTACAATGCCCTACTTGCTGATCTAATTTTCTGATGAAATGAAAGGTTTGATAGATCTCAGATGTTCCACAAAACATTCCCAGAACCTCCCACTGAAGTCATACAGTATGTATTCTGTTCCATGACTCTTGACACCTCTGATCCATGAATCACTGCTTTCTTTGATCAACACAGGCCTGAATCAGCATCCTCTAAATTCTCTCTGGACAATGTGCCATATCACCAGTTTCCAACACATCTTGAAATTCTAAATTATTACAATTTTAACAAAATCTGCAAATAAACAGAGGCAGATTTCACGTATGGCAGAAACTTCAATGGCTTACGAAAGTAATTCTGCATTGCTGGGTTCTTTGAGACATCAAATTCTGATGAAATGTTAAATGCTGAAGAAGAAGGAAATAGGAGGCATACTAAGAAATTACATCCCTTTTGTTACTCTTCTCCAATATCTGTCCTCCAGATTGCACCACTACTTTATGACCCTGTTTTCTGTGGTTTATTCCTATTCCCTTTCTCACTTCGAGTTCTTAACCCAGTGTTTATGTGGCCTGCCCTTGGTTTTATTGTTCTTTTGATTTTGCTTAATGTAGTGTATATTATCTTTTATTGTATTGTTTAATGTGTTATGATTTGTTGTTCTATTTATATTCTGTGATATTGTATTGTTCTGGGCATGGCCCCATGTAAACCGCCCCGAGTCCCTGTTGGCGAGATGGTGGCGGGGTATAAATAAAGTTTATTATTATTATTAAATTAGATATCTGTAAGAATTAAACGTGAAGGCTTTAGTGTTGCCATGAAAATAAAAATAAAAACCACCAAATTAAAGTAAGCTCAAGCAGTTTAGCCAAATTTGACCAAGCCGTGATAATTCCTCTTTCTGAGAGCAAATTCCATGTAAAAGTAGAATATTCAAATGTATATTTCTTATATTATGTGCCACCCAAAAAAATCTTCAGGAGTAAAAAAGCAACTTTAGAAATTTAAAAAGCAGGTAAAATACTTGGACAGATTATGGGAATATGACTCTTTAACAAAATACTTATCACATCACTGTAAAAGATAACTCTTTTGATTTTCAGCACAGATGTAAATGAGCTCAAGCAAATATTACTGTGGTAGTCAACACTCTGGATAAGCAGATAATCCTGATTCAACAGGTTAGAATTACTACATTAACAAACAAATAGCATGATCCCACACTGCTGCCTCAACAGGACACCATGAGTTAGAACAGTACTGGAAATGTTCCTGAAAGTTGCTCTACTTGGAAAATACCCAGATCTGAACTTCAGGCCTCAGTACTACATTCAGGTAAAACTTTACAAGTACAGAAAACAATAGGGAGAGCTGACAACAGCAGGATGTCTCCCTAAAACTACACAAAATTAAAAAAAAAACATGTTTTAATTCAAGTCAAAGGGCTCTCGCTCTCGATATTAGTAAATTTCCAGAAAGATTTATGTGGTAGGTATATATTACAATTAAAATTCCGCTTTAAAAATCTAAGAGTGCCATTATGGTCTACAGATCTGAGTGTTGACTATGACTCTGAAAGATCAGAATTAGAATCCATGGAAACCCAGTAGGTGACACACTCTAATAGGAAGGCAGCAGCAGACCATCTCTGAATAAATCTTCCCATGAAAACCCTATGAGAGGGACACCATAGGTCAACATCAACTTGAAGGCACATAATAGTAAAAACAAATAGTGATTTTGAAGAACAAACATAATATGTCAGATAAACGTGTAATTTTCATTTAAATGTCCATGATGGAATAATGGAAAGGTTTCTTTACTACAGTACAATGTTCAGTGAAGTGCTCTACTCACCTGCGACTACTTTTCTTCTCTGTTTCATATTCTTTGGTCATTTTTCTACCAGCTAGATTGGTATCTTTCTTTAGCTTCTGCATAATACGTTCTTTCATTTGACTTTTTTCATCACTATCAATAGCATCATCTTCATCAGAGTATCCATCCTCTTCCTCCTAAGGAAACAGACTATGAGTTAATTCATTAATTTTTGTTCATATCTGCAAGCTTCATTTCACCAAAGATGATTGCTAGTGATCTCAGTCATTAATAGATATGGATGGATGGCAAAGAGATAACAAAAACCATGAAAGTCACATGAAGAAAATGTTTTGTTTTTTAAAGCTCTCCTCAAGAACCAAATCTCTTGTCTTGAGGATTTTATGATTTGAGTTAAAGCTGTTGACTCTTCTCTATGTATTTTGTTTTCAGCTCACATGTGCTTTTTAACCTGAACCATTCAAAGCCATTATTTGATGCTTCTTATCAATATCACTCTCACTACATTCACCCTCAATTCTATGCTGATATTCCAATTATACATACAGTTGGAATGAGGGGCCTTGCTATACTGCTGCTCCCAATTTACGGGGTGTCCATTATTCCTGTACACCACTAAACAATGTAGACCCTGATGCTCAAATGTTGATGGTACTATTCATGAACAATAATCAAGAAAAGTGACAGTTCTATAGGCTAAATACAACCACTGTATGAGTGGACATCTCTTTAGCCAATGCAGCTTTCATCTCTTCCTCATCCTCCACTAAAACCTACTCTGACAGATTGCTCGGCCCTTCAGAGATGATTGTTGTGCTCAAGGGGAAGCTGTAAAGATGAAGGGAAATTATCCCTCTTCTATTATGCTTTTCTCTTGTGAAAGGGGGCCCACCCACAGCTCAGCACTTCAAAACTATAAAGTAAAATGCCACTCACCTCATCTGAATTATCATTATCATTTGCTTTTTCACTGAAAGGCAAGAAAAAGTACATAAGTAGATTCTTCCTTAAAGTGTTCTAAATATCTAAGTTACACAGAACAGAATATTGGTACCCTGATCAACGACCTGGTCATTTTTGTTAAAAGACTGTGACTTTTGCTGCCTTGGCAGCTGTTCCATGGGTTTGCACTGCTCCTGCTCCTGAGTACTGAGATCTGCAGAGGTGAAGGGACTTATAATTTGTTTGGGTTTTTGTTTGTTTTTAATTATTCTATTTTCTTCTTCTGTCTCTGGAATGTAAAGCTTCATTTTTTTAAACGTTTCTATTAATATCTCTTCCAAGGGCATTTTATTGACCCCATTTGAAGAGGCAAGCTGACAGGACAGCTGTAGATTTAGTGTTGACATTCATTTTTCAATCACAGGCAGTACCTAAAAGCCACATGAGGTGCCATACTCCTGAAGGAATACTGAAGAATATCCACTGCAAAAGCAGCTACCTTTGTGCCAACTTTATAACATCCTGACTAAGTTTAGAGCTTTCCATGGGCACATTTTCTAATCCTGCCTTGGCTCAGTGAATGGAAGTCCTGACAAACAGTGACAAGGCTACAAAAGTTTTAAATGCTATAGCTGAAGCCTTGTGAAATTGCCTCATTCTATTTTAAAAATAGAAATGAACCCCTCAATCTGTTTTTTAAGAGTTCCATCTGCATCTCTGGGGTCAATAAAAAGCATTATTATCATATATACTAATGGGTTATGTATAAATTCTACCCCAGAGAGGTGTAAATATTCTGGGAATCTACTGTGTTAAAAATATCCTACTGTGCTAAAAGGACGTCCCTTTTGCTTCCCATTGTGGCTATGACAATTTCATGCAAGGAAGCAGTGGAGGCTTCCAATTTTGCTCTACAACACATTTCAAGAATATCTGAAGATTATTTTGTAGACTACTTCACTTCCACATGGCTCTATTGGTGCATTATGCTAGCAGCTGTACAGATTCCAAAGTAATATGCTGGTAGCTAGATCCAAACAGCGTATTTCTCAATGTCTCCTTACTTTCATGGCTGCTGTGTTTACAGTATCTTTCCTCCTGCTGTCACGGCCTATATTGGCACAGTCATAGCAGCAAAGTACAGTACAGTATTAGGATTCCTCCCCCCCCCCCCCACCTTGAACTCTAGTTACCTTCTTTAAAAGTAGAACAAAATACCCTAAAGACATCAGACCCTGCCTGATCTTGGAAGCTAAGCAGTGTCAGCTCTGTTTATACTTGGATGGGAGATGACCAATGAATACCAGGTTATATTTCAAAGGAAGGAACTGGCAAAATCACTTCTGAGTATTCTTTGCCTAAGAAGCCCCTGTGAAATTCATGGGGTTGCCATAAATCAACAGGAAAGCTGAAGGAACATAGCACACAGAGAGATACAGACACATACACACACTTTTCCCTCCTTGTTGGAATAAGACGAGGAGACCAAGCATTCTCTGCCAGCACAGACCCCTCCACCTCCTTATTATCAACCATTGTTTGCTGCCTTTAATGCAACTGTGGAAGGATGATCTCAGAACTTTGTGTCTGCCACAAACAAGAGAGATCCAGAGAAAGAGCAAGGCTGCTTGCAGTCTGTGGACAGATGCCCTCTACTGGCTGCAACAGCTTCCAGTTCCCTAAGCAAAAAGAAAGAGGATTGATTTTTCCCATCATTTTTTGTCCCAAAGGTTCTGTTACATTCTCTTTCCCACTGCCCAGCAGTCCAGATAAGTAATCAATGTAGAGCAAGAGCGCGGGAGAATCCTATTTATTTATGTGTTGGATCTAAGTCTGGGCCTTTTTCAGACCCTGAAAAGGAAGCATTCATTGCCATCCATATGTATAACCTTGTTTCCATCCATTTCCACAGGAATACTCACATTAAATCTAAAGGGCAAGACTGAACGAATTGGCCAAGTAAGTCAAAACTTTGAAAATGCTGGAGTTTCAAGAAGCTTCCCTTGATCAGTTTGAAGGATGGGAAAAACAAAGAGTTTAGGTTCAATAAACCTTGCATGGGCACTGGGCTCTTGGAGGTAGGGAGAGATTACCAAGTCAAAAGTACTCTTCTCTGCAGGATAAAATGTACAATTAAAAGCAGGGGAGTACAAATAGAAACATATATAAAAGATTTCAGTTATAGGAATTCCACTCATAGCCATCAAATCACATAGAGAACCAAAAGCACAGAATGTTTCAAAAATGCTAATAGCCAGAACAGAGATATCTTTAGCCTGAGGGCCCATTTACACAAGCTCAATTACCCATTTACACTAGAAACTGGCATTTTAATGGCTATTTCTAGCAGGTTGGAAGCCATACCTGGGGAGGTGAGTCCACGTTAAACCAGTTTAGCCTGAGGTGTTGTTTGGACACCTTAGGCTAATCCGGAAAGAAACCCAGGTTTTGGGACTGTGTGGAAGGGCCCTGAGTTGTCTTCCTTTAGTTCAACACTTATAGCACCATCCCTATATGGATATCTACCACTTTAACATTCAGGAACAGTAGCTGCTACTGCTGAAAATACAATTGACACAGCACAGCCTATGAGCAATTCCATATAGAACAATGTAATCTGGATTTTGGAAGAAAGGGGAAAGACAAGGGGAGAGAAAAGAAGGAATGAGGTTCTATGCTGATAAGAGGGACCAGAGAGTAGATGGGATGGGAGGAAAGGAATGGGTTACAGCAGTGGCATTAGACTTGTGGTCTTCCAGGTGTTTTGGACTTCAGTTTCTAGAATTCCTAGCCATTGGACAAGCTGGCTAGGGCTTCTGGGAGTTGGACATCTGGAGGGCCACAAGTGTGACACCTCTAAGCTACAGGATAGACAAATTATGGTGGAGTAAGGAGCACAAATTGTTGCCTTTCAATTAAAAAAATAAAATTATTTTGAAATGGGCTAGAAGAAGAAGGTAACATTCATGTACAAATACAGTGGGTTCCTGCTCTCTGTTTGGTTTCAGTACCTTCACCCTGTGAATACTAAACTCTGTGGATGCTTCAGCCCCGTTATATATAGAGGGGCTTATATCAAAGAGTGAAATTAAGTTTTGCTTTTGGGACCTTTTAAGTAAGTATTTTCAAGCCAAGGATAGTTGAATCCATGGATACAGAGGCTGGATGTATATGCTTTTGTGTGTTTTGACAGAAAAGGTGTAATTCCTGTATTGTTGTTTCCGCATTATGAGAAATAAAATTTCAAGGCAGCTGAGGCACCATTTCTAACACACCCTGACACTTCTGGGGGCTATCTCTCTCCATCTTAGCTTCAATCTACAGGATAACCTTAAACTCAAAAAACAGAGAGTTAGGCAAGTGTACAGGAAAGTTATTATTTTGCATGTTTTAATCTTATCACCATTTTATTATGTTCTTAATGGTTTTAATTTTGTTGAGAAGATTTGTCCCAAAGGCAGTTCATAAATGTTTCTAATAATTATATCTTTCAACAGAATCATCTTCATTAGCAGGATGAGGAAGGAAGGAAACAGTAACAGATAATTGCAGGTTTATGGCATAGCAAACACATAAACAGAGATGCAATGTATCTTATTTGGCACAGATGCTAATTAGCAAGTAGCATATTAACCTTTCAATTGCAGGGACTGAACTCAGGAGGGGATCATCTTTCAGTAAGTCATGGCTGCTTTTGCTTCTACCTTTCATACTCTAAAATTTGAAATAAAAGAATCAGCAAGGAATTGAATATATGCAAAATATTCTTATTTGTACATCATACAGCCTACAGTAGCAAAATTAGCCAAAACCTCTGTCTAATACAGAAAAATGTTTGTGCAGTACATTTGTTTTGTTTAGTTTCTTTGGAAAAGACCAAGCCTTCATTGAAAAACTGTCAAAATAAACCCAGGTCATCAGAAGCTAACAGACAGCAGGAGAAACAATCATATACTAAATATATTGAACAAATCATATTGGTAATACTGCAGAGATAAACTTTCCATTCAATAGAAGCTATTATTGACATAATATAGCATTATATCATAAAACAGTTAGAAAGTAGCATTACATTTTCATTAAGTGCTACAAGAATGAAGTTAAGTAATCCCCTCTCAGATCCTCTCAAGCAATTGTAACTGAAGTTTTATATACATTTTCAGTAATTCACAGTTTCATATTATGTATGTTCTTTAAAATATGGTTAATTTAAACTATGCTTTAGTGTTTGTGAGGGTTGTCTTGAGCATGTAGCCCAAGAGGCCCACAGAACCATCATTTGCTTTCCCCAGGACTCAGCTGCTTGGACTATGATTCTCATAGACTTATGGGAGTTGCATCCAACATTATGAGGGCCACAAGATTCCTGTTCCTGTTTAAACCCAGTGTCCCACAATTGGCATCATGCATTAGAATACAATGTTTTCATAGCTGAGCAATATATATTGCTATAACAGATTCAGATAGCAAGGTAAACAAAGCAGAGAAAAGCAAAGCACGTTATTTAAGAACAATGTTTCACAGGAGGTCAATCTGAAACTATTACCTGACTAACTTTGTTGACTTCCACTTCTTCTTCTTCAGCTTCTTCTCCAAAAGAAAGCAAGCTAAAATTTCTTTCAGAAGAAAAAGGCAAAAATAAATGTTTTCTACTCAGATAATTTCATAATAAACCCAATTTAAAAAACCAGAAGCTCACTCTATACCTTCTACTTACTTTATACTAATAAGAAGCTATTTGAAGTTACTATCATTCAGCAAGTGACACACGGATCACATCTTAATTACTGTATATAATTTTATAAGTGAACTAGTAGAAAAGAAAGGTTTTAATTACTTTGTGCCCTTGGATTTGATCTTCTTTTCTTCTTCCATTGGTTTCTCATTCTTCAGTTTTTTACTGGTTCTTGGAACTATGTCATCAAAAGGATTAAATAATACCTGTAAGGAAATCATTTCACAAATCTTTAAGACTCTCCAATGTGAATAATAATAATATTTTTCTATAACTACCCAGGCAATAGAGAACAACAATCAGTGAAGTTTCAGGAATTTTGAAAATATGTAACTGTCATACATAAGATTTGGCCTGGTAACTCCTTCAATAAAAGTACAATACAATAAATGAATTCAATTTTCATAGGTTAAGGACAAGAAAATGTGTGTTTTAGTCTGTTTAGAAAATTGTATATCTACCTCTGTACATTTTATTTTATATGGATTACTTGGTCTTTCATTTGCATCTGTTTCAACTTCTGAAAGTCGTAACATGTTGTATATAGTATCTCCAGTAACCTGCAAAATCAGAAAAGATTTTAAAAGGTATTGCAATCATATTTTCTTCAAAGTAGTTTTTAAAAGATAGATCGTGTATTACATATTTCACACATATTGTGAAAAAAACAGTACTGATGTTAGCGTATGAAAATTTGTATTTTTACTTTACTATTTTCCCATAAATGAAGACTGTGAGATGCAAATACACACTTTTATAAAAGAACTCAAATAGAAGGAAACAACCCAGTAGCGTCACAGCCATGTTTTCAATGATGCATAGTTTGTTGACAGGTAACTTGAAGGCACAGACACACACAACTGGAACTTTCTTTTGTTAGTTAATTCAAGGAAAGGTGTCCTAACACCTCTGTCCATTGCACTAGTGATATTTTTCTACCTTGTAGCACAGCTAGATAAAATAGACATTTTAATGTGTAGGCAATTTTTTTTTATCACTGTGCTTCTTCTTAGTACTAAAAGATACTGAGATGCTAATTGCTTTACTATCTCCTAGGATGCACGTACACCACAGAATTAATGCAGTTTGACACCACTTTAACTGCCATGACTCAATGCTATGGAATGATGGGGGTGATATTTCTACACGGTCTTTAGCCTCTCTTCCAAATAATGCCAGAGCCTTAGCAAAATACGAATAAAGCTCACTGCCCAAAGAAGAAAAGGGGCAATCACCTTATCATTTAAAACATAATGAAAACTCACTTTGATCAAGGGACCAGGGAGACAGTAAGACATTTTAGGAAATCAAGGGGGCTTCAGAGGGGCTTGCGAGCTCATATTTTATTTCCAAAATTTAGATATGTTCACCCTTCACCTTACCCTTAGTTTAGACATAATTAAAACAATAAAACAGTAATCACCAGTTGTGACACTTTCTGTTGTGGACTAAAATTGTCATCAGCCCAAGTCATTTATTTATTTACTATATTTATACCCCACTCTTCTCACCCCGAACAGACTCAGAGTGGCTTACAGAAAGGATTGCAGCCATCATTCATCCTTGCGGCCAATGAATGATAAGGCATCACAGGATTTGCAATCTAATACTTGGGAAACCACAGCTGCTCACCACTGCATTATTGTTATTTTTGTTGACTGTTCATTGTCTAGTTCATGTTATTATTGATTTAGAAATCAATAAGAATGAAAGTTTCGTGACAGACTTGCTATAAACAAGTACCTTTTAAGAAAAGGTTAGATTCAACTGTTCTAGTTACAGAGAGAAAGGCTCACAGATTTCCACAAGAGAAGAAAAACTGATCAAATAGTGTTGATATTTTGTTTTAGTCAACTTGTGCTTATATTTTACTTTGTTTTATGGTTGATCTACCTGCCCTTATTCTATTCTTTTGCTTTCACTTTCCTTAACAAACTCCGGAATATGTACTGCTGTATAGATACTAAATAGGAAGATAAAATAGGCAATTAAAACTGTAAAGGGTTTAAGGAAGAGGCTGGCAAGAAGTCATAGAGAAAAAAATGAAAAGCCAATATAAGCTTTTTTTTAGTCTGAAGTGGATAAATCGGAACACTGAGACTCAAGTAAAATAATGTGGGAGATCACACATGATAGGTTTGGTGGGTGACAAAATTGATCTGAAGACTGAATCAAAAAGACATGCAGATAATTTTTAAAATATGGCATCATTAAGGTGCCATAACCTTTTTCACTATTTTTTCTTGAAAGAGACTAACAAAAGTATCACTTTGGAAGCAATCAGGTCTTAAGCCCCATCTATTTTGTCATACTGTATAATGCAGTTTCATAATGCACTGAACTGCATTATATGGGTCTACATTGCCATTTGATGCACTTCAATGCAGTTAAACTGCATTATGAAACTAAATTAAACGGCAGTATAGACGGGACCTTGGAAAAACTTGGAATCGCTTTCCTCCTTCTCCCTAGTTAGGTAGGCAACTTTGCTGATGTCACCAAAGGTCCCCAGCAATGTTCAAGAACTATCCCAATGCTCCAGCAGTGACAACAGAGACAGCAAGGTAAGAATCCAGGAGAACTGAGCTGGTTTCGGCCCTGCTGGATAGTCTGGATTCTGCTCCAATGCAGCTGTGGGACAAAAATGGTCTGTGTAGCTGCCCCAGTATTCCTCCTCCTGACTGGCCTTGGATTTCAGGGTACATGTAGATACGCCTTAGGTGGTTTCTTGCTCCAGACTAGTGCTCCGATCAGTTTACTTGTTCTTTGTTTTATTATATTTTATACTTGATATCGTTTATAATGAACATAATGCAACCTTGTTTTTAGATTAAAGCCCAAAACACCCTATCAAGCAGTTTTCAACAGCTCACTAGACTTTCATCTGAGGTCCCTTCCATACAGCTGAATAAAATCCCACATTATCTGCTTTGAACTGAGTTATATGGCAGTGTGGACTCAATTAACCCAGTTCAAAGTAGATATTGTGGGATTTTATGCCTTGATATTCTGGGATATTGGGCTGTGTGGAAGGGCCCTGATATTTCTGAGTAAACACACCAAGATCCAATAGGAAAATGTGCAAGACAGAAGTTGGGCAAACCTTTCCAAAGATGGTGTGCTTGTTGTTAAGTTCATCTGCACGACCCAAAGTAAAGAAGAACTGGCTGCCATTATCGTGAGGCCCAGCGTTTGCCATAGCAACCAGTCCTCGTCGATTAAAGCGCAGTCGTGAATGGAATTCATCCTGTGAATTGAGAGGAAGAACAATCAAGGGATATGTTTAATTGGTCGTTGTTATTCAATAGCTTGCCCATTCATAAGAACAGAATGACCTTCAGTATATAACATCAAAAACCATTATTTAGTGCTTCAAAAGCAACACTGCTTTCATTATATACTTCAAACTTGTTTTGTCCTAAATTTAAGAATATCTTATCTGGAAAATGTACAAGTGACTCATATTTACTGAAGTAGAAAAGAGCCAAAGACTTGCAATATGGATCAAGTGACAATTTAGAAAAACAGATTACTTTAATTACACCAGAAGCTACTCACATCAGGAGGATATTTGCTTTCAGCTATCCCAATTAACAAATAGTTAGAAGCAGTACCCCCTCAATGGATTGTCACCGTGTCATGGTGAGGGGGCTTGCGTGTTCCAATGAACCTGCGGGCACAACCACTGGAGTCATGCACTCCCAGGAGGTGCCACAGGGTAGAATCCAGACCAAGAACAATCCAAAGACACTAAGACCTCAACGGCGGAGCAGGTAGAGGATAACATGGCACATGTTACAATGGCTGTGAAGGCGGAAGAAGGCTGCAACAGACTGAGAAGCCACCGTCGTCATGATAATCATGCCACTGGCTGGGACCTCACTCTGTGAAGACTGCATGTTGATCGGCTGTGCACCGACCTCCACACATTAAAAAAAAATCATGCACAGGCGTCTTCCAAGAGAAATAAAAACAAACCAACAAAAGTCCCATGGTGATCAGCGAGTGGTGACGGGGCAAGATTGTGAAATCTGGAAGCCCCTAGTCACAGACTGGCACATGGGCGGTGGATATGGACTCTACCTCAAGGTCCGAGGCAGTTGAGTAGTCCGGCAGCTGTATCAATGACTGAGCAGCCCTTTTTAGGATCCGTTTTGCTCACCTCACATGGGGAAGGGTGCCCTAAACATAGTCTGCCTCGCTTATCCCTGACTGAACTGCCACGTCCAGAGGGTTCAGCACCCTGAGGCCAAAAAAGAAAAATGAATTTTGGAACATGGAATGTATGGACACTGTTGGACAACACTGACAGTGAACACACCGAACGCAGGACTGCTATCATTGCAAGGGAGCTGGGATGCTTTAACATCGACATAGCAGTACGTCAGGAGACCGGGAGTGCAGGAGAGGGACAGCTGAAGGAAGAAAAAGGGACTGCCTGAAGAAGAATGAAGAATCCATGGAGTTGGTTTTGCTATCAGAAATGACCTGGTGAAGCATCTGATTGAAGCACCCATTGGCATTAACAAACGACTCTCAACCCTCTGAATTAACCTTGACAAAAGCCAACAGGCAACCATCATAAGTGCCTATGCACCAACACTAGATGCTAATGAAGACATCAAAGAAAAAGTATACTGTCAGCTGTACACAGTCCTATCAGAGATACCTAAGGAGGACAAAATCATCCTCCTGGGAGATTTTAAAGCAAGAGTCAGATGAGACTTCGACCTGTGGCCAGTGACCATAGGAAAAGATGGGGTTGGAAACAGCAACTAGAACGGCATCTTGCTTCTCACCAAATGCGCAGAACACAACCTCGTCATCACCAACACACTCTTCCGCCAGAAAAACAAGCTCAAGACATCATGGAAGCACCCCTGGTCAAAGCATTGGCACCTCTTAGACTGCCGCGATGTGCTTCTCACAAGCGCCATGACAGGTACTAATGACTGCTGGACAGACCACAGGTTAATCCGATCCACAATAGCTATCAAGATTGCCCCCAAATGCAGACTCCAAGAAAGAAATATAAGGGGCAAAATGAACACCCAAGCCCTTCAGGAACCCTCCAAACGAGCCCTTCTCCAAACAACACTCAAGGATCATCTACCCACAGAACACCCCGAAAATGTTGAGGAAGAAGAAACCATCGGATATCAAACTAAGAAACATCAAGACTGGTTTGATGATAATGACAAAGAGATCCAACAGTTAATTGATAACAAAAGGAAAGCCTTCCAAACATGGCAGAGAGACACCAACTGTGCTGCCAAGAAAAAGATCTATGCCAGTGCAAAAGCTGAGGTCCAAAGAAGGACCAGAGAGCTCAACAACATCTTGTGGACAAAGAAGGCTGAAGAAATCCAACACTTTGCAGACACCCATGATGCTCAGGGATTTTTCAAAGCCACAAAGATCATCTACGGACCAAGAAACCATGGCATACAGCCTCTACGCTCATCAGATGGAACCAAACTTCTGAAGGACAAAACATTAATTGCACTACGTTGGAGAGAGCACTACCAGAACCTGCTGAATCGCAGCTCCAATGTGGCCAAAGAGACCCTCTCACAAATCCCGCAACAACCAACCAGGGATGAGCTTGCAGCATGGCCTAGTTTGGAAGAAGTCAGCAATGCCATCAGCCAACAAAAAAACAACAATGCCAGCGGACCTGATGGGATCCCTGCTGAAATCTTCAAAGAGGGTGGACCTGAGCTGATACAACAACTCCACCAGCTCACTGAAAAAGTGTGGGTGACCGAGAAAATCCCAGCAGATTTCAAGGATGCCACCATCATTATCCTTTTCAGGAAAGGGGATAGAACAGATTGCGGAAGCTATCGCGGTATCTCTCTTCTAAACTCTGCTGGAAAAATCCTCACAAGAATCCTTGCAAACCACCTTCTACCTGTCTTTGAAGACACCCTCCCAGAATCCCAGAATGTTTTCTGCCCCTCCAGAGGAACAGTGAATCGCAGTGCTCTCTGGACCATCCTCCAAAAAATCGGGTGCCCTGACAAATTTGTGAGCATCTTGTGGCTCCTCCTCGATGATATGATGGCAACAGTCTTGGACAGCAGTGGTTCCCGAAGTGACCCATTTCAGGTGGAATCAGGTGTCAAACAGGTATATGTCATTGCCCCAACCTAATTTTCCATCTCCATCTCTATGATACTTCATCTTGTTGATGGGAAGCTTCCCACCAGAGTGGAAATCATCTATTGAACAGATGGCAAGCTATTTAACCTCAGCAGACTGAAAGCCAAAACCAAGGTCACAACCACATCTGTTAAAATACTCCAATATGCACATTTAGAAGAAGACCTACAAGCCACTCTAAACACCTTTGCAGAAGCATACGAGAAGCTCGGCCTCTCTTTTAATATTGAGAAAACCAAAGTACTCTTCCACCACGAACCAGCATATCCCTCTGCAATGCCAGGAATACAGCTTAATGGTGTAACATTAGAAAACGTTGACCATTTCCGCCACCTTGACAGCCACCTCTCCACAAAAGTCAACATTGACACTGAAATACAACACCGCCTGAGCTCTGCGAGTGCAGCATTTTTCCGAATGAAGCAGAGTGTTTGATGATCGGAACATCTGTAGAGATACCAAAGTGTTCGTTTATAAAGCCATTGTCCTCCCAGCCCTGCTATATGCCTGTGAAACATGGACTGTCTACAAACGTCACACTCAACTCCTGGAGTGATTCCATCAATGTTGCCTCTGAAAAATCCTGCAAATCTCTTGGGAAGACAGGCGGACAAATGTCAGCGTGCTGGAAGAAGCAAAGACCACCAGCATTGAAGTGATGCTCCTACGCCATCAACTCTGCTGGACGGGCCACGTTGTCCAAATGCCTGATCACCATTATTATTATTATTATTAAACTTTATTTGTACCCCGCTAGCATCTCCCGAAGGACTCGATGCGGCTTACAAAGGCCAAGGCCTCAACACACAATATAACAATACAAAACAAAAG
The DNA here is from genome assembly GCF_035594765.1 of Anolis carolinensis. NCBI lineage: Eukaryota > Metazoa > Chordata > Lepidosauria > Squamata > Anolidae > Anolis > Anolis carolinensis. Next base: position 292,676,322 of record NC_085842.1, read on the forward strand.
GCAAATTAAAACAATTAAAGCAGTATAAACAACAAGCAATAAACAATACGCTAAAACACAATAAAACTGGGCCGGGCCAGAGTAATGGGTACAAGATTAAAAGTGCTGATGTGACAGGTGATATATAAGGCTTCTAGGGCAAGTGCAGAGTGCGATATACGATCTAGTTCTAATAAAGTGCTTATGGGACTTGGAGTTGGAGATTTCCTATTAATCTGGGAAGGCACATTGGAATAGCCAGGTCTTCAAGTTCTTTCTGAAGACTGCCAATGTAGGGGCCTGTCTGAGATCCTTGGGGAGGGTGTTCCAGAGTCGGGGGGCCACCACGGAGAAGGCCCTGTCTCGTGTCCCCAGATGACCGAAGTGAACGCGTGGGTTCGTAGATGGAGATGCGGTCATGGAGGTAGGATGGTCCCAAACCGTTCAGGGCTTTGTAGGTAAGCACCTGCACCTTAAATTGGGCTCGGAAAGTAAATGGCAGCCACTGGAGCTCCTTGAACAGGAGGGTTGACCTCTCTCTGTAAGGGGCCCCAGTTAACATCCTGGCTGCCGCTCGTTGGACCAGTTGGAACTTCCGAACCGTTTTCAAGGGCAGCCCCACGCAGAGCGCATTACAGTAGTCCAGTCTGGAGGTGACCAAGGCATGGACCACCCCGGCCAGATCAGCCTTCGCGAGGTACGGTCGCAGTTGGCGCACGAGTCTCAGTTGTGCGAAGGCCCTCCCAGACACCGCCGACGCCTGAGTCTCAAGCGTAAGCGATGAATCCAAGAGGACTCCCAGACTGTGGACCTGTGGCTTCAGGGGGAGTGTAACCCCGTCCAGCACAGGTTGCCATCCTATACCCCGGTCAGGATTACGATCGACCAGGAGGACCTCTGTCTTGTCGGGATTGATCTTCAGCTTGTTCCTCCTCATCCAGATAGACACAGCGGCCAGGCACTCGTCCAGCACCCGAGAGGCCTCCTTGGAATTAGGTGGAAAGGAGTAGTAGAGTTGTGCGTTATCTGCATAGAGGTGACACCCAACTCCAAAACTCCGGATGACCTCTCCCAGCGGTTTCATGTAGATGTTAAAGAGCATGGGAGACAGAATAGAGCCTTGCGGGACCCCACAGCTCAAAGGCCAGGGGTCCGAGCAGGCGTCTCCCAGCTTCACCATCTGGGATCGACCCTCCAGGAAGGATCGGAGCCACGACAAAACCGTGCCCCCGAGACCCATCCCAGAGAGTCGTCCCAGAAGGATACCATGATCGATGGTATCGAAAGCCGCTGAGATGTCCAAGAGAACCAACAGGGTCACACTCCCCCTGTCCAGCTCTCTACGGAGGTCATCCACCAAGGCGACCAAGGCTGTCTCGGTGCCGTGGCCAGGCCTGAAACCAGACTGTGACTGATCTAGGTAGTTGATGTCATCTCTCAAAGCAGTTACTATACTCCCAACTCAAGAACGGAAAACAGAAAGTTGGTGGACAGGAAAAGAGATTTAAAGATGGGCTTAAAGCCAACCTTAAAAACTGTGGCATTGAGAACTGGGAAGCCCTGGCCCTTGAGCACTCTAGCTGGAGGACAGTTGTGACCACAAGTCCTGCAGAATTTGAAGAGGCACGAATGGAGGGCTTAAGAGAGAAACGTGCCAACAGGAAAGCGTGTCAAGCCAACTCTGTCCAGGACCGTCTTTCACCTGGAAACCAATGTCTCCACTGCAGGAGAATATGCGGATCAAGAATAGGTCTCTTCAGCCACCTATGGACCCACCCCCAAGACTCCACAACTGGAGGACCATTATCCTCAATCTACAAGGGATCACCTAAGTAAGAAGCAGTTATTTGCCAAAGTACAACAAAATGACAAATGTATTTTACCAATGGAAAGTAAAATCCACGTAAACAGAGGTTTACCTTGAAAGGAGCACCATAGATTGACTCTCCTCCTTCCCCAGTACCAGTTGGATCTCCACCTTGCACTATAAATTCAGGCACAACCCTATGAAATATTGTGTTGTCGTAATAATCTGAAAAGAAACGTTGTATTGTATTAGTTTACAATTGCAGGAAATGTTTTTTTGGTAACTGAACTCTGGATGTTAACAGAAATGCCATCCCTTCAAAGAAAACTACTTGGAATGAAAAAAAAAAAGTTTTTAAATTGCTTATATTTTAGCTGTTTTGTAAGCCACTGCCCTGGGGGAGTGTTTATAAGATTTTTTTAAAAAGATATTTTGAAGGTGTTTTTAAATTGTTAGATTTTAGCCTTTCTTGTAAGCCGCCCCGAGCCCTAGGGGAGTGGCGGCATATAAGTTTAAATAATAAATAAATAAATAAATTTTGTTAACTTTCTAAACTGTCAAAATCTCATGTCAGCCATTACAAAATTTAGAAACAGTTTTACAATTTTATCTCAAATAAAATTACTGATGGGAGTTCCACAAGAATTGGTTTCATATGTGGGCAAGGCCCATTTCTTCTCTATTCCCTGAATTTCTTGTGTAGCAGTTCCCAAATTTCACTTTTCAGAGACAAAGAAAATTGCTGGAGATCTCAGTGGATCTCTTAATATATCTTTGTTTATACATTCTAAAAATCAAAACATGTGTAATCCGTATTTTATTAACTAAAAATCCAAATACTAACCCTTAGCTTAAAAAAAAAATCTAGACTGTCCCAACATTGCCTACAGGAAATCACAAAACACAGGTCTTTTTAGCCTTTTGACTGTATGACTCTTGTCAAATTAGCCACAACCTTCCTTGTCAGAAAAAAATAAATCAAATGGAGGACAAAAATCAGACGTTTTCAATTCTTCTAAGTATGGAACAGAACTCACAAATCATGACCATCTCTTTTTTGCTTCTTTTTTTCTTGTTCAAAATCTTCAGTAAGATCCGAAGACTTGAAAGAGGCAGAGTCAATTGCATGGAGGTTGGATATGTAACAGTGTGAAGGGGGCCTGCCATCTTAACTTCTATGAAATCCAAAAAAATCCCATCTTGGGCTGTGGCGCAGGCTGGAGAGCAGCTGCAATGAATCACTCTGACCAGGAGGTCATGAGTTCGAGGCCCGTTCGGAGCCTTTGTTTGTCTGTCTTTGTTCTATGTTAAAAGGCATTGAATGTTTGCCTATATGTGTAATGTGATCCGCCCTGAGTCCCCTTCGGGGTGAGAAGGGTGGAATATAAATGCTGTAAATAAATAAATAAATCTCTGAAATTATTAGAGGGCTCAAGGAAAATATAAAATCATTAATGACTGGCATGGGATTTTGAAGAAAAGTCTTCAATGCAAGTGAAGTCCCTCTCCAATGGAGAGTGCTTTCACAAATGCAGAAGGATTAGAAGAAAAAGTAATATGCTGTTGTTTGAAATAACGAGAATAACTTCTGATAATTCTCTCTTCACAAACTGCAACGCCACACTTATCAGAAGCTGCTATGAGTTCTTACCAGGAGACAAAATAGGAATTGACCATTGTTAACATTTTGGGGTTTGAAAGCATTTTAAACTGTGGTTCTAGACTTCCAAACAATGAATCAGAATAATCTATAATGCGCTGTAAAGAAATATGTTAAGGACTATGTATTCTTGTTGAAATGCAGTGCCTTCACTGACATGAAAATATATAATCTCATAACCACAGGAATCTCAATCTTACCTTCCATGCAAAGCTGAATAAAGTTCCGACATGCTTTGGGAGCTTCTTTTGACCATAGTTCAATGTCAATGTCTCCAGCAGTTGTTTTCAGTAAAACCTGGGAAAAAGTAAAAGCCATGTTCAAAGACATACATGTGCTCTAGTTCGTCAAATCTTGGAAGTACAGATTCTGGTTTTTTTCAGACATTAATACTTTCTTAGATGCTACCAGAAACTCCCTTTTCTTCTGAATATTGCTAAAATATGAGGACAAGTAGTCTAGCAATATATCCAGTTTTAACTCTTGCTTCCATTACTATAACTGCAGTTCTCTCTTCTTAAATTCATGCCTGCTCTGGAACTCCCACAACTCAGGTACCACGTTATACTTAAATCTCAACTTGCTCTGCATTGTAACTGCAAGATGTAGATTATAGAATTGTGGCCAGAGGACCTAGAAATGTCTAGAGAAGTGTTCTCGCTAGAAAGTTGTGAGTCCTCTAGCACAATTCAATGGTCAACATCTGCAAATAATCCAATCCGCAAAAGTGAAATTTGCAAATGTGGAGGGCCAACTGACTAACAATTCGGAGAGCCAAAAAAGCAAAATTTCAGAATTCTGAATATACCATTTGGAGGCTTTTCTAGAAACTAGCTGTGGTACACTATCTCTGTAATTAACTTCAGCTTTGCGCTGTAGCATCCCCCTAACTATTTTGATGTTGTTGGGTAAGTCTATGAGGCTCAAGGACCGATCTAGTGACATGCAATGCTTTTTCACCTTCCTTCAATCATGTGTCTTTGACCATTCTGGATAGGAATGTTTGGAAAATACATCTGGCAGACACCAGGCTGGGAAGGGCTGCTTATAAGATATGCAAAGCCATATTAAATTTAATTGTCTGTTCATAAACATAGTCACTACATTCACTTCCCAGCTTCCTCCATGAATCAAAACTGAAAGGGAAGAACACATCAGACAGATTATTTCCCATCACTACAGAAGTCTCTTTCATGTGTAAGCAGTCACTTTTTTCCATTGACAGAGGGGTGAGGTCTACAGAAGAAAAGAAAGGACTGAACTTAAGTTGGTCTGTTCCTTGCTGGGGCTGCTTTCAGAATTCCCAAAGTAACACTTTGGTCAGGAACTGAAATAGATTATCTCATGACTTCCAGCTGAAAGCAAATAGGGATTCCTATTTGAGCAGCAGTGAAGAAAGAAAGCTATGAGTCCCTTGGGCATGTCTAACCTAAAATAAACCCCAGAAGCAGTTCCTGTTTTCTCAGAAAACCAAACCCTCTTCAACTAAAAACAATGGGAAAAAGATGTACTTGGCACAATTTGAATGACATCAGAAATGGGCAAAGACAACCCTAGGATACATGGAGACTCCAAGCCTATTTGTGCAGTCCCCAGGAGCAGCAATTCACCATTTTAAAGAGTTACCTCACTCCAACTTTAATTTTTTAAAGGCAGTTCTTTAACATAGAAAGTAAACGTCATTTCCTAGCAGTTTTGGCTGTCTATACAGACATCAGAGATGATCAGAAAACTGACCTGTAGAGCTGCTGCCTCTGAACCAAAGAAATGCCACAAATATCAATAAATATGTCTATAGTTTGTGAACATTGACACACATTCTCAGCTATATGTCACTTATGGCGACTCTAAGACAAAATCACAAAGTTTTCTTAGCAAAATCTATTTAGAGGGGATTTGCCTCTGAGGCTAATGCTTTAAGATCATCATAGTATGAGTGGATACTCTTCTTATAACTTCCAGATGCTAGATGTCTTCTCAAATATAATGTAATAAAGTCCTCCTATGTGAAATTAACAAAACCAGCAACGAGAACTATGAATGGTTCTTCACTGCCATATAATGCAGTTTGATAGATATTATATATTTCTACACTGACCATGTAAGGGCAAACTAAGGCCTGGGGGTCGGATGCGCCCCCCAGAGTGCTTACCTCTGGCCCTCCTCATTTTCCCTGTCCTCTCGGCATGATCCCTGGTGGCCCGCCGCATCCTTATGCAGAAAGGATAGAGAAGGCATGCAGCAGCTGAGAGTGCTCTTAGCCACCACATGTCTCACCCTTCTCCCGGCATAAGGACGGTGCGAGCAGCCCCATTCTTATGCTGAGAGGACGACCCAAGGAAGGCACACAGCGGCTAAGTGCCCTCTGTAGCACTCATGGCCATCACTTGTCTCACTCTCTTCCCAGAATAATGCCGAGAAGACAGCCTGAAGATTGGGGGAGGATGATCAGGGCCGTCATTGCATGTTTCATTTTCCTCCCAGCATAAGGATGGGGCGAGCAGCCCTGTCCTTATGCGAGGACAAATTGAGGATGACTCAGGCCCAGCCCTACCCCAGCTTCTCCTGTCCTTTCCCGGGCTCTCCCCCTTTCGGGCCCATCCCACCCAGCACATGCCTGGCTGCCCTCCCTCCCGGCGCAGCCCTCTCAGCCGGGCCCACAATGTGGCCCCAAGACATTTGCCCAGGCCTGATGTAATGCCTTTCAAACTGCATAATACGGCAATATAGAACCAGCCTTAGCTAACAGAAAAATGAGAACTTTAGTAGCCAATGTTTTTGTAGTCCATGTGTTGTAGTTGCGCCAAGGGGCAGTTCTGGTACTACTGGTAAAATTGCTAGTAGGAGGAAAAGGGATAATGTTGAGCAGGTGTTTGATGAGGAACAGCAAGTAAAGCAGATTCGGGAAATACTTATGGCTCCTACTGGGCTCGGGCTGTGGCGCAGGCTGGAGAGCAGCTGCAATGAATCACTCTGACCAGGAGGTCATGAGTTCGAGGCCCGCTCGGAGCCTATGTTTGTTTGTCTTTGTTCTATGTTAAAAAGGCATTGAATGTTTGCCTATATGTGTAATGTGATCCGCCCTGAGTCCCCTTCGGAGTGAGAAGGGCGGAATATAAATGCTGTAAATAAAATAAATAAATAAATGAGGAGACGTTTGAAGGCTTCTCTAGTGAGGAGGACTCAATGGAGGAAGATGATGGGTTAACAGAAAGTAGAGGAACTAAGAGGTCAACTTGGGAGCAAGAGTCAGATGAGGAAAGGGAAAGAAAGAAGATTCGTGATATACTTACTGCTCCCAAGGAAGATGAAATGTTTGAAGGTTTTTCTGGGGATGATGGGTCTGAGAGTGGGATGGAAGAAGCTGCAGGTTGGACTCAAGTAAATGTGTGTGCAGCACCAGTTTCTGAGGGTGCATTGGGAGACTGGCATGTTACTGGTACACCAGAGACATGGGGAGATCTAAGTCTTGAACAAAGATGGAGTGATTGGAGGGCTGGTGGGCGAGGTTCACGTATGAGATCAAGATCAGTTGTGGATAATAATGATAGGGCAGAAGCCTCATCATCATCAGACTCCGAGGTGTAAGTTAAAAGTGGAATTGAAAGTGAAGGTCCCTTGCAGAAGGCAAGGTGTTGTTTTTGGGACATTGCTTTGTCGCTGCCTGTTCTCCTTGGATCCTGGCTGTACAGCTTCGTGTTCTGAATCCAAATTGATTCCTGCTTTGGTGTTCCTGACTTGGCGTTTCTGGCTCCTGACGACAGCGTTCGTTCCTGCTTTGGCATCCCTGGCTTGGAGTTTCTGGCTTGGCGTTCCTGGCTCCTGAATCTAGTTTGGCTCCTGACGACAGCGTTTGTTCCTGCTTTGGCGTTCCTGGCTTGGCGCTCCTGGCTCCTGAATCCAGTTTGGCTCCTGACAACAGCGTTTTGCTCCTGGCTTGGCAATTCCAACTTGGCGTTTCTGGTTTGGCGTTTCTGGCTTCCACTGGCTCCTGAATCCGGTCTGCTTCCTTACGATGACAGTGTTTGCTCCTGGCTTGGCGTTTCTGGCTCCCCTTTGGCTTCAGAATCCGGTCTGCCTCCTGATGACGAGAGTGTTTGCTCTTGGCTTGGTGTTTTTGGCACCTTTTGGCTTTTGAACCTGGCTTGGCTTTTGACAACGGTATCATTTGCACTCATTTTTAAGAGCGTTTGGCACTTCCCTGACTCTCTGTGCCACAGCATAGCGTGGGGCTTGTTTCAGTGAACGTTTTGGTTACATTTGAACCGGATTATCAAGATAGATAATCCGGGTTATCTTTCTGTTCCTGTTTTGGGCCTTTTCTTGAAGCAAAGATGTTTACTTTTGGTGGAAACACTGAAGTTAGGTGTTTCTGAGTTCTATTCTTCATTTAATAAACATTTGCTAACTTTACTTATTGTGTGTGGCTCTTTAAGAGGAGTCTGTATCGTGACACCATGTTTTCAATACATTGTGATATTTTGGTGCTAAATTCGTAAATATAGTAATTACTACATAAAGTTACGGTGTATTGAACTGCTTTTTCTGTTGATTTGTTCTAAAACATGTTTTGGTGCTTAATTTGTAAAATCATAATGTAATTTCACGTTTAATAGGCTTTTCCTTAATCTCTCCTTTTTATCCAACATTTTCACTTATCCAACATTCTGCTGGCCCATTTATGTTGGATAAGTGAGACTCTACCGTATGTGCTTTCAAATCCCCTGTTGACTTCTTGCAACCTCTTGAATTTTACAGGGTTTTCTTAGCCAAGGGTTACTCGGAGGTGGTTTTGCCAGTTTCTTCCTCTGAAATATAGGCTTGCATCTGGTATTCATCTGCAGTCTTCCATCCAAGTACTAACCAGGGTTGGTCCTGCTTCACTTCCAAGATCAGAGAGGATCTGGTGCCTTTAGGGCATGAGATAGCTGCAAAATGAGATTAGTTAAGGATGCAATCCTATGCAGACTTCCTTGGATTGTCTCATTGAACAAAGTATCTTATATCTGAATATTTATATGATTATACTATAATGTATCCAAGCTAATAACTCACTATCCAGAATTCTTTGTTTTTCAGCTGGTTGAGCACCACTTTAAATTTAAGATCAAATTTTCACTAAGGAGGGTTTGAGTCCCTTCATGGTCGCCCAATTTGTTAAGTGGTTTCAACTCCCTTAAATTGTGGGGTTCTGAAGCCCAGAATGTTAAGCGGTCAGAAGGTCCAAAGAAGCACAGATGGGTGTAAAGCCAAAAGCAGAGGTCTTTTATTCTCAATGCCCAAAGAAGATACCAGCAGAGCTAGTGTTCAAAGTACTGACACAACCCAACTGTGAACACATGGGTTCTTCATAGCAATATTGTTCTGTACTTCATAGCAGTACAAAACAATTGGAAATTGCCACACTGGCTTCCCATTGGCCCTGGATGTGCTGGCTAGGATCTGCTGCCTCACTGGAAATGCATGAGTCTGCTTCTGCCTCTGAGACAACCAGAGGTGAGGCAATAAATGTAATAAATTGTCATTGCTCAGTTTGAAGTTTTCTGGCTGTTGCTAGTTCTGCCTCTTATGGGGCATGTGAAGGAATGAATGTGGGTGGGTGTGCGGTAATAGAATTCTAATGATGGTAGTTTCCCCAGTAAGGACAATAGTAATTTGACAAAATTGTCCACATAATGGCTGAGAAAGTGACACTTTTGTTTTATGATAGTTCCGTGTACAGTTCCATATCATATATAAAATTATTTTCAGATTATGTGTATAAGGCTTACATGAAACACAAATGAATTTCATGTTTAGACTTGTGTCCCATTTCGAAAATATCAATTTATACAAATATAGGTATTCAAAAATTCCCAAAAATCCAAAATCCAGAACATTTCTGGTCCCAAGCATTTCAGATAAGAAACACCCAAGCTGCACTACCTTTTATGTCTCAGTCAATTTCAGTGGATGACAGTGGAGACAGAAAATTCTAGCTATCCATTTTCTTCAAAACCACCTAGAGGCTGGCATTTTGTTAGGAACACATAAAAGCATTTGTTTCCTTCTCACGTCAGTAAGGAAAGATAGCTAATACCACAGAGGACAGGATCAGATTAGAAAACTAACAATGAACTTTAACAGGGAGAAATATACAGTCCTACACTTTGGCAATAAAAATGAAATACACAAATAAAGGATGGGTAACGGCTGGCTAGAAAACAGTCCATTTGAAAGGGATTTAAGTGTCTTAGGCCACACTGCCATATAAAAGCAGATAATCCACATTATCCACTTTGAACTGAATTATATTAGTCTACACTGCCATAAAATCCAGTTCAAATTAGATAATCTGGATTTTATATGGCAGGGTAGAAGGGGCCTTAATAGACCACAAGCTGAACATGAGTCAACAGTGTGATGCAGCAATTAAAAAAGCCTGGAGGGCCAAAGTCTGCCCATGCCTGGGCTAGCCTAGACTTCAAAGGAAGGAACTGGCAATGTGATTCTCGGTTGCATCAATAGGAGTATAGTATCAAGATCTAGGGAAGTCATAGCCTCACTATATTCTGCTTTGGTCAGACCTCACCAGCAACATTGTGTCCAGTTCTGGGCACCACAATTCAAGAGGGATACTGACAAGCTACAACATGGCCTGAGGAGGGCGACTAAAATGACCAAAGGTTTGGAAGCCAAGCCCTAAGAGGAGTGGCTTAGGGAGTTAAGTATGTTTAGCTTGGAGAAAAGAGGCTGATAAGGGGACATGATAGCCATGTTTAAATATTTGACAGGATACCACTTCTCATGTTTATCTATGATCCGATTGCTTACTGTTCGTATGTATGTTCTAGTATGCAGCTTCCTTTACTCTATGGTTCTTGAGAAGTTATAAAAGGGACTGCAGACTGCATGATCATTATAGCTGACTTCAGACTACAGACAGACAGACAATTGCAAACTACAGACTACTGCAGACCATATGATCATAGCAGATTACTACAGACTGCTGATAGCAGACTGCAGACCTCAGATCACACACTTGCTTTCTGTTTTGCTGTAAGAGATGCCCTGGCTGGATGGCACAGAGAATTATCTCAAACATATCTGAAAATGGACTGATAAGTTTTGTTCCTGTTTATGCTGAACACATGAATGTTGTGAGTAAACTAAATGTTATTTTTTTAATCAAAGTCTAGTTCATGTCTGTCTCTTGACTGCATGCTTTAAAATGACTTGTTTTATGGGAGAGTATATAATTTTGGGCGCTGAAAAACATTTCTGAAGCACTGCTGTTTTTTACGCACTGGCAAAATCTCTGTTTTCCTAACAGAACAGAGATAACATGTTATTCAGTCAAATAACTGAAACCATTGCCTTGTATAATTATATCTGGTTGTATACCACAAGAGAAAATTATACTAAGGGTTTCTGGCTCTTCTCTGAAAGGTCATACTTTTCAAAAAATGTTATGATCTCCAAATGGTGATGAATGCCATTTTCCAAAATGTCTAAAACATACACAGACCGCAAGTAATATGAAGGATGAACCATTTACACATTTCTAAATGCACATTACAAACCATACCAAGATGCATCACAGTTACATCCCATTTCTTGTCACAACTGGACTTGACAGGCCACACAGACACATCTTATGATGCCTTTTATTTAATGAAGTGCTTGGCGGTCATTAAACACATAATGTAACAATACACACGGTGCAATAAAATACAAATACATCAATACCAAAGGTAAAAGCATAACGTACATCATCATTATATAAAAGAATAGTAAAATGTACAACCAATTTGCCTATATCAGCTGGCATGGCAAGGAAAAAATGTAGATTAAAAATTAGCACCAAAAGACCAACAGCTTTGATATTAGGTTGCATCTACGCTGTCGAATTAACGCAATTTGACACCACTTCAACTGCCATGGCTCAGTGCTATGGAATGATGGGAGCTGCCGTTTGGCATCAGCAGTCTTTGGCAGGGAAGGGCAAAGACCTTGTAAAACTACCAAGATACAATAGTATTTAGCCATGGCAGTTTAAAACGAGTTCAAACCGCGTTAATTCCACAGTGTAGACGCATCCCAGCTATTCCTCTCCAAAAGTGGGCCCTCACCTTGCCGTTGGTGGGCGGCTCTTGGATGTAGATGTTGCTCATGGCGCTGAGTTCAACCCAGCCCTTCCACAGGTAAGAAAACACGGAAGAAAAGGCTTCCCCTCGGTCTAAGTGAGACTCCAAGGCAAACCTCCCGCCATCTTGGGAAACGGACGCTACCACTTCGGTAACGGGGGCAGCGAGAGCAACGCTGGAGGAAAATCAAGTTTCCAACCCTTGTTCTTTGGCATGAAAAACAACCTGGTTCGGCATCTTAAAATATATAACTTGTTAAGGCAGCGAATGGGAGTGTAAGGATCCAGTTTGTGTCACTACTTATCTCATAACTCGGGAAGCCTCCCCTATTTGATATTGGTACAGTCCACGGTGCGCGGCCCAAAGCCTTCCGGCTGAACACAGTGACTCGAAACTTTCTATCCGCCTCGGAGCAATGAGTTGTAGATTGAGCCCGGCTGGTAAATAATAATAATAATAATAATAATAATAATAATAATAATAATAATAATAATAATAATAATAATAATAATAATAATAATAATAATAACAACAACAACAATAATATTAATAATAATAATAATAATAGTACTTCACATAGTCCTAAACACTTGGGAAGTGTTCGACTTGTGATTTTGTGATATGAAATCCAGCATATCTATCTTGTTTGCTGTGTCATAATAAAATAAATAAATAAATAATAATAATAATTTATTTTTGTATCCCGCCACCATCTCCCCGAAGGGACTCGGGGCGGCTAACATGGGGCCAAGCCCAGAAAAGACAAAGTATGAACAAGTTAAAACATAAGGAAAGGAATGGGTGGAAAGAGCGGGTCGCACGTGTGGTGTAATGCTTTGAGCTTTGTTCAGTGACTCTGGAGACAAGGTACAAACTAGAGCGCGTCCTTCAGTCTTCTATGACTCGAATTTACAACGCTTTTCTACTCGATTTGCTTGCTTCTTCAGGCAACAAACTTTGCTGCACTCCCATTGGCGCGAAGTGCTATCAATCAACTCAACAAGCCCGCCTTCTCTGTCAAGCTACTAAACAAGCCCACCTTCCTTCATTGGGATTGGTTCATCGGAAAGGAATATTCCATTACCAGAAGAGGGGGGAGTGTCCAAAGAAAGAAAGGAGCTACAGTTGAATGACCCCGCGGTGAGACAAGCGAAGAGACTGTGTGGTAAGCCATAACGTTCTAAAAAATGGTTGAATACCAGCTGCCTAAAAGTCTTCCCTTTTCTATGTAAGTAAATATCCCCCCCTTCTTTCTCTCCCCTTTGCCGCTGCAGCTGGTGATAAAACCCTCGGTGCGGTGGTCCCACTTTTCCGGCGGGGAAGCGTCGCTCTTGGGAAGTTGTTCCTGGAAGAGGAAGGGCTGTGGTGGATCTCAGGCTAGAGTTGCTGCATGGCGCTGCCAGGTATGTATGTAACAAGCCACGTGTTGAAAGTAACTTTTGTTACTCAAATAGAGAAGAGATTAAAGAAAACATGGAAGAGGGGGTAAAGAAAAAGGTCCCCATCTGGGGTGCATCTACACCAGGCATAAGCAAACTTGGGCCCTCCCTCCCACCGTTCCTCACCGCCTCAGGCCCCTTCCTTACCTGCAGGGAGGGCTCAAGTTTGCCCATGCCTGATCTACACTGTAGAATGAATACAATTTGACACTTCTTTGTTGCCTCCTGGGAGTTGTGGTTTGTTGAGGCAGCAGCAAAGAAGGCTAAAGAGCTTGCTAAACTACAACTCCCATCATCCCATAGCATTGAGCCATGGCAGTTAGAGTGGTGTGAATCTGCATTAATTCTGCAGTGTAGATGCACCCAAGGATTCATGATCTTAATAGTCAGCTTTGCAGTTGCTGGGACTTACAGTTTCCCAACATCTGGAGGGCAGACACTAAGTTATGTTATCATATCCTGAAGCCCCATCTGAATAAAATCCTACGTTATCTGCTTTGAACTGGGATATATGACAGTGTGGACTCAGAAACCCAGTTCAAAGTGGATATTGTGGGATTTTCTGCCTTGATATTCTGGGTTATGTGGCTGTGTGGAAGGGCCCTGGGTGTGACAAAGTGTGGTTTATTTCCCATTAGTTACAAATACAGCAGGCTCTTGGGGCCCTTCCACACAGCCCTATATCAAGGCAGAAAATTCCACAAAATCTGCTTTGAACTGGGTTATCTGAGTCCACACTCAGATAATGTGGGATTTTCTGCCTTGATATTCTGGGATATAGGGCTGTGTGGAAGGGCCTTGTGGAAAAATGCCTAATACTTAAATGCTTCATAATATACCATATCATAAACTCTGTATTGACTTGATATTAATGTCAAAATACAGTAAGCCACCCTGAGTTTCCACTGGGGAGATAGGGTGGGATAGAAATAAAGTCTCAGAATTAAAAGCAAATTAAGGCATGCTTAATGCAACACAATTTTGCTGTATTCTAAATACAGCTTTGTATTTACAATTCTCCTTAAGAGATTCCCATGTTGTGGGATGAATTATTAATTCTTTGATTTTATTTTTGCTGGTTGCTTGAGAGTCTACTGTACATGGATCTGCAATGCAGTGTTGCTTTTATTATAAGTGCAAAGGAATGCATTATATACAGTTGGACTGCTCTCATCATCCATTATCATGGCTTACACTGGATAAGATTGGTGAGAGTCCAGCATAATCTGCAGGGCTACATGTCCCATACTCTGTCTAAAATGCATTACATTAAATAGAGCACCTGGTGAAACTAATGGAAATATAATATGTTACTGTGATAATGAAGTTGGTATGAATTTCTAATGTTGTTGGCCTTCATTGCACTAAAAATGTAGCCTGTGCTCTAAATGTGAAGTGGCTCAAAGAAAGCAAAGAGTAATAAAGATGCTTAGACAATCCTTGCTTGTCTAGTCGGACTATTGCCCTCACATTTGTCACATTGGGAGAATTTCTCTAGGCTTCTACACAATAAAGCTTTGATCTCTAAAGTTTTCTGTACCCTTTGGAAGTGCTATAGTAAACCCAGAGTTAAGATAGACTAGTCTTCTATATACACTTCTTAAAAGAAGGAAACAAAAAGATTCACCCTTTGTTTGTTGGAATGGCCTGGGAGGTCATTGGTGTTCTTCTGCCCAGGAGTTTTTTCAGATTTCAGTTTTTTTTTCCAGTTTTCAAGATATACATCCAAACTTTTAATCAAATGAATCTCAAAAGAGTTATAGGTAACAGGGTAGGAAGAAACCCCTGTTGCCATCCAGTCCAAACCCATGTCATGTATGAATACTCAATCAAAACACACCCAAAAGATGGTCATTCAGCCTCTGTTTTTAAACTTCTAGTGAAAGAGGTGCTGCCACCCTCCGAGGAAGCACAATTCATTGTTGAACAGCTGTTGTCACTAGGAAGTTTTTTCTAAATGTTTAGATAGAGTCTTTTTTCCTGAAATGTTAACACCCTAACTCCCCCTTCCAAGTGTCACACAATTCATTTCTAGGATCAGCATGTTTCTCTTTTGTTATGTATCCAGAAACTGTTGAAAATTGGAATGAAATGTTCTTTCTGGCAGAGAAAGGAAGCCATCTGCAATAGCTGCGTCTTCTCAAGCCAGTTGCTGCAACTCTGCTGATCTCTCTGCTGGAATGTTCTTCCTTGGAGAAACATGCTGTGTCCTCATTGTAGCTTTTAGTATAGTGTTAAAAGCCTGAGTTTAGTTGGGGCTATCTTTCTTTTAGGAGAGAAAACAGACATAGGGAGTTGGGAATAAATACATTTATCTTATGTTTTGCTTCCCCCCCCCCCCAACAGTGTTCAAATGTACCCACATTATGCAATTACCTTAGTCTGATACCACTTTAACTGTCATAACCCAATCCAAGGATTTGTGAATTGGGAACATAGAATTCTCCTTGAGAGATTTCCATGTTGTGGTTTATATTTGTACGCTAGAGCTCACTAACCAGGCATGGTAACATATGTGACCTTACAGATATTATTGAGCTCCAAACTCCAATTGACATCAGCCAACATGGGCTATTCCTTTATTTATGAGATTGGGTGATGGCAGGTAGCTTAATCACTAATTGTTGCATTAGCTGAGGAACATGCAAAAATAATAACTTCCCACACATAAATATTCTAGTATGTATATAAAAATATAAAGGGGATTCACTGACATTATATTAAATAAGATATTGCCAGCAGCTGTGGTGAATAATAGAATAGAACTTAGTATGGATGTTGACACTTTAGAACTATATCAGATTTCTAAGACTTACATTGAAATTGGGACAAATGGGTCATGCCTTCTTCCATGTTGTTAAGGATCTTCTGCAACATATGATCACCACTAGATATGACCTCCCCTCTGGAGCAGTTTTTCTTTCTGCTGCCAAATGTAATCCTAGATTCTTATGAGGAAAGATAGGTTCCTAAGTATGCTCCGTCAAACAAACAGTAAACTTTATTCAAGAGTTGATCGATTTTCTCTTGGGTACATGCAGGTATGGTTTTATAATGTGATTTTTCCATCTGTTCTCAATAATAGTGAAGTCAGTAGGACAGAACTTTCCAAACATTTCATCTTTTTAGATGTGCATCACTTCACAACACTGTAATTCAGTTTTACTAGCAAACCAGAAGTTAAATCAGCCCCTTGTAAGAGATACAGACACATAAATTACAATAATGAAATGTATGAGGACACAACATATCTCATGAAAACCTTTCATTTATATTTTTAGTGTTTGTTTCATGGAGTCGCGGTGGCGCAATGGGTTAAATGCTTGTGCCAGCTGAACTGCTGACCTGAAGGTTGCCGGTTCGAATCCATGAGATGGATTGAATTCTGTCTGTCAGCTCTAGCTTGCGGGGACATGAGAGAAGCCTCCCAGTAGGATGGTAACACATTTGGACATTCCCTAGGCAACATCTCTGTAGACAACCAATTCTCTCACACCAGAAGTGACTTGAAGTATGTCCTCAAGTCTACCTGACACAATACAAAAAAAAAACCACCTCAAAACAAATTTCACATAGACCTAGAGAATCACGCTAGCATTATGTATAGGGCCAGTGGCTTCCCAGCCTCAGTTTTATCCTTTACCTCCCTCTGCCTCATGGAGAAAAAACTGTGTACTTCCTGAAAGAGATTGCAAAAGGAATGATGAATTGTTAGGTATTTCTCCCCTTGGTGGCACTGTTTACAAAGAAGGAACCATAGTCATGTAATGATGATTTTGATAACTTTGTATTATCACAGCATAACATAATTACAATTTGTTCATCATAAGTGGAATGAGCACTGGAATATACAATGATATAATATATTTTAGAACACGTTAAGTTTTAGAACTTTACTGGATCGGAAACATTGAGGCAAAAATCCTAATTTCTTATAATAGGATAGGCCACAGTGGCCCTCTAGATATTTTCAGATTACAAATTCCATCACTCTTAACTAGGATAACTGATGCTAAGGACCTTTGGAGGTTATAATCCAAAAATATCTAGGTGAACTCTTTTCATAAGAGAGAGTAAATATTAGAGATTTGTCTTCAGGACTTACCTTGTTCCATTTCGTGTCCCGGCTTTCATCAAGGCCCTGATCCATTTTCCGAAATTGGGAGGTCAGACATTTGTTTTGTTTTTGTTTCGTTTGGTTTTTAGGGTTGTTTTTTTTTTTTTGCGGGGGGGGGGGGGGAGGCGCCAGCCAAGGCCACAGCACCAGGCAAAGGGAGAGGGGAGGTGCAGGATGATCCAGCCATCCTCCTCCCCCCCCCCCAGGCAAGCCTGTGAGTGTAGTCCCAGGCCTATGGGTGCAGGCTTTGGGCCATGCCTAGCTGGGCTTTGCAGGGCCTACAGGCAATTGCTGAGTAAGGAGCTGCTGGCCGTGCGAGGCCCCGGTGCACAGGCCCAAAGCCTGCACCTGTAGGCCTGGGAGCTTTGGCCCTACACACCTGGGCCTCGCAGGGCCTGCAGCTGATCGATCTGAAAGGCAGGCTTGGAGCCGATATTGGCTCCCGCCTGCCTTTCGTTTTGAGCCAGTTTTTGTTTCTTTGAGGGTCTTTCTGTTTTGTGCCATCCGAATGGACGATACGAAACACGAATGAAACAAATGAGACAAATACTGCACATATCTCTCGTAAATATCAGGAGTGTGCTCTCACCTCTGGAAAGGCATGCATCAAGATTACACTGTAATTGTATATATGTTGGCACAGAAGCCTGTTTAGTTAAATGGCACATAGTCACAAAAACTGCATACTATACAGAGTAGATCAAGAATGGGAGCCATGCTATATACTTCAGACGCATATAACATGAGAAAAACATATTTACTGTTAAAATGTTTGATACTAGTTGTTAGAAGTCTGTCTTAACATTATGCATTATGAGTCTAAGCAGTTTTAGACAAGTACTGTATAACACTGTTTTAGTGATATTAGGGCAGAAAGTACCAGATCATCTCTCTTCTCTGGTAGTCTTGAGGGGCCAGGAGAGTTGTAATTGTAGTCTAGGACATACCATACTTCATCTATTGTAAAACACCATTGATTAAGATGTGCCCCTCTGTTGAGTATTAATTTGCGGAGTGCATTTTTGAATTAGTACAATATAGTATTTCTGCGGTGGTCACAGAATAGGTTGGTTGTGATGAGGATTCCCTAAAAAATCAGATTGAGATGCTGTGCAGTGAGGAATAGTCAACCTGCATACCCTGTTTCCCCGAAAATAAGACAGTGTTTTATATTATTTTTTGCTCCCAAAGATGTGCTAGGTCTTATTTTCAGGGGATGTCTTATTTTTCCATGAAGAAGAATTCACATTTATTGTTGAACAAAAAAATGAACATTTATTATATACTGTACAGTAGTTGTCATCACAAACCAACATAACCAAACCAGACAAACTGTGACTCCTGTCAAGAATTTCTTGTTACTACCATTATTTCCATGTACAACTGGTATGCACATTTACCAATCTTGCATGCTCTGGTGTTTTGTTTGGCAGGTGCCGGACATACTTCCAAACAAAAACTTTGCTAGGTCTTACTTTCAGGGGAGGTCTTATATTTAGCAATTCAGCAAAACCTCTGCTAGGTCCTATTTTTTGGGGATGTCTTATTTTAGGGGAAACAGGGTAATACCAATAATCTGGGTGAAATCAGCTTCTGTTGATCCTATGAATGAGGTAATCCTCCCTGACCAAATACCAAGAAAACTCTACTATAGAGTCTCCTTAGGATCACCATAAGTCAGAAACAACTTGAAGGCACACAAGAAACAAGAGACCTCCTAGGGCCCCAGTTATCAATTGCTATTCTGAAGTCCTGCAAGCTCAAAGCTGTGGGTTCTTTGATTTAATCTATACACCTGTAATATGAGCTATTCCTTGTGCCTTCCACTTTGCTAAGCATTTTTATCTTTTTCCAGAGAATTGTGTAGTTTTGTGATGCATCCAAAGTACGAAAGCCTCAGCTTAGGCATCTTGCTGAGCTGCATGATTACGTTTGAAATATAAGATCCCTGGCTGCTTTCTTTTTGCTTTTAAGTCTAGTTTGTTTTGTAATTGCAGCCAGTTACCATATTTCATTATTTCCTGACAGTTCTTAATCTTTTTCACAGCTAGATTTTTTTTTGTTTTGCAGCGAATAATTATTTTAAGTGAAAGAGATTTGTGTTTCTGCCATCAGTACAATTCACTTAATTTTATTTTGGCCTTTGTACATTCTCTGGGAATAAAACTTAAATTGTGCCAAACTTCCTTCCAATTTTTGTGCACAGTAGAATTGTGCTTCCTTTGTATATTAATTATCCTGCTCATTTTTATCTTACTTTAAACATCTTTAATGTTACTCATTTTCAAAAACAAAATCATCAAGAAATGCAACATATTGATATATTTAGTCCAAACATTTTAAGCATCCGCTATACATGTTTACAGCTACCTATATCATGTTAGAACACATGATTCAATTCAATGATGACCAGAGCCTTTTCTCTTGGTTCTTGTTTTCGTATTCAATTTCTGCCACATGCCCTGGTCTCTTGTGACAATTCTTGGATATGTA
This sequence comes from Anolis carolinensis, assembly GCF_035594765.1. Classification (NCBI taxonomy): domain Eukaryota; kingdom Metazoa; phylum Chordata; class Lepidosauria; order Squamata; family Anolidae; genus Anolis; species Anolis carolinensis. Next base: position 292,695,943 of record NC_085842.1, read on the forward strand.
TCAAGTAGAACGGGGTTCTCAACATTTTGTACCACTAGCTGCACCAGTCCCTGTCATAAAATGATATTTCACTTTTGCTGAGAATGACATTTACTGTATATACTCATGTATAGGTCAAAATTTTTACTAAAAAAAATGACCAGAATTACCTGGGTTAACTCATTGGCAGGTCAGTGAAAGTACTGTTTCTGATACCAATAGGACATCTCCTTCTCTGAGTAGAGAGGTGAAAGGCAAGAGCATAGAACAGAGGTTCCCAACCTTCCTTGGCTTACTGCCTCTTGTTCAGAAAAAAACAACAACTATTCAACACATCCCTGGACATCTGTTTTCTTTAAGCAACCAAACAGAAAGATGCAGTGACAAGTTTGCATTCTTCCATGTATATGTCCACCGACAACATGGCAAAGAAAGATGTCATTGTAAATAAGGCACCTTATTCAACATTATTTATTAAAATAAACCATAGTAACATTTGCATTACACACAGAAAATTGAGATAACAAAAGATAATATTAAAACAAAAATTGCAAATAACATCCAAAATAATCCTAAAATATTAACTTAGTGTACTTCTATCAGTTTATAAATGTTCAGTCCTTCTTTCAGCAGCATGAATTAAAATGTTTAAATACTTATTGCACTATTTTAACTGCTTTCCACGCAGTTCAGAAACAATCTAAATTAGATTTCATAGGTGCCATCTATTTGTAGTATCATACTGTTCACAAGACATTGCATTCCTAATGCATGCTGGACTGCCCATCAATGCGTGACACGATTGCCTGCCAACACTTGCTTGGTATGACCTGTCTGCTGACTTGATTACTGAGTGGTTATAACTTACATTTTATTCTCTATTCTCTCTGACATGGCACCACCTGTAAAAGTCTCTCTTCCACTATTAGAAATGGCTGCCACAATTCCTCCATAGAGATGCTTGCGCAGTACGCCCTTATGAAAAATTGGGTCTGCCATTCAAGCAGCCAAAATGTTGGGTGAATTGTATTCATCAACCCTCCCTCCACTCATGTTGCTCTCAAATACTGCTCAGATGTTGAACACAAGAACATTGGGAGCCTGAAGAATGCGGGGGGAGGGGGGGAGAAAGGTTAATGGAGTAAATAATAATAATAACAACAACAACCCTAAAGAACTTGGCCTACACTTGTACACAATCGGCGCTGACAAAATTACCATCTGCCAGCTGCAGAAGGCCACCTTACTGGGATCTGCACGCATTATTTGCCGATACATCACACACATTTGGAAGTGTCCAGCATGTGATCCAGTACAACAACCAGCAGAGTGTGGACTCATCTTTTTGTATTTCAAATAATAATAATAATAATATATTTATATCCCATCACCATCTCCCAGAGCTACTCAGGACAGCTCACAGAACACTCAAGGTGTGACATGCAAAATACAACAAGTGCAAAAGAAAACATAGACAGTAAGCAGTCAACACATCATAAATTCACAGTACCCCCTGGTAAAAACAATAAAATACAGCAATTGCTGTAGATAAAACAGCAGTATTCGATCTCAGAATTGTAAAGTGCTAATAAAGAATCTAAAGGTCCTCATATGTAGTATTAGAGAGTTTAAACATGGTGGAAGGCTTGTCGGAAAACCAGGTCTTAAATTGTTTGATACTTATCACCTCTGCCTCTTGTCACTGCTTTCACACTTTCAACGTTAACCCGTATATAAGTCAGCCCAGATTTTTTTGGATTGATTTTTCCCCCCAAAAGAAATTGGCTAGCACATGACTACATATGGTGAGAATATAAACAGCGCAGTAGTATTGTCAAATAATAAGTATAAAATTACCATCATAATTTTTGTCCTTGTTTTTTTTCCAGTAATGGGACCCAAGATGCATTAAAACTTATTAAAAACAATACAGATTAGTAACTACAAAGCATCAATAAAAAGTATATATTTAAAAGCAATTTAAAAATTATTAAATCATTAAAATACAATATAAAAATATAACACTATACCATTAAAAGCTCATCATAGTCAATTGCTAATATCCAGATGGAATAAGAATGTTTTTACTTGTCAGTGGAAGGGCAGTATGGAGGGATCTACCCATGCCTCCCTATGGAGGAAAATCTAAAGTAAAAGTAACATGGCATGATTTATGCTAATATGGTGTTGTCATTACACCTGGAAAGCATATTGGATTATGATAATTAATTACCTATATTTGATAGGAATTCTTTACAACATGTGTTTAAATAAATGTATGTCACCACTATATAAAAGTTTTTGCCATGTGCAGCAATGCAATTGGGTGATATTGCTACTGTGCTCAGTATCAGTTGTTTTTTTTCTGTGCAGCCAGTCCCCGAATTACAAACGGCTTATTGTTAAGAATGGGGGTGAGATAACAGGAAGTGAGATAAATCTATCCCTAGCAAGGGAAATTCACTCCTGAAAGAGTTATCATGGAGAAAAGGTGTCTCCAATGAAGCTTTTCAACCAATCCTTGTTTCCACAACAAGCCAATTTTTAAAAAATCAAAAATCAAAGAGACAGCAAAGCAAAGACTACAGGGGTGTTAACCCTTCCCTGTGCTGTCCAATTACAAACAAATTCAACTTAAGAACAAACTCCAGAACTGAGCTTGTTCATAACTTGGGGACTGTCTATATAGTACAAATTTGAGCCATTTCCTAATATAAAATGTCTTCCGCTTTTTCAGGTGGAAATAAAGATAACATCAGAGCAGGGTGCAAGAAATGTGGTTATCGTAAGTATTAGCAAAGACATAATTGCATTTGGTTTCATGTGAAACTTCAATACCATTGTATCGCTTTATCTGTATAAAGCCAATATATAAATAGTTGAGACTAACTTTAAAAACATAATGAGCATCAAAATGCTGTGCCTTGGATATTAAGCCATGTGGATGAAAGGAAGTTCATGGAAGAAAGGTTTACATCTCTTTCGACCTTCTGCAGCTGTCGGAACATGTCCATACAGATTTTTCTAGATAATATGAAGACCTGTTGAACAGTCTGAATGGAGTTTGAAAAGTTATTTTCAATGCCCTTCAGTATCCAATTCTACACTACTTCAGGAGTTTCATTTTAATTCTTCTCCCTTTTCTTCAATTCATTGTCTGCTTTATTCATTTTATCACATTCTATTCAATCTTTGTTCAAATTCCATTTATATTATCTATTCTATTTTTCTTTCTGTCTCTCCCCCCTTTCTATTGAGACTGCTCTATGAAACAGATTAGTTCAGGAGAGAGATAACATTGGAGTAGTGGGTTGCAATACTTTCTCCAATGGGAAGTCCATGTTCTACTTTCCCTTTTTAAAACAAGCTTTTGTTTCTAATTTTTGCATTTGTTTAAATGTTTTGAGGGAAGAAATTGTGGGCACTTCTTTTTATATTTTTTTCAGCCACGTAAAGTGTTCATTTTCTGTATTTTATTTACTTATATGTGACATCATAAGGTTTCCCAGAGTTTACCATAAGCAATATAAGCAGTGAAGTGATGATTAATGGAATCAATAACTACAAAGTTGGGTATCCTGGGTGTAATATTGATTTAACAGCAGCATGTCTCTTTTTTCCTGTTCTTTTTCTTCCCATTTGTCTGACATGCATTAGGACATAAATTCTGTATTGTTACTTAGATACAAAACTAAATTGGTGATATTCATAGATACAGCCTGTTCACAGATACATTATTTTCAAATGAGCTAAGTTTCCTGAGAAAAGTTAATTTCTAGACTGGATCCTAAAGCAGTGTGGAGGCAGGAGGAAGGAAGGAAAAAATGAGACAACCCATTGTGCTAATGGAAGCACATTAGCATAACAATGGGTCCAACCCACTTCAAAATTAACATTCCTGCTGCTTGCTTACATTAAAATATTTTTAATTTTGGACTTTCAGCAGAGTGGAATAAAACCTTGCTCCCTGTTACAACTTGCCCAGGGCCAATCTAGGGGAATAAACCTGGTAGGGTCCAATTAAAATCTAAAATTTGTAATACTTAAAAAAAATTGATTAAGTACTTATTTCCTGTTAGAGAAATGGTTGCCTCAGAAGGATGTCTTGTGGGGCTCTTGGAGGCCATTCCTAGAATAGTATCCTTATACAAAACAAAATGGAGTGGCAAAGAAGGGAAACAGACAATATTTGGTAGATTTGGTATTTCCTTTTGATGTTTGTTTTTTCTTTAATTTGTATCCCACATTTCTCCCAGATTGGGATGGATGCAAGGCAGTGTTTGAGGCATCAAAGCCTGGCCTGATGTTTTATGGGAACAGGGCACTTGAAAACATGGCTTGGTTTTAAGATGACGATGTTTAAGCCATTTATATGGAAGAAAATTCTATTGAAAAAGACTTACATTCCAGCAATTGAAGAGGTTGTCTATTATGGTGGAAATCTTCTTTCTTCTAGCCTGCATAAGTTCTTCAGGATATCTTATTCAACTTATTGTTAAAAATTATTATCTAGCCGTTGGAAATTGATTAAAATAGAAATAAAGACACCCTTTCAGTGATGAACAGTAAATTGCTATTTGGTTCATGTTTTTATTTTATTTTCTTACTTGTTCTTCTCTTGCTCAATTTTACTTAGCTGGCCATCTGACATTCGAATGCCGTAATTTTCTCCGAGTGGATCCCAAAAGAGACATTGTGCTAGATGTCAGCAGCACAAGCAGCGAGGACAGTGAGGAGGAGGAACTGGGGAAACTGCAAACTGTGCCAGAAAAACAGAGTAAATTCCAGCATCCTATTTGCCTTCTTCATTTTTAGTACAATTTCTTCATTTTTTTAACTCTAATTTCTTTCACCTCCTGTGGTTTAATGTGTTAGATGTTGCCAAATTGTTTTTAAAAAGTAATTGGATGCAATTATAATTTCAGGCTCCACCCACAGTTTCTGTCATAGTTTTTAAAGAAGCACTCTTCTTCTCAGTTGATGCTTCATATTTGGTGGAATTAGGAGTGCAGGACCCCCATGAAAGTTAAAAAATATGAATATATCTCACAACCTTTGAGGATGCCTGCCATAGATGTGGGCAAAACGTCAGGAGAGAATACTTCTGGAACATGGCCATACAGCCTGGAAAACACACAACAACCCTGTGATTCCAGCCATGAAAGCCTTCGACAACACAATGAATAAAAATGCTATTTTTAAAATTTTAGAGGATGCCTCTCTAAGAATTTCTAGGTTCTACAGCATGACTCTGAAGTCAATCTCTGCTGGAATTTGACCATAGAACCATACCTAGAGATTCATAGGGGAGTGTTTCTTCTAGAAATTTCTAGAAAGAACATTTTGATGAAATCCATGAATAATCAAATCTACAGTCAAACCTGCAGATGTGTAGGGCCGACTATACAGTGTGCCCTCATTTTTTGCGGGGATTAGGTTCCAGGTCTGCCCGCGAAAAGTGAAAAACCACGAAGTAGCGTCACTATTTTTATTTTAATATTTAAACATTATTATCAGTAACTAGCTAGCAGCATAGCAAAAAAAACCCTGGGAATTATTATTATTATTATTGACACAAAGACAGAATATGACACAGCAAACGAGATATATATGCTGGATTTCGTATCACCGAATCACAAGTTGAACAGTTCCCAAGCGTTTAGGACTATGTGATGTATTTTCGGATGATGCGTGCAAATCCCAGTAAGTGGCCTTTTGCAGTGACAGATCGTAATTTTGTCAGTGTTTATTGTTTTCAAATGCCGGCTGAGATCTTTTGGCACAGCACCCAGTGCATCAGTTACCACTGGGACCACCTGCACTGGTGTATGCCAGAGCCTTTGCAGTTTGATTTTGAGGTCCTGATAACGGTTGAATTTTTCTTGTTGTTTTTCGTCAATTTGACTGTCACCTGGTATGGCGACATCAATAATTTAAACTTTTTTTATTTTCCACAACCGTGAGGTCTGGTGTATTGTGTTCCAAAACTTTGTCTGTCTGGATTGGAAAGCCCCACATGATTTTTAAGTGTTCATTTTCCACTACCTTTGCAGGTTTGTGATCCCACCAGTTCTTTACTACTGGCAGATGGTACTTGTGACATAAATCCCCATTTATTATTATTATTATTATTATTATTATTATTATTATTATTTATAAACCACTCTTTCACTCTTAAAGAGATTCAAAGTGGTGAATTATCTTTTGGATGTTATTTTTACAGAGAAGAATAGTTCCAAGCTCCTGGTAATAGCAATAAAAGTAAATTGTCCAGCTATTTCATGTTTTTGTCTTCAGTGGGTTTTTTGTGGAAAGAAAGATAAAAACCACAACTTGTGGAGGTTTGCAAGATCAAGTGGGCACAATTTTACCACCACTACCACAGTAAAATCCAATAAATGAGACAAAACACTTCATGTATTAAATGGGATTATCTTGAAGAGCCTTAGGTGCAAAATATCAATTAAGTTCCAGAAATGTATTGTTGTTCCTCTAAAATGTTATCACGTAAATTCACAGGTATTGGTGAGGAAGAAGACAAGAAAAAGGTAAAAAAGAAGCATAAGGAAAAATCTAAATTAAAGAAAGCAAAGAAAAGGTATTTTAAGGCCTTTATTTTCATATTTTATATATGATAATTTTTTAAAAAATCTTATTTATATACTACCTTCCCATCTAAATCGTTGTGTACAATTATTTTAAAATCTGGTAGAAGATCACTTGATTTTTTTCCACCCAAAAGACAGGGCAAAACATTTGTACAGTATTGAATAGTGTTAAGATTTTTTTTTACTTGTTTATTTAAGTTAATAGTCATTTAGGGTTTGAGTCAGTTAATTATATATAAAGTAATGCCATTATAATCAATGGGACTCTTTCAATGGAACTGACAAGTCTACTGATTTCTATTGGCCTATTCTAAGTGTGAAGGATACAGAATGGCATCCCGAAGGCCTTTTCCGATAAGAAAAATTCTGAAAAGCCTTTATTACTGGTAAATTGTACTGGAACTTTTACAAGTAAAATGCATGAGCAGATTCCTAACTCAGGGAGGTTCTTTCCTACAAAAGGAATAATTTTAATTCTTTTGTGATCATAAATGTACACTCAGCCAAATTTTGGATGCTTAAGGCATGGTTGCCAATATTTGTAATAGTTTGGAGCAGACATTCTATTGCTGGACTCATCATTCCTGTTAATGCAGAACTCAGTCCCAGTTTGCTGATGTCTTGGCAATCAAACCTAGCATAGCCCTATCAGTTTGTATCCTTGCTCTGTCCTCTCCTTCTCTTTTCTTTTGCAATGTCTATATGAGATCCTAGTTTTGCAGATTTTTAAAATATCTGTACAGAAGCAGGATGGCCTTAGACCAGAGGAAGGCAATAGTAAACCACCTCTGAACAAATCTTGCCAGGAAAACCTTCATACATTGCAGAGACTTGAGCGTGCACAACAAGGAATCTGAAGGGAAACCAACCTCGGTTTCTTAACAGCAAATTATGTCAGACTAACCTTATTTCTTTATTCTATAGAATTAGAACCTTGGCAGATCAGGAGAGTGCAGTGGATGTAATGTATCTTGATTTTTTTTTGTAAAAGGAGTAAAATGTAAGCTAAATGATGCTATATTGTTAAATGATTAGACTTGTGTCAAATACTAGTGATTCTTCACTATCCTGAGGATAAGTGAGATACTACAGGTTTCTATCCAAATTGTTTAGCATCTTTATAAAGGACTTTGATTAAGAATAAAGAGGACATCAAATTTTGAAGGATAGCTAATACCTCATAAGATAGATTCATGATTCAACTTGACTTCCACAGATTACTGAACTGGGTCAAAACTCCCTCCCCCAAAAAATAATTTCAACAGAGATAAATTTAGGGTACATTTAGGTAGGAAAATCAAATGGTCAGGTATTGGATAGACAACAATAGATATAAAAAGGATTTAGGAGTGTCAATAAAACACAAACTAAATGTGAGTCATCAGTTAGATGTGAGGGAAATAAATAATGCAGTTTTAGGCTGCATCAACAGAAATGTAGCGTCCACGTCAAGGGAAGTAAATGCACAACTCTATTACTCTGATTTGAGTGGTGATATATATATATATATATATATATATATATATATATATATAGAGAGAGAGAGAGAGAGAGAGAGAGAGAGAGAGAGAGAGAGAGAGAGAGAGAGGTTATCTCTGAATATTTGAAGAGTTTATATTCTGTTTATATATATATATATATATATATATATGTATGTATGTATGTTCTAATAGGTCTCATTCTTCAAGTGCCACAGAAGAGGATGAGCCTAAATCGAAAAAACAGAAATCCCACAAAAAGGAAAAGAAGAAGGAAAAAAAGAATAAATCCAAGAAAAGAAAACATCACCACAAAAAGGGGAAGAAGAAGCAGAAGAAGGGGGGAGATTCTTCATCCTCGGATAGTTCAGACTCTTCCAGCAGTGACTGAGAAGCAAAGCTAGGATCATGTGGATTCATTCCAGTTCATATTGTGAGCCAGTTAATATATTTTTTTACTGAAAAAAAATGTTATTTATAAATATGTCTCTTGCTTATATTAAACTACTTTTCCAAGCTTAAAGAAACTTTGTGTATAACCCTTATTTGCACTTTCTGTTTGAAAAGGAACTAATTGTCCTTAAGGTTTTATTCTGTCTACCATCTGCTGAAAAATTTGGCTTCCATTCTGGGAAGGCTGAAAGAGTTTGTGAAATGATAGGAGCCAAAGCTGGCCTTTCCCCCTTCTATCTCATTGAATTAAGAGACATAATATATGCCCTTCCTGTTGGAACCAAAGTAGAAGCGAGGGTCAGCGGGAATATTAGATTAAAACTTATTTTGCAACGGGGAAAAAGATGAAAAATGCAGCAACTGTTGTCTGCTACAATACTGAAAAACCTTGTTTGTTAAGGTAAGAACCGCTCTTTGCATGAGCTAGCTAGCAATGGTTTTTATGTTATAACTAGCTTGGAGACCCGGTGATGCCCGGGTCATTTGAGAAAGGCATTGTTTGCCTGTGTTCCAAGTGTAGCCTATATCCAATGTCAGCTGGGTTCAGTGGGTGCGGGTGAGCTCCAACTCCCATATGCAAGTCCCATCGTCCAGTGTCCACCCCCCTCCAAACAGAGCCAGTATGTAGAGTAGGTCATGAGGGCTCCATGTACCATGTTTGGTCTTGATCAGTCATTTGTGCGGGTCGCGGTGCTCTCAGGAAGTGAGTGAAGGTATTGGAAGTCCCATCGTCCTCCAAACTGCACCTGGGTGTAGAGTGAGTCATGGGTGTTGTTTGTTTGAAGTTTGGTCTTGATGAGACATTGATGGGGTGACAGTGGTCTCGGGAAGTGAATGAATATACTACAAGTCCCATCATCCAAGGTCCAAGCTCTTTCAAATCTCACCAAGATGTAGAGTGGGCCATGGTGGCTCTATGTGCCAAGTTTGGTCTTGATCAGTCATTGATGGGGGTCACAGTAGTCCCAGGAAGTAAGTGAAGATAGTGTAAGTCCCATCATCCACTGTCCCTCCTCCCCCAAACTGCACAAGGATGTAAAGTGGGCTACCCTGCACCTGCGTGTCAAGTTTGATACAGTTTTGTCATTCATGGGCATCACAGTGGTTTGTGGGAGGTGAATTGGATGAATGTACTGCAAATCCCATAATCCTTGGTCCACCCTCCGTCAAACTGCTGCAGCATGTGAAGTGTGTCATTTGGGATATGTGTGCCTGGTTTGGTTTTCTGTGATTTGTGGCAGTTGCTGTGGTCTCAAGAAGTGAGGGAAGGTACTGCAAATTCCATCATCCTTGGTCCATCCTGCCCCAATATACATCAGGACGTAAAGGGGTCCACAGGAGTTCTGTGTGCCAAGTTTGGTCCATTTCTATCATTGGTGGGCATTGCAGAAGTCTGTGGGAGTTAAAGTGTTTTAAAGTACTGCAAATCCCATCATCTGTGGTCCATCCTCCCCAAATGGCAGCAGGTCATAAAGTGCATTGTGGGGATGAAGTGTGCCAAGTTTGGTGCAGATCCGTCATTCCTGTTGGTCTCAGTAGCCTGGGATAGTGGCGGCCAATCAAATCGCGAGCACATATTCCGCCAGGCCAATCAAAACGCTGATACATACTCCGATTTCACTTTTATTATATATATAGATTTGCTTTAAAGTTTCCCATCATGTTTAATGCAAAAGAAAGATGCTGTCTTAGGCTGCATCTGCACTGTAGCATTATTCCATCACAGTTAAAAGTATGTCAAATTGCAATAACTTCAGCTGTCATGCATCAATGCTATGGAATCTTAGAATTTATAGTTTAGTAAGGCGCCTAGCACTCTTCAGTAGTGAAGTCCTTCTAAAGCTGCAACTTCCATGATTCTATAGTACTGAGCCGTGGCACTTGTGGTGTCAAACTGCATTCATTCTACAGTGTAGGTGCTTCCCAGGATAAAGGTTATTGGTCTTGGATGCTTTTTTGCCATACTAGTTAATATTTGTGCACGGATTAACAAAATTGGATGTATCTTTTGTTCAAACAAAATCATTGCTTCTGAGTTCTACTAAATGATTATTTTGCCTTATGTAATATATATGAACTGAGGACAGTATCAATCCTACTCACATTTCAGCAATATACAATGGTTCTACCATTATGTAGCTGGGAAGATACTCCCATTAAATACTTTGAATTGTGTTGGGAAGGTTGAAGACCACAGGAGAAGATGATGTCAGGTTGATGGACTTAAATGAAGGAAGCCACAGTCCTGATTAGAAAGATCTGGAACATGGCTGTTGATAGCTGGGTGACTGGAGTCTTCTCATTTATGGTGTCACCATAAGTCAAGGATGACTTGACAGAAATTAACAACAAATGTAGCTGTGTCCTCTTTGAACATCATAGGTTAAGATACAAATCCCTGATTTTTTTTATTAAGTAGGCACCAGAAATGTCTTTCACATAAACATAGAAATTACTTAGTGGCACAGGCCAATCTGTACACCCTACATATGCAGCAAATGGACTTGAACATCAAGTGGATTTCCTCATTACCCTTCCTTAAATGAAGTATTTGAATATATTAATCTCTACTAGACTCTGAGTCTTCCCCTTCCCCTGAAAGATGTAGGTTTCATAAGAACTAGCTGTGCCCGGCCACGCATTGCTGTGGTGTTGGTGAGAAATTGTTGAGGTAGTGGTGGTATTGAATGTCTGTTGTATGGTTGTCTTTATGTTTAGTATGCACACTGAAGTGGATTATATGGCAGTGTGGAGTCAAGATAATCCAGTTCAAAGCAGATAATATAAGATACTAAATGGGTTATATAGCTGTGTGGAAGGGCCTTGAGTCTACACTGCCATATAATCCAGTTAAAATCTGATAATCTGTGGAAGAGGCCTAAGTGAGGCCTAACTGTGCCTGTCCCCTGGGCTGAGTAGGTTGCTAGGAGACCAAGTGGGTGGAGCTTAGCCTTCAAACTGGCAGCAATTGGATAAAAACTATTATTCCTCTCCCTGTAATTAGGACTTTATTTTTCTTTTCTTTTTGTTGTATCAACCTAGAGCCGTGAATGATGGGTTGTTTTGTCAAATTTCGAGGTTGGGGGGCCTGTAGTTTTGTTGTTTTGTCCGCTGCCCTGATGCCATCACTCTTTTATATATATAGATAGGGTGCGGAGCAGTGGTTCTCAACCTGTGTGTCCCCAGGTGTTTTGGCCTACAACTCCCAGAAATCCAAGCCAGTTTACCAGCTGTTGGGATTTCTGGGAGCTGAAGGCCAAAACATCTGGGGACTCACAGGTTGAGAACCACTGATGTAGAGCATAGTTTTGCTTCTGCATCACACTTGTTATTATAGAAGCCAATAAACATTATTCACAGTAGAAAAATTGTTGCTTTCTTGTTCTGTCCACAGCTTTTCGAAAACCTTTCTTTAGATGGATTTTGATAAATCAAACAGATGGTTCTTGAAGAATTGTGGTAGTTTAAGCCCCAACAAAATTAAATAACTAGCAGGGGGTGCAGCTTTAAGAATTTTCTGTCTGTAAGTCAATGAGATTCATCAAGTTTCAGTTCTAGAAAATAGTTTCCTTAGCAACTTGAATCCTTTTGGGGGATGCTTATCCTTCAAACATGTTTCAGAGTATGTTATTCAGCAGCTTTTAATTCTTCATAGCTTTTAATGAATCTATTTCCCAAAGGCATTCCAATATCTTGCCCAAAGACAGGACCATTTGTCCAGCAGTCTGACATGTGTGTTTAGAAAGAGCGCACACTTTCTGTTTAGTTCAGATGGTATATTCCAAAAAGTGCCATGCAAGCACTTCTGAACAGATTCTGAGCAAAGTTCAAGGACTGGCCTATCCATAAATACAGAATACTGTATTTTTAAGACGTTGGTATTCAAAACTAAAAACCACTACACAAATCCTTTCTTTTACTTGGTGATTGCATTGCAGAGTTTTCACATTTTCTACTGTATATAGTACCATTCATATCTCCGGCCCTTTACAATGCAACATAAGCATAGGATGATTTTTCACTCTAAATTGTAAGAGACAAAACTAGCAAGGGAAATGCTATTTTTTCTGTATATTTAGGATGTATGATAAATTAGAAAATTCATGGTTAAAACAAAGCCAATAAAATATTTTTCACAGAAGGTAAAGTCATGTCAAGGTAGTATTGAAAGCAAAATTGCTGCTGTCATCGCTGTTAAAATGACATGGCAAGCACAGTATCATGTTGTTTTCTGGCATTACAAAAGGCGTATTCTTTCTATACAACATGATACCTTTATCTGCAATGGATATGTCCTGAACTTACCAAGGAAACTGGATAATAGTGAACCCTGTTGAAATGAGTGACTTCTGTCATAAACTACCATAGATCTAGAAAATTCCTAAAGAGGTATAATCTTAAGAATTTGCTAGGTTCCCCAACATGATTCTACGGTAATTTCCAACAGAAGCATGCAATAAAATCACCTGGAGAGTGTAGAAAATTCCTAGAGAACACATATTTTGTCAGTTGAAACTTTGGTTGCCAATCCTTTGAATATAGTAGTAATACTGTACTTTAATTTTTCAGGAGTTCCCCTGAATCTAGTTCCAACTCTCAGGGGGAGAGCTGGCCCTTGCCCCTTGTTATGTTGCTTGTGTCTGTGATACTTTAAAAGAAAGCCTTATCTGCCTATTTTTTCAGGTTTGGTAAATAAAATAATGTTGAGAATATTACAGCTTTCCAATACCAGGTTGTTTTCAGCTTTAAGTACAACATTCTTCACTATTTAATTGGAATTTACTGCTGTTTAAGATCTGCTAGCTCTGCAATCATGGTCCTTTACCAATAAAAGAATTTAAGATGAAATGGGCTCTTACAAACATTCATAAGCATCATTAAACCTTCCAAGTATTATCTTGCTCAGTAGGGGATGCCCTTGGTTTTTAGAGCTTTGTACCTTGACACCTAAAGTGAGTTGAAAAATATTATTGTATGCTATCAAATAAGTGAATGTTGTTCCAAAAGCAATGGTCCATTGTCCTTCGGCCCTCCTTGATGCAGAAGAGCAACAGATATGATGTTTAGCTATGAGTAAACATGAGTCTCTTCTTAATCAGATACGTTGGACATGGTGCACCAAGCACAGAGAAATTATTTCCATCAGAAAATGTGAGAAGGATCTTAGAAATAATTTTTTAAAAGGGAAAGTGTCATGATAGTCTCTACATAATGTCTTATACAAGTGCTTCACAAAGACCTCAAAGAGACAAAAATTTTAATTCTGGGTTATGCAAATTGTCATCTTGTCTTTTTGCACATTGTAGTTTGCTTCTCTGAAGCAACAGACAGTGTAAATGAACTACTGAAAAGCAAGTTAACAGTTACTTTGAGCAAAACGCCTTGCCAAAGTTTGGGAGATTCCTGTTTTGTAATGAGTTCCTTGCTTTGCTGTATTTGTTAACAGACTCCATAAAACAGATGCAGAGAGTGTGTGGTCTTCAGATATTAAGCTGCAGCTTTCATCACTCTGTACCTTTAGCTGCATCTCATGGGAGCTGCAATCTGACAACATCTGGAGGCTGCATATTTCTTAGCCTGCCATATGGTTAAACTCAATTTTGGTTTCCAACTTACAGTACTATCATAGGCTTTTCTTGGAATAAATACACTAAATAAATAAAACAGAAATAAACTAGTACTTCCTTATTATGCCCTGATTTTTCCACTACACCTCAAATATACACAGAAAGGCTCAACTGATCTCTTTCTTCCTCTTCCCTCATTCAATATATAATGTTTTCCCTTTACATATGGACTTAATAAATACATAACTAATATGAATTAGTAATTCCTAGGGTTTTGGGGAAAATAAGAATCTTGAGTTTGACACATGTGATCTAGAAGATTCAAAATATTTATGTTTACTTATGCAAAGGTTGTCTGAACTGTATTATCATTAGTGGCTATCATTAGTGATAGCAACTGCTGCTTTTGGGAAGCTTATGTTGGATCCAAATGATGGCATCATTTACGCTGTTAAGGCAGGGTGGGAAACAAGTAGAATACCTGATGTTGTTGGAGTATTACTGCCATTCACCTTCACCACTGTCTCTGTGGACTGAGGCTGCAGCACGTTACAATTATAACATTAGGATGGTCACAGTTTGCCCAGAACTTTCCTCTCATTCTGTCAAGGAGATCAGTGCACCTCTCTTTTATATTCACAAAATACCTGAAGGCAGCAAATGGAAGTGATAGTAACCAATTCAAAAGCATCCATGGAGCTTCATGCCTGTGTGGGAATTTGAACCTCATTTCCAGACTAGTATGAGTCTCTAACCGTTGCACCATGTTGTCTCTTTAAATGTAAACACAAGCACGAACTCAATAAACAAAACAAAAGAACGTTCATTAGTGTTTCTTGGATCATCGATGCTGAATTATCGAATTACTGTTTTTTTCTATATTATTCACTAAGCAACACAGATTCTGTTACAGTATATAGTTTTCATTCTGAAAACCAGTATCTGATGGCATACTCAAATACAGTTCATTAGTTTACGGATTAAAAATTGCCAACAGTGGTACAAACACTGAACATAGCAAATCTCATTTGATTTTAGAACTAAGAAGGTTTAGGCTTGGTTTGTACTTAAATGGATGATCACCAAGGAAAGCTAAGAAACTCCATGTAGTGCTAGAAAATTTGACAATGCTGACAATAGGGACCAATATTTTGACTCAGTAGAAGGCATTTTTCTATCTTGCTGAATTTTTTCAGTAATTGTAAATTTTATAGTTAACCTCTGTTCTTTTTGTGTCTGTCATGGCAATACATTTTGTCAGTTGGAGAATAGAGAAAAATGACAGTTTACACTTTGGTTACATAGATTTTTCTATTGTAGAACTATTCAGATAAGAGTCGTAGATGATATTTTTTCCAATTAGTTTAAATTCCACTGCTCTACATTCTAGTTCTGAATAGACTGAATATTTGGGGGAACTTTCTCCTCCCATCAGTCCTGAGTCATTTCTTCTTATCAGCACTCTCATTGAAATAATTCATCTAACATAAAGAAGAATCAAGAAGATTTTCTTCTACTTCTGTAGGCTTCTTGTGCACCATTTTTACTTGCTCTCTGCATAAGGATAATGTGCAATACATTCACTGATGTAATACATTTATCTTCCAGCTTGCGCTGCAATTTTTATAATACTAAGGTAAAAGGATTGGCATGAAAAGGATTTTTTATTTAGTGAGCAAATGGCAGGTGGAAAGAGGAACCGAGGGCCAGATGTACAAATACATTAACCATGTATTTTGGCACTGTGATTTTTCTAATCCTTTAAAATAGCTGTTGCGACAAAGGAAACAAGGACCTAGGTTGCAGTATGGTGGCAGGACATGTGTTTTCCTTCCTCCTGTGCTGCAGGGCTGATGAAAATTCCTCCCCAATGAATCGACCATTTCGAATGGGAAGGAAGAGAGGATGGGAATTGCTATGTTTTACAATCTCAGGCTCATCCTGGCCACTAAACTGGTTCTGGAGACAGCCAGATGCATCTGGATGAACCAGCTAAAGCAAAGTGTTGGCATCCACAGACCAGCCGGGCCAAGGCTTAATCAGCCCCATTGGACCGTCCCATTCACCCTCCTCATTGTTATTACTCCCAGCCATGGAGCTTCATGATTGCACCTGTGACCCGTCTAGACAACAGATTGCTCCAAATCAGACCTGCTCCCATTGTCCAAACTGCCCAGAAGCTGCATGAAACTCTGAAGTTTCCCTCAAATTCTGGAGGATCTCCTGATTTTGCTCAAAGTGGATCAAAACTGGTTTAACCCTGAAACAATCCTGATACTCACCAGAAGTCAGAAAACTGTCTTGAGAACAGCCAGAAGTTTGAGATGAGTACACATTTTCTGGGCCATATAGAGTTGCCCTGTATGTAATTGCATCATAGACAAAGAGATATAGTGTGGCAAATAACAAAAAGTAGAGAGATGGCTTTATTAGAGGGAATTTGCACCATACTTTTGCTCCCTGGGGTCAGGAAGTGATTGTACAGGCAGACCTTAGTTAACAAAGCCTCTTTTCATACAATCTCTTTATGCCTGCCCAGCCCCATTTCTTCTTTGGTCCTCTGTCAAGCTAGAAGCTTTTTAATTGCATCAGCATTAAATGAAGCACTAGAAAAAACACAAGTTTTCAGTGTAATAGCACAAGTTTTGGGTTATAGAAACGTATCTGTAATGCAATAAAGCTTGAGCAAGTAAAGAACAGGAATAGATTTTAGCTGACCTAACTTTAGCCATGTGTGCCTCCTTAAAAGAAGATAAATAGCAGCTGCCTTCAGAACACCCTGCTAAGCATGTGTGAACTACAAAATAGAGACAATGAGTGAATAAATAAGGGTCACTAGCTATATCTAGCATGTTAAAATAGCATAGAATTCTACATTTGGTCACCAAAATGAAAATTATTAGATAAATGAAGGCTGCTGAAAGTAAAAAAAATAGTCCCTGGATGAATTCTGGAAGAAGACTAGAAGTAGCATCTGGAAGATCCCAAGCGTTTTTTCTTACTCATCCAATGCTTACCTGACCTGGTTTTTCATTTCACACGTGCATACCTTTAGTTCTGAATTATATGTCTGCTGAAATGTGTCCAATATGCTCTCCTTTTAATTGCTATAGGAGCCTATCCCTATTATTTGAATGCCATTTCTACCTCTGGTACCAAAATTTTTGTTGAAGTAGTCATGCCCAGGGACCCATGAACTTCATTAACAGAGATATGCCTGTAATAAAAATTTGGAGGAAATGTTGGGACAAGAGAACTTTGAGATTACATTTCTAAATATACTTACTATATTCTCCAAAAGAGAGTGGAACTTATGTCTGAGTAAATCTTCCATAAGCCCAGATTATTGACTTAGAAGTAGGGCAAATCTAGGAACTCATCATGTAAGGGGAAATTAGCATCCTAGGACACTTTCACCCCATCTAAAGGACCGAGTCCCATGTCGGACATCACAATGTTGTGTGATTTCCGGCGAAGGCTCTGCCTCCAACCATGTTGGCTTTCTGTGTTGTGCTAGTTTCAATGGAGCCAGCATGGGGTTTTTCTGGGAGAGCAACACTTTCCCCATGTGATGGGGAAAGCATCATTGAAAGCGAGCTGTGCTGCCCTTCTCTTTTCTCAGCAAAGCCAGGCAAAGCAGAACGCTTTGTCTGCCCTTTCTAGAGTGATTGATTCCAGTTTGTTAGCAGACTCTATACAGAGCTTGAAAAAGTGAGAATTGTGGATTTTATATCCCAGAACTCCCAAACTGGGAGACTAGTGCAAGCTGTAGTCCCCCTCCCCAAAATTAATTTTCAAGCTTTGCTTGGGTGTTCAAGTCACATGCACTCTCTGCTACTGCATCAGGAAGAGGGTGAAAATATGCTTGCAATGTCTCCCCCAAGAAACAGTTTGTCTCTGTCTGTCCTCAATGTGTCACAGATGTACTTCTGCAGCAGCGAGGGTGCTCTGCACATTAATTACAACTTTGATCATCAGGTGAAAAAAAAATCACACAGGAAGCCTCCATGTATATAACAAGTTCTGTGTTACAAATGTGCAAACCCAACCTGTGGAGCATGAAGAGGGGTGGACAGTAGGAACACATCCCTTCTCTTGCCACTTCCATGATAGGGAATGCATGGACATGAATATGACTAAAGGGTGTCGCTATATACACTCTTGATGCACAAACTTTACTTTGCCCATCACTAGAGGCTCAATTGCGGACTGGGCTATCCATTTTGAAGGAGTTTCTTTCTCCGCCTTCTGCATCCACGGATTCAGTCATCCACGGCTAGAAAACATTTTTTAAATAGCTCCAAAAGCAAACCTTGATTCAGCCACTTTATTGAGCCATTGCACACAATAGGACTTGAGAATCCATTGATTTTGGTCTTGGAACCAAACCTCAGCTGGTACTAAGGGTCCAAGGCAAGACATTAGTGTGATGTCCTAGACCAGTGGTGTCAACCTTGTGGCCCTCCAAGTGTTCTGGACTTCAGCTCCCAGAATTCTTTGCTACTGAATAAGTTGGCTAGGGTTTCTGGGAGTTGGAGTCTGAAACATCTTGAGTGGCACAAGTTTGACACCTCTGCCCTAGATTTTCAAGAACCCAGACTTGTTTTGACAATGCTGCTTTATTTTAAACATGTCAGTGTGTCATCAAGACAGAGAAGGCAACCTCAACTTCAAGAGGCCAGCCTACTTTTCTCCTCCCTCATCTTGACCTCAATGAAGCCTTGACCTCAGTATTCTGGATCTGTTTTCCACCCACTTTTCCTTGTGCAGGACATAGCTTCAGGTATGGATCTCAACTTGAGACTCCTTAGGGCTGGAGCTATCCCTGGTTTTGGCTATTCACTAATATACGATGTTAGCCAATCATCAGCCTTTCTTCAGCTTAAACTTGAAGTCAACCAACAGGTTTACATTTGGTAACTTTGATATCCATCTAACAGCTACAAAGCCAAAGACTGAAAGATCAATTTGCTATTTAGAATACAGTTTTCTTCTATAACTCACTGGTTTGGTATATTCCAAGACAACAAGAGTAGTGTGTATGAGGAGCTGGAAGAAAAAGGTGGCAAGCAACAGAACAATTAAGTACTCCAACTCTCACCACTTCTTTTCTGGAAATAATGCTTTCATCCCTTAATGCTTTGCATGTATAGAAGAGAAACAAAAGATAACCAGGCACCAAATCATTAATCATGGTAGGATTGTAACAGAGTAGTCAGAAAAATAGAACCTGGGCAACTCATACATGATATTTAGCAATACAAATACCAAAGAAACACTATTTAATTTAACTAAAAAATATTTATTAACAATGTAAAATGTTTAATATTTTACAATTGGAGCTACATCTGGCATGCCCTATAAGCAGCAACACTAAGTTGATGTTCAGACACCATGCTTCAACCTTTAATGGAAACAAAATGGGATAATCTGCTTTACATTTGTAGATTGTATCGTTTCCTACACAATTTTTTAAAATGTTACAGTCCTTTCTTCCCAAAATAGAAATAGATACATTTGTGGAGGCAGGGGTTAAAAAGTAAATCAGCTATTTCTATGCATTGTACAATATGTAGATATAACGATCTGATATTTACAGGAACAACATATTAATGTTATGTTGCTTGCGAGTTAGAAATTAAGATTGTATTTATGGAGATTTGTATAAGCTGAGATACAGAGTGGAAGACTAAATATGAATGAGAGCACAAAAAGCAATAGGAGAGTTTGTGCATGTTCTCTTAAGATATTGGCTCTGTTTATTTTAGCCGTTTAGAACTTGAGCACAGGTTTGCTGTTCTAAATAGTTTCCTATGGATTAGGATTGCTTAATAGAATATGTTCAAATAGTTTAACATCATACTAGCAAGAGCTACAGTCATAAGTATTGTACTGTACACAATCAGTGGTGGTTTGTACACTAAATTAAAAACCCTCTGCATGTTTTATTTCATAATTATAATATTTGCATCTGATAACACAATGGTTTAAAGTGGACATGCAGTATGCCATTAAAAAAACTTTAAAAATATTTGAATGGTAAATTGGATTCTGGATTTGGTTCTCATCGGCAACAAACTGTAAAACTCTCAAAAAAGAGGGAAGAAATATAATTAGGGCAGTGTAGAAAACATACACGATCACTCAGAGCGTTTAGGCTTATCCCAATAAAGGTCAAATTGTATTGGCTGTAATCGTCTGTGCACTTTTGTATTGGGTCATCTAGCTTGAGACAAGACAGCACAGTCCAAAGAATCGCCGCTTCCGTCGCCGCACTAATGGATAAGGAGTCGAAGTCAAGTTGAGGAGGCTGCTATCATCTGTAGGTTTTAAAAAGGAAGAGATCGGAATTATACAAAGCAGCAACCAAGCATGGATTCTGGAAAGACATCACTTTTGGAATCTTTACCTTAGGGACGGGAAAAGTCAGGGGAAACATGACAGAGATACAGGTTGAGTATCCCTTATCCAAAACGCTTGGGACTAGAAGTGCTTTGGAAGTGTCTGCAGTGAGAATCTGATTGTCTTAGTTCAGAAGGGAAAGAAAATGAAAGCACACCCACAGTTAGCACGTACCCTTCTATCCTGTCTACTCAAACTGCATTGTTTGATTTACCCCCTATTTTCTCCTCTCCACATTGGTAAGCAGTGGAAACTGCCTCTCCCAGGATTTAATAGAGCGTGAACCCGTCAGGTTTTAGATAGGCCACAAAGGGTTAGAGAGTAATTCCTTGTGCTCTGTCCCAAAAGAGACATGCGCAGATAAGCCACATTTCTATATGCACACATGTCACTCACAGGATTGTGGCCAGTGTTATTTCAAACAAAGTAACAAAATTCATAATGCCCTATTTCAAACTTTTCAAAACAATCCTCAAGTATGAAGAATAATTGGAAAATTGCAAAAGCACACGAAGATTTAAATCCTTTTGTTACTCTTGGCTACCGTAGACCCAGGGAATCAATAGCATTTACCTGTGTGTTGACTTAACACTCAATAATTTATTGAATGGGTCTTTTGAGAATAGATAAAGAGTTTTGATTGTTTTAAATTTTTGCATGAGAACAAAGTAAGCAAAGCTTCACATTGTGATATGTAAGTGGATAGAACTTTTTAGAATAGGAAGGAACTGTCTAATTGTTTACGAGGAACATTTATACATGTCAACCCCTTTTCTGTGTTATCAGAGTTAACATGCACAGGCATTCCTTTTCCATTTCTGAAAGAAACTGAGTTTGACCACTTAAATATCCAATAACTACATGTAAAAAGAAATGCCTACCTTGATTTTTCAGTGGCAAAGGCATAGTTTCCCTGAGTTTGCTTAAAAGGTTTTTCATTTCTCTCATATCCCTGTAGAAATGAACCGAAGAACTAATCAAACAAAATCAATGTTAGCTAAGCAAGATAAAAACCTTTCCTGTATTTTGCTACGAGAGTATTGAATTAGGAATTTTCCATGAACAAATGATGTAGGTCTAATATGAAATACCACCAATTTTTGTATCTCACTCACCTTCATGTAGATATTGAATTGCATGCGTGGTAATATGGAATTTGTGGCATCCCACAGCACAATGTCTATGAGGCTGAGCAGGACTCCCCCAAAGCCACTTTCTGGAATTGATCTTGCAGATAGGAGTGGAACCATTGTAAAACAATGCCTTCTATTCTTAACTGCCAGAGTTGATCTAATAAGACGCCATGATCAATGGTACCAAATTTGTTGAGAGAGCCAGGAGAATCCATAGGATAGCACTCCCTATCTCTGCTCCAGAATAGATAATCTGTCAGAACAACCAGGACTGCCTTAGTACCATACAACAAGACAGCCGAAGCTGTCCAGCCACCACACGTCCAAGCATTTCACCCAAAGATGGGATATCAATAATAGGACAGTGGTTACCATATACCTCTAGAACCAGGCAGGTCTTCTTCAGGAGTGGGTGCTCTAAAGTAGTGGTTCTCAACCTGTGGGTTACCAGGTGTTTTGGTCTACAACTTCCAGAAATCCCAGCCAGTTTACCAGTTATTAGGATTTCTGGGAGTTGAAGGTCAAAACATCTGGGGACCCACAGGTTGAGAACCACTGCTCTAAAGGATAAGGCAGACTCTTCCTCCTGACACAGTAAAGCATTACCCACCTGGTCAATCAGCCGCTGCTAGATTTTACCAGCCAAGAAGAGGAAGGGTCATGCTTACTTGTAGTAGGCCAAACTGCCTCAAATATCTTATCCACATCACCAGGCCTCAATATTGAAACCAATCCGATAAAATTGACCAACTCCTGGGACAACTCCTTGTATTAAGTATGGTGGCAAATTCTGAATTGCAGCCAAGTCAGTACTCAAACAGTAGCGATTAATAACAGTATAGTCGAAGTGAATAATGGATGTGACAGCGATTTATGATTATACTCTAGTCTACGAAATAAATCATAGTACTCCATTTGTGATTCTAAACATAATGTATCAATCTATTATGTTAACTATATTTGTAAAAAAAACACACACACATTTGGGAGAATGCTGACTATGCCAAAATGGCTTAATTCTCTGTTTCTGATTAAGCTTTAACTGATTCAGCTTGGTCTCTATAGCTGCCCAGGCACCTGGAGATTTATTTATGCAATTAGACTTACATAGTAAGCAATACTTCTCTGTTTGGGGAGCAGAAGATGAAGGACTGAAGTCCATTTTTAACTCCACTCTTCTCTTGATAAACAGCCATCTGTCTGAGGCTACTAGCACACAACCCAGCTACTAGCAATGATATACCCAGAAACAATTTGTGTTTCTGTGTGTAGGGAAGCTGGATGTATACGTCACATTCTTCAATGAACAAGGGATGAACGGACAAAGAAGACTACTTATACATGTGCATCATCTTTATTTAAATCAAATTACAGAATTTTAATTGGTTCAATTTATGAATATTACATACCTCTCTGTGTTTTCAATATCTGTGGAAACCTGCCATAAATGTTGCTGGATGTCTATTGGTGAAGATGACGTGTCTTCTAAAATAGGAGCCTCTGAACTCTCCTCTAGTTTATTGTCTATGACCTTGGGTGCTGAACAAGACTCCAATCCTTTGAAAAGTGCAAGAACAAAACCAAAGAAATCTGATTAAAAACAAACAATTTATACTTGCATCTCCCATCAACTACAATGTTAGAAATAATTTTAATTCTATTCCACCTCCCCCTCTATATGGCATCCAAAACAGGGAATAAAACAGATGATGCTTACAAACTTTCAATGGAATTCTGTTCAGCATTTATGATGTCTTAAGCTAGGCTTATGCCCTCATAAATTTTAGTGGTCACATTTACAACTATGGCGCCATTGCAAAGATTGCAAATAAATCCTAAACTCATGTTCAAAGCCAGGTAACTGCATCATCCAAAGGTGTGCTGGGGCACTAATAAGCACTTTGTTGAAGGATGACCTATCCAGCCCTCTTCTGCAGGTGATCTTGCATGTGACAAGATGGGAGCCTGCAGAGGGGCCTATTAATGGTTTTCTCACTTTGGGATGGAACTGGATGCATTATCCTACAGTACCCTGCTCGCCAGGACTGCAGAACGGCTATAGTTTGTGGGGTTACCCTTTTAAGGTGGATTTTAGGAACCAGATGTGGAAATGGATCACAGCGAGGTCTCTTGTGCAGAAACTCAGCCAATAATTATAATTAAAAAGTGGAGTTCAAAAAGTTGAATATGTTTTATAAAGTCTTTATAATGTTTTATAAAGTCTGTGAAGCTTAACTGGCTTCACATGCCATCAATGAATGGTCCTCAATATACATTGCCTGAATGAGGCTGATATCAATTTATAAAATGATAGTCCATATTTTGACCCACTGTGTTTCTGAAACAGAACATTTGAGGTTAAATTCCTACAGTATTCATAGGCCATATTGTCTTTCATATACTTATTTAATTATATTTTAATCTAAATTTTAGATACCAGCCCTTTAGTTCTTGAAGAGGGATATACATGAATATGCATATTGGGACCTAAGCTATGTTAGGACCTATGTTAGGGGTCCTTTGGGACCCCTAAGGACCTAAGCTATGTTATAAAAAAGGACAGAGAAGTGACATAACAAGAGATTAAAAACTTGAGATATAATTTTCAATATGTTCATCATTGTTAAAAGCAGGGCAGTTAGTAATATATTTAGCTTACTTTTAAAGAAAGGAAGAAATATAACGAATCCCTATATAAATAAAAATCTCCATCCTCCATTTTAATCAGCATAATAAATAAAATAAATAATAACATTTCATGGTATTGTTGACAGCATTATTTCGTAAATAATATGACAGATCGCGAGGCTGCATTGCTGAAAACTGGAATAGGGTAATTGATTTTTTAAAGAAAATAATTCATCAAGAGTTACATCAGAGAGGCTGTATTATTATTAATCATTTCAGAAGGGGGAAATATGCAAATGTGTTACATAAAGAGTATATTGCTAGGATCTGCAAAAACATGAAAAATACTGGAAGGTTTCTTTAATTTCAATGTTGGTTGATTAGTGGGGAGCTGTTGCAGAAAAACTGAACCATGAAAGCGGAACTGGAAAAAAAATCCATGTTTGCTACAGCTTGTATCCTTTTATTTCATCAATAGCTAAGCTAGACTCATCTATGATCCATCATCTCCTCAATGAACATGTTGGGTCTCATCTCTTTAAGATGATTATACTATTACAGGGATATTATATAACAATTTGTGGATAGAATTAACTTTAAAATCCATGTCCCCAGCTTTCTTATTCCTAATGTAAATAAGAGAAAATCTGGACCAGAATGCTATTAGGACCATTAGTCTTTATAAGTCGTCTTATGTTTGCAGGAGTTACAATTGCACAGCAGCGTTATCATCCATGTCCAGAACTGGGCTGATGTTACATTACTATGCAGCGGAGCCAGCAAAGGAATTCACATCAGTGTGTGATGCACAGAAATGCGCACTTAGCACTGATGTACATCGCATACACATACGCACACTGGACACTCTTGCAGGTGTCCTGTTATGTATCTTCACAATTCAGTAAAGGGAGTTCCTAGCATCTCTACTCTGTAGCCAGGTATACATAGAGTGACAAAACATAGAAGTAATGCTAGTAAAGACTTATTCTTTTTGCAACACACAGAATATAAAATGTGGGGTGAATTTCCATTCCTGAGGGTACTGTAGTGTGCCTAGCCCATCGTTATGTGCAGCACCGCATTAACTTTGGAGTGTCCTCGGTGTACCGCATCTAGATCATTTCGAATTTCCATCAGTAAAGCACTGTAGCAGAGCCTCTTCTCCTTGATGCACGCACACAGTTTCTCCCGATGGGCACATTTCTTTCTTTGCTTCTTGAAAGTACCTGTTTGGTTACATTTCTTCAAGCCACACATCACATTGATTTTTGTGGCTTCTTTTCAGAAAAATGTTCTGCTTTTGGAAGAATTTGTTTAATTGGTGAGGGAACACGCTCATATTAGCACTAACAACCTGAGTCAAGAGGAGTAAAATGGAAAAGTGATGGGCTAATTCCTTCAGATTCACAAAGAAAAAGGAGTAACAAGCAGTGAAAGAAGGAACTTAAATGGGTAATTTAAAAGCCCCCCTTGCTCAGGGACTCCTAATTGAATTAATGTCGCAAATTCAAGCCTAACAGACAGCTGAGCATACAGTTGTCAAACAATGAACCCTTTCAGATATCTTCAGTGCCAGTTGCACACCCACAAAGAGCACCAAAGCAGTAAATTCTGGCGCTCAGCTGTCTGTCAGCAATTTCCACTTGAGAAGCACTTGGTTGCCTCCAGGCGGTTGTTCCACATTTTCCAGTGCGCCAGTCCAGCCCTAAACAAATGGATATGAAGTAACTCTGCAGTGGCATCTGTGTACAAAGAACTAAATGCCTTGTAAATACTCTGCCTCCAGAACAGGGCACACCTAATGACAAACTATTTTTAAAAAGATATCCAAGGTTTTCTGGCAATTCTTTTTTGATTGTCAGTATGGATCATCAGCAGGTGCGGTTCAACCGCGAGGTCATTTAGGCAATTGCCTGTGGCGCCATATTCCTGGGGGCGCAGTTGAGGTACCCCCGCTAACGAACCCCCCGCCCCCCCTCCTTTGGGCCTTCACAGCCTGGGCCCACCACCCGCCTGCCTTCGGCCTGGGCTCGGCCGCGCGGTGGCTCCACTCTTTCTCCCACTGCCATCGTGGACCTGGGCCATGCTCCCGGCCCGCCTAGGCCGCTCCACGCAGTGCCGTGAAGATGGGAGGCCCACCAGGATCCTCACCCGCCCCTCTCCACGCGGGCGATTGGAAGCCCTGCGCACGCGCACGGGCCCATGGCCCGTGCTTTTTTCCTGTAGGAAAAAAGGAATGGCGATGGGCCTGCCCGCACGGAGAGGGGTGGGTGGGGGACCCTGGTGGGCCTTCCATCTCTGCACAGGCAATTGGAAGCTATGCACGTGTGCACAGGCCCATTGCCCATGCTTTTTTCCTGCGAGAAAATAGCATGGGTGATGGGCCTGTGTGCATGTGCAGGGCTTCCAATCGCCCATGCGGAGAGGGGCGGGTGGGGATGCTGGCGGATCTTCCGTCTTCACAGCGCCGCGCGGAGCGGCCTACGCGGGTCGGGAGCACAGCCCAGGTCCGTGATGGTGGCGGCAGCAGGAGGAAGAGTGGAGCCACTGGAACAAAATGGTGCTGGGTCAGTGTGGTCGCCTTTGGCCTGTGGCCACCTTTGGGGCCTGGCCCCCCTTAACCCTATGGCAGGCATCCTCAGAGGTTGTGAGGTCTGTTGGAAGCTAGGTAAGTGGGATTTATATACCTGTGGAAAGTCCAGGGTGGAAGAAAGAGCTCGTGTCTGTTTGAGGCTAGTGTGAATATTGTAATTGGCCAGCTTGATTAGCATTTAATGGCCTTGAAGACTCAAAGCCTGGCTGCTTCCTCCCTGGGGGCATCCTTGGTTGGGAGATGTTAGCTGGCCCTGATTGTTTCCTGTCTGGATTTCCCGTTTTCAGAGTGTTGTTCTTTATTTAGGCTTTTCCTTAATCCCTCCTTATTATCCAACATTTTTGCTTATCCAACGCTTTTATTTTTCAGTGATTAGCTTGGGAGGGGGCGCCAAAATTCTGTTCGCCTACACTTGAAAATGGTCTTGGGCTGGCCCTGATCATCAGGTTACTTTCCCTTCCGTTTTTGTTTTTAACACCCATGTAAGAAAGTGTCTTTAGGATATGGGAAGAGTCAGAGACATATGTCTCAATTATGTGACCAAGCAGTTTTTGAAAAGATTTTGGACAACCAACTCCCACCAGTCCCAGTTGGAACAGTTAATGCCCATTGGAGCTATTTTCATTTGGAGATGTTTACTGCCCTGTACAATAATCACCCTAACTTTCCTCCTTTAGGTCAGCTCCCTGCAGGAAGAGTTTGAACTTGGAGAGCTCTCTGAACTTTACCAGAGATATAAAAAGCAGGAAAGGCCCCCTTAGGTTTTGATTCTGCAAGGTTGCTCTATACCCATGAGGCAGGTAAAGTTAATAAAGCACTGAACTGCAGTCCCCTTCTGCTAAGCACCTGTCCGCACGCACTTCTTTGCTAGCACAGGTCTGGCTGTTCTGTATACGTCCATGAGTGCAAACATTTGCTTGGCCCTTTTTTGCCCTCAGGAACACATCCCTGAATGAGCAAGTTGTGCACTGAAGTGTGAGGCTAGCTTGGTGGAGCTCTCCATGGAAAACTGCACAGAAGGCTCAGCCAGATGGCACGCATCCAGCGCTCCACCAAAATCAGAAAAAATACTGTGAAATATAGTGTTGAACTTGCTAGGTGCCAGTCTGTGCTGCCTCACGTATTAGTCACTATTCCAAAGGACTATGCAAAAGAGCACTGAGGGGAATAAAAGCAATGAATGAAGGCTTAAAAATATTGCATTGGCTATCCAAAGTAATAATGTCTATGTCTTGTTGACATATGCAAATGCAAGTCTAACATATGTCTTGGCTTGGTCATTGTGAAAGTTGGTACAGGTTGAACATTCATTATTCTGAATTCTGAAACACTCCAAAGTTTGAAATTGTTTACATGGGTGGTTGAAATAGTGATACATTTGCTTTCTAATAGTTTAATGTGCATTAATAACAACAACAACAACAACAACAACAACATTATTTTTCTATCCCACCTCCATCTTCCCGCAGAGACTTGGGGCAGCTAACACAGAGCCATGCCCCCCAAAAAATAAATAACGAGCAAAGTAAAAGACATGTAAAAACAGCATCTTCAACCAAATAAAACACATTAAAACAGAATGATACAATATAATAACAGTAAAAACCAATGTAAAACATAGAGTGATGACATAAAAGTGATGACAAAATACTTTGTTTCACAAACACAATTATTAAAATATTATATGAAGTTATCTTCAGGCTATGTGCATAAGATATATGTGGCGCAGCTGTTGAGCAGCTGCCTTAAATCACTCTGACCATGAGGTCATGAGTTCGAGGCCAGCCCGTGGCGGGGTGAGCACCCGTCAATTAAAAAAAAAAAAAATAGCCCCTGCTCATTGCTGACCTAGCAACCCGAAAGATAGTTGCATCTATCAAGTAGGAGATAAGGTACCACTTATAAAAAGTGGGGAGGCAAGATTAACTAATTTACGACCTGGTATGAGGAAGTGCCGTCAGTGTGGATGATGAAGCAGCTGCTCCCCCCTGTGGCCAGAATCGAACATCCCCTCAGAAGAAGGTTAACTTGCCTCTGCGTGTCTCTCTCTGTCTCTGTTTGATGTGTTTATGGGCATTGAATGTTTGCCCTATGTGTGTTATAATGTGATCCGCCCTGAGTCCCCTTCAGGGTGAGAAGGGCGGAATATAAATACTGTAAATAAATAAATAAATAAATAAATAAATATACATGAATTTCGTTTGTAGAAATTGCGTCTCATCTCCAAGATTTCTCATCATATCCGTATATGCAAATAAAGGTATTCCAAAATCCAAGAAAAATCAAAATAATCAAAATCTCACCAGGACACATGGTTTTACTGTGATAGTTACACTGGACAACTAATCTTTGTCTGGTGGAAAATAGGGGAATTGGAAAAATGTATTGACTATGTTCTCACAGCCAGATGCAGAATTATTATATCATACACTGAGGCCCCTTCCACACAGCTGTATAAAATCCACACTGAACTGAATTATATGGCAGTGTGGACTCAAATAATCCAGTTCAAAGCAGATATTGTGGATTATCTGCCTAGATATTCTGGTTTATATGGCTGTGTGGAAGGGCCCTGAGACCTTTGGAGGATCTCAGTGGAATATGCCATTGGTCTGCATCTGGCTATGGGGCAGATCCTTTCTGATCCTCTGATTCCCCCAATCATGGAATGCCTGTTCAAGGGGGCTGTGGAAGAAACATCAGGCAGCAAAGCCAAGCCATGAAGCATTGATAGCATCAGTTCTCCTATCCTCTTCTTTTTTCCCTCTTTCCACCATTCTTGGAATAACCGTTCAGGGAGGCAACTGCATCCTGGGGCATGGTGCGCATCCCCCTAAAGGAGCTGTAATGGAATTCCATCTGTTGAATTCCTATGCTATGATGGATGATGTGAGATTTTGGCCAGTGAGATATTTAGGGCCTCATCTGTTTTTGCAAATGAGGACATCAGCAGCTCCTCTCTGCCGACTGGACTTCAATGGTCAGAACATAACAAAACACCACAGAATGCTGTTTCATACCAGGTAAGGCAATTTTACAGTCAGAGAACTTTTTCATCACCCTGGTTTTTTTATCCCAGCTAGCATATTGGTTTGTTTTTTCCCCTCTCCTCCTTCTGCACCCCATTTTCTTTCATGTTGTGCCTGCAAGTTTGAAAGTGGGGTCTGTTTTGTTTTATACTGCTTTGTAAGCTACTCTGGGGGCCCCTGGTGGCACAGTGCGTTAAAGCGCTGAGCTGCTGAATTTGCGGACCAAAAGGTGCCAGGTTCAAATCCTGGGAGCGGAATGAGCGCCCGCTGTTAGCCCCAGCTCCTGCCAACCTAGCAGTTCAAAAACATGCAAATGTGAGTAGATCAACAGGTACCGCTACGCCGGGAAGGTAACGGCACTCCATGCAGTCATGCCGGCCACATGACCTTGGAGGTGTCTACGGACAACGCCGGCTCTTCGGCTTAGAAATGGAGATGAGCACCAACCCCCCAGAGTCAGTCACGACTGAACTTAACGTCAGGGGAAAACCTTTACCTTTACCTTAAGCTACTCTCGGAGCCTCTGGGGCTTAAGGGCGAGTTTAAGAAAAGCTCTAGAAATATAAATAAACACATGGCTCATTTATTTTACTGCATTGTTACTTATTGCAGTAAGTGGTGAGGACACATGTCACTCCACGTGTTCTGACACAAAGAAGTATGCTTGATGTTTGATGCTTGATGCCCTACCTTACCCCAAGTTACATCTGAGGGGTCTTCCACACAGTCAAATAACCCAAATAACCCAAAATATCAAGGCAGAAAATCCCACAATATCTGCTTTGAACTTTTTTATTTATTTCGTGTCAAAAGCATTGTACAACAAATACATTTCAAATAATGGGGAAAAAAATCACAAGCAACTAAATAGTTTTGAACTGAGTTATCTGAGTCCACACTGCCATATATTCCAGTTCAAAGCAGATAATGTAGGATTTTATTCAGCTGTGTGGAAGGGGCCTGACTTGTGAGAAAGCAGAGAGAGCCAATGCTTAAATGGGACAAACTCTCAAAGTCTTTGTTTTTTGCATCTTCATCATCATTTATTTTTTAATGAGGCCACCAAAATTAGCAGTAAAATGTTTACAATCTTGGAAAAAGCTAAATGGTTGCAAGCTAGAGTAGAATATCCCTTTGTAGTAAGTAAATATTTCATTATATGTCGGTATTTCACTGGGAAAAATACCTTTAAGGCAGAGGCAATATATGAATAGATAGTTACTGTTGACATTATTAGTTGGATTTATGATACGACTTCTAGGTTTAGAAGATCTAAAGTGTCTTAGCAACAGTCATAGCAGATAAAAATGAAAAAGCACAATGAAGACAATATAATCCTAAATGTGCTTAAAAATAACAGCAACAAAAAAACATAGGGATAAGCAATTGCATAAGGCCAATATTATACCAGGCATTCAGGAACAAGATGGCCCTCGCTAGTGAGAACAAAGGTCCATAATTTAAAAGTCAATTTCCTCATATGAAAGTAAACCATAACAATTCTATATTTTGCTTCTTCCACAGTTACAAAATATGCCTCAATCATAGCAAAAACATACTTTTTGTATTAAATGTCTCAGAATCCCATAGGCATTCCCAAAGATGTAGTCCAAAATATAACTTTAGATCAGGATTTCAGCAATTAGTACAATAAAACAGAGAATACTGGAATATGAATACAAGAGCCTTTGAGAGTGGTGATAATCCTTGATGTACCCAAAGATTTATGACCATGATTGCCGGTCCCATACAAGCTTTGTCAATTGCTTTTCAGTTTTCAATGCTGATGTGGGAACCAACTCTTAGAAATGACAGGTAATCATTGTGGCTTAATCTCCCATGGCTCTCACAGCTACTTCCAGTTTTGTATGAAATAATTTGATCCCTAGAAGCATATTTAGATGGCAGAACTACAGAAGAACTCAAGTATGAAATGAGGTTAGTGTATCCAATAATGGAGGGAATGGATAAAGAACCATTTTTGCAAGTAAAAAGTATGACAAGGAGAGGCGGGTAAGAAATAAAAATATTATTATTATTATTGTTATTATTATTATTATTATTATTATTTACTTCTATGTGATTCTGGCACATATATGGGTTTTATCTCATTGTATGGTGGTAGAAATGAAGAGGAACAGTATAAATTGGGTGTAGGGAAAATTGTTCATGGCCTTTAGCTTCTTGGAGAAAATATATGATATCGATATAACCATCAATTTGGCAGACCGATGACACATTTCAATGATTTTGAATTGCTTACTTATTTTTAAAAACTTATAAGGACTTATGCCTATAATACTTTGCTTTTTTCTCATTTCAATGACAGACACAATCATGCATAAATTCCAATCCACTAAAACCAACGGAACAGCCTAAGTATGCAAAAACTCCTTCTTGGTACACTGAATGGACAAAGAGATCTTGACTGAGTTGTAAGAGTAAATAAGGATGCAACTATACAATAAATTTAACCTAAATAAAGTAGAAAAGTCCCATTGTATCGTATATGCAGACTGGCTGAAGAGTGACAGATCTAGGAAGGATGACAAATAACCTATTTCACCCAAAATGACCCAATGAAAAATAGATCAAGGTGATTTATAACGTAGATGAATACCTTTCCGATGAAGCTGAAGCGATCCTAGTAGGCATATGGATTTTAACATCTCTGTTGTATACATTTCTAAGCAACACTGCAACTGGATAAACAATCTACAGATTTCAGGATGAATTTCCCCATCTTCTGGGCTGCAACAATATAGAAAAAAAGAAAAAAACACAAAATGTTATTATTCTTGTTTTCCAAAGTTTTTGTAGATTTAATATAGTTTTACTTTTATTATCTTGTATATTTTGATATGTATTTCTCATTTCGCTTATATTGTGCTGTTTTTGTATCACACACAAATATGTTAGTATTTTGTAGCCTTAAAGAATGCTGCATAACTTGACATATAGAAGTATTAATTTACAGAGTATTGTCACAGATCAAAAGGGGAGGGATTGTAGCCGCATGGTAGGAAACAGCTGCTTTCTACATAAGAAAGTTACAGGATCAGTCCACTTAAAATAGTGGTTCTCACTCTGTGAGTCCTCAGATGTTTTGGCCTTCAACCCCCAGAAGTTCTTACAGCTGGTAAACTGGATGGGATTTCTAGGAGTTGTAAGCCAACTGGGGATCCACAGGTTGAGAACCACTGACTTAAAGGATCAGGTGACATCTGTCTGAGACCCTGGAAAAACAGTATTGAACAGAATACAACACTGTATGTAAACTGATCTGGTGAAAGGACTGGGGCTAAAAATAGCTTCCTGTGAATTAAATGCATTATCACTCCTAGTGAAGACTCTCTGAAATCAATGGGACTCAAATTAGTTGCTGTTATTAACATGTCAAATTAATTTTGGTAGATCTTATTTAGTTAGGACTAAAAACAGCAGACCTTGTTTTAGGGCCCTTCCAGACAGGCCCTATCTTCCAGGATCTGTTTCCAGGTTTTCTGTTTATCCCAGATTATCTGGCAGCAGCGACTCACATAATCCAGGTTAAAGCAGAAAACCTGGGATCAGATCCTGCAATATAGGGCCTGTCTGGAAGGGCCCAAAGAAGCTAATTAGGTTTAACTCTGGTTAATGCTCTGATAGGGCCCCTGGTGTCACATTGCGTTAAAGCGCTGAGCTGCTGAACTTGTGGACCAAAAGGTGTCAGGTTCAAATCCCGAGAGCGGAATGAGCGCCCGCTGTTAGCCCCAGCTCCTGCCAACCTAGCAGTTCGAAAACATACAAATGTTAGTAGATCAATAGGTACCGCTCTGGCAGGAAGGTAATGGCGCTCCATGCAGTCATGCCGGCCACATGACCTTGGAGGTGTCTATGGACAACGCCGGCTCTTTGGCTTAGAAATGGAGATGAGCACCAACCCCCAGAGTCGGTCACGACTGGACTTAGGAGAAAACCTTTACCTTTACCTTTAATACTCTGGTAGGGGACTGGTAATAAACACCAGTTGTTGTAGGCTGTATTTCAGTGAAAGGAACTGGCAAAATTGCCTCCAAGGACCTTATCCCATGGGGGGTAGCGTCATGAAATCATGGTATTTAGTCAATTATCATTAGACATTGAAATGCTCCATTATTTATTGCTTTATCATGTGTCTTCAGAATTTGCTGGTTTCTCTGCCGCCAACAGGTTTTAATCCTTATCCTCTTTCCCCCCAAAAAGGGTCTTACTTCAGCATCATGAGAGTTTGAACTCTTGCTGGACTGAGATTTTCTGAGAATCAGGCTGTTTTGTACTAGTTTTGCTCCCATCTTTTATTCTGTGGTGTTTACTGTATTTTACACCCTTTACCATTCTGAGACTATTTAGATGTCATTGATTGCAATTCTCATCACCCTTGATCAGCATCAGGGGCAGTAAAACAACTCAGTTCACTGTCCCTGCTCTGGGAGCTCTTGTGACAGTTGGAACCAGTTCAGATTCATTTATTAAAACTGAATAGTTTGTCTCATTTCACAGCCTCTGAATGTGTTGATGAATTGACTGGATCTGCTACTAGATTGCAACTGTGTGTTTTCCTAGTCTGACAAGGAGGAGACAGGAAGCCAGAAGGGATAGAGGGAGTGTGAACTAATGTTATTTTCACCTGTTGTTGGGGTTTTTTCTTTACCTGTCACTATGGTGTTTCTTTCTTTCCTTGGGAAAAATCCTATTGATGCTATTCAAATCAATGCGGGTTCTGAAGGCTCCCATCCCACTTTTTTGGCAATTTAGAAATGGAATATAATGCATCCTAGGCTCCTGAGAGGATTTCTGATAATCTTCTCCCCACTCCCTTTTTTGACACTATTTTCAATGATTATATAAATAATTGTGACAGACGCAGACAGGAAGTTCTCCTGTTTCGTGGGATGGGATCCATCGCTTTCCATTCAAAAATGGATGTAAAATGTTTTAAAACGGTGTGTATATGTGTCTTGTGGGATGAGGTCTCAAGTGTTCCTTGCCTATGAAGTTGACAGGTGACTTGAAAGCACATACACATACAACATTGCACCTAATCCTACATTTCTGTTAGAATTGGCAACCTTGGCATGGTTATAGCCACTAACTGCTACTTTACATGTCTGTTCATTTCCTCTTTGATGGCTTTTTCATATTAATTAGCTTCTTATTCACTATAATCTGCAGCCTTCTTCTCTTTCACTCCTCCATAAAACCATGCACTTTATTATAGACAAATGAAATAAGAAAAACTTCTATTGTTTCTTTTGTTTAATGCACCATTTGTACCTGTGGGTGTAGGACTGGTTGTTCAGATTCTGCCTTGCTAAGTTGATTACTTTGCTCAGGAGATCTCACATTTCTCCCACTCCTACTACATTTTCTATGTTTTTCTGTAAGTAAAGCAAACAATTTCTGCACATGGAACAAAATGTTTGATTCTGAGTGAATGGAAGCCAAGAGGCAACAATCCACAGGGACAGGCTACTTTTGATGACTTTTAAATTATCAGACTTTGCCTGAAATTTGTTGTGTTGGTTTTGGGGTTTTGGCTTAATTCTCGTATGTGTGTGTGTGTAAATAAACTGAACTAACTGAAGGGGGAGTCTATTAGGATCTGGTTTGAGGGCCTCCAGAAAAGTTCTCCCCATATTTCTGGGGTAACTGGTAGGGGTGACACTGCTATTACCTGCAATCAGGTAAATCAAAAAGGTGTAGGGCAGGGGTCCCCAAACTTTTTAAACAGGGGGCCAGTTCACAATCCTTCAGACCGTTGGAGGGCCGGACTATAGTTGGCCACCGAGCAATAATAATAATAATAATAATAATAATAATAATAATATAATAATAATAATAATAATAGCAATAATAATAATAAAGAGGGTTAGAAGAGACCCCTTGGGCCATTGAGTCCAATCCCCTTCTGCTTTTGTGTACCGAAAACACAAGCAAAGCACCCCTGACAGATGGCCACCCAGCCTCAATGTTAATAATAATAATAATAATAATAATAATAATAATAATAATAGGGTTGGAAGAGACCCTTTGGGTCATTGAGTGTAATCCCCTTATGCCTCTGTGCTCTGAAAACACAAGCAAAGCACCCCTGACAGATGGCCACCCAGCCTCAATGTTAATAATAATAATAATAATAATAATAATAATAATAATAATAATAATAAAGAGGGTTGGAAGAAACCCTTTGGGCCATTGAGTCCAATCCCCTTCTGCCTCTGTGCACTGAAAACACAAGCAAAGCACCCCTGACAGATGGCCACCCAGCCTCAATGTTAATAATAATACTAATAATAATACTAATAATAATAAAGAGGGTTGGAAGAAACCCTTTGGGCCATTGAGTCCAACTCCCTTCTGCCTCTGTGCACCAAAAGCAGATGCAAAGCACCCCTGAGAGATGGCCACCCAGCCTTAATAATAATAATAATAATAATAATAATAATAATAATAATAATAATAATAATAATGGTTGTAAGAGAAGAAGAGACCCCTTGGGTCATTTAGCCCAACCCCCTTATTCCCTTGTGCCTTTTGGGGGCCGGATAAATGGCTTCAATGGGCCGCATCCGGCCCCCGGGCCTGTCAGGACCCAGGCTGCAGAGCACCAATAACCATGCGCAGAGACCAGAATCTAACTAATATCTTTATTAAGGAAATATATAAAGTCAATAAAAACAAGTGTAGAAAATAGTTCAGAAGTAGAGCTTTCAGGAAAGGTCAAATATAGTCCAGAGAAATAATGTCCAATATGTGATATTAGAGTCCAAAGTTATAATCCAATAACCGAAACACACACTTTGCCAAGCAAAGTGTGGGGAAATGACAAGGTCCTTAGGTCCATAGAAACTTGACAATCAGGCTGGAAAGCAAACTTGATACTTGGCTAGAACAAGACTTGAAACAAGGCAACAAGAGTAAACAAGATCCGTGGCAATCGCGGGACAAGGCAAGGCTGGAAACTTGATCCGTGGGCAAACGCGGGACAAGGCAAGGCTGGAAACTTGGTCCGGGGAACAGGAAACTGGAGTACGAAGTCTACACACGATCTCACTCCTCCAGCTGACGAATTGACTTCGCAAGGATTTCTTTGCGGGCAAACACCTATATAGGATCTTGTTTTCCCGCCAAGGAACACTTTCCCTGGGGAACAAGAAACGAAACCCATACTGTGTCCAGATGCATGACTCCTTAAAGTTTCCCAAGGGAAACAGACTTAATCAGCTAATTGTCTGGCAGCTATCCTGGCGCTCCTGCGAGTCGCCTCCCGAGCGCTTCTATCTTGATTATAATAATCCCGGCGAGAAAATGGGGGAGATTTCTGCTCAAGGCTTGTTTGGCTGACTTCTTGTGGCCAAACATCTTGCAGGTGCAAGGGCTCCAATTCTGGCTGAAACGGTGGAAAACCCAAGTTTTCCTCTTCATCTGCCACAATAGTACTAGGAACGGGACTACATGGCCCATGAGTCATCACAGGGCCTTAGTTTGGGGACCCCTGGTGTAGGGTATATTCGTGTCAGAAGCCCTCTATGGAGCAGTGGGTTAAACAGCTGAGCTGATGAACTTGCTGACCGAAAGGTTGGCAGTTCAAATCTGGGGAGCAGGGTGAGCTCCTGCTATTAGCACCAGCTTCTGCCAACCTAGCAGTTCAAAAACATGCAAATGTGAATAGATCAATAGGTACTGCTCCAGCGGGAAGGTAATGGCACTCCATGCAGTCATGTTGGCCACATGACCTTGAAGGTGTCTACAGACAACACCCACTCTTTGGCTTAGCAATGGAGATGAGCACCAACTCCCAGAGTTGGACACAACTAGACTTAATGTCAGGGGAAAACTTTTACCTTTTTAGTATTAATGTCAAAATAAATTAATTGTATCTTAGTATTAAACCTGTCAGGAGAGAGCCATGGTGCTAATTCTGAGACACAGAAGAAGAGCTTTTGAGCAAGAACAAACCCTCCTAAGTTCAGAGGTTGGTGTTCTGTACCTCAGTATTAAAATCCAATCACTGCAGAGTGATCAACAGATTCTGGGGAGCTCTAGGAACAGACTCTGATATAATGCCACTTTCTTCCATCTGGTCACATCATCTTTAAGAAGGTCAACTTGTATAATAATACTTCTGGACCAAAACCAGAAATGATTGTGCACTATAACATCTATTTTCTGCCAAATGTTAATTCCACCATGGGTTAAACTCTGCTCGTAACAGCAAATGTTTCATAAATCTAGAGGAATTGCTAACTTTAACAATCACTTATACTTCCTTTTTTCTACGCTTTCATCCATCTGCTTCTACCAGCAACCTCTGGGGATATGATCTAATGTGGATTTAGTGCCCTTACGCTACAGCACCTCTGCTAACATGCTATTTTTGTCATGTTCTTCATAGGTTGCCACTGACTACCATTCTCAAATGTATGGTCTTTATCTTCATTGATTTCTTTTGAAATCACCCTCATGAGAGGGGAATGTCATTTTCAAACCCTAACTTGTACCAAAAAATGTTATTAAATTCTCCCTGGTGGTTATACAGTTTAGATCTATTGCTTGAATGATGTTTCAGAATCCTTTTTTTCGTATCAGACATGTACAGCTTAGCTTCTGGTGGCATTTTTATGCCAAGTTTGTAATTAACTGATGAAATCAAAAAAATATATTTTGTTTTCTTTTAAAAAAAATTAATCACATTTAGAAACATATTTGCAAGGCCAGATTAAAATGTTTGAGGACCTGGAGCACATCCAAGACAAAACTGAGGAGGTTGCAGTATTGTCACTTGTGTTTTGACAGCTGGTTCATGACAATGCAAATGTTAATTCTTCTTACTGGGTTCCCCCCTTCCAGCTTGTGAAAACAGAAATAGGTGGCTCTGGAGATAAGAGTGTTCCTGTGTCTATACAAGGAATTGGCGGTGGTGGCAGAGGGGGGCAGAAAGAGAACTGAAGTTATACTTATTGGACATTCAAAAAGACCCCTTTCTCATTTGTCTCCCTTATGATCTGGTTCTGCATATTTGTAAGACCTTTGACCATTAGGAAAGCAGTACTGGAGCACACCAAAAGCAGCATTCTCTTCATAAAATGGCTAATCATAACTTTGTGG
The DNA here is from genome assembly GCF_035594765.1 of Anolis carolinensis. Lineage (NCBI taxonomy): Eukaryota > Metazoa > Chordata > Lepidosauria > Squamata > Anolidae > Anolis > Anolis carolinensis. Next base: position 292,734,942 of record NC_085842.1, read on the forward strand.
AAACTTGCAGCAGGTCATAATGGCACTAGTGTTTTGCCACTTGAGTTCTCCACCAATTGATATAGATGCATACTGTTTCTAATAGTGGAAATAACATATAGTTATGCATTACCAAATATGAAATCAGTGTGATACATGGTTTTACAAGATGATTTGGACGTCCTGTGCTTAAGGGCTTAGCACACCACCTACAAGAGTTCCCTAATGTAGCTTGACTACTGTTATAAGCTAGGTTTGCTACTGAAGTTACAGGAAGCCCAGGACAAGGTCATGTTGCAGGGGAGTAACATCATGATGCTTTAGCATGATGGTTCTATTTAGCATGATCTAAAGTATTATTGTTGTCCAATCTGATGGCCATCCTCAAACAATCAAGCTCTGAACCCTCTTTGCACATTTTAATATCCACAAAGATCTCCTACACATACAGTAGAGTCTCACTTATCCACGCCTCGCTTATCCAAGTTTCTGGATTATCCAAGCCATTTTTGTAGTCAATGTTTTCAATATATCATGATATTTTGGTGCTAAATTCGTAAATACAGTAATTACAACATAACATTACTGCGTATTGAACTGCTTTTTCTGTCAAATTTGTTGTAAAACATGTTTTGGTGCTTAATTTGTAAAATCATAACCTAATTTGATGTTTAATAGGCTTTTCCTTAATCCCTCCTTATTATCCGAGATATTCGCTTATCCAAGCTTCTGCTGGCCTGTTTAGCTTGGATAAATGAGACTCTACTGTATTTATTGTAAGTCACATGAACATCTTTACTGGATTAAATATTGGCTACTCTTGTGAAACAATATGCCTAATAATTTGAATGGTGCTTCATGCAGTCATGCCGGCCACAGGGCATTGGAGGCATCTATGGACAATGCTGGCTCTGTGGCTTAGCAATGGAGATGAGCACCAACCCCCAGAGTCAGACACGACTAGACTTATTGTCGGGGGAAACTTTTACCTTTACCTATTAATTTGAAACATTCCTCCTCCAAATATAAAAGCCAAATTCCTACTCTATCTCTTGCAACTAGTATTACAGAAAACAGTATTTCTGTACATCAAAAAATTAAAGCATTGTTTCAAGTGAGTTCAAATGTTTATTTTGCCTCCTACAATAATGGGCTATTTCCATCTACATAATTTAATTGAAATTGTTACCCGCATGTTTCTTCAGAGCCACACTACTTTGAAGATGTTTAGGATGACTTATCAATTAGCACAGTATTAAACATATTAAACACACACACACACATTAATGACAGATCAATTTTGAAGAGATTTAATTTACTGCCTATAGAGGGAGCTCTAATACTGGACATTATCTACAGTATTTCAGCATCACATGCATCTGACCACAGGCTGCTCCCAGGATTCCATTAAATCAATATAGAAAAAAGAAGAAATTATAAGTGAATGAGAAAAAAATGGAATAATAGGATTCTGTTCTTGAAAAATAGGAATGTATCACTGTGGCTCTGTTATTCCTGTTATTGTGATTATATAATACGCCTTTTTTCACAATCTATCGTGATTTGGATTCTACCCAAGATTTGGAATTAGTGAGGTATTGTCAGATAGTGGGGCATGTTCCAAGCAGTCTTGCTTTTTGTAATTGTGCTACTGCAATCCTATTTATGTTGATTGCATTCAGATGTTTTGATAGTCCATTTGGAATCGCTCCCAGAGAGCCTAATCTCTACTGGAGCCACAGTTCCTCTCTTTTCCCAGAAGCACTGAATCTCAGTTTGTAGATCTCGATATTTCATAATCTAAAACTCTTACGGGACTATAAGATTCAAAGTGACAAACAAGTACAACATAATAAGACAGAAAACTGGGATTATAGATGGGACAGTCCTGGAACAAAGAGAAGAAGAGCAAGAGGGAGGTGGTGTGTGTTTTATTTAGATTCTGCATTTTCCCCAGTCCTAGGACTCAAGACAGTTTTAAAAATCGAGTAATAGTAAGTTCTTGTTAAGATACAAGTAAATAATTTGTAGAACCAAAATGATTAAAAGACAAACCTGCACGAGTTACCATCAATAGTTTCTACTGCAATACAGTGTAGTATTGAAGTGCTAGAAACATCCAAACTGCTAGCAACATTTCAAGAAGAGGGAACATAGTACAAGAAAATGGTTAGTACTGGTTAGTATTTGGACTGGAAACCAGAATAGATGTCAGGAACTGATAAAACCACTTCTGAGTATCCCTTGCCAAAGAAAACCTAATTAAATTATGCGATTGTCATAAGTTGATAAGTGACTTGAAAGCACACACATACAACTGAAGTTACTGATTTTAAAATAATCTAGAATGGTTTGTGAGCACATTTTAAAGACATATGATCAAAATGGGCAAATCACGGATTTAAAAAATGTACTCCTCTCTAACATGGGTATTCCCACAGAAGATGATTAATGGAATTTCACCTACATTGTCATCTCCCTTTGCTTCTTTGTCTAAATCTTTCTCCACAGGAGTCCACCACTGAGAAGAGAAGATGTATCCCCATCAGAGACACAGAAATCGAGTTCTTTGACCTCCTACTCTTACCTCAAAAGTCCTCACCATGAGCTTCTGCCTGAGAAAAAAAGCATGGCACTGGAGAAATACAAATACAAAGGCAGAAAATACTGTCTGTGTGATTCATACTGTACAATTTCCAGAAATGTTAGGGGGAAAAAAGTTTGCTTCTTGTGGTGGGGGGTTGACATTTTGGAGTAAAAATGAAGTATGTGTAACACTTAGTTTTTATATCAACCCTACACTTTTTCTAGCTTCAACAACATAAAATGTATAGGTATATACAGTAATCATGCTATTTGACATATTGATGGTATGCATTTCACAAGCAATTTCATTTTCCAAATATAATCTCTTCCTCGACATCTAGCACAAAATAATCCAATGCACATTTATTCAAAAACATGACTAATGCAGCTGATTTCCAGCAAGATGTGCACATAACTGCTGATTCAAAAGTATTACATTGAGGCAGTATATTGTCTCCTCATTTGGTTTGTAGTCAGTCTGGACACAATATGTTCTGATCTAGACTGCAAATCTGAATAAAGATTTGGATTTTACAGATGGCTAGTCCTCACCAATTAATTTGCACTGGAAACCAAGAACAGCTAACAGTAAAGTCTCGCTTTTCCAACCTTTGCTCATCCAACGAATTTGTATTATCCAATGCAGTCTGCCTCCCACCCGGATCAATAGCTGTTTCTCTAGGCAGCAACACGCAGCGGGCCAACACACCCAACAACAACACAAGTGTAGCCACGCTCCCAAACAAGTGGCAGACTTGTTGTGAAACATGATGTTTTGGTGCTTAATTTGTAAAATCGTAACATAATTTAACATTTAATAGGCTTTTCCTTAATCCCTCCTTATTATCCAACGTTCTGCTGGCCCGTTTATGTTGGATACGCAATACTCTACTGTATAACTTAATTTTTTCATAATTCTCCATAAAATTTGGAGATGTAATTACACCCTAAAAGAGATAAATTAGCCTGACAAATTTTATGGTGTGTATTAGGCACCTGTAAATTTTGCTATTTTCCTTAAAAACATTTCTTAAAAACTGTTGACAGTTTAATCTCAACATTCCATCCTGATCTTGTTCTAACTATGTTCCTTGGAGAATCAGTCAGCGAAATTGGTTAAACTAAAGTCAGATACGATAACACATAACAGATTAGTTAAGGGTGATTTTGCATGATTCTACCAGCAGTACAAGTAGTGCAATTTAATGATGGATCATGAAGATGTGGGGAGGTGATGACAAAGGGATGCTTTACCATCTGTCCAACTGGAGGATCTTCCTAAAAGTTCCCCTGGCCTCACCTTAAGGAAGGGCTTCTAAACCTTTTCCACTTGTGACCCCTTTCCACCTGAGAATTTTTTACGTGACCCCAGATTATATATGGTATAAAAATCAAACATCTATTGATAATAATTCAGTGTTTGCAAGGCTTGCTTAAAAAGCTTTTCTTTTTTGTGGAGTACAGCTGGAAATTCTCAGGGTGGTCCGCGAGAAGGCCTTACATGTATTATTTAAACTGTATGTTTATTCATATCATGATCTGATCACCATGCTCAATATATCCCATATGCATGGGATATTGGGATAACAATACAAAAGGTTTGCTAGGGTAGATCCTCCCTCACACAGACTCAGCCCCCCCCCCACCCCCCGAATCAATATCCTGGCTACGGGCCTGGTTGAAGGGGACCCCATTTGGGGCCGGAACCCATAGTTTCAGAAGCAGTGTTATAAGGCATTTGGTAGTGATCAATTGGTATTATAGAAATCCTTCCTCTCGCAGCCAGATGCTATTTCCATCTTTTCTTCCGGAGTTGCCAGTCTAAATGTATTGCTAGCATGGGGTTTACTCTTTTTGTTGCTGCCTTATGGGTCTTCTCTCTGCTTCTTGGTTGTTTGAACTTTAATACCTGAGCTAAGTCACCTTGTGCTTCCTTTTAAAGTGCTTGAGCAGGCTTCTGGATGCCTGGCAATTTCCCTCTGTTCATTTTAGTAAAACCAGATAGCAAGCCTGGGATCTAATTCCACCATAAAGTGGTCCTTGTTTAGAGTTGCAACAGACTGTCATTCCAGATCTCTTTAAGACTTTAATACTGAAAACTGTTATCAAAGCATTTGAGTGGATACATTTTAGCAACTCTGTAAGCAAGTAGTAGAATCAGTCTCCTAAACAACAAATTCTATCCAGACTATCTTAGGACCTTCACTACATATTCCTCTGGCTGAATTAATAGGTCTCTTAAATTGCAGTGCACCTATCTGCCAGGAAGATGAATTTGCAGGATTATATAGGGCATAAACAAACAAAGAAAACCAAAATGTTGAGGCATTTCATACATAACAAATATGAGAACAATATGATCCCCCCTCTAGTTTATTCCCAGTCACTCTATATCCTTGAAGTTTTAGGCTATAGCATATCTTGCTGAAGTACTCACCATCACTCTTTTGACTTTTTTTGCTTTTTTGTTATGTTACAACCCGGAATCAAAATGGATTTAACTGGCATTTTCAATTCTGTACTTTTACAATAAAGGCGCTTAGGTGTTTTATTACAAATGCTACTCTAGTAAAAAATAAAGGTGTAGCATTGAAGCAACTACATAGAGGGAGTGTAAAATTATGCTATGCGTATTATTATAAATTATACATTTTTTTCAGGATCCTGACAGTGACATTAACCCAACAACTATTGAAAAATTCTGTTTGCAAGTATAACAATCTAGAATTTTACATTCAACAAATATATTTACCTATAGATTTATAGGCCCCAAACAGCAAAAAATATTTAATAGCATGTTAATTACAAAAAATGCAGTCATCTGGAAAAACTTTAAAAATAACTAAAATCCTAAGCAGAACAATTTTCTTAACCCGGATTTAAATTTTGTTTTCCTAAAAAGAAAAGGCAATGCGTTGTCACATGTTTGTACATTTACTGCTGATATAATTAATGGATTACGTTTAATTTCAATCATATTTTTAGATTCCTTTAGGGCTTTTTAAGTGGAGGGTCGGTTCACGGTCCCTCAGACTGTTGGGGGACCGGATTATGATGAAATAGTCAAAAATTAGGATTGTTGTTGTTGTTGTGTGCCTTCAAGTCATTTCAGATTTAGGTCAACCCTAAATTAGTCTAAAGTTTAGGACAGGGGCCAGGTAAATGACCTTGGAGGGCTGCATCCGGCCCACGGGCCTTAGTTTGGGGACCCCTGCTTTAGGGGATATGATGTTAAAGCATTTGAAGAAATGTTAGGTTACTTGACTGTACTCATAAAACACAGCTGGTTCACTTAACAACTGAAAACTTTTATCTACTTCTATGTACTACTTTAAGGATATCTTTGGCATTCTAACTTTCTGGGTCTGTAGGCAATTAATTAAAGTACATTATCTTCAGAGAAGAATTCTGTCACTTCAGTTCACAGTGCCAAACACCCAGAGGCATTCTCTTGCAGATGGTACATCTAGCATATAAAAAAGTGTGTGTGTTGAGGGGGAAAGGTCACTCTGGTTAGGTTTTAACAAGGACTTCAGCTCCAGGAGCTATTTCTAATGCCTGCACATATAACTCATGGATAACTCTTGGAATTTTAGTAAAACAATAAAGCCAAAAAACCTGGGTTGACTTATCCACAGATCAATGTGAGTAGTGTACCTTAACTCGTATACATACATTTGTATGTATGTACGTACATACATAATTGTGATGATTACAGAAACTTGATAGCAGGTAAATTCACTCACAAGGAAATCTTGGACATCTCTTTAATGCTAGGTTACTATTATAGAATAAAGTTATGAATGAAGAAAATGTGGGCATCTTCCCAGTTTCAATCCTCAAAGCCCCACCCCCACACCTCCCGAAAGTTCCTCTGTCCATCTTCTAGTCTGAGCCAGTTTGTGTTATCAGGCCCCAGATGTTTTCATTCCTTGGCCTTGCTTATGAAACTCATGGTATGGAGGTATTCTAGTGTCTTAACCCCCTTGATGGATTGTCACCTTGTCGTGGTGAGGTGGCTTGCGTGTTCCAATGAACCTGTGGGCACAACCACTGGAGTCAAGCACTCCCAGGAGGGGCCACAGGGGAGGATCCAGACCAGGGGTCCTCAAACTTTTTAAGCCGAGGGCCGGTCCACAATCCTTCAGACTGTTGAGGGGCCGGATTATCATTTGAAAAAAAAAATACAAACAAATTTCGATGCACACTGCACATGTCTTATTTGTAGTGCAAAACAACAACAACAAGAACAATGAAAGAACAATACAATATTTAAAAATAAAAACAATTTTAACCAACATACATTTATCAGGATTTCAATGGAAGTGTGGTCTTGCTTCTGGCCAATGAGATAGTCAAGTCAATTAGGATTGTTGTTGTTGTTGTTGTGTGCCTTTCAGACTTTGGGCGAGCCTAAGTCTAAAATTTATTTATTTAATATTTATTTATTTACTGCATTTATTTACTACATTTGTATCACACCCTTCTCACCCCAAAGGGGACTCAGAGTGGCTTACAAATTATATGTACATACAATATATTATATTACAGTAGAGTCTCACTTATCCAACGTAAATGGGCCGGCAAAACGTTGGAGAAGCGAATATGTTGGATAATAAGGAGAGATTAAGGAAAAGCCTATTAAACATCAAATTAGGTTATGATTTTACAAGTTAAGCACCTAAACATCATGTTATACAACAAATTTGACAGAAAAAGTAGTTCAATACGCAGTAATGTTATGTAGTAATTGCTGTATTTACGAATTTAGCACCAAAATATTATGATATATTGAAAACATTGACTACAAAAATGTGTTGGATAATCCAGAACATTGGATAAGTGAGTGTTGGATAAGTGAGACTCTACTGTATTAGCATTGCACAATATTAGCATTAAATATTATATATTAAACTATACCACTATACTGTAATATTATTAGTAATATTATATGTAATATAGAATATATAATTAATATTATTATATGGTATTATTATTACTGTTATATTGTATTACATTATAATATTATTATCAATATTATATGTATATACAATATATTATATTATGAAACTGAGGGCGGGGGCCAGGTAAATGACCTCGGTAGGCCACATCTGGCCCCCGGGCCTTAGTTTGGGGACCCCTGATCCAGACCAAGAATCCGAAGACCCTGAGACCTCAACGGCGGAGCAGGCAGAGGATAACATGTGTCACGACCCAGACGGCAGAGGCACCAATAACCATACACAGAGGCCAGAATCTAACTAATATCTTTATTGAAGGAATATATAAAGTTAATAAAAACAAGTATAGAAAATAGTCCAGAATTAGACCCTTCAGGAAAGGTCAGAATTAGTCCAAAAAAGCAATGTCCAATAAGAAATATTAAGGTCCAAAGTTGTAATCCAATAACCGAAACGCTCACTTTGCCAAGCAAAGTGAGGGGAGATGACAAGGTCCTTTAGTCCATAAAACTTGAGCGTGGCTAGGAAATAACTTGATACTTGAAACAAGGCTTGAACGTGGAACAAGGTAACTAAGAACAAGAACAAGGTCCGTGGAATAACTTGGTAAAATCCGTGAAACAAGGCAAGGATTAGTCCTGGGAAACAAGGCAAAGTCCGTAGGTAAACAAAGGCTGGGAAGCAAGGCGAAGGCTGGATAGCAAGGCAAGGCTTGAGCTGAAGCGAGGCTTGAATCGGAGCGCGCTGTCCAGACACAACTCGCTCCGTAGGCTGACGAATTGACTCCGCGAAGTTGCTACGCGGGCAAAACACCTATATAGAGTCCAACTTTCTCACCAAAGCGGTTCTCTGGGAATCAGAAACGAAAGCTAAACTCTGAGACCAGATGTTAAACTCCTTAAAGATTCTCACGAGAACCAATGTTAATTGGCAACATTCTTAGCTGCTATCCTCGCACTCCTGCGCGAAGCTGAATCCAAACTTCTCTGTTGTTTACAAAACTCCCGGCGCAAGAACACGGGAGAAGTAGGCTCTGGGGTTGTTTGACATACTTCTGGGGCACAGCTTTCTTGCAGGTGCAAGGTTTCCAGATCTGCCTGGGAAGGATCTGGCTGAGAGGAATCCAGTTCAGACTGGGAAGGTAAAAAACCCAAGTTTTCATCTTCATCAGGGATTACAATGTCCTGAGCAGGACTACAAGGCCCATGGTTCATCACACTATCCCCCTCCTCAGGGCCCCTCCCAAACTGGGGTCCTCTCCCCGAGGCGCGAGGTCGCGGTTTGGTGGGATAGGTCAGATGGAAGCGACGGGTTAGATCAGGAGCATGGACTGTGGAGGCGTCTTCCCAAGAGCGTTCCTCAGGCCCAAAACCCACCCAGTCAATGAGATATTGTAGGCGGCGGCGATGAAAGCGAGAATCCAAAATGTCCTCAACCTCGAACTCCTCCTCCCCATTCATCAAAACAGGAGGGGGGGCCGGTTGGTCTGTATCAGGACGCACACCATCCGCCGGAAGGAGCAGGGAACGGTGAAACACTGGGTGAATGCGCATTGAACGCGGAAGTTGGAGTTTGAAAGTCACGGGGTTTAATTGCGCCACCACTGGATAGGGGCCAATGAAGCGGGCATCTAACTTCCGGCATGGGCGGTGGGAGGGCAGAAAGCGAGTGGACAGAAAAACCCGATCTCCTACCTTGATTTCGGGGCCCGGCTGGCGGTGTTTGTCAGCGTGGCGTTTATAGTCCTCCTTGGCTTGGTCCAGTTGCTGGAGCAAAAGTTGTTGCACCGCTGTGAGTTCCTGCAGCCAATCCTCTGCTGCGGGAACTTCTGAAGTTTCAATGACAGGGGGAAAGAAACGTGGATGGAAACCGTAGTTTGCAAAGAACGGCGTTTCTTTTGTAGAAGCTTGAACTCCATTATTGTAGGCAAACTCAGACAGTGGTAACAGAGAAGCCCAATTGTCCTGTTGGTAGTTTACATAACAGCGAAGATACTGCTCCAAAGTGGCATTGGTGCGCTCCGTTTGCCCATCTGTTTGGGGATGATGAGCTGAAGATAAGCGAGAGTCTATGCCCAGTAGTTTTTGTAGTGCCTTCCAAAAACGAGAGGTGAATTGAGATCCACGGTCTGTGACTAAACTCTTGGGCAATCCATGTAGTCTGAAAACATGCTGAAGAAATAGATCCGCAGTTTCTTTGGCCGTGGGGAGGCCTTCGCAGGGAATGAAATGGGCTAACTTGGTGAATAGGTCCACCACCACTAAGATCGTGGTGAATCCACAGGAAGGTGGTAGGTCAGTGATGAAATCCGCGGAAATTATTTCCCATGGGCGAGATGGGGTAGGAAGGGGGTGCAAAAGCCCTGAGGGCTTCTCCCTTCGTATCTTGGAGCGCTGGCATACTGGGCAGGTGTTGACATATTTTTCCACATCCTTGCGGATCTTGGGCCACCAAAAATCTCTTAGGATCAAATGCATGGTTTTAAATAGTCCGAAGTGTCCTGCTGGTTTGCAGTCATGACACAGACGAAGCGCTTTTTCCCTGCCCGGTCCGGGTGGGATATAAACATGATTTCTATAGCAGAGCAGCCCATCTTTAAGCGAAAAGGGAAAATGCAGACCTTGGCGAAGTTGGTCCTGCGCCCAGGCATCTGCTTGCTGACTAGCCCTGATTTCTTGAGCACAGATGGGTCCTGGAGTAGGGGAAGTTGAACCAATGGGACTGGATTTGGTGTTCCCCACTGTGAGCGTGGCAAAGTTCTCAGGTTGTAGCAGTTGGGATTCAAAGGTCTCCTTGCGTCCTGCAGCGTATTCCGGTTTACGTGACAGGGCGTCTGCTTGCTTGGTTTGAGCTGGGGTCACATAATGGATCTGGAAGTTGAAACGTTCAAAGAATAAAGCCCAACGTTGCTGCCTCTGATTTAGTTTGCGGGCAGTTCTTAGATGTTCTAGATTACGATGATCAGTGTGGACTTCAATGGGGAATTTGGCCCCTTCTAGCCAATGTCTCCAAGTTTCAAAGGCTGCCTTTATGGCCAGTAGTTCTTTTTCCCAAATGGTGTAATTCCTCTCTGGTGTGGTTAGTTGACGAGAATAAAAGGCACAGGGGTGGAGGTGATCTCCCACCGGTTGTAAGAGTACAGCCCCAATTGCCACATCAGAGGCGTCCGCTTGCACCACAAAAGGGGTTCCAGGATTTGGGTGCTGTAGAATTGGCTGGGAGGTGAATAGTTTCTTCAGTTGCTGGAACCCTTTCTCTGCTTGATCAGTCCAGCGGAAAGGCTGCTTTCCACGGATGCAGCTAGTGATGGGGTCGGACCAGCGGGCAAAATCTGGAATGAACTTGCGGTAGTAGTTCGCGAACCCCAAGAAACGCTGCACCTCTTTCTTGTTAGTTGGCGCCCGCCATTCCAATACTGCTGAAACTTTGGCTGGATCCATGGAAAGCCCTAGAGGCGAGATGCGGTAGCCAAGGAAATCTACCTCTTGTAGATCAAAAGCGCATTTTTCTAGCTTGGCATAAAGTCCATGATCCCGCAGTCGTTGCAACACCATTTTGACGTGGTTCTCATGTTCTGATTGTGATCTGGAAAACACCAAAAAATCGTCCAGGTAGATTATCAAGAATCTGTCTAGATAGTCCTGAAAAATATCGTTGACAAAATGCTGGAACGTTGCGGGAGCTCCGCATAAACCGAAATTCATAACTCGGGACTCGAATAATCCGAATTTAGTCTGGAAGGCGGTCTTCCACTCGTCCCCTTCTCTGATACGAACTAGATTATAAGCCCCCCGAAGATCCAGCTTGGTGTAGACCTTGGCTCCTCGAAGTCGGTCCAGTAGATCCGAGATTAAGGGCAGGGGATAGCTGTTCCGCTTGGTGATATTGTTCAATGCTCTGTAGTCCACCACCAAGCGTAATTCCCCTGACTTCTTCTTCACAAACATCACCGGGGAGGCGGCTGGGGATTGAGAGGGTCTGATGAACCCCTTGCGAAGGTTTGTCTCTAAGAATTCCCTGAGAGCTTCTTGCTCTGGTTCAGTCAGGGAGTAGAGATGCCCTCGCGGGATCGGGGCCCCCTCCACCAAGTCAATGGCACAGTCATAAGGTCTATGTGGGGGTAATTTTTCGGCTTCTTTCTCATTGAATACATCCCAATACTCGGAGTACTTCTTTGGCAAGGTGATGATGGGCTCGGAGTCTGTGGCATGGCATACCTTGGCTACGAGGCAATGGTTTTGGCAGTACGGTGAAGCAAACTGCAGTTCTCTGTTGGACCAGGAGATGTTAGGGTCGTGGAGTGTCAGCCATGGAATTCCCAAAATCACAGGGAAATGGGGAACCTCGGTAACAAAGAAGGAAATCTCTTCCATATGTTCCCTTATCCACATCCTGGTGGGTTCCGACCACTGGCTTACGGGGCCCGTCTTGAGGGGACGGCCGTCTATGGCTTGCACCACACGGGCATTCTTGAAATCATGATATTGTAATCCCAGAGAGTCGGCATACTCTCTATCGATGAAATTGTTGGTAGCTCCAGAGTCTATCATGGCGTGGATCATGACGGGTCCCCTTTTTGCTGACCATAATGTGACCACGAGAAGGAACAGGACCCCGGTTGGCGGCTCTTGGATGGATTTTTTGACCGGGTTGGCGAGCCTCTCTACACCCGGTCGTTGGCTTCCCCCGCCGGCTGTGTGCCAGTCGGCTCAGACGCCTTCGACTCCGTGGAGGACGCCGCCGCAAGACGGGCGGCAGGCTTCCCTTTGGCTGGGCACTCTCTGGCGAAGTGGCCCCCGTTCCCGCAGTACCAGCAGAGGTTCAAGCGTTGACGACGGGCCTTCTCGGCGGCATCTAGTCTGGGACGCACATTACCCAACTGCATCGGCACCTCCTCGCCTCCTCTGGGGTATGGGGTTGGCGGCGGGGGTCTCCACACCGGACGTGGCTGAACACTGGCGGGAGCGGGGGGTTTTGCCCCGGCTCTACCGCCCTGGCCTCGAACCCATTGTTTCCTGTTGGCAATCATGACTTCAGCCCGTAAACATTGATCAATGAGTGCCTCGAGGGTCTGGGGAGGATCCACCTTGGAGATTTCTTCCAGCATTTCAATGTTGAGACCCTCCCGAAATTGTCCTCTGAGGGCTACATCGTTCCAGCCGGTGTTGTGGGCCAGCACGCGGAACTCGGCTATGTACTGAGACATGGGTCTGTCTCCTTGAAGGAGGCGCCGGAGTTTGTGACCGGCTGCCTCCAAATTGTCCTCGATTCCCCAGGTCTCCTTAAGGTGATCCAAGAAGCGTTGTGCTGAATTTAGGTGGGGGGAGGCTTGATCAAACAGGGCCGTCGCCCAGTTAGCCGCTGGTCCGTCTAGAAGACTGTAGACCCACGCCACCTTGATGTCTTCTTGGGGAAACTCGGCATCACGGGCCTCTAGATAAGCTTGACATTGGCGGCGGAAAACATGAACCTTAGCAGCTTCTCCAGAAAACTTGGTAGGCAACGCCATGGCCGGGAGGCGAACTCCGCGCTCCCTCAACCCTTTTATTTCTCCATCCTGCGCGTTGAGTCTGTCACGGATGCGGTCCACTTCGTCCTTGCTGATGGTGTAGCTGAGCGGCTGTCCAGCCGGCGCGGCTCCGGTAGACATCCTGGCCTCGGTTAGTTGGTGCTTATGGGTGGCGGAGTCAAACTGTCGCGACCCAGACGGCAGAGGCACCAATAACCATACACAGAGGCCAGAATCTAACTAATATCTTTATTGAAGGAATATATAAAGTTAATAAAAACAAGTATAGAAAATAGTCCAGAATTAGACCCTTCAGGAAAGGTCAGAATTAGTCCAAAAAAGCAATGTCCAATAAGAAATATTAAGGTCCAAAGTTGTAATCCAATAACCGAAACGCTCACTTTGCCAAGCAAAGTGAGGGGAGATGACAAGGTCCTTTAGTCCATAAAACTTGAGCGTGGCTAGGAAATAACTTGATACTTGAAACAAGGCTTGAACGTGGAACAAGGTAACTAAGAACAAGAACAAGGTCCGTGGAATAACTTGGTAAAATCCGTGAAACAAGGCAAGGATTAGTCCTGGGAAACAAGGCAAAGTCCGTAGGTAAACAAAGGCTGGGAAGCAAGGCGAAGGCTGGATAGCAAGGCAAGGCTTGAGCTGAAGCGAGGCTTGAATCGGAGCGCGCTGTCCAGACACAACTCGCTCCGTAGGCTGACGAATTGACTCCGCGAAGTTGCTACGCGGGCAAAACACCTATATAGAGTCCAACTTTCTCACCAAAGCGGTTCTCTGGGAATCAGAAACGAAAGCTAAACTCTGAGACCAGATGTTAAACTCCTTAAAGATTCTCACGAGAACCAATGTTAATTGGCAACATTCTTAGCTGCTATCCTCGCACTCCTGCGCGAAGCTGAATCCAAACTTCTCTGTTGTTTACAAAACTCCCGGCGCAAGAACACGGGAGAAGTAGGCTCTGGGGTTGTTTGACATACTTCTGGGGCACAGCTTTCTTGCAGGTGCAAGGTTTCCAGATCTGCCTGGGAAGGATCTGGCTGAGAGGAATCCAGTTCAGACTGGGAAGGTAAAAAACCCAAGTTTTCATCTTCATCAGGGATTACAATGTCCTGAGCAGGACTACAAGGCCCATGGTTCATCACAACATGGTACATGTTACAACGGCTGTGAAGGCGGAAGAAGGCTGCAACAGACTGCCTCTCTTATCCCTGACTGGACTGCCGTGTCCAAAGGGGTCACCACTCTGCAGCCAAAAAAGAAAAATGGGCTTTGGAACATGGAGCATATGGACACTGTTGGATAACACTGACAGTGAATGCCCCGAACGCAGGTTTGCTATCATTGCAAGAGAGCTGGAACGCTTTAACATCGACATAGTGGCGCTCCAGGAGACCTGGAGAGCAGGAGAGGGACAACTAATGGAAGAAAAAGGAGGCTACACCTTCTTCTGGAAGGGACTGCCTGAAGAAGAACGAAGAATACATGGAGTTGGCTTTGCTATCAGAAATGACCTGGTGAAGCACCTGACTGAAGCACCCATTGGCATTAATGAACGACTCTCAGGCAACCATCATAAGTGCCTATGCACCAACAATAGATGCTGATGAAAACATCAAGGAAATATTTTATTGTCAGCTGGACACCGTCCTATCGGAGATACCTAAGGAGGACAAAATCATCCTCCTGGAGGATTTCAATGCAAGAGTCGGAAGGGACTCTGACCTGTGGCCAGCAATCATATGAAAAGATGGGGTCGGAAACAGCAACTCGAATGGCATCTTGCTTCTCACCAAATGCGGAGTACACAGCCTTGTCATCACCAACACGCTCTTTCACCAGAAAAACAAGCTGAAGACATCATGGAAGCACCACCGGTCAAAACACTGGCACCTCTTGGACTATGTTATTACGCGTGGCAGAGACCGACACGATGTGCTTCTCACAAGAGCCACGAGAGGTACTGATGAATGCTGGACAGACCACAGGTTAATCCGATCCATGGTGGCTATCAAGATCGCCCCCAAACACAGACTCCAAGGAGGAAAATAAGGTGCAAAATGAACACCCAAGCCCTTCAGGAGCCCTCCAAATGAGCCCTTCTCCAAACATCACTCGACCCACAGAACACCCCAAAAATGTTGAGGAACATTGGAACAAACTGAAGACCTCCATCATCACAGCCTGCGAAGAAAGCATTGGATACCTAACTAAGAAACATCAAGACTGGTTTGATGATAACGACAAAGAGATCCAACAGCTGATTGATAACAAAAGGAAAGCCTTCCAAACATGGCAGAGAGACACCAACTGTGCTGCCAAGAAAAAGATCTATGCCCGTGCAAAAGCTGAGGTCCAAAGAAGGACCAGAGAACTCAAGAACATCTGGTGGACAAAGAAGGCTGAAGAAATCCAACACCTTGCAGATACCCATGATGCTCAGGGATTTTTCAAAGCCACAAAGATCATTTATGGACCAAGAAACCATGACATACACTCATCAGATGGAACCAAACTTCTGAAGGACAAAAGATCAATTGCACTATTTTGGAAAGAGCACTAGCAGAACCTTCTGAGTCGCAGCTCCAATGTGGCCGAAGAGGCCCTCTCACAAATCCCACAACAAACCACGGATGAGCTTGCAGCACTGCCTAGTTTGGAAGAAGTCAGCAATGCCATCATCCAAAAAAACAAAAAACAAAAAAACAAAGCCAGTGGACCTGATGGGATCCCTGCTGAAATCTTCAAAGAGGGTGGACTTAAATATGAGGTTGATTATACATGAATATATATGGTAATTCTGAATGTCCATAGTTTGCTTCTGAAACAGACATATACCACAATCCTGCATAGCTCAGTGCAGCACAGTACATCCACATGCAGACCTGAGCCATATACCATCCCCTCAACTTACAGTTTCTGAAATTCCCCAAATGTCTTTTTTGTGTATCATGCAGCTGCATGATTGCAGAAAAAGCTGGCTACATTCTTTATGACTTCAGTGCTGAGATCTCGTGGGCATCCCTTGAGCCTAGTTTTGCACTATATAGTATTGAAGTGTAGAGCTGTCATGTGGATATGTTTCAAATGCAGTTTGATATAATGGCACTTTGCATAAAAACCACACAAAAGCATTTAAAGCCAACTGTTAAACAAGAAGCTTAAAAGCTTTCCCTAAACACTATTTCCAAGTTATCCAACCTGACTGAATTTTCATGATTACTTTCTAAAAACTAATTTTTGTGCATTCTCTACAAGACACTTTCCCTTCCAAGATGTTAAATTGAGATTGGTTGTCCCGTCTGAAAACCAAAATCTCATCTTTGGTTTGTTTACTCACAGGACCAGTTTCTCTATTTTTTTTTTCAATATTGGCTATCACTTATAATTGCATAGTGCAACATGTTTTCTATAAACTGTCAATTGTGCTAAACTACATTTGTCTGGAGCAGATGCAAACAGGTCCTGAATTCTCCAATAATGAGGAAGACACAGATTTTCAGAGAGAAAAACGCAAGTGTTGGTTGACTGATTTTAGCTGCTTTTAGTTTTTTATTTATAAGTATTTCTTGTCAACAGTTTTCTGCTACAGTGTGAAGGATTTGCATTATTTAAATATAAGGATACATCATGTCACTGGGCATGTCTGAACACTTTTATCCTATGAAATTAATTGAAGAGGAAAATAAAGAAGGCATCAAAGAATCACCATTACCAACTCCAGCACAGCTCGGAGCTGGACTTGGATGGTCTTTATGTTCTCTTCCAGCTCTATGATTCTAAACGAAATGAGTTTCCCATACAGTTTATTCTGTACTTCTTTGTAACTTGGCCTACAGCTACTAAATGTCATGAAAGTAAGACTTCTCAAACAGTCTTCCTTATAAATGCCAAAGTCTCAAATAATAGCTATATCAGACACTCTCAGCAGCAAGAATTCTGGGATCAGATGAAGCCCTGACACTTACCCAAACATTAATAGTATAGTGCTTCATCGCCTAGGGTTGAAAATGCAGGCCAATTGCCTAGGGATGAACCTGTGGGCAGTAGGCTTGTGCAATCCGGGTAAACCGCGCTTCATTTTTGTAACATTTTGTGTCTCAGATTTTGATGGGGTCCCGATTTGTTTTTCAGGAGCCTCCCGAATTTGGGAGGACAGAAATCCATTTTCGATCTGGGAAACTGATTCATTTTCAGCCCACAGGTGGCAATGGGGGGACCCACAGGCTCAACTTCCTGTCATTTTAAGCATCATCTGTCCTTATATTCTTCATTAAGACTTGGATTAAAAGCATCAAAGTGCAGATACCACTCTTTCTGCGATTCTTTCCCTTCTGTCTGTAGAGGAGACTGGTTTTAATGCTTCGTTACTGCTGTTTCTACTTTAGATGAGACAGGAGTTGCAGGCATATGTGCTCTCACCCTGCAGCAGGCAGTTTTCCAAAGCATTTTAAGGAGGCTTCCCATTTTCCAGGGCAGGAAGAGTGATTGACATGAAGGTATCCTACCCTCGGCTTCCTTTTAAAAGCCTTCTCTTCTCTCTTGATTTGGAGGTGCTGGAGTGGTGTCTTTTTCCCCTCGTGCTTTTCCTTCTAGTGACTGCCTCCCTCCCCACACTCGTGTGTAACCAAAAGCAGCTGGTTTTAGGCAGTCACTGTTGTGTTGTGGCCAGCAAAAAATGGTAGCAGACCCCATGCTGTTATGGGCTTCTGAACCAACCAGACAACCAAACAAGCCGAAGGCAAACACCCATAATGAAGTGGGCAGTACAATGCTTTATCAATTGGAATCTGGGCAACTTTCTGGTTGATTATTATATGATAAATAAATACTTTTACTGTTTATGATAATACTACACAATATCAAATTCTGTTCAAATATAATTGGGAAAGGTCACAAGTTGAAAAGGTGTATCTTGTTTCCCGTTGCTTCCAGTAATAAAATGTTTAATGTATTTGTATGTCTTTCATGCATGTTTGAGAATTAGTTCACATCTACTTTATATACTCAATGTATACATTTAGTAAAAATAAAATCAACCCAAAAAAACCTAGGTTGACTTATCCATGGTTCAATGTGAGTACTAGGTAAAGAGAAAGGTTTCCCCCTGACATTAAGTACAGTCGAGTCCGACTATGGGGATTGGTGCTCATCTCCATTTCTAAGCTGAAAAGAGCCAGTTTTGTCTGCAGACACCTCCAAGGTCATGTGGCCAGCATGACTGCATGGAATGCTGTTACCTTCCTATGGGAGCGATACCTATTAATCTATTCACATGTGCATATTTTCGACCTGCCAGGTTGGCAGAAGATAGGGCTAACAGCGGGAGCTCATCTCGCTCCCTGATTCGAACCATTAACCTTTCATTTAGCAAGTTCAGCATTCAGTGGTTTAACCCACTGCGCCCCCCAGGGCTCCATGTGAGTACTACTATTATCAAAAAAGAAGTCATCCCCTTCTCTGAGTGGAGTGACAAAAGGCAAGCACTTAGTCCATCCCATGAGAACCTAAAAGTACAAATTCCCTTTATCCTCCCCACTATAGTGCCTTTTTAACCTTTTTTTTTAATACCTGGGAGGTGAAATGGAGCAACTACCAGTGTTGGCTGATCCCCTGAGGTGGCACTGATGCTTTCCCCTCTCTATGAAATAAACTTTGATTTATTCATGTATCATATAAGAATCCATAATTTTTGCCTCAAAACCTGTTTACTTATAGAAGAGGTCAACCTATACATGAGTAAATATGGTAATCCTATTTCTGGTCTTTTAGCCCACTCATTATTTCCAGCGGCCACCATGATTATGTGGTGGGTAAGCTGTGCCCTTACTTCAATTAAAGCATGAAATAAATTGTGCCATATTTGATAAAAGCCATTTTCCCTATGAGAGTATCATGATGCATAAAGTCATTTAGTTACCTTTTGCCATTATTCTGAAGAACAAAAGCTTTTTCTCAATTGTGTTAGTGATATTTTTAATCAGATTTCTATTATATTGCGGCTTCTATCCTTGCAGCTACCTAGCGGCAGTTCTTTGTATACAAGCATACTATTATTAACTTTATGGAGTGAGAGAAACCCTGTTGGGGAAGACATTTCAATTTTATATTCCATTATTATTCTGCCTACTACTTATTTCAGTACACTGAAATTTCTTTCTAACATCTAAAGTAGAAAATATATGTGTTTCCCAAAAGCCAATTCTGATTTCGTTTTCTGTAACTGCTGGTTTTATTTGCTGTTCTTTGAGTGTTTCACAAGATGTTCTCAGCTGTAGAAGAAACAGTTTTCCCAGATATTTTATTTATTTCATGTTATTTTTGTAGCCATTGCATGGCTATTCAGGTTTATTAATAAAACAATATTTGGAAATATTAAAATAATGAAAAAAACCCATGTAATAATATTTTGAGATGGAATAGTGAACCCCAAAGGTTTTAATAAACATATACCTCTTTACTTGCAGCCTACATTTTAAAACCAGCATTGGCTTTGAAAGTCCATCCAAGGAAAGGATGCTTGTTACTGCTGATCGAACCTCCATTATGGTAGTTGTATATTGCCAGAGGAAATAACATATCTGAGGTCTGGAGCTTAATGCCTTTCAACTAAACTAAATCAATTGAATCCATGAAATACATGTACAGTAGAGTCTCACTTATCCAAGCTAAACGGGCCGGCAGAAGCTTGGATAAGCGAATATCTTGGATAATAAGGAGGGATTAAGGAAAAGCCTATTAAACATCAAATTAGGTTATGATTTTACAAATTAAGCACCAAAACATCATGTTATAGTAGTTCAATACACAGTAATGTTATGTTGTAATTACTGTATTTACGAATTTAGTACCAAAATATCACAATATATTGAAAACATTGACTACAAAAATGGCTTGGATTATCCAGAGGCTTGGATAAGCGAGACTCTACTGTATTAGCTCGCCAAGTTTCTATTCCTTTAGCTTCTCTGATTCAATGGGAAGGTTAAGAAATGAGAAGAAATACGACCTGGACAGTTTTAATGTCATCAAAAGGGAAAAAGATCAAACTATTCCTTCTGAGAATCTAAAATGCCTCCTTGAGGGGGAAAAATTCAAACTTCTTCAACAACCTTGAATGCATCACTTAACAAAAACAATGACAAAGGCTGAACTCTTTGTCACATATTTGCCTCCTGGAAAACATTGCTCAGCCAGAAAAGTTGTATAAGACCAGAATAGTAGAGAGGAGAGCCGGAGAAGAAGTCGTGAAATATGCATGTACTGCTATTACAGGAGTGATCCGTCATGGGAAAGATGTCATCAGTGGTCTCTAGAGCTCTGGCCACTGCTGCGGTGACAAGCGTTAAGTGAAGACTGCAGGCAAAACGGGATGGCAACACTGGCCCATGTGAACAGAGAGACTGGTTCCAAATCAGAATTGGTCCAGCTGTTCATTCACACCAACTTCAAAGTGTGGGGCTGCTTAGGAACTTTAGAGGAGCTTAGGAGCCTTAACTGGCTTAAGATTCTGGAGTTTCCTTGAAGTTAACCAGCTTTGGAAATCCCTGGATGTAGTCCAGATGCCCAGGAGGAACTTTTGGCTTGATCTGAGTTTGTGGCTCATGTTGATAGGTCCTTAATGGGAAATCATGGAAGGGTTTCTTCGCTTCTCTAGCTCTGCAAACTTCTCCTATTCGCATAAAAGATAGAAATCCTACACATACATATATACACAAAGTAAGTAAAGAATGTGAAGAACGACTGGAAAGGAGGAAAGCTTTACATCACTTTTGAGTCCCACCCATGGGAGAAAAGCAGGATAAAAAGAAATAATAATAATAATAATAATTGTGCGGTTTTCTGGCATTGTATATTTTTGCAGCTTCTGTGTCTCTTCGTTTGTATTTTAATTCCGTAGCTCACTTGTCGATGGATGTCCAGAATCAGCAGCATCCACCGCGGTCCTTTTTATCCTGGGCGACATAATCCGAAAATACATCACACAGTCCTAAATGCTTGGGAAGTGTTCGACTTGTGATTTGTGATATGAAATCCAGCATGTCTGTCTTGTTTGCTGTGTCATACAATAATAATAATAATAATAATAATAATAATAATAATAATAATAATAATAATAAACACAGTTTTAATACAATAAGAAAGCCTTACATTAACAAAATGGGAAAACCATGAATAAAAAACACTATTCTTTTTTTAAACCTGTGAGAACACTTTTCTATAAATTCTCCAGCATGACACTATGGTCAATTAATATGGAGAGAACATATTAATAAAATTTGCAAAAGTGAAACTCATAAATGTGGAGGGTCAACTGTAGTTGCAAAGTGAGAAAATCAATTTCAAGCCATATTTTGACAAGATTAGAAAAAAAATATAAGCCCCAATGCAAGTAAATAAACATTTTTATTCTATTCACAGTACAGTTGGTATTCTGGGTCTTTGGATGCTCACAAGTAAATGGTCAGTCTGTACCATTTTGTCCAGTCTATAACCAAGTTTTCCTAGCGAGGTAGACAATACCTCTCCTTTTTCTCCATTAGACCCCAACATTTCTCCCATGCTTCATGGAACCGTGTTACACAACCTTTCATACTCAAAGCTGGAAGCGTTCATACCTCTTATGTGCAGTTCATTCTCACTGGATAATTGTTTCTTACCTAATGCTGACATTTATAATTGGAATCTAACCGTAATATCATTCACTCTTTGCTAACTTAGCCCGCAGCCCTGAACTCAGAGCCCATCTACACAGGGCCCAAAATGTGGGCCCTCTTGGACTTTTACCTGAGCTGTCCAAACGACGCCTCAGGTAAAAGCAAATTAATTCTGGATGAAACAGGAAAACCCTGCTTTGTCCCAAACTAATTAGGTACTGGATTAGACCAGAGTCTTCCTGAAAGACCCAGGTCTAATACAATAAAGGACCAGTAGTCCTGGGACTACTGAGGGGCAGTCCGCATAGCCCTCTTGGGTTTTCTGTAGTTTTCATTGGTGCCTGGACCTTCTGGCAGGGCATCTAGACACCCCCCCCCCCCCCAAGGAAAGTGTGGGTTTTGGGGGAAGGTGTGTTGGGTTTAAACCTGACTGGGCATGGGTTAAAGGCCTGTCTGGAACCAGTCTCAGTTGCCCAGGATAGTGGCAGGACTCATTTTTGCACTTCTTCTGCCCAAGGGGAGAATTGGCTGCTGGATTGTTTAAAAGAATGAAATAAAAATGAAGTAATGAAGTGCATGCCAGTTACACACTCTTGATGCTGCACAAAACCCATCTGAATTCCAGCATACAACAAAAGAAGAAAATACCATTTTGTGAATGAAAGAAAACAAAACCAAAGCAAAAGCACATTTGTCTGTTAGGCTGGGTAACTCTTCAGAAGTACAAGCATAACGAAAATGAGCAGGTTTCTGCTGCTGCTATATCTATCTGTCCCTCCCTCCCTTTCTACCTTCCAATGTGTTCCCTGTGGATGTAGCAGATTCCCTTTAATGCGCTGCAAAGTAATTGCCTGTGCTTTTCCAGGAAGACCAGAATTAAAAGATAAGGAAAATGCTGTGCTGCTAAATGTAAAACCCTGTTTCTGTGGGCGGCTTTTGCATGGAAAAATAAGGAAAGAGCTTAGGAAATCTCTCTAAAGAGCAGAGCTTGGAAACGTTACTTTTTGGACTGCAAATCTCACACATATCCCACATTGCTTGTGTGTCAAGCAAGTGGGAATGAAACAACTCACTGATTTGTTATGATATTTAAGCCAGGATTACAGAAACTGTGGCCTTCTAGATGTAAATGGACTACTTATTCCAATGATTCTTGGCTTTTGGGCAGCCTGTCTAAAACTAGTGGGAACTGGAGGAAAACATAATAATAATAATATTAGAAAGTTCACAGAGAATGCAATGAAGCAATGGAAATCTGAGGTGTTCGTGGGCAACGAAGGTTATGGAATTGTTAATATCAAGAGAGGAATTTTCCAGGGCGACTCACTGTTACCACTGCTGTTCATCATTGCAATGGTCCCTCTGTCAGTAATTCTATAGAAAACAAACCTGGGCTACCAAACAGCAAGAAATTCACCAAAAATTTTCCACTTGCTGTACATGGATGATCTAAAGCTTTACGGAAAATCAGAAACAGAAATCCAATCACTGACCAACACAGTCAGAATCTTCAGCACTGACATTAGTATGGAGTTTGGCCTAGACAAATGTGCCACAGTGGCATTAAAGAAAGAGAAAATTACTCACAGTGAGGGCATAGAGATGCCAAATGGACAAACCATAAAATGCAATCAGTCTGAAGCCTATAAATATCTGGACATACTACAGCTGGACAATATCAAACATGGGCATGTGAAAAAATGTGGTCAGCAAAGAATATATCCAAAGAGTCAGAAAGATGTTGAAGAGCAAATTAAATGGCGGAAATATGATCAAGGCTATCAATACCTGGGCCATACCCGTCATTAGATACACTGCTGGAATTGTGAACTGGACACAAGCAGAGCTAGATGATCTGGACAGAAAGACAAGAAAACTGATGACAATCCACTACTCATTACACCCGCGTAGTCATGTCGACAGACTTTACCTGCCCAGAAAATCAGGAGGCAGAGGGCTTCTGCAAGTGAAACAAACGGTAGAGGAAGAGAAACATGCCCTGGCAGATTATGTGAAAGGCAGTCAAGAACCAACATTGAGGGAAGTCAATAGTAGAAAACTGCTTCAAGTGCAAAAGACAAAGGGTGAATACTGTAAAAAAATAATCCAGAGCAGAAGAGAAAACTGGCGAAAGAAGGCTCTCCATGGACAGTTCCTGGGGAAAATCGAGAGCCAAATTGACAAAGAAAAAACATGACTGTGGCTCACAAATGGAACTTTGGAAAAGGAGATGGAGGGCCTGATTCTGGCAGCCCAAGAATAAGCCATTAGAACCAATGCCATCAAAGCCAAAATTGAAAAGTTGACGACAAATCCCAAATGTAGACTCTGCAAGGAAGCAGATGAAACAATAGATCACATCCTCAGCTGCTGCAAGAAGATCGCACAGACAGACTACAAGCAGAGGCATAACACCGTTGCTCAGATGATTCTTTGGAACTTGTGCCACAAATACCATCTGTCTGCGACAAAGAACTGGTGGGATCACAAGCCTGAAGAGGTTACAGAGAATGAACATGTCAAGCTACTCTGGGACTTCCGAATTCAGACAGACAGAGTTTTGGAGCACAATACTCCTGACCTCACGATCATATTAAAAAACAAAGTATGGATTGTCGATGTTGCAATCCCAGGTGACAGCAGGATTGAAGAGAAACAACTGGAAAAGCTGACATGATACGAGGATTTAAAGATCAATTGCAAAGACTCTGGCCAGTCAAAGTGGTCCCAGTGGTGATCGGCACACTGGGTCCAGTGCCTAAAGACCTTGGCCTGCACTTAAACACAATCGGCGCTGAGAAAATTACCATCTGCCAGCTGCAGAAGGCCACCTTACTGGGATCTGCACGCATTATTTGCTGATACATCACACAGTCCTAGACACTTGGGAAGTGTCCGACGTGTGATCCAATACAGCAGCCAGCAGAGTGTCTGCTGTGGACTCATCTTGTTGTGTTTCAAATAATAATAATAATAATAGTAATAATTTGTTACCTGCCTCTCCCTGTGGCTAAAACCTAAAATAATATGGTTAAACTGTAGTTTTATATATGTATTTTAATGGTGTATTTTTCTGTTAAAACTGACAGAAAAATACATCATTAAAATACATATATCAAATTACATACACCAGTGACCGACACCAATACCAATAAAATGCAGGTTAAAAATCACAGTTTAAAATTGACAAGGCATGCTTGCAAGAAGAAACAGGTCTTCAACTGTGTCTTGAATTCTGACAATTAGATTCCCCTATCTCTATTTGTACAGGGCAGAATGCTTAACAGATAATGGTGTGGCCTTTAATTGCGGTGTTTTAACTTTCTGCATTGAAGAAACTGTTCCCACATCAACGTTTCTGTAGGAAATGATGGTGTATTATAGAGAAGTATTTTGGGGAGCGCAGTGTTCTAGGACAAAGGTGAGCAGAATGCAAAGTGAGATCTACTAATAGATCTCTAGCAGTAATTCAGCAGTAGTCACTGACTCTTAATGGTGTAACAATGACAAAAGGAAAGGAAAAGAACAAAGAATAGGCTCACAGTCACCAGGGAGCAAGGGATCGATGGCCAGGCATAAAAAATATCTCTCTACCTCCCTCCTGCATAGCAGGGATGGATTGACCATTGATCGCTGTGGAAGAAAGGTGCTCTGCTGAATACAACAGGAGCTCTGGAACCAATAATGTCAACTGAAAATAATGCAGAATAAAAATGGAAGGGGAAAGACTGGAATCTAATAAGACTAAATCATCCATTCTAGCATGAACTTTTGTGAATATCAATCCACATTTTCAGATGCTCTGACAGAATATTAAAACCACAGGTTTTTAAGCATAGTTGCACAGTTGTGGGAATAGAATAGAATGCAATAGGATTCAGAAAGATGTAAATTTTTCCCCAGACCATAGATATTCAAAGACCTATTTCAAGTGACTGGTAATAGCCTAAAGTAGTTTGTTAGTATTGATGTGGGGCATCAAAAATTTACTTATCAAAACTGCAAATCCTTCTCTGAATATTTTTTTTGTTATGTCCGCCATAAACTGCAGGGGAGGTGGGTAATACAATTGTTGTTGTTGTTGTTGTTGTTGTTGTTGTTATTAATGCAGTTATGAGGACTCTTGTAGGGTCATGAAATTGTTTGTCTCTGTTCATGCCTAGGCTAATGGACTAATACACTATATTACAGGTTGAGTATTCCTCATCCCAAAATCTGAAATAATCTAAAATGCAAAAACATCCACATGGGTGGCTAAAAGAATGCTATCTTTGCTTTTGATGGTCTAATGTACATAAACTTTGTTTCATTGACAAAGCTATAAAATATTGTATAAAATTCCTTTCAGCTATGTGTCTAAGATGCATATAAAACATAAATGAATTTAGTGTTTAGATCTGGATCCCAGCTCAAAGATTATGTAAGTATCCTATCCTATCCTATCTGATTAGACGTCAATCTACTCCTTTGGGCTTCACGCAAATCTACCATATATCTATGTACGTATATCTCATTATGTATGTATTCTTCTAGTCTCAAGCATTTTGGATGAGAGGCTTGCTTGCTCTCTGTTATGCAGCTAATCACAATATTCTTCTTATAGGACTGCATTCCATACAAGAAAGGGCAGAAAAACCTAACAAAATTGCCACTGCTTGCTGATTGAAGATGAAATATGAGTTGTTACTGTAAAACTCTTAAAAGATCTGGGCTATTAGCCAAAAGCCACTTATTTTGAAACACTCCCATTAATTTGAGTGGACTTACACCAGAATGAGTGGTTTGTGGACTGCATCCAGAATCCAGTGCTTTCAATTTGGACTCATTTTAAAATCTTGTTGGGCCAGACTTACAAATGTGTCAGAGAAGGAAGCCTGATAACCTACTCTCATTGCTGAGTATCAGGTATCTGCAGCCTGGGACTTATCCAAAGACCCAAATGGATCCCATCAATGTTCAAGATCCATCAAGCCAAAATTCATGAGTTGGTGGGGAAGGGTTTGTGCAGCTGGATCAGAGTCGACATTTTACCTTTTGTGACTGCTACTTGCTGAACTATGCAGCCAGTACTAGGAGAGCTCAACCATCTTTTGTAAAATTGAAATATGGTGGGACTTATTTAATTAAATGTGCAGAATAATTCAAAAAGCCCTGGCTTTGATTTCAGTATAGATAATGTCAGGCTGAGAAACTGTACTAAATTGGACAGATTCTGCCCACTGGACTTTAGCAATAATTAGCTGAATGCAGTGCTATCAGAGCCTGCAGAAATCTTTGTGTGCCATCCAATCTCATGGCTATATTTTCTCGTGTATTCAGTTCCGAGCTCAATAGAAAAGTATCAGATTTAAGATTATGTTGAAATTGCAAAGGCAGCCATAGTGACAAAGAACTCACAATAGCATGAAACAATATGCCTCTAGCTCTACAAAAGACGTTATAGAGAAATTATACACTATGCATGGAGGTGAAGAACTATTAAAACCAACCATGAAATAAACTCAAATTACAAAAGAAAAAACCCGCCTACAGTAATACAAGGTAATAGGCAAAAAGCAAAATCTTAGCTTCTTTTATTTTGGCACATGACAATGAAAATTTGCGAAACTTTTGTTCCTGGATGGGGAGATTGTAACAATTTTTGCACATATTTGTTTTTATTTTGAGACTTGTTTCCAAAAATATTATTTGCACAAATTAGTGGGGGGGGGGGGGTTGCTCCAGAATTATTTATTCACAAAATAAAATGTATTTGTGGAAAAAAAAACCCAAACAAACCAATACTTTGTGCAAGAACATTTTAAACAAAATATTAGGTGGGATGTTCAAATATTTTTTGAAACCCAACATAAAAAGTAAAGGTATTTTCCATCCGCACTCAAAGGCAAAATAACAGTAAACCATGCACAGTGCTTGGCATTTTTAAATGTCGTGGAATCTTGCGATATTCCTTCTAATCAATGGTGAGAAAAGTTCTAGATGTTATTGATAACCATCTGTTTAGGTTAGGTTAAACTCCTCAGGCATCTAGAGCTCTAAAGGTAATTATCAATACACTGAATTGTGCCCATAGTTTAGGAAGACAACTAGTGCAGTGCTTGTAAGGTGTGTATAATATAATCCCATGAGTGCACTGTCCAATACATTCTTTTGGGGCAATGTATTTCAAGCTAAATGTAATATATGAAAAACAGTAATCCAAACTGGACATCACAAAGTGGAATTAGACAACTAGAGATTTTATCACATAAAGTTGCTATTCCATGGCAGTCACACAAGCATTGATAGTGGGCACATACCGTGTTTCCCCGAAAATAAGACAGTGTATTATATTAATTTTTGCTCCCAAAGATGCTCTAGGTCTTATTTTTAGGGGATGTCTTACTTGTCCATGAAGAAGAATTCACATTTTTTGTTGAACAAAAAAATGAACATTTATTATATACTGCATAGTAGTTGTCATCACAAACCAGCATAACCAGACAAACTGTGAATCTTATCAAGAATTTCTTGTTACTACCATTATTTCCATGTACAACACTCTATGGTAAGTACATTTACCAATCCTGCATGTTCTGGTGTTCTGTTTGATGGGCATGCTTCCAAAAAAAAAAAACACCTTTCTTAGGTCTTACTTTCGGGGGAGGCCTTATATTTAGCAATTCAGCAAAACTTCTACTAGGTCTTATTTTTTGGGGATGTCTTATTTTAGGGGAAATAGGGTACTAGCATGAGCACCCTTGTTATTGCATCTCTCTCCATTTGTGCCGATCCATAGTCTCGAATAGTACTTCTGTTTATCTTCATTGCTCTTTCTTCCCACATTTCCACTGCTAATAATTTATTGTTGTTGTTGCTGCTGCTGCTGTTGTCATCATAATAATCATCACCATCATTATTGAAGCAATTACGCAGTTACAGTAGTGGGTAACCCTACCCCGAATTACACCAGGCTGGTGAGGGGAACATAGTAGGATTGGCATCTGTTGATAGGTTTTGCCTGTCAACAGTGGGAGTAGGTTTGCCTGTCAATAGAGGGGGACAGGTTTTGCCAGTTAATCGTGGCAGGGAGGAGGCAGATCAGCAACAGGGTGCACATGGTGGTCGTTAATGAAGCAATCATTCAATGCTGATTTGCCTCTTCTGTGCAATAAAGTGTTTTTGTTGTTTATTCGTTCAGTCGCTTCTGACTCTGACTCTTCATGACCTCATGGACCAGCCCACGGAAGAGCTCCCTGTCAGCCGTTGACACCCCAAGCTCCTTCAAGGTCAAGCCAGTTACTTCAAGATGCAATTAAAAGGCAATGCACATTGAATCAGAATGTGTTAGTATCTCTGTCTACCTTATATTAGTTTTTAATGTGTTGAAGAGAGGGAATTTTGAGATAGTGTTTTCTTACGATAGTGATTATTATCTTAATACTTTTCTGTGTGTCTCATACAGAAACGTCTTACATCTTGGTTCCATATTTCCTTTTAACCTTCTCATTCCTAATCTAGATACACACTGGCCATATTCTTTTATATGAGTTACTTTGAGAACATCTACATCTACAAACATACTTAAATTGTGAGTGAAAAGTATAAAAGCTTTAGTTTTCGGCACAGCCAGCCCTCCATATCCATAGTTTTGTAGTCTCAGATTTAGTATTCCACAACTTGAAAATATTTTTTAATCTAAAAAGTAAACCTTGACTTTGCCATTTTATATAAGGCACGCCATTTTATTGCACCGATTTGGTGGTGGTTATAGAATCAACCCCCAGTGGATACCAAGTACCCATTGTGGTTTTATGAATCTCCCTTCTAACCAAATGTTTGTCTATTCAAGTGTTTTACGAGCAAACTAGCACTAATTCTGTTATCTTCTGATATCATAAAAGTCAATGCAACTGAGATTATAATCTATTAAAAAACAACTGCCAAACTCATGATGAGCAAACGACTAGAATGATAAACTGACAAACATTCCAAACTACAGCTGTAAACAGTTTCCCTTTGAGAATTGTGTGTTATTGTTTTTGCCTGAGGGTGATGCAAAATAGAGAAGCCAAAAATGCAGTGTTCTAAGTTTACAACACACTTGTATTTTCAAAAAACGCAACCACACATCATCACTGCCTTAAATCTGGGTAGAGAATCATTTGCAGAAAACACACATATGCAGATGGAAGGTCTACTGCAGCAGAACAAACAGAAGTGTGGCACTTAGAAGACCAAGAAGTTTTATTTTGCATCCAATTTGCACGCTTTTTAGCCCAGAGAGGATAAAGTGAGGTGGAGTCCACAAAAGCTTAAGCCAAATACAATGCTAGACAATGCTAGAAGACTTTATATTTTTTGTTTCTCATCTTCTATTAGAATGTTTCCCAAACTCTACTCACACAGATGTTTAGGACTTCAACTCCCAGAAGCTTCAGCTGCTTTGGCCAATGACCAATGCTTCTGCGAGCTGAAATCAAAATACCCGGAAGACCAGAGTTTGGGAAAAACTATTCCATTGGCTCAAAGATGTCACTGTTCTTAACCAGACAATTTTTACATGCAGAAACAAATATATAAAACTCATGGACATTACTATGGGCAGCCTTACCAGACACCCCGGATTTTAAGGGATGTCTGGTAAGTGTCATTATATCCAGGGCCGGGATGTCAGTTGTTCCTTATTTTCGCCAGGCAGTGGCAAGAGGCTCTCCCTCTTCTTCGCCGCGAGAGGCAAGAGAGGAGCTTGGGTGAAGGTTGGGGAGGAAAAGGAGGGGATCCCTTCCCACTGGGAAAAGCTTCTGATTACAAATTTAACTCCTTAAACCCCTCAGAGCTGCTTCAGATTTCCTGTTCACAGGCCATGAAGAAAATTAAAAGTCACAAGTAGTAAATGGACCCAAACTTCACCTTGTTAAATTCTAGATCCTCAAACCCAACTGTCTAATTTACATATTATCCAAATTATTAACTTATACCTGCTTTGATTTGCATTTTATTTTATTGTGTCCCTTATTTTCACCTTTGGTGCCTGGCAACCTTGGCTACAGGGACAATAATGTATATACAGTTTTGCTTCTTGGAAATTTGGTTTTTGCATGCACCAAATTTGCTTTCTACCTTTTCCTGCATAGAATTATTATACATGTAGAAACAAACCTCATTTGAAATAGCTCTTAGGAGAAACTTAATTGACCGGAATTGGACTGCTGCTGCTCCATATTTCTTTCTTCCCTTTTCAATTTCCAGAACCTGATTGGTGTCTGAAGCATGTATAACTTCTTCTGTGAAAATGGGTGGATATTCAAGGTTGCAGAACCAGAAATTGACACGTGCTGCCTTTACATATGCACACTGAGCATTACACGTGCAGATTGCGAATATATGTTGCATATGCAGATGAGCTCTCACTTTTGGTTGTAATTTTGACTGTGAAACAATTCACTTATGATGCAGAGTTGCTCAGCAAATGAAAAGTTATTACTTTGTCTCCTCTATACCAGATCTCGCCCTATATGTGACAAATCAATTGTTTCATAACAAACAGAGCAGCTGGATCAGAGCAATGGCTTAATGAGGCAATCATTCTCTTTCCACAGCGGCCAGCAGATGTCTATGCGAAAATCAGAAGCAAAACATTAATATATTAGTATTTTCCGATTTGCAGTCTGTAGTACAGATTAAACATTCTTTATTCAGAATTCCAAAATACTCCAAAATTCAAAAATGTCCATATGGGTGGCTGGAAGCAAGTAAAGGGGGCAAATGAATTTACTACGGGATTCAAAATAAAGCAAATGAAAAAGGTGAAAGCTGTATATGATTTCCAATGGCTGAATCCACACAATGGCTAAATCGCAATCCAGTGAGCATTATCCTGCACCAGTTTGATCCCAACATTGTCATACACCTGTTTTAATCCTAACACAAATTGGTCTAGAACCTCACCCAATACCCCTCCTGGAAGTCAGCTGGATACAAAACATATTTCTGGCATGTTCAATTCAATACAATTATTTCAGGTCATGTGGTCATTGCCGTTTGGGCGCTTTTTCCTTCTCAGCATGGATAAAACTATATTTTTCTTAATTAATAGTGTTTGTCTCCATGATTTTTTTCTTTTTTTATGGTTACCCTGTCTGATCCCACTTTCATCATCATCACCATCGGTGATCACTCGTGTCCAAGTATGATTTCCTTCCAAGTGTAGGGTCTTGGCAGTGGGTCCGTAGGTGACTATAGAGACCTTTTCTTGATCCACATGTTCTTTTGTAGTGAGGACATTGGTGTAGTGAGGGTTGGTGTGACATGCCTATCCTTGACACGTCTCTTTCTTTCACCCTCCATTCGTGCTTCTCCGAATTCCAGTGCACTGCTGGTCACAGCTGATCTCCAATTAGAGCACTCAAGGGCCAGGGTTTCCCAGTTCTCAGTGTCTATACCACAGTTTTTGAGGTAAGCCCATCTTTAAATCTCTTTTCCTATCCACCAACATTCCATTTTCTGTTCTTGACTTGGGAGTATAGTAACTGCTTTGAGGGACGGTGATCAGGCATTCAGACAACGTGGCCAGTCCAGCGAAGTTGATAGCAAAGAATCATCACTTCAGTGCTGGTGGTCTTTGATTCTTCCAGCACACTGACATTTGTCCACCTGACTTCCCAAGAGATTTGTGGGGTTTTTTTTGGAGGCAATGCTGATGGAATCATTCCAGAAGTTGAGTGTCACATTTGTAGATGGTTCACATTTCGCAGGTGTATAACAGGGTTGGAAGGACAATAGAAACAAGCATTTGGTATCCCTACGAATGTCCTGGTCCTCAAACACCCTCTGCTTCATTCAAGAAAATGCTGCACTCACAGAAATCAGGTGGTGTTGTATTTCAGCATCAATGTTGACATTTTTTGTGCGGGGCTGCCAAGGTAGCAGAAATGGTAAACATTTTCTAATATTA
Organism: Anolis carolinensis; assembly: GCF_035594765.1. Taxonomy (NCBI): domain Eukaryota; kingdom Metazoa; phylum Chordata; class Lepidosauria; order Squamata; family Anolidae; genus Anolis; species Anolis carolinensis. The sequence goes on from NC_085842.1 coordinate 292,767,582, forward strand.
CACCATCAGGCTGTATTTCTGGCATTGCAGATGGATTGGTTGGTTCCTGCAGAAAGAGCACTTTGTTTTCCCCAATGTTCAGTGAGAAGCCAAGCTTTTCATATGTTTCTGCAAAGGTGTTTAGAGTGGCTTGTAGGTCTTCTTCTGAATGAGCACAGACTACATTATCATCGGCCTATTGGAGTTCTATAACAGATGCTATTGTGACCTTGGTTTTCAGTCTGTTGAGGTTAGATAGCTTACCATCTGTCCAAAAGAAGATTTCCACACTGGTAGGAAGCTTCCCATCAACAAGATGCAATTTCATAGCGATGAAGATGGAAAATAAGGTTGGGGCAATAACACCTCCCTGTATGATACTTGATTCCACCTTAAATGGGTCACTTTTGGAGCCATTGCTGCCCAAGACTGTTGCCATCATGGAGGAGCTGAAGTATGTTCACAAATTTGTCAGGGCAACCAATTTTTTGGAGGATGGTCCAGGGAGCACTGCGATTCATTGTCTCAAACGCCTTTGCAAGGTCAATGCCATGTACAGAGTACAAATGTTCCCTGCATTTTTCTTGGAGCAGTCGTGCAGTGAAGATCATGTCCATTGCTCCTCTGGAGGGGCAGAAGCTGTTCTGGCATTCTGGGAGGATGTCTTCTGAGATAGGTAGGTGGTTTGCAAGGATTGTTGTGAGGATTTTCCCAACGGGGGTTAGAAGGGATATAACTTGATAGTGTTCAATGGCTCCACATTCTCATACTTCTTCCTCCATCTGCCTTGGATGGTACCTAGAATTCTCTACTCACAGACGCAACTGTTTTCGAGCTGCTTAAGTGGGCAGCAAGGTAGGCTATTCGTCAGAAATATTGAAAGTTAACAATGTATTTTTAATTACAAAAGTTGGATAAGGCACTGAAAGGGTTAAAACAGTGCAGTGACTCAGCTATACCAGCAGGTGGTTATAAGCAGGTGTGCCTGTAAAGTTGTGTGGATGAGTAGAGGAGCTGAGGAGGAGCTGGTGGAGATGGAGAAAGAAGAATGAATGAGTGAGTTGCTATGTTTGTAGTTTGAGTTATCCACAATAAGAAGAAAGAAGATGATAAAGCCTTGGATTGTATAAGCAAAGATAAGGCATTGGATTTATGCCTATGTAATGAAGTTTATTTATGTTAGAAGAAACCATATTTTGTAAATACAGTAGTTTCACTTATCCAACATAAACGGGCCAGCAGAACGTTGGATAAGTGAATATGTTGGATAATAAGGAGAGATTAAGGAGAAGCCTATTAAACATCAAATTATGTTGATTTTACAAATTAAGCACCAAAACATCATGTTTAACAACAAATCTGACAGAAAAAGTAGTTCAATACGCAGTGATACTATGTAGTAATTACTGTATTTATGAATTTAGCACCAAAATATCATGATGTATTGAAAACATTGACTACAAAAATGCCTTGGAAAATCCAGAACGTTGGATAAGCGAGTGTTGGATAAGTGAGACTCTACTGTACTTCAAGATTGTTATTTTTATAATAAGAAAAGCCTCCAGAGGAAGTGAAAGACAAATTAGCCTGGTCTGTGTTTTTTTTGTTATTTTGGTCACCCTACTAACCAGCTACGCCACAGCCCCACCCTGAGCTGTGTTAGCCACCTTGAGTTCCCATAGGGGGAAAGGCAAGTTATAAATAAAGTTAATAATAATAAGAACAACAACAACACTAGTATCCCCCCACTTGGATGTCCTTCCCAGTCTCCTACCTGAGGGATGTGACTCACTAGGGCAGCTCAAATTGGGGCAGGCAGGCACCCCTTATCTCAGCAAATGTGGAAAATGATTGTTACAAAATTAATAAAATTAATAAACTCTTAACACACATGCACACACATTCTAGCAAACAGTGAATCTCAGAACTTCAGAAAAGGGAGGTGGGCAAAGTTCATGACAAGAAGAATTACAAAGGGGCTTACCAGTACTGTGGGATCCACATAAACAAATGTGGCTGCCAAGGTTGGAATCCTTACAGCCATGAACTTTGCCCACCTCACATCCATACACACACTGAATGTTTCAGATGTACTACTAGCTTTCGGTTATTCAAAAATGCATTGTGTTTTTTGTAAAGGTGACATTATGTTTTATAGACTTAAGGAACTTGAATCCACCCTTCAACCACCCCACCCTAATCCTGATATGAGACGCAGGACACACACATTGCAAAAACCTGCTTTTCCCCCCTAGATACAGAGTTTATAAAATTTGTATTGCATTAATGGCTAAAAGAAGCACATTCAGTGTGAAAATGGAGGAACTGAGTGTTCCACCAGCATCAGGAATTAAGTAAAGATAAATTATTTTGCAGATATGTATTCAGCCAATGTCTCACTCTCTACAATACTAGAGATACACAGACACACACGCACACACCGCTTTACCTCCCCAAAGGGGACTCAAAGCAGCTCAAATTCTTCCAGTGGAGGCAATGCCTTTCATAGTTACATCCTTGTAGCACAGCAAAAGTGTTTGGGCAGCGGCCAAGACATGGGCAGCTCAGTTGGAGCCGTCCTACCTATCCCCAGTCAGTCATTAGTCTCCATGGAAAAGGTGAGCTGCAAACAAGCTCTGGGTGTTGGAAGCAATATCTGTCATTCCTTGTGGAAGAACATATTCCCTTGCAAGCCTGAAGAACTAGTCTTGTGTTATTTGACACCTGGAAATATATTCCATTCTTCTGTGTATCCCTTTATCTGCCTGGTTTCCTGGCTTCTGACTGACTTCTCAGCTTCTTGACCTTAGACTGTTAATGATCAATGCTAGCTGTGTCTTATCATTTCACAAAGTAATTTAGGACAGCAAGTTGGTGACCTTCAGCACATCTTGAGGTAGCAATAATGAGCTGCTAGAATACGTATCTGCTTTTGGCTGCCCTGCATCACCCGGAACAGGTCTGAAAAAAATTGCACCAAGCTTTTCACAACCCATCAGCAAAACTATATAACACCAGAATCAGGTTTTAGTAAGTGTCCAGTTTTTGCTATTCATTAGAAACTGGGGGGAAAGGGACAAAGAACAGAAATAATGCAGGTGACAGGCCACCAACCCATCAACCCTCAATGGGCTATATGTTGGCTTCTTGAGCAAAGAATTGCGCAAGTAGAAAGGAAAGGAGTCTTGGAATAAATGCCTCCCTGCTATCTCTCAAGTAAATTCTAGTCTTGCCCAAAAGGGTACAAAAAGCTGGACTGGGATTGCATATATATTCTACACACATATATTAGTATATAGTCTATAATAACAGCCAGCCAATTTGTTGGGGTTAGGGGTTCAGGATTATTGCAAAAGTAGAAAAAACGTAAATAAAATTACTATTTTTTTCACCTGAGAGAACACCGCTCAATGGACTTCATCACATTAACATCCCCACTCCACTTTAATCCATTTCACTGGTGATTGCTGGCTAAACAAAAGGTGTGCAGGGTTCCTCATAGCACCTCACACACCTCTCTCCTTCCCCCATCACATGGGGGCACTGGGACAAGGCGTGCTGTCCCTGTTCTCATCAGACGAGGGCAAGGGCAGCAACGCGTGTTGCCGCATTGCCCTTTCCCCCATCTCATGGAGGAAAGGCCCCAAACGAGCTACCCAAAAGTCACTTACCTTCCTGTCGTTGGCAAGAAAGCATCTTGTGATGCTTCCCCGCTACTTCACGCATGAATTGGGTGGGGTCAAGCCAGTGTCATGTGATGTAACTTGGCAGGCCCCATCCCCAAAGAGTAGCAACGGGCCAAAAGCCTCAAGTGTGATAAGATGGTAGGAATCTCTAGGTCTTCTGGTGGAAGTTGACCACAGACTTATGGCTGGAGGATTTGCAAATGCCTAGAAAACTGTTCTCTCCAGAAATCTCTGTGTCCTCCAGCTCAACTCTGTGGTGAAAATTGACCATACAGTCTTCCTGGAGGACCTAGACACTCCTAGAAAGAACATATTAATCAAATAGGTGAATATTCAGATCCCCAAAAGTGAAACCCATTAATGTTGAAAGTAAATGAATTTACTTCATTTTTTAGTTAATTAATTAAGTTGGATTTGTTTATGTTTCAGTTCCATGGCACAGATTACCACATCCTCCTCCAACAGACTTTAAGGCAAGTCCTTGTGGTGTTGTAAATCTTAATATTGAAACATTCACAGTATGCCAAATTTCCAGAAATGTTACACTTGATTGACTTCAAAATCCCTTTCAGAAATGTCTGAATTGGCTTTGGCTGCATAGGATTCTTGTCTATCTTTTTTCCTGTAAGTACTTTTCACAAAAATCTGTCTGTAACTACCGACTGTTACTGCTTCTCACAAAACAAAGAAGAGCTTTGAAGTTGGGACTATAGACTTACAGCTTATTCTTACCCACCCACGCTCCATTTAACAGGATGATATTGGATTGATACAGCCTACTTGCCTCGTCAGGGATAATATCATGAAAGTGACAACTCGGTTGGTCCTATGTAGGAACTGGAATGATAATAAAAATGTATCACTTAGCAGTTAATTGGGTCTTTCTTTCAAGGCTCAAATATGCTTTATAGTACTAAGTAGTTTTCATAATACCTCTGGCTGAGATGCAATTATTATTACATTTTAATAGACAATTATGTGTAATAGTCAGAATCTGAGGTGCAGAGAAAGAGGAGCATTTTTCAAAATTTTCAAACCTTCAAAATATTTAAAGCACTTCAGAAGCTGTCATTTAAATTCTGAAAGATCCATAATTGGAAAGACTGCTGTTTCAATAACACTTACAATAGAATGCAAAAGCTTCAGACCTGACTATTTGATGTAAATGAGATTGCAGAGTACAGGAATGATCCACAGTGAGCCTCAAGTGCTCATGCTCCCTCTACCATAGAATTTAGGTTATATTGGTTACTAAAAATTAGTCCTTATACTCCATAGGGATGAGATTAAAAGCTTCGTCTTTCAATTTTAAACATGTGTAGTGCAATATAACCTCCATATATACAAGACTAGTACTGGCAACTTCATATGACAAAATATGGCATCTCTGTGTATTTTCTAGGTCCTTCAGAGCGACTTTATGGTATACTTAGGTTGGAAATGGAGTCCTGCTATTACACTGGCCAACTCACATTTTGGTATCTCAAATGTTAGCCCTTATTCTGGCCATATTTGACCCATTGATTCCAAAAATGGTACCAGTTTCTCCCCATCAGCTTTAGTTTTTGAACTACTGAACATATGCCATATTCTAGTTGCCATCTGTTCATCCATAGAAAATAATGATAACCATATCTAAGAAACTAAAACTGATGAGGTCTATCAAATGAAATTTTTTGAATCAACGCCCCAAATAACCCCAGAACAGGCTTAAAAACCAAGGCACCACAAATTTTTTTTTGTTGAACTGTGTTATTGGGTCTCGCATATTCACACAAAGTCCGAGAATGTATTATCCCATGGATATATTCCCAGACTTTCTGTGGATATGGGAAACTATGAATAATAGCCAACCCTTTTGAAATGAAGAACTTTGGGCCCAAGTATGTCATTGAGTCACATTGGACCTAGAAAATGCCCAGAGAGGACCTATTTTGTTAGAAGTGGATAAATGAAACTAATGGGTTCTGGTCCCACAGATACAGGGAGATGTACTCTACACATGATTTTGCAGGATGTGAATAAATGAAAACACTATTTGAAAAGTACATATCAATTATGGAATTCACCAAGCAGGATGGTAAGATACAATATTCCAGCTCATTTTCACTTACTAAATGAAATACTCTTGTCAAGGATCCAGCAAGGTGACTGCCTTCTTCCCAGAACTTGGAGGTAATTAGCTACAAGCAATGAATCACTTATAATTAATATATCTTTTCGTCATTGACTGAGGCATAATTTGGTTACATTACAATTATATATTATATATAATGAGGGATAACCACTCCCTTTACAGTCACTGTTTTAGTCACATATATAATGGAAGAGTGAGATCTCACTACACAGCTATGTTTGTACCACAGATGTATGACATTCTAGATTTAAAAAAATAACTTGGTAACTTCAATTGTGTGTGCATGTACTGTACTTTCAAGTTACCTGTCGATTTGTGACGACTCCGTAAGTTCATTGGGCTTTCTTAGGCAATACTCAGAGGTGGTTTTGACAGTTCCTTCCTCTGATATATAGTCTATAATACCTGACCCTGCACAACCTTCAAGATGAGAAGAGATTTAGTATTTTAGGGTATTTAATTACTTTTGCATAAAGACAAAGGAAGGCAGTGATTTTAAAATTCAAAGGAACTATTCTAGGGATTTTTGAATGGTAAGTAAATTGGGGAAGTTAAATTTTCCAAATTACTACACACTTCAGATTTCATTTTCTTCTCCCGTGTTTTCTTGAAGTGTTTCCATACTGGATATTTCTAGCGGTATAATACTACTAAATGTTTAAAAATGATGGAGCCAATTTCAAATGGCAACATGTTGTAAATGGCGACATGTTACAATTACACAAAAAAAGTACAAACTTGATGAGTTATGAAGTTTTACTAACGAATGTATAAATGGTTTATGTGCCCTTCACCTGCCAGACAGACAACAATGAGATGACAGTTGAACACAAAATGTCTGAAGTTGTGGGGTCACTACCTCACGAATGACTGAGGCTAAGGGCTATTTGTGCACTGGAGGAGGCATCTGGTGGTAATCATTTGAAACTCTACACCTCATCCTTTCAAGTGTCAAGAGTTTCATTCATGGGTGGTTTGTGGCTTCAGATATATAGTGATTTCAGATCGGGCCCATCTTTTTTTAACACCCTGTATTACAACTGCTACAGCTAAAACCCACAGAATCATGAAAATTGTCATTTGATGGAGCACTTAGAATTCTCTCTAGTACACTTCCTTTGACTGCAACACTTGAGTTATATGGCAGAGAAAGACTTTTCAACACCATAAATGCCAGGTTTCCATAGGCTGCTAAAGTGGTAAGCAACTGCCATAATCGTGCAGTCTGAAAGCACACTACACTCTAGCCGTCACTCAACCTTCTGAGTTTCCTGGGCATGTTCTATACCTATCAAGCTATTACTTTTTTTTTCAAAGGGAGATTGGCCTTATAAGGTAATGTATTTTTTAAAATGTACTACTACATATCTTAGGGTTTCCAAACTCTCTTCCTATATTTAACCAAAGTGATACATCTTTGCATAACAAGTAGGTGTGAAGATGGCCCAGAGAGAAAATGTAATAAAGGCATGACATTCTGTTTGGTAACTTGCCACTTTCCTGGATTCAGAAGCATTTCCTGGGGCAAACATATGGGTGCTAAATGCTGAAGAAGTGACTTTTCCCACCTTTCAAATCCACCAGTTGTTAAAGGCCATCTTACCTTTACGCTAAGATATCTGTATTTTTGCCTTTCTCTACACACCTTTATATCAAGGGGAAAAAATCCCTGCGAGAGACAGAATTAGACAAGCTAGAACTTGTTTGGGGGGAAATCTATTTTTAAAAAGGAGGCACTAGTACTCCTTGCCCTCATATTTCGACCTCCAGGCAGGTCCCCCAAGAGAAGGAATGAAGGGAGAAGTGAAAGCATATCCACAGAGGACAGATATTCTGAGAACACCAGTTATATGTGAGTGACCTTGTTTTCTACTTCATTAATTGCTTCCCCAGATTCCAGACTTGGAGACAGACCGTTAAAAGTGTCTGAAACCACAGATGGCTATTTTTGGGTTGTTTTTCTTTCATTCCTGCAACATAAGACTGGCCAAGAAAAACTCATTCATGTTTGAGCTCTAAAAAGCATTTGATAGAGAGGCCAGTTAAGATTTTGGTTCTGTTTTGGGGCCAACTCACAGAAATATATCTGAACAGCGATTTATCTAGTTTAGTGGTAAAATCTACCACTTGCTGCCTAGATTTTATTTGTATGATTTTCATAAGTGTTGGATTATACATTTAAAATGGCTTTTTCACACAAAGTCAGTAAAAAAAATACAATTTGTGGCATATAAGAGAATCTGTCAGAAGCATATCTTGAACAATCTTGCTGATTCACTAATACATAGACGAGAATATAAAGAACAAAATGAGCTGACGAAGATGTGATCAGCAGCCAGCATGAAACAAGTGGAGGAAGCAAATCTCCCCATCCAACTTTTTCATGATTGAAATTTTATTGGAACCAGCCACCGATGCTGTTTTTTCCACTAAGAGTCTGTCATCCTAACCAAGAGTCTGAGGGCCAAACAGTCATTAAGGTGAGAAGCAAGCCAACTGTGTCCTGTACTTCCTTTCTTATCAGCAGCATCTGGCTCATTAAAGACAATTCACCTAAAAAGAATGTCACACTTCAGCCCAATCTACACTGACCATATAATGCAGTTTTGATGTAATGATGGCAGAACCTTGATAGCAATTAAATTCACTCACAAGGAAATATCTGAAATTTCCTTAATGCTAGGTTACTATTATACAGCAAAGTTATGAATTAAGAAAACACGGGCAACTTCTCAGTTCAATAAGCCAAAAGCCCACCCCCTCAATTTCCAAAAGTTCCTCTGTCCAGCCTTCAGGCCTTCCAGTCTGAGCCAGTTCGTGTTATCAGGCTCCTTCCCCCGCCTGTGCCCCAGATGTTTTCATTCTGTTTTCATTGCTCGACCTTGGCTGTGAACTCACGGCATGGAGGTGTTCTCGTGTCTTGAACACACCAGATACGAGTCCATGGCATTCAAATTGGTTTTGAACAAACTAGTTTTGCTGTGCAGATGATAACATAGGAAACACTAGAACCAGTTGAGTCCCAGATGGTGATGACACAAAACACAGAGCATTGATGCATGCTAAGGTTTTCTTTCACATGCTTTTGTGGGAGTTTGTTGTCTGGCCTCCACAGTTTGAAGCTAGCTTCTAACTGCATTAAATGGTCAGTGCAGACAGGGCCTGAGCCTACATAGGCCAAATAATGTGGATTCACCTTTCAACTGCTGTGGAGAGTCTATGCGATCTATCACTGGATTTGCAGCAGAAGCCCTGCACCCAGCCACGAATCTGGCACAACTCCAGCTAATATTCTATCACTGATCTAAAATGGTATAAAATAAAATTTACATTCTTTAGTAAAATTGCTTTAGTAATATGAAGTATGATTTTAAGCAAAATAAGAAAATAAAAAACCCAAGCAAACCAGCAATATTGTAGTGCATTACTGAATTAATGCAATCGCTACAATACTCATTCTAGAAGTGAAGAAGTACTTACTTGCTTTTTACAGAATCAGTAATGTCAGATTTCACATCCAGTCCTCTGTACCTTATTAGGTTGCCTTAAAGCCATTTACTATATTTTCACCAAAAGAGGTTCTGAAGAAAACTTGCATTCCATAGTCTCAGCAGCTCTTGCTGATAGCCGATTATGCCAGCTTTTGTTCAAAGAGCAATATCACAGGTATCCTGTGTCCCTTTGAAATTAAGTGTTTATGCAGAAATAAGCAAAACAAAAGATATGAGCTTTTCTTTTTTAGAGAAATCAGTGGCAATCAAAGCTTTATTTAAGTATCTCAGGCCCTTTTAGCATTATTACCTTTAACGTCAAGGTGAATTGATCTTCTTTGTGCAAATTTCAAAGAGACTTGAGAAGATCAATGTACCCTTGCAACTATCGCACAGCCTAAGGTCTGTTGGGATATGCCTGCCAGCTCTCAGGGTAGCCAGCTGGTCAATGAGGTCACCGAACAAACTGGCAAGGTCACCCAAAATACAAACCAGGCTCTTGCATTATACTACTTTCCCATCTTTCATCATCTCCTGCTCACCTTGCAGTATGATAGTGACTAAGGTATCTGTTGTGAACACTGCCCAGCTGTTCTGAAACAAGAACCACATTTCAAAATCACCCTTATTCCTGAGTAAAAATCAGATTGATTTTCAGCAGCTAACAGCTAATATCACTGACACTGCTGAGTGACTTCAGCTTGTTTCCCTTACATCCTGTTGATTTAACGGTGCAGTATAAAAGTGAAGTGCAGGAGTAACATCCTTTTTGTGTATGTGTCAAGTATGTAGTTAAAGGTAGGGTTACAAATTTAGGTGTTTTACGAAGATTAGGGGTGGAGGTAATCGATGAAGGGGAAAAACAAGTACAATGGAAAAGAAAATGGTTTTATCCTCAGTAACCTGAATGATGTAAATCCTAAAGAAAATTGTGAAGCTTACTTGCAAAAGAATCACCATAATGTTCAGTAAACTAGCAATTTTTAGAGGTAGCAAAACCCATTTCCAAACACTAAAGGGTTAGGAGAAGTGGGGGAGATATTGCCATATAGCAGAGCTTTCCAAATGTTTCATGCTGGTGGGACGTTTTTTGGACATATATCATTTTGTGACAAAATAACACAGTTTTACTAACAAACTAGTGGTTAAACCAATCCCTTACACTGTAATAATGAAATGTATAGGAAGACAACATATCTCATGAAAATTTTTCATTGCATTTTAAAAATATATGATGTATAGTTTATTTCATATACATGCATGCAGGTGTGTCTAGTGATATTCATGTGACTAGGGCCGACCTTAGGTTATTTTTGAGTGTAAGCAAACAGAATTTTGGCGCCCCCCCCCCCAACCAATCACTGAAAAATACACACACATATATACACCACAGTACATTATACTATTAGTATTATATAATATATTCCTTCTCCTTCTCCTTCCTCGGCGAGTGCTGTGGGAAGAAGCAGAGAAAGGCACATGCTTCATGTGGCATACCTACACACTGCAGCCGGCACACTAATGTGCTGCAATTCCCAGTCTGGAAAGTTATGCCATATGGGCTTTGGTACACCTCTAGCAGCAGTATTGACACTTGTGACATAGAATGTCCAACACATATGTAAAGAGAAATGTGCAGGAAGGTATAAAGTGAAACAGAAGAGATTGCCTATAGTAAAAAAAAATGTTTTAAAGAACTTCTGATTTTAATGTTTTAAACTTCTGGCCTGTGACCATAATAATAAAAATCATTCATTCATTCTATGCAATGGGGAATCAGGTCAATGTACATGTTAAGGCCCTTCCACACAGCCATATAACCCAGAATATCAAGGCAGATAATCTGCAATATTAGCTTTAAACTGGATTATCTGATTCCACACTGATATATAATCCAATTCAATGTGGATTTTATACAGCTGTGTGGAAGGGGCCTACGTCTCACACCTCTGCTAACAGGAGTTTCAATGCTAAAGGTCTTCCACTGAAAACTGAAAAAGTCATGGATTGTGTTGAAAGGTACCTATCATCCACAGAGATTGTCTACAACTGTGTGGCATGATGCTCAGTTTGATGCTTAATACTGTTAAAACACACACACACACACAGATATGAAGTTTGTGTTTTGTGTCCTAACTTCAGACCTAGATTTTGTACATTTTGTTGCCCTGTAATTCCATTAATGATTTTACTACCGAAAAAATGAGTAAGACATGGAACATGTCTACATGGAGCAGGTTAATCCTGTCCCAAATCTAGTATGTACCTACTGAATCCAGATAGTCCAACCCATCCCTTACTGGCTCATTCTCTTGTTCTCGTGTCACCATCAGCACTCCTCATTGGCCAGCAGCTCTGGAAGAACCTGGTAGTAACCTGTCATGTCTGACGTCATAACAGGGAGCCCATGAGATCAACAAGAAGTTGAATGAACCCCTTCTTGCTGATCGCATGGCTGGATGCCTAAACCATGACCTCATCAGATGCAATAGGTGATGGTCAAACTCCTCCAGACCTGCTGGCCAACAAGGAGCTGCGGTGGCAGCACGAGGATGACCCATTCCCTTCTCTATGCTGATTCAGAAAAGGGTGATGACAGTGGTCTGTGTATTTGGACAATAGAAGAGCCTGAAACGTACCTGAAACGCCCACATGGCACACACTTTGAGGACACTCCAGAATTTTCTGCAAATGCTGGAGTATCTCCTGACTCTGCTTACTAAATAGCAAGTTTGGGTAAAGGATTCATGCCAGAGCCTGGATTCATGCCAGAAGCCACCCATGCATCATGAAAATTGCTAATGCTGGCACTAGAATGAGTGTGTTGGTTTTTTTTTTTACTCATGTAGATTTGCTCTCAGATTCGGAAACCAAGCCAGACATAAAATACTGATGGATTAATTCAGGATAATGACAGATCCCTCAGTTTTTCTAGCCTATACTCAGTCACACTTGGGGAAATCACATTTTCTAAATGGGAAACACAAGAATATTTGACCCAAGTATCCTCATGGATGAAACATGCAGGAAATGCAAGCTAATTTTTCAAATTTTAAGTAGGACAAGGATGTTTTTAAATACAGCCTATTTATAAATGCATTGATTCAGTTTCTATGTATCAAATTTACCGAATACCTAGTTAATACATGAACAGTTCTCTTACATAGATACAAAAACTTTATCATTGTGGATATTATCTTACTCCTAGCTTACAAAAGCAACCAAAACCAAAAGTACATTGATATGCAATCCTAAGTATGTTTACTTATAGGTAGATATCTTAACCTTGATATTTTATCTTTAGTAATATCAATAGAAAACCTTCATAGCACAGAAACAATCATTATCACACAGCACATTCAATTTTCTGTACTGTTTGTTAGTAATCCAACATTTTTATTATTAAAACCTCATTTCGTTCAATATCAATTTATCAAAATCAGATTAGCTGTTCACTGCTCCCATTCATTTCTTTCTCCTTTCAATGGGAGATGTACCTATTTTACTGTTACTGTGTGAGTTTTCCATTCAGTTTCAAACAGTTGACAATCCTCCAGAGGTTCGCACCTGCCAAATTTGGAGTAGATAATTTAGAGTCCCCATTGTATAAATAATTTTTGAGGAAGCACACACACAGTACTATGCTTTAATGAATAACAATATTCTAGCTCCTAACTGCATTGAGATCAAACTGTCAAAGCAGTCACCATGAATGAAACCATGCTGCGGGTGGGGGATTTGTAGTTCAAGACATCTAGAGAACATTGGGTTGGGGGAAGACAAGTCTGTTAACTAACAGACATTAATTACATATTACAAAGAGTTAAGATCAAGAAATGGGATACAGTACAGAAAATATAGAGAATGGATTCTGAATCCTCGGATTATAGAAAGTGACCCAGTAAGAACCGGTTTTCTACAATATTAAAAAATAATTAACTATGGGATGTTAAATTATTTGGAACCAAAGAGTTGGAAGAGCCCACAAGAGCCATACAGTTCAACCCCCTGTCATTCAGGAACACACAGACAAGGGATTTCTCTAGTTGGCTGTTGTAAATTAATGTGGATGTTTGTTTAGATTTTATGTTATTACATAATTTTGTTTGACTATGTGTAGTTTAATTTATTGATGTTAGGTTTAATTTACTGATATTAGGCTTTAATTTGATGTTAGGTTTTAATGTTATTTTTATATATGGGGTTTCTCTGGGATTTTATGTCAGTATTTGTTTGTTATACAGAGGCATTTTATATTGGAATCTGCCCTTAATCCCCTTGGGGAGATAGAGCAGATTACAAATAAAGTATTATTATTATTATTATTATTATTATTATTATTATTATTATTATTATTATTATTATTTCTGACATGTGACCATACAGCTTTGTTAAAAAAAAAACCAAAGATGGAGACAATTTCAAGGCATTGTATTCCACCACTTAATGCCTCTTGAAATTCTTCCAAATGTTTAGATGGAATCCTTTTTCCTGTAGTTTGATTCCATCGCTGTGTCCGAGTTTCTGGAGCAGCAGAAAACAAGCTTGCTCCATTCTTAATATGACACCCTTTCAAATATTTTATTTATTTATTTATTTGTTTATTTATTTATTTTATTTATATACCGCTCTTCTCCCCTAGGGGGACCCAGAGCGGTCTTACATAATGGCAGAATTAAATTACACATAAAATACAACATGTAGAAAAACCAAACATAAAACAGAAATAAAAGCCGGTATCCAAATCAAATTAAAACAATTAAAACCATGTGACCATTACAAAAGGGGAAGTTTCAAGCCAAAGTCAGACACAGTATGTGTTCGAATTAATATTAATCCATCAGGTCATATCAGCTCATATTTTAGGATGGGCCAAATGCTTGATCCCACAGCCAGGTCTTCAGCTGCTTCCTGAAAGACATGAGTGAGGGGGCTTTCCTAATCTCCCTTGGCAAGGAGTTCCACAGCTGCGGAGCCACCACCGAAAAAGCCCTGTTTCTTGTCCCCGTCAACTTCACCTGTGACAGAGAGCAGGGCCTCACTCGAAGATCTTAATCTGTGGGACAGCCCATATTTAAACATGGCTATTATGTTACCTTTTAATCCTTTCTTCTCCAGGCTAAACATACCCACCTCTTAAGCTACTTTTGTCATTTTGGTTGCCCTCCTATGGAGAGGTTCTAGCTTGACAATATCCCTCTTGAACTGTGGTGCCCAGAACTGAACACAGTATTCCAGGTGAGGTCTGACCAAAGAAGAACAGAGTGGGAGCATTATTTCCCTTGATCTGGACACTATACTCCTATTCATGCAGCATAGATTGGCTATAACAATGGAGTATAGTGTCTAGTGTTGGCTCTTTTAGCTGATGATTCATGTTTAGTCTGTGGTCTATCAAGACTCCTAGATCCCTTTAACATGAGAGTGTTGTTAAGCAAACTCAACCTATATATGTGCATTTTATTTGTCTCAATGGAAAAAGAATCAACCCTGATGGACAAAATTCACTTTGCTCTTTCACAATACCTACTCCCTCTCTATCGGTGGCTGAAGAGTTTCATGTGAAACAAGACTTAATAGAATGTGTTTGAGCTAATGCCTGGGCATTTTATAGTGTCAACCTCACTTTCTCTGATTTCTCTCTCTCTCTATTTCTCTCTCTCTCGATATAATCTTCATCTGACACATCCTGGTTGCTAGGAGAAAACAAATAAACCCCAAAGAATATAAGATATTTGGAACTGATTCGTGACTGTGGAGTTTCTTTCTTTACTAGTAATGAATGAATCATCATGGCCAACATAAAATGAATGCTTAGTTTTTTAAAAAATGAATGAATCATGACTAAAATGAATGTGAACATATTCACACCTGCACGAGATTTAAGGACAGATGAAGAACTGATGATGACAGTATCAAACCCAGTAAGGGAAACCAAAAGTCTGGGTTCTATATTTAAACAAGACAACAACACTCTATGTTCTGATCAGAAGAGAAATACGAACCCAACCACACAGTTGACCCTTCCATTACAACTGCTTTCCCCAAATGATTGCTTTTCAGCTGTGTTGCTGTACAATGATTTAGGACCTGCTTTTGGAGTGCACAGGTCTTGGAGGCCCATGGCGGTTATGGATGCAATGACTCAGGTAAGAGACAAAGCTTCAGTAAAGGAAATAAAAACTGTTGGCAATTCCAGAGAAACAGGTGGCATTAGCTTGAGTGGCAAAAAAAAACAAAAAAAACCAGTAGTGGTGCAAAGCTATTAACAGTGGAGGAGAATGGGAAGTGGTATAGCAACTGTGGTGGTCTGCAATGCAGGACTAGTCCAGGCATGGGTTAAACTTCCTAACTTGGGGGCCACATGGCGGGCCAGAGTGGGCAGGTGGGCCAGGAGGGAGGGGGTCACTTGCCATGACATCAGCCATGACGATGTCATGGAGAGAGGATGGGTTCCTCTCTCCCTTCCCTTCCCAGTGCTCCCTGTCAACCCAGTCAAAGAGGCAAAAGATGGAAAACATGTAAGACCCATATCATGGCTGAACGTGGGGAAAGCGAAGGGCCATCTAATGTCCTTGGTTGCCCGAGCCTGAGAAAGGCAAAACAGCAATGGGGCAGCTGGGTCTGGAGCCTTTTAAGAACTGGGACAACTGCCCCTATTGACTTTAAGTTGGAGGAAAGCTCAACTTCTCAGGTTGTAAGGTGGCCTTGCCTCATCTTATCCTGGATCAGTCTGTGCTGTGGAGCTGATCTCCATCTACACTGACCTAAAGTGGTCAGTGTAGCGGTGGTCAGAGACTACAACGTTGGAGGAAGACCTGGAGTGAGTCTGACCAAACCTGGACTTGAGCCTATTTGACTTGTGATAGTGTCCAGCAAAGATGTTATTTTGTGCAATTACTGCATGTGAAAAGGTGTTAGGGCTATATTATGACCTGAGAAGAGAATGTAGACCATTCAACAACCACGGTAAAGAATCTTCACTTTACAAATAAAGCTATTCTAACTTGGGTACTATAGTTACTAGTCCCTGTGGACATTTCTGTGGGCTTTATTTGTTCAATAATAATGGATTATTTCCCATTTTTACAATGTTAGGATAATGACAGGAACTTTGGAGAATTGAGAGCCACTACAAGTTTGATGGTCCCTTACCTTCCTTGATTCATTAAACAAAAGCTAGGAAAGAACTGGCTGAATGGTGAAGGGAATAGTTAGTGCCGCCTTACAATAAGGCATCATTCCAACATGCTTGAAGCAGGCATTCCTAATACCTCTGTTGAAACAGCTTTTCCTATATCACTCTATAATGAATATATGGCCTGGGCTGTGGCACAGCTGGCTAGTAACCAGCTGCTATAAATCACTACTCACCGAGAGATCATGAGTTCGAAGCCCGGGTCGGGTTAAGCCTCCGACCATTAATAGCCCCGGCTTGCTGTTGACCTATGCAGCCCCGAAAGACAGTTGCACCTGTCAATTAGGGAAATTTAGGGACGCTTTATGCGGGAGGCTAATTTACAACACCATAAAACTGCCAGCAAAACACGAGGAAAGGAATGAGGAAGTACAGCCACTACTGGATGGTGAAGCAACAGCTCCCCCTGTGGCCGGAATCATGAAGCTGGAAAAATGTTAAAAATGCCTCTGAGTCTGTCTAATGTATGTTGTTTGTCTGTTGGCATTGAATGTTGGCCATATATGTGTTCATTGTAATCCGCCCTGAGTCCCCTTCGGGGTGAGAAGGGCGGAATATAAATACTGTAAATAAATAAATAATAAATATATAATAGCCAGCATCCAACATATTACTTTTGGACGAGATATTGAATGTGTGGTGGCCTATCAGTTCCAGAAAGAAACAGATTCTCTCAATACATTTCAAAATAATTTTTGGTCAGCTTGGTGGATGCCTTCAGCTCAGAATCAGACACAGACAGTACATTATCCTGAAGGCTCTCAGTGACTTCTGATACCATCAGCCATGGTATTCTTCTGAGCTCCTTTTCTGGGTTGGGCCTTTGAAGGAACTGTTTTACAGGGGCCCATTTTTCCTGGAGAACCGAGGGCCAAATCAGATGATGGCTTTAAGCACCTAGTTAGAGGAAGTGCTCTCTTTCATAAAACATCACTATGATTAGCCGCACATTACCTTCCATTTCGCTTATTTATCCTGTATGGTCACTATTAGGTAAACACAGATTTAATTTGCAAGCCTGTTTGCTGAAGCATGCATCTCTGGGGAAAACTTGTTGTGTGAGAAAAAACACGTTAATCAGAGAAAACACATATTTTCTCTAACATACATTTTCTATACTTATCTGTAATGCACAGGCAATCTCATTTTTTGTCTCTCTCCATTACACACATCTTGGGTTTCTGCGATTTTACTTTTAATTTGCTACAAAACACCACTATTTTTTCATTTCCACAGTTTTGAAGATTATTATTATTCACCTTATTGCTGCTCACATACCTTCAGTAAGCACTCACAGAAGCAAATGGAATTGTTGCCAGTATATGATGATAGCAGTGTGTACTTTTTCCTCCTTAGTGCTAAAACTATGAAAAATGTCACCAATATAAGGCAATATATTGGGTTTGAAAGTGTGTTGCATATCAAGGCCACTGAAAATTACTTGTCTAATTTTAAGACAAGGATTGAAAATACTGCTTTGTTTTACTGGAAATACGACTTGATCCAAGACTTGGGAGAATGGGAGAAGAGCAGAAGTCTAGCAGGATCTCATGGCAATATGAAACCATGGTTGGTATATTTGTAGCAACCTCCACAAATGTTTCATGGCAAACTACTTCATACAATTTGAGGATCTCTAGCAAAACAAAAAGAAAAAAGGGGATGACACATATGAAGGCTCATCGTAAGAGTTCGGGGTGGTGGTTTTTCCCTGAAGCAGGCAAACGATGTGCTGCGTATATAATCCTAGATCTTTTAAGAAGCAAACTCCAGTCCTCTTACATAACCACACTGCATAAAGTAAAATACTGAGACATGAGAATTTTGTTTGATTTCAGGTAAGTTTCCCCAAGTTTATCCAGGATTACAAAACACAGTTAAATGTGAGAGAATGGGAAATTGACAAACTCAATCCGGAAGATGATTTTCAGTTCTTAGTCCTTAAATTTCTGTATTTGAATTCTTATTTATTTATTTATTTACAGCATTTATATTCCGCCCTTCTCACCCCGAAGGGGACTCAGGGCAGATCACATTGCACACAAAAAGGCAAACATTCAATGCCATAACATAGAACAGAGACAGAGACAAGACGCAGGCACGGGCTGGCCTCGAACTCATGACCTCTTGGTCAGAGTGATTTGTTGCAGATGGCTTGCTATCCAGCCTGCGCCACATGTGTTTTAATCTACATTTGCAGTGATGAATAAGGCTGCCACCTTTCTTTGGGCAGGTTCCAAATCTTTTAACATAGACATAGCATGATATTATCTCTGCTGGGTGTAACTATATTCCAGTAACGCTGGATTAGGCCAGCGCAGAGGGTCAAGAATTTTATTTTAATAGGATTTTATCAATATTTCCTAATTCTTCATAAACTGGAAGGGATTTGGGATTTCAAAACATCTAGACCGGAGAGAATGTGAAATATCCATCCCTGATCTAATTCATGTGATATATTGCCTGAAGTCATCTAAACCCTCTTGCTTGTTGTGTCTTCCTGCTATTTCCTGTAGTCATAGAATCATAGAATCAGAGAAGATTCCTCGTAGGCCATCCAGTCCAACCCCCTGCTAAGAAGCAGGAAAATGGCATTCAAAGCACCCCTGACAGATGGCCACCTAGCTTCTGCTTAAAAGCCTCCAAAGAAGGAGCCTCCACCACACTCTGGAGCAGAGAGACAGTTCCGTTGCTGAACAATTCTCACAGTTAGAAAGTTCTTACTAATGTTCAAGTGGAATCTCCTTTCCTGTAGTTTGAAGCCATTGTTCCACATACTAGTCTCCAAGGCAGCAGAAAACAAGCCTGCTCCCTCCTCCCTAAGACTTCCTCTAACATATTTATACATGGCTATCATGTCCCCTCTCAGCCTTCTCTTTTGCTGGCTAAGCCACTCCTCATAGGGTTTGTTCTCCAGACCCTTGATAATTTTAGTCACCTTCCTCTGGACACGTTCCAGTTTGTCAACATCTCCTTTCAATTGCAGTGCCCAAAATTGGACACAGTATTCTAGGTGTGGTCTGACCAAGGAAGAATAGAAGGGGAGCATGACTTCCCTGGATCTAGACACTATACTCCTATTTATGCAGGCCAAAATCCCATTGGCTTTTTTTGTCGCCCCATCACATTTTAGGCTCATGTTTAACATGTTGTCCATGAGGACTCCAAGATCTTTTTCATACGTACTGCTGTTGACCTAGGCGTCCCCCATTCTGTATCTTTGCATTCCATTTTTTCTGCCTAAGTGGCGTATCTTGCATTTGTCCCTGTTGAACTTCATTTTGTTAGTTTCGGCCCATCTCGCTAATCTGTTAAGATTGTTTGGAATTCTGCTCCTATCTTCTGGCGTCTTGGCTATCTCTCCCAATTTGGTGTCGTCTGCAAACTTGATGATCGTGCCTTCTAACCCTTCATCTAAGTCATTAATAAAGATGTTGAACAGAACCGGGCCTAGGACAGAATCCTGCGGCACTCCAATGTCACTTCTTTCCAGGATGAAGAAGCAGCACTGGTGAGCACCCTTTGGGTTTGTTCGCTTGACCAATTACAGATCCACCTAACTGTAGTTTTGCCTAGCCTATGTTTGACCTACTTTGTTTGCCAGAAGGTCTTGGGGGACCTTGTTAAAGGCCTTACTGAAATCCAGATACGCTACATCCATGGTGTTCCTTGCATCAACCCAGCTTGTAACTCTATTGAAAAAAGGCATCAGGTTAGTCTGGCATGATTTGTTTTTAATCAATCTGTGTTGACTATTAGCAATGACCGCATTTGTTTCTAAGTGTTTGCAGATCACTTCCTTAATGATCTTTTCCAGAATCTTGCCTGGTATCGATGTGATCAGATGGGAATTGTCTAAAAGGTGTTGACTGTTAATTAAAACTTTAAAAAATTTTTTAACTGATATATAAAAGGATTTTTTTAAAAAAGCCCTCTTTTACATTCCCAATACATTTACAACATTTCACCCATCTTTCATCTACAGGGTGGGCCAAAACTTACAAAAAGATTTCAATATTTAATAACTCCTTTATTTTTTGTTTTTAATTTACAACACCACCGCATCATATACAGTATACATAGGAAATAAAACTACATTACACTACATTACATTTACAAAGATTTTGTAAAATCTTTTCAAAAACATTTTCAAAAAGTTATTAAAACATCAGATGCTTTTGTGACTTTTGGCCCACTTTATATTTCCATATCATTCCAAAAATGTGCAGAACATGTCACTAGTAATGTGCAATATGTTTTTAATAGAGAAGATCAACCTCTATCCACCGGGAATGTATTCCTAGATTTTACATAAATACAGAAAACCTCAGACAATAGTTCACTGTATTGAAATTATGTTCTTCTTGCCCAAGATACCATAAAGTCATAAATGAAACTAGGAATCCTGATCTTTCAGCAATGTGGGCCATACTGTACAACAGAAGAAAGGAACAGTTAAAAATGCCAGCTTTTCTATGTAAGATTACATGCCAATGGAAAAAATTTTAAATGTCAGGAGTGACTTGAGAAACTGCAAGTCGCTTCTGGTGTGAGAGAATTGGTCGTCTGCAAGGACGTTGCCCAGGGAATGCCAGGAGGTTTGATGTTTTTACCATCCTTGTGGGAGGCTTCTCTCATGTCCCCACATAGGAGGTTGGAGCTGATAGAGGAAGCTCATCCTCTCTCTCCCCAGATTCAAACCGGCAACCTTCAGGTCAGCAGTGTTACCAGCACAAGGGTTTACCCCCATTGTGCCACCGGGGGCTCCTCTAATGGAAAGCGTAATGGAAAGTGTAATTTAGGTTTAGTATATGCTATAATGCCCTGATCCTCTCCAAGAATGATATACCTAAGAACGATGCATTTTTTCACTCACTGAGCAGGGTTAATATCAAGTTTATTGTGCGAGACACCTTTGAATGCTGGCGCTGCAGAACATGAATTTGATAAACAGTGGTTGGGACAAACATTACTTCTAAGCATATGAAAAGTGCTGGCTCCAGGGGCAAGGTTTCTAGCACAGAGAACACATCTTCCAGATAGTCTTGACACTGCTCAGATAACAAAGTCATCCTTATTTTTGGTTCCCAAAATGACAGGCTAGAAAATCTTGGTTATTTCTGAAGAGCATTTTCTATTTTTTAAGTTAGGAGAAACAGGGCAGATGTGAAAATACAATTTCAAAGATGGAGGAAATTTTGCATTCATTTTTCAGAAAGGCAAATACATCTACATCAAGGATGTAGAACATGTGGCCTTCAATATGTTGTCAGATTAGAACTGTCTCCATTTCATACTATGGCTGCATCTACACTGTAGAGTTAATGCAGTTTGACATCAGTTTAACTGCAATGGCTCAATGCTATGGAATCCTGGGACTGGAAGTTTAGTGAGACTGGCAGTTTGGAGGAGAAGGCTAAAGACCCTGTAAAACTACAACTTCAATTATTCCAAAGCATTGAATAATGCATTAATTATACAAATCACCAAGTGTTGCTATGATCAGATGTGACAAATTCTGTACCGAGTTTACAATAGTCTTATGCCACCTTTTCCCTATGCGACAGCTAATACTAAGAAGAAATTCATATAAAATGTGGATGATGGAAACCCTTCTGCATTTCCGGTAACCTTTGAAAACAGAAAAAGACACATTGATCTTGCACATGTTTTGTCTCCATGAACTTAATGCCGAGAGGGATCTACACTGCCAAATAAGGCAGTTCTAACGGCATTATATGGTCAGTGTAGACCTATATAATGCAGTTTGAACTGCACTGAGCTGCATTATATGGGTCTATGGCCCCATCTACATTCCCATTTAAAGCAATTGAAACTGCCTTAGTTTATTTTATTTATTTATTACAGTATTTCTACCCCGCCCTTCACACCCAATATAAAATGCATATAAACAATTACAAGAACATTATAATTCAATTTAAAACTTAAGTTGCATTAAAACATTCATAAATACACATATATATTGTATTTATATTTAGTTGGCAGTATAGATCCAGCCAGAGCCTTTGCATGATCACTCTGCTGAATATCACAACAGTTCCTCTGTGTTCTCCTTACTTTGATGTGATCTGATGGGAAACACCTACACTCTTGCCCACTAAGCAAAGATGAAAACATTTAACAATTTAGGTATCAGTACCTGTAGAAACAAGGAGTGTGTTTCAATCTACTCACCAGGAAGACACTATTGGACATTAGGGATCTAGCATACCAGTTTTGAATATTAACTATTTACCTTGGATACAATTCCGAAAGGATAGATGTATACTTCCTTTTCTGCAGGTGCAATTAGACCCTGCGTAAAAATGAACAGCCCAAGTAAAACTGATGTGTTGAAATTCTGTCTGCACCTCAGAGATAAGTGGTCAGAACAGCAAACAAAGGTGAAGATTTTACAAGTGCTAACTGTATCTGCAAATTGCCTTTTCAAATAGGTCTTGCATTTGCAGGATGTGATTCGCTGTCTCAGCTGTAATTGCTTTTTAAAAGAAACAGAGATTCAGCGGGTTTGAAGCAAATGATTTTATCTGAATTCCCACAGTCGAGTTAACAGCCAAAGTCTATGAAAAGGCACACATAGGTCAGGTCAGTCAAATAATGCTGCTCTGGAGTAAGTGTGGCCACATTTGGTGCCTGGTTTTCTTCCCCAAAAACCTTGAGGCCATACAGATTCCTAACAACACCCCGACCCCAAAAGCCTACTACTGGTTTTGAAAATAGTTTTTAATTGTGTCCTCAGGTGAAAGAACGAGACTAACATCTTTATAAAAGGTGAGTTATTTCTCCCACAGACTCCAGAAAAGGCACTTTCTCCTTTTTGGACAAGAAAATGTGCCACCTGGTAAAGCCAGGGCCCACAAAACAATTTGAGGAGGGGAATCTCATGTACTGCAAGGTCACACTTTTGCCTACCCATGCTCTGTAGCAGGGCTTCTTAAAACTTTTCCATTTGTGACCACTTTCCACCTGAGAAATTTTTGTGAGTCCCCGGACATATAGGTAAATAAAACAAGTATAAAAATCAAACATCTACTGATAATACATCCACATTTACAAAGATTGCTAAACAGGCTGATTTTCCCTTTCATGGAGTACAGCTGAAGCATCTTCTGCAGAGCCCACTATAAACAATGTGCAACTGATTTGAGTAAACATCTACAACAGCTACTATGGCTATGTTCAGAAAACGTTTACTGTTGCCAATTTTTTCAAGATCCCCAACACTGGGTTAAGGGGAGGGGGGTGGAACCCACAGTTTAAGAAGCAGTGCTTTATAGCTTCCTATTAACCTTAAAATCAAATCTTACTCCTTTTTGGGATCATCATCCATTCACAAAGTAGCACCCTCAGGCTAATTAGCAGTTTAACTTCCTACCTCTGATATATATCCATTTTACATCAGTTTAAATGAATCAGCTTTCTTCTAAACAACCCTGGAAACCCTGTGCTGAAGACCCTTAGGGCCTCCTCAGAAATGTAAAACATCAAGAGCTAGTGCAGATGTGCCCTTATTGTCTTCTTTCACTCACAGCAGTGTTGGAGGAATGGGAAAGGAGTATTAAATATACTTTTGGATACATGAGAACTGATATGCGCCTTCACTACTATACACACCGAATCTATTCACCTGTATTAAGGATGAACCTAAAAATTACACAGTTTTTTTTCCTACTATCATATCTTCATATGTTCCAAAGGTAAGTGCTGAATTGCTTAAAAGAGGAATTAAACAAGTAACAAAGGTGCTACATAAAAACACCATAAGCCAAAACAGTTTCGACTAGTCTCGGGCCCCATCTATACACGCCTTAGTTACCTCCAGATTGGATTACTGCAATGCACTCAACGTGGGGCTGCCTTTGAAGACGGTTCGGAAACTACAGCTGATACAAAGATCAGCGGCCAGATTAATAATGGGGGCAAGCTACAGAGAGCGGTCAACCCTCCTGTTCAAGCAGCTCCACTGGCTACCGATAAGTTTCCGGGCCCAATTCAAGGTGCAGGTTATTACCTATAAAGCCTTAAACAGTTCAGGACCTGCCTATCTCTGTGATCGCCTCCTCCCCTATGAACCTGCATGGGTCCCAAGATCTTCTGGGGAGGCCCTTCTCTCTCTCCCACCTCTGTCCCAAGTGCGACTGGTGGGACAAGGGACTGGCCTTCTCGGTGGTGGCCCCCCGGCTCTGGAACTCTTTTCCCAGGGAGATTAGGTTGGCTCCTTCATTGCCCATCTTCCGCAAGGAATTGAAAACGTGGATGTTCCAGTGCGTGTTTGAGTGAATAAGACCATCAGACATGCAATCTGTTTACAAATATGTACGGCACTTTATCACTGTTCCTCACTCTATGTTTTAGCACGTTAATGGAACTGTTCCCTTGTTCTTTCCCTATTTGCCCTGATTTTACCTATGGATCATTTGGAGCTCTTGCACTAGTTACCCTCTGCTGAATGTAGCAATCGACGCTCAGGCTTTTAAAGTATCTGTTATGTTATGTTGTTTATACCTTTGTTATATTGTTTTAAATTACTGTTTTAATTACTGTTGTATGTAATGCTATGTTGTTGTTTTTTGGGCTAGTTCCTGTGTAAGCTGCCCCGGGTCCCTTTGGGGAGATGGAAGTGGGATACAAGAATAAAGTTGTTGTTGTTGTTGTTGTTATTAATATTATAACTGAGCACTAGATGCAATTGGAAGCTAGCTTCAAAGTGGGACAGCCAGACAACAAACACCCATAAAAGTGTGCAAAAGAAAATCCTTAATGCACATCAGGGCTCTCTGATTTGTGTACTAGTCACCATTCAGGACTCAAACGGATTCATTTGCCCAGAGAAATCACATTATTTAATTCTGGTTTGAAGCTGCATTACATGGACAGTATAGATGGGGCCTCAGAGAGCATAATTAAGTAACCTGGAACCTCATACCACAGAGACTAGAAATAGGGAAAGGGAGAGAAAAAGACACCTACCCAGAGATTGCTGACAGCTTTTGGTGTGCCTGGTAGGCGATCTCACATCCTTTGGTTCGAGTTCTCTGCATTTCAGCACGTAAAGATAGACAACTGACCGAAACGTCCCCAATGGAAATGACCAATTCACGGTACAAAGCCACCTGGGTGTTGAAATCCTGGACAAGCTGAAAAATAAAAATTTTTAAAAATGAAGAAAGCGGCTTACTAGTATAAGAGACTTCGCTGTGCTGTAAGATAAACCAACATTTCTAACAAATCTTTATCTATCACAGCTAGAAATCAAAATCACTGGGTATATATTTAAAACATTGCTATCAGGCATAAAAACCCAGCTTTTCTGCTTCTGGAAGCAAAGGATTATTTTATCATGAAAGAAGATAACATTTCCATAAATAGTTCTCTCCATTTCCCCCCAATGATTTGCAACTTGCCGGCCTTCTAGGGAGTGGAATGTGCCATTCACTTTTCTGCACTGGCTTCTGCTAATGTATGTTGGCATTATTTTCCATCTAGCTCCAATACAGTTCTCACTAGACTAAAAAAATCTAGACTTGCTGGCTCATAAAGAGACATATATGAGGGAAAAGTCCCTATCAGTTAGCATTTCTGCAAGCACTTTGGATGATGTCAAATAAAACAGGCAAACAAGCAACCACCCTTCAGTGAAACCAGCATCAAAGCAGAATACTCATTTTTGCACTTCTCAGAAAACATTATTACAAGCCTAGAGCTTATCAAGATGATTATTGCTTTGTTCAGCTTAGCTGTCATCACTGAACGTTTATTTTGTGCAAATGAAATAAATCTGTCCAAGGAACACACGTGAGGAAGGAATAGCATTACCAGTTTCAAAATGTCTCCTTGGGGAAGAAGGAACAAGACAGCTCTTGCCAGATCTAGACTTAAATTCAATTCTCAAACTATCATGAAATAGGAGACTAACTACCATATATCACTTCCAAGTGCAAAAGGATCCTAAATTCCTCAGAAAGGAAATCTCAGACTGAATGTTTGCCATGTGACGGACTGTAATCCCAGACTTTCTTATCTCGACAGTCCTGCTCCAACTGAATAAATCATTGCTGTTAGCTGCACTTAATTAAAATATCAACACATATCTACCAGATCTGGTAGTAATTGTGGCTGTTCCACAAAGAAATTACAAGGATTTACTGCAAAGTGGGATTATCCACCCAATATATTAAGGTCCCAGGGGATTATTGTGTGGAAGTGTTGTGGAGTGAAAATTAATCTTCCATCTCTTTCTTTTCAGATCGGAAAAATCCTTTGGTCTCATAAAAGAGAGAGAGAAAGAGAGAGAGAGAGAAAATCGCATTTGACGAATTGCCCAAACCAAGGTTCAGCAACACTAGCATCAAAAGCTCTTCTGGGAAGCTGGGAGAGCCTTGACAAAACCCTGCAAATCCCAGGCTGCATTTTTGAAAACAATAAACATTTATTTTCTGGCCTTCGTGGCCTCTTATATGAAGGCCTTTTGCAGAAGGCTTTACTAGCCAAGGATTTTTTTAAGTGTTGGGAATGAGATAACGAGGCTAGTAATTTTTTTTCAAGCTCAAGTCAAATGTTTTTCAGACCTAGTAAATATTAAATCCATATATTAAGGCCTTTCAGGGATTAATTCAATTCCCTCCCCCTCACAAATGAGACTTCTCGTATCTGCACATTTCTGTGGGAATAAGCTCACTGAACTATTTGCTTCTGAGGAAACAAACGTAAGACTGTTTTAAGGGCACTTCAATTTGAGTGCAACAGTTTCAATGTGGCACAGAATCATGGATATCATGCTAATTATAATATAGTCCAAATTTTAAAATTCACTTAAATCTGGCCCCTTATATTTTGCTGCTGAACCAAGGTGCTATTGCAGGCCCAGTATTCCAGAACTGGACATCACCAATAAAACCATGGGTGTTTTCCAATTTTGGCACAGAGTAGGATGTCTACTGTGCCGTTTGAAACATTTAGTAGCCCAGACTACTACTGTCCTTTTGTAATAACTCAAAAAGGAGCACATTTTTCCACGGTAAAAATTGCTTCTTTCCTTTTCTAAAAAAATATATTATTTTTCAAGGGCAAAACAACAATTCCACAATTCCTCCAGCTCATATGTGGGGAACAGATTTTTCTCTAACTTCAGCTCAAGGACAGTTAAGTGTAATCTATTCAAGACTCAAGAGAAATGAAAAGCTGAGTGCAGTTGTGAAATCTTAGGTGTTTTTTCAAAAGCAGGTCCTGCTGTGGACTGCAGCCCAAATGTTCTCTGTGAAAATTCATGAAGCATTTCTTTTCCAGCTGATACCCAACTCTGGTTTTCAAAGATCAAATTGGTGTTAAGCATTATTATCCTCACTATAAACAATAATATATGAAAACAAAAGTCCCCAAAAGGTGGAGAAACAAACATGAAATTAGCAAATTACAAACCAAAGGCTGATTTCCTTTCCTACCCTGATAAAATAGGATTCATTACATTGTGTTTTAACTTTCGCTCCCTTAATGCTGCACAACATTGATGTCTCGGGTGGTGATGTACAAAATGTTTTCTCTTAAATAAACAGCTTTAGCATAATCCCTCACTGTGGGAAGGTTCACTGCACAGTGAGCCAGTGTGGTGTAGTAGTTTGAGCATTGGATTCAGATTCTGGAAACTGGGGTTCGAATCCTGGAAACACACAGGGTGGGTGACCTTTTGCAAGCCACTCTCTCTCAATGTGATGTCGAAGGCTTTTGTGGCTGGAATCACTGGGTTGCTGTGAGTTTTCCAGGCTGTATGGCCATGTTCCAGAAGCATTATCTCCTGACATTTCGCCCACATCTATGGCAGGCATCCTCAGAGGTTGTGAGGTATATTAGAAACAAAGCAAGGGAGATTTACATATCTGTGGAAGGTCCAGGGTGGGAGAAAGAACACTTGTCTATTGGAGGCAAGTGTGAATGCTGCAATTAATCACCTCGATTAGCATTGAAAAGACTTGCAGTTTCAAGGCCTGGCTGATTTCTGCTTGGGGGAATCCTTTGTTGAGAGGGGTTAGCTGGCCCTGATTGTTTCATGCCTGAAATTCCTCTGTTTTCAAAGTGTTGTTCTTTATTTACCGTCCTGATTTTAGAGCTTTTTAAATACTGGTCACCAGATTTTGTTCATTTTCATGGTTTCCTTCTTTCTGTTGAAATTGCCCACATGCTTGTGGATTTCAATGGCTTCTCTGTGTAATCTCACATAGTGGTTGTTAAGAGTGGTCCAGCATTTCTGCAAGGCTGTTCAATGCTAATCAAGGTGATTAATTGCAGACTTCACACTTGCCTCCAACAGACAAGAGTTCTTTCTCCCACCCTGGATCTTCCACAGATATAGAAACCTTCTGGAACATGGCCATACAGCCCAGAAAATTCGCAGCAACCCACACTCTCTCAGCGGGGAAGAACAAATCTTGCCTAGAAAACCTCTGATGAGGCAGTTTTAGGGTCACAATCAACTAGTTTTTGGAAACCCAAGGAGTGGTGCACTCAACTGGTGGGACTTTTCAGGAGCATCTAAGCCAGGTATGGGTGAACTTCGGCCCTGCAGGTGTTTTAGACTTCAACTCCCACCATTCCTAACAGCCTCAGGCCCTTTGCTTTCCCCCCTCAGCTGCATAAATACCATAGAAGACTGACTTGTTACCTCTCGATTTGGCTGCCAGAGTTGGGTCTTTACCTGCACTTGATGATGGGTCGTTTGCACAGCCTTGGTTCCTGGTAATTAACTAGGTGACATCCTCAGCATCAAAGGAAGCTGAATATTGTTCCCTGGACCTCAAGGTCCTCCTTCTGGGCCTCTGGGCCTCCTCTCCCCTCTACACACCGACTGTCCCTTTCCTCCCTCCCAGAACCCCAGATGTGTTTACAGATGCGGATTTGCAGTGCAGAAGGAAAGACCCGCTGCTCCTTTTCTCTATATCTCCTCCCTTCTCTTCTGGTGTTTGATCCATATTGATGGCAGGTATCCTCAGAGATTGTGAGGTCTGTTGGGAAAATAGGCAAGTGGGGTTTATATATCTGTGGAAGGTCCAGGGTGGGAGAAAGAACTCTTGTCTGTTTGAGGAAAGTGTGTTATCAGGGCCAGCTAATCACCTCCCAACAAAGGACTCTGTCATAATTTGTTGGATTGTTAATTTTTGTTATTATGGGTGTATTGTTGTTGTGTTCAGGCACTGAATGTTTGCCTTTTATGTTTGGAATCCGCCCTGAGTCCACCTTGAGACAGGGTGGAATATAAATAAAGATTATCATCATCATCATCATCATCATCATCATCATCATCATGTTGTTGAAGGCTTTCATGGCCAGAATCACTGGGTTGCTGTCAGTTTTCTGGGTTGTATGACTATGTTCCAGAAGCATCCTCTCCTGATATTTCACCCACATCTATGGCTGGCATCCTCAAAGGTTGTGAGGTTTACCTGCCATAGATGTGGGTGAAATATCAGGAGAGAATGCTTCTGGAACATGGCCATACAGCCCGGAAAACTCACAGCAACCCATGTATTATTCCCTCAGGAAGGAAGCAGCCAAGTCCTGAAGCTGAAAGGCCATTCAATGCTAATCAAGGTGGCCAATTGCAACATTCACACTTTCCTCCAACAGACAAGAGTTTTTTCTCCCACCCGGGACATTCCACAGATATATCAACCTCACTTGCCTAGTTTCCAACAGACCTCACAACCTCGGAGGATGCCTGCCATCGATGTGGGCGAAACGTTAGGAGCGAATGCTTCTGGAGCATGGCCAGGCAGCCCGGAAAACTCACAGCAATCCAGATGCCTCTCTCTCTCTTCCTGGCTTCTTTGAAAGGGGGACAAAGAGGGGAGGGGAGAAGGTGTCAACTCAAATGCGGGCTGCAGTTTTTAAAAATAGTGCAACTGCACGTGATGGGAATGGAGAAAGGAAGGAAAGGAAAACATTGAGAGGGAGAGAAGAAGGAAGGAAGGATGGATGGAAAGGGATGGAGGGGAGCGATTCCCCAAAGCAGGAGCCCCAAGGCGCAACCAAGAACCCCCAAATGAGGACGGGAGGAGTCTCCACCAGCCTCTCTCTCTCTCTCTCTCTCCCTGGCGTGTTTGGCTCTGTCTGCCTGCGTGTCTGCGTGTCTGCCTGCGTGCCTGGCTGTACCCACCATCTTGCAGTCGTCCAGGGCCAGTCTCTGGGTCTTGGGCGCTCCCTCGGAGGCGCTTCCCCGGCGCTCAGCCTCCCGGCCTCCCTGCAGCGGCGTTTTGCTGATCTGGAAGATGGAGCCCGCCGACCTGGGGCGCTTTTTGCGCCCATTCGGTGCAGAACTCATTCATACGCATCCAGTAAACGCAACAGCGGCGGCGGCGGCGCGGATCCCAGGCGGGGAGAAGGAGGGCGCTGGGCTGGGTGGATGCGGGGACGGATGGAGGCAGGCGGGCAGAGAGCAGGAGCCGAGCCAAGCGAGCGCCCCGGAGGCGCCCAGGGAGCAGGGATCCAGC
Organism: Anolis carolinensis; assembly: GCF_035594765.1. Taxonomy (NCBI): domain Eukaryota; kingdom Metazoa; phylum Chordata; class Lepidosauria; order Squamata; family Anolidae; genus Anolis; species Anolis carolinensis. Next base: position 292,798,574 of record NC_085842.1, read on the forward strand.
CCCGACGCCGCGGCGCTCCCCTCTTCTCCTCGGCTCTCTCGTCTCACAGCAGAGGCTGGACCTCCTGCTCCGGGGATCCTCCCGCTTGCAACCGGGGATCAGTGGCGGATCCGGGCGCCGCCGTGCCTTGCGGCATCGCTCTCCCCCTCTTCCTCCTCCTCTTCTTCTTCTATGGGGCGAAGGATGCAGGGCAACTGGGTCCTCCTCCCTTCAGCACCATTTCAGTCCCGCGAATCCAACGCGGGGTAAATGCGAGGGAGCGGGGCACGCCGACCCATGGGCCCTTCCAACCAGGAGGAGAACCAGGAGGAGGAGGAGTTAGTCCTCTTGCTCTTTCCCCCTTCGCTGGGAAAGCACTGCTTTGTGCTTCCTCGGCGCAGCGCGCCGGGTTCTGCTTTCCCCCCTCTTCCTCCTCCTCCTGAGGCGGAGAGGGAGGGAGGGAGGGAGCGGGCGCACGTGGGAATGGGGACAGGAGAAGGCAGAGCGAACGCGCAGGCGCACAACCCCCCCTCCCCCGGGAATTGGGAGCCCTGGGCTGCCTAATTGCTCCCTTCGAAGCCCGTGCCCCCAGGCAGCCCGGCGCCGGAAGGCTTCCCGGAATGAAGAAGTACAGCTTTCCCCTCTTCCCAAGAAGCTTGACTTCTTGAGTCAGAGGCTCTTTGTGTTGCCAAGGGGAAGGGGTTCTGCGTGCTAGTGAGGAGGGGGCCCCCTGCTTCCAGCCCTGCATCCCCCAACAGGGGCTCAGGGGTCGGAAATTAGACAACAAAACAAGAGCCTCCACAGTGTGCTTTCTGAATGAGGCCAGTGATCTATTTAATCCAACCGTGGGCAAACTTTGGCCCTCCAGGTGTTTTGGACTCCAGCTGCCACAGTTCCCAACAGCTGATCTAATAAGACAAGTTAGCAAGAGTAGTTGTTCTTCAAGGCTCCAAAGACGCCATCTCATCATCATCAACATTATTAATCACACTACTGGGTCACTGTGGGCTTACTGGGCTGCCCAAAGTCTGCAGGCACCTTGAAGGCACATATTGTCATGCCCAGGCAGCGGAGCACTAGAACCAATACACGGAGGCCAATAACAATTTAATATCTTTATTAAGGAAATATTATAGTAGAATAAAAACAAATAGAAAATGTAGTCCAGCAATAGACCTTTCAGGGAAGGTCAAATATAGTCCAGAAATTTTTTGTTCAGTATTTAATATTAGAGTTCAAAGTGATAATCCCAAAACTGAAACACACTCTACTTCCAAACAGTAGAGTGGGGAAAACGTCCAAAGTATTTCTAAAGTTCAAAGTAAATCCAAGGCAGGAACTGGAAACAAGGCTAAATACTTGGCATAAGGTGTAAAGCTGGAAACACGATGAGATAGTTCATGAAAACTTGGCAAGGCAAGGCAAGGAAACTGGAGTTGCAGACTTAAAACGCACTCCACACTAGTCTGGAACCGAAGTTAGTCCTGAAGCTGATCTGTTGACTCCGCACGGATTCCTCGGTGCGGGGAACTTTTAACGAACCTCAATCTTCCTGCAAAGCAGGTGTCCAGAGCTTCCTTTCCCAAGGGAAAGAGAAGCAAAACACAACTTCATCCAGATGCGTTCCTCCCTGCAAATTCCCAGGGGAAACTTAGCTAATTATCGTCCTGTCTGACTGCTAATCTGGTGCTTCTCCTTGTTTGTTCTTTTTGACCCCGACTCGCCGCATAGAACTCTTTTCTCACGAAGGGGGGAGAGGCGCTGGGAAAAGCTTGTTCAAGGTCTGTTTTAATGGGCTCTTGGCAAGAATTGTCAACAACAGGCATCTGGAATGACTCCGTCTCCATAATGATGCTGGGGTCAGAACTCCGAGGCCCATGGGACATCACACGTATATAAACCTGGACACAACCTCCTTAGACAGGAGCAGAATTCAAAATGATCTTAACAAATTAGAGATGGGCTGAAACTAACAAAATGAAGTTCCACGGGGACAAATGCAAGATACTCCACTTAGGCAGAAAAAATGAAATGCAAAGATACAGAATGAGGAACAGCAGTACATGTGAAAAGGATCTTGGAATCATTGTGGACAAGTTAAACATGAGCCAACAATGTAATGGGACAGCTAAAAAAGACAATGGGATTTTGGCCTGCATAAATAGGAGTCTAGTGTCTAGATCCAGGAAAGTCATGCCATCCCTCTATTCTGCCTTGGTCAGACCACACTGGAATACTGTGTCCAATTTTGGGCACCGCAATTGAAAGGAGATGTTAACAAGCTGGAATGTGTCCAGAGGAGAGCGTTTAAAATGATCAAGGGTCTAAAGAACAAGCCCTATGAGGAGCAGCTTCAAGAGCTGGGCATGTTTAGCCTGTAGAAGATAAGGCTGAGAGGAGACATGATGGCCATGTATGAATATGCGAGGGGAAGTCATAAGGAGGAGGGAGCATGCTTGTTTTCTGCTGCCCTGGAGACTAGGACGCAGAACAATGATTTCAAACTACAGGAAAGGAGATGCCACCTGGACATCAGGAAAAACTTCCTAACTGTGAGAGCTGTTCAGCAGTGGAACCCTGGAGTGTGGTGGAGGCTCTTTCTTTGGAGGCTTTTAAACAGAGGCTGGATGGCCATCTTTCGGGAGTTGTTTGAGTGCGACAGTTTCTTAGATACCACTCAGTGGACCACCCTGGATCAATGCGCAGGGGATAGCCCTGATGGGGACAGTGCATCACCACAGCCACACTTATGTAATCATGCAAATGCTCCATCCCCAATCATAGACCAGGAGCAACAGGAACATCCTTGGGAGAGTAATGGGCTCTCGGATGTATCTCAATGGATTGTCATTGATGAATGCACTGGGGATGTTGAGGAGGAGGACAGCACTTTACACCTACATGATTCACTTCAACAGGAACACTCTTCAGGGGACATACACACTGTCTTGCACAAAAGGGACCCTGTCAATCCTCAAAGGAAACAGGTCTTGGTAGTAGGTGACTCCCTCCTTAGAGGAACGGAAGCCATCATTTCCAGACCGGATGGGATGGCTCGAGAAACATGCTGCCTCCCGGGGGCAGAAATACACCATATCACTCAGAGGCTCAGCAGGCTCCTAAAGCCCCATCACCCTCCCCACCTTATGTTGATTCATGTAGGTACCAATGACACCGCTAGGCATACTTTTCAAAAGATCACAAATGATTTTCGAGCTCTGGGAACAAAGCTAAAACTGTATAATGTACATGTGATCTTTTCATCCCTCCTCCCTGTTGTAGGACACGGCTCTACAAGGGCCGGAAAAATAGTACAGGTCAATAACTGGCTCAGAAAATGGTGTCAAGAGGAGCATTTTGGCTTCCTTGACCATGGTCTACTCTTCCAAGAGGATGGACTACTGGCAAGCGATGGGGTGCATCTCACACAAGTAGGAAAACATCTTTTTGCACACAGACTCACAAACCTCATCAGGCACACTTTAAACTAGATCCACTGGGGGAGGGGAACAACAGCCTGGCGAACACTATATTACCCACGACCACAGGGAACCGCCGAAAGGCTAAACGGAGGGCTGCACAAACACAGCAAGGACCAAGTACAGAGAGCACAATAATCCCAAATAAACAGTTTGAGGGGAGGTCACAGGGGCTTACATGTCTTTACACTAATGCTCAGAGCATGGGAAATAAGCAAGACGAACTCCAACTCCTAGCACAGCACCACACATACGATGTCATAGGCATCACTGAAACCTGGTGGGATGACTCCCATCACTGGAATTTAACCATTGAGGGCTATAACCTCTTTCACAGAAATAGAACAAAGGGGAGAGGAGGGGGAGTAGCTTTATATGTCAAAAACAGTTACGTTGCAGAAGAAATGCAAGACTGTAATCCGGGAAACCAGCTTGAAAGCATCTGGATAAGAATCAAGGGAACCGGGACTCAAAAAGATCTTGTTGTGGGTGTCTACTACAGACCTCCGAGTCAGGATGAAGGACTTGATGAAGCGTTCTGTCAACAGCTGACCAAACAGGCACAAAGAAGAGATATAGTAGTCATGGGCGATTTCAATTATCCCGATATCTGCTGGAAAACAAACTCAGCCAAGAGTACAAAGTCCAACAAATTCCTCACTTGCCTTGCAGATAATTTTATGGTCCAGAAGGTAGAAGAGGCAACAAGGGGATCAGCAACTCTTGATCTAATCTTAACAAATGTGGAAGACCTGATCAATACAGTTGAAGTGGTTGGATCCTTAGGGGCAAGTGACCATGTGCTCCTGCAGTTTGCAATACAAAGGAATTCTGAAACTAAGACAAGTCAAACACGCATTCTGGACTTTAAGAGAGCTGACTTCCAAAAAATGAAGGAATTACTGAGCGGCATTCCATGGACGCCGATATTAAAAAACAAGGGAGTTAAGGATGGATGGGAGTTTTTCAAAAGTGAAATACTCAAGGCGCAAATGCAAACAGTGCCAACAAAGAAGAAAAATAAGACAAGTGCAAAGAAGCCAGAATGGATGTCCAAAGAACTTCTAACTGAGCTAAAGCTGAAAAGTGACATGCACAAGAAGTGGAAAAGGGGAGAAATCACCAAAGAAGAATTCAAACGTATAGCCAACACCTGTAGGGAAAAGGTTCGCAAGGCTAAAGCGCAAAATGAGCTCAGGCTTGCCAGGGACATAAAAAACAACAAAAAAGGCTTTTTTGCTTACGTTGGTAGAAAAAGGAAGAAAAAGGAGGCGATAGGGCCATTGCAAGGAGAAGATGGGGTGATGGCGACAGGGGACAGGGAAAAGGCAGAACTACTTAATGCCTTCTTTGCCTCGGTCTTCTCAGAAAAAGAAAGCCATCTTCAACCTCAGCAACACGGAACGGACGAAGGATTGGGGGAAATCCAACCTCAAATAGGGAAACAAGTTGTCCAGGAACACTTGGCCTCTCTAAACGAATTCAAGTCCCAGGGCCAGATCAGCTACACCCAAGAGTACTGAAGGAACTAGCGGAAGTTATTTCAGAACCACTGGCAATTATCTTCGAGAGTTCTTGGAGAACGGGAGAAGTCCCAGCAGATTGGAGGAGGGCGAATGTGGTCCCTATTTTCAAGAAGGGAAAAAAGAACGACCCAAACAATTACCGTCCGGTCAGCCTCACATCAATACCAGGCAAAATTCTGGAAAAGATAATTAAGGAAGTGGTCTGCGAACACTTAGAAACAAATGCGGTCATTGCTAATAGTCAACACGGATTTACCAAAAACAAGTCATGCCAGACTAATCTGATCTCTTTTTTCGATAGAGTTACGAGTTGGGTCGATACAGGGAATGCTGTGGATGTAGCCTACCTGGATTTCAGTAAGGCCTTCGACAAAGTCCCCCACGACCTTCTGGCAAACAAACTAGTAAAATGTGGGCTAGACAAAACTACGGTTAGGTGGATCTGTAATTGGCTAAGCGAACGAACCCAAAGGGTGCTCACCAATGCGTCGTCTTCATCATGGAAAGAAGTGACAAGTGGAGTGCCGCAGGGCTCCGTCCTGGGCCCGGTTCTGTTCAACATCTTTATTAAAGACTTAGACGAAGGGTTAGAAGGCACGATCATCAAGTTTGCAGACGACACAAAACTGGGAGGGATAGCTAACACTCCAGAAGACAGGAGCAGAATTCAAAACGATCTTGACAGACTAGAGAGATGGGCCAAAACTAACAAAATGAAGTTCAACAGGGACAAATGCAAGATACTTCACTTCGGCAGAAAAAATGGAAATCAAAGATACAGAATGGGGGACGCCTGGCTTGACAGCAGTGTGTGCGAAAAAGACCTTGGAGTCCTCGTGGACAACAAGTTAAACATGAGCCAACAATGTGATGCGGCAGCTAAAAAAGCCAATGGGATTCTGGCCTGTATCAATAGGGGTATAGCGTCTAGATCCAGGGAAGTTATGCTCCCCCTCTATTCTGCCTTGGTCAGACCACACCTGGAATACTGTGTCCAATTTTGGGCACCACAGTTGAAGGGAGATGTTGACAAGCTGGAAAGCGTCCAGAGGAGGGCGACTAAAATGATTAAGGGTCTGGAGAACAAGCCCTATGAGGAGCGGCTCAAAGAGCTGGGCATGTTTAGCCTGCAGAAGAGAAGGCTGAGAGGAGACATGATAGCCATGTACAAATATGTGAAGGGAAGTCATAGGGAAGAGGGAGCAAGCTTGTTTTCTGCTGCCCTGCAGACTAGGACACGGAACAATGGCTTCAAACTACAGGAAAGGAGATTCCACCTGAACATCAGGAAGAACTTCCTCACTGTGAGAGCTGTTCGACAGTGGAACTCTCTCCCCGGGGCCGTGGTGGAGACTCCTTCCTTGGAGGCTTTTAAGCAGAGGCTGGATGGCCATCTGTCGGGGGTGCTTTGAATGCGATTTCCTGCTTCTTAGCAGGGGGTTGGACTAGATGGCCCATGTGGTCTCTTCCAACTCTACTATTCTATGATTCTATGATTCTATGATTTTCCTGCTTCTTGGCAGGGGGTTGGACTGGATGGCTCGTGAGGTCACTTCCAACTCTCTGATTCTATGATTCTAAGGAAAGAAGGTGTAATGTCCAAAAAGTCAGCAGTCAAATGTCTCTTGTAAATCCACAAGCAAGGCAGTTCAAGAATAGTCCCAAAATCCAAAAGCAATTTGAGTCCATAAGCAAAACTTGAACAAGGATACACAACATGAACATGAGCATGGAAAACTCCCAGAATACATGAATCCCAAAACCAAGACAAGAACCAGAGAACTCAGGCCTGACTGTAACTTGAAAGCCTGAACTGAAGAGCGAAGAGTCTACAGCTCCTAATATATAGACATGAAAGCATTACAACTCCCCTGGAATTTTTGCATCCCACGGAGGCGTGGTGAAAGGCATGTTGACCTATGAAGCTATCTGCTCGAATTTGCAGGCGAGCCTCCTTGCTTAGGTCAATATCACCAGGTGTGTTCCCACGAGAATTTCTCATCACTTCATTTTCACTAGACCCCTTATCTGGAGAGGATGATTCTAATTCTTGTGAATTGCCTTGAAGGCCTGGAGAATCAGAAACAATTATATTCTCAGGCCCATCTGTGCCTATGTCTAAAGCAGTTTCACTTTCTGGCTTTGCATGAGAATGAATCTCAGAGTCTTCTGCATAAGAATGAATTTCAGAGCCTGCATCAGAATGAATCCCAGGAAAGCCCACAATCTCATCTGACTCAGTGAACCCATCAGCCCCTGCCTGCTGTGGCTGAGTTACAAGATGACTGATGAAATAAGTCATCAATATCATCATCATCATCATCATCATCATCATCATCATCATCATCATCATCATCATCATCATCATCACAGGATCACTAGGTGTTTACAGGGTTGCTGTAAGTCCACAGATGCCTTGAAACACATATACACACCTGGGCATAGCTGGACTTAACCTCCTTGTGCTGCCTTAGCACGCCTAAGGGACAGGGATTTTGGGAGCTGTATGCTGGCAAGGAGGAGCCCCCCCCCCCCACTTCCAGTGCTGTACTCCCAAAGAGTTTCTCAGGGGTATGAAATGGAAAAACAAAACAAGTGCCTGCACAATGTGCCTTCTGAGGCCCCTTCCACACTGCCAACAAATGCCAGGACTTGTGGGATATGTTTCAGAGGAAATAACTGGTAAAGCCACTTCTGAGTATTCCTTGCCTTAAAAAAATCCTATGAAATTCATGGTGTTGCCATAAGTTGAGAGCCATCACTAGCAGAGTCAGCCCTGGTTAGCAAGTGAGAGACTGGCAACCAATACTAGTGCTGTGGGCTGTGTTTCAGAGGAAGGAACTGGCAAAAGCACCTCTGAGTAATCCTTGCCAAAAAAAGTTCTATTAATTGAATGAGGTTACCATAAATGGACAGGTGCCTTCAAGGCACATACACGGACACACACATGTATCTGGATTTACCCTGGGACTTTTACATGACTAGTTTTTCCTACGCTACCAAATTATAGTTTTCTACTGATGAAATATAGCCTGTGAAACCAGGGTAGTTAAATATGTTTGTTGTTATGCCTTTTTGAATGAGCCACAATTCTTCGCCTTCCTGGAAATAATTCTTTCTGTGTTGTGATTAGAATGACATACAAATTCAGCTTCCTTGCCACATGTAACTGGTCAGGTGAAGGAGTTTGTTTGCTCCTTTATTATATCTGCTTATTTATTAGTAATACTGATATTCTGCCTTTTGTCCAATGAACTCAGTATGGAATTCTTCATCTCTGTCCCCACCCCAGCTCTGTACCTACTTTAGCTCTCAAGCTGGCAAGACTGCTGACCGAAAAGTTGGTTGTTCGAATCCAGGGAGTGGGGTGAGCTCCTGTCTGTCAGCTCTAGCTCCCATGTGGGGACATGAGAGAAGCCTCCCATAGGGTGGTAAAACATCAAACATCTGGACAACATCCTTACAGACAGCCAATTCTCTCTCTCTTTTTTTTTTTTTTTGACTTAAAAAAATGTTTTTATTTAGCTATTTATCTTCTAATTCTTCTTCTTATTTTTAAAAAACACAGATTAGGCTTTTTACCGGCTAATTAGTATTTCCAATTCATAACATGTATTTGATGTTCATGCACGCAGTCAAGGTCAGTCCCCAAGTGTGTGTTTTTTTTTTTTTTTTTTTTGTCATCTTATCCCACTCCCACCCTCCCACCCTCCCCTCCTTGTACATACACTTTATACAACAAACTACAGAAGTTATATTTGAAATATCAATCTCAATCTTAATTTTTCCACTCCACATCTTAGTACATTCTCTAAATAGTTCTTAACTGGTTCCCACATCCCCTTGATTATTGCAATATTTTCAATTTTATCTATATTATTCCATTTGCAATTTGTGATTTCTACATTTAACATATCAATTATATACTTATACCAATTCGTCAGAGTCCATTTTGTTTTATCTTTCCAACCGCTCACTAAAACAATTTGTGCACATGCTATTAATTTGTCAATCATTTTTTCTTTTTGTATATTCTTCACTTCTGTTATCCTTGCATGTAGTACATTTCTATTAACTATTACTATTTGTAGATTTAGCATTCTATTGATTTCTCCTTCAATCATTCTCCAGTATTCTTGCACCCGATCGCACTCCCATATCATATGATTGAACACCCCTCTTTGTTCACAACCGTGCCAACACCTATCTTTCATCCCTGGTAAAAACCGTGAAAGTTGTGCAGGAGTTCTGTACCATTTTTGTAACATTTTCCTTCTTGCTTCCCTTAATACATTGTACTTTTCTTTTGCTATATTACTTATTTCCCTTTGTATATCTTCCCTCTCAATTTCCATGTCCATTCTCCATGTTTGGAAAATTTCCTCTACTATTTCTTCTTTTACCGTTATAATTTGTTCATACAGATCTCCTGCCACCTTCTTTTCCTCTCTCAAACATTTCCTAATCGCCTTCTCAAATGGACTGTCCTGTTCTCTAATTTTTTCTCTCAATCTAAAAATTTCCTGTCTTATAGCCCAGCTTTGAATCCAATTCCCTGATCCTATCCAATTCTGAATTTCTTTTTGTTCTACAGGGTCTCCATCTATTGTGTACAAATCCTCCACTAACCTTTTCCCTCTACTTTCAATTGATCTCAATGTTCTGCCTATAATTTCGTTGTTATTGTAATTAATTTGCCATATAGTTGCCATCTTATTCTCATTGCCTGGACTTAGCTTCTTCTTTCTTTTTTTCCACACTTTTATTGTTCCTTTAAAAGGTTCCTTAAATTCTGCTTCTTCTCTCCTACTCCATTCCCTAAATATTATTTCTTTTTCTTTAGTATTATTTATTATCTTCTCCATATTTGCCCATTTTTTTTTTAGTATACTGTATTTCCAATAATCTTTGGATTTGAAACGCATCGTGATAGACTTCTAAACTTGGAATCCCCCAGCCTCCCTCTTCCTCTTTTGCATTTAACCATTTGTCCCTTATTCTGGGCCTTTTTCCTCCGACTGCCCATTTTCTTATTCTCCTGTCCCATGTCTTTAGTGTCTTCCTATCTACTGTGTTCGGTAATGTTTGAAATAAATATGTCAATTTTGGTATTATGAACATTTTTAGTGCCCTTATTCTGTCCACTCTTGTTAATGTTTTTCCTTCCCAATTCTTAAACTGTTTCTCTATTACCTTCCATTTTTGTTTATAATTCCCCTTGACTATACTCTTTGGGTTTTTATATATCCATACTCCTAAGTATTTCAGCTTCTTTAATCCTAATCTTAACCCTGATATTTTCCTAATCTCCAGTTGTTCCCTTGGTGGGGTATTAAGACATAGTATCTCTGACTTTTTAATATTAACGAATAGTCCTGATATATTTTTAAATTCTTCCAGTTTTTTAATAATATCTTTTACCATAATTAACGGTTGACTTGTAATAATCATTGCATCATCGGCAAAGAAATTAAGCCTTATTTCTTCCTTTTGTCCTCCTCCCTTTTCTATTTTGTACCCTGTCCAATTGGTGCTATTCCTGATACTTTCAGCTAGCATTTCTATCGCTATTACAAATAAAGTGGGGGATAATGGACAACCTTGTTTTGTACCATTTAAAATTGGTATCTCTCCTGTCCTTCCATTATTCACCCTTATTTTTGCTTTACAGTTGCTGTACAATTGTTGCAGCGTTTTGCAAAAGTTTTCCCCCATATTCAACTGTTGACATAATCTTAACAGATAATTGTGATTGACTTTATCAAATGCTTTGTAAACATCCAATTTGAGAATTCCCATTTTTTTCTTATTCGAATTTGCATGATTCATTGCAATTACTACATTTTTTATTGGATCCCCAATTTTTCTTCCCTTCACAAATCCATATTGATCCTCTTTGATTATTTTTGGCATTATTGTTTCCAATCTTTTTGCTAAAATTTTTGTAAATATTTTATAATCTTGATTGCATAGACTAATGGGTCTGTATGACCCTGGTTGTGTTAAATCTCTCCCCTTTTTGGGTATAGTTATAATTTCTGATACTTTCCATGTTAGGGGGACTTTTTGCTTAGTGTATATTTCATTGAACAATTCTGTTAGGTGTGGTGCCAACTCTTCCATAAATGCTTTATAATATTCTGCTGGAAATCCATCTGGCCCTGGTGACTTGCCTCCCTTTAACCCTTTAATTGCCCTTATTGTTTCCTCTTGCGTTATTGGTTGGTTTAATAACTCTCTGTCTTCCTCTGCAATTTTTTCTCTGATATTTAAGTTCCCTTGCATTACCCTCTCTTCCTTATATAGATTTTTATAATATTTTGCCATTATCTCCCTAATCTTACTTTGCTCCTCTTGTTCTTTCCCATTTTCGTCTTTCAATCTCTTTATCCATGTTTTTTCTTTTTTCTTTTTCAAATAGTAAGCCATCCTCTTCATTGATTTTATATTCCAACTTTGGGAATAGCTTTTAACGTATAGATATTTATTTATTATATTCCTTTCCTCAAATGCTTCTAATTGGTTTTTTTTCTCCTTTAGCTCTCTCCAAATCTGTCTATCCTTAGTCCTTTTATGTTTGTCTTGCAGGGTTTCTATTTCTTTTATTCTCTTATCCTGTTCATTCCTCCATCTTCTTCTAAGATTTACCTCTAAACTTATACAGTGACCCCTTATCACTGCCTTACTTGCATCCCAAATTATATCTTTAGTTACTTGTCCATTGTCATTGGTCTCAAAATACTTATTTATTTCTTTCCTAATTGTTTCATATTCTTCCTCTCTACTGTTTAAAACTGTGTTATATCTCCAGGTTCTTTCTTTTCTTTCTATTTCTAATTTTACTTTTACTCTTAATGGTGCATGATCCGATAAATGTATTGGAAGTGTTTTTGCTTCTAGAATCACTGATTGGTTTGTATTTTTCCCCAGAATATAATCTATTTTGCTATATGTGTCATGTCTTCCCGAGTAATATGTCCATCTATTATTCTCTGGTTCCCCTTCTAATAAATCATTCATGTTGTATTCCCTTATATTTAACTTTCTATTACTATTTTGCCTTGTTGTTACCAATTCCAGGTTATAATCTCCTGCACAATACACTTCTCCTTGTGCAAACTTATCAATTTCCCCAAATAGCTTTTTTAAATACTTTTTTTGATTTTTGTTTGGGGCATATATACACACTAAAGTGATTCTAATTTTTTCAATTTTCCCTTTAATCATTACCCATCTCCCATCTGAATCCCTTTTTACCATTTCCACTTGGAAGTCTATTGTATTTTTAATTAAAATTGCCACACCCCGTGCTCTATTTGAACCTCTCGATTCATACACCTGTCCCCAAATCCTATCATTAAATAATGGAGTATGGTCCTTTCTCTTATGACATTCTTGTAAAAGCAGAATGCCAACTTTATAATCCTTTACCATTTTCATAACTTTTGCCCTTCTTTGTGGAGTTGATAAACCATTAACATTATGAGACATTATTACTACTTCACCCATAACCAGGTATTATTTGCATTTACCCTCCTGTAGTTTCTTTCCCCTGTCTGCTTGTCTTCCCATCCTCCCCCATGCCCCCCAGAGTCCAGACCTCTCCCTCCTCCCATCAGAGGGAGACCTGAAAGAGTTTTCCCTTTGTTCTCTTCCATTCCCAGACTCCCTCCCACCGGTGACTGCGTTGCCATCCACTGCTCTCCCCTCCTGCATCATCTTTTACCCCTTTAACCCCATTTGTCCAAATTTCATTATTCCACAAATGTTAGGCTGTTCATTCTTAAGTCTCTGTACTAGATCTCGTTTCAATTCTTCTATTCTCCTCTCTAATTTTCTGTTTTTTAAGATCTCTTAATTGTTTTTCTATAGATTTAATTTGTTCTAAATCCAGGTCCTTCAAATTCCTTAAAGTTCTCTTTTCTTCCCTGTCCTTTGGATCTCCCATTGCAAATAGACTCTGAAGTAAGTCTGTCTCTGTTGGTCCGCCTCTCTCTGCAGTCTCCAGCTCCCTCGATGCTTCTTGTCCAGTCGGCTTGTCCTTGGTCTTATCTGATTCCTCCTCCAGACCGTCTGTTTCTTTTCCGTCTGTATCCAGTTTTAACTGTTTAAGCATTTTCCTCCCACTTTCCAAGTCGGAAGCTTTATATAATTTATTGTCTTTATATACAATTAGGGTGGCTGGAAAAGCCCAGGTATAACTTTGTCCTTTCCTTTCCAAAGTTCCTGTAATTTCCCTCATTTCTGCTCTCTTTCCCAATGTCTCTGAAGATAAATCCAGGAGTGGCCATACTTTACTGCCAGCCAAGGTCAGGTTCTTCATTTTCCTCAATTTTCGATAAACAATGTCCCTTTCAGCCTCCCTTGTGAACCGTATCAAAATATCCTTGGGTTTCCTGCCTCCTCTGAAAGCCCAATGTATCCTCTCGATTCCTTGCGATGGGACCTGAGCATTTGTTGCAAGCCACTCAGCTATAACTCCCTTCAGATTCTCCTTTATCTGAAGACTCTCTCCTGCTGCTCTCAAACGCAGATTGGCTCTTCGGGATCTGTCCTCGAGGTCAGCAACTTTATCTAGAAGTTTTCTATTAATGTCTCTCAGAGTGATTAATTCACCTTTTTGTCTTCTGATCTCCGCTGCTGCCTCCTTAAACTTTTCTTGGCATTCTTCCACTTTATTCTCTATCAGCCCGAGTTTGCTATTAATTTGTGTGATTTGCTCTCTTGTCTGCTCATTTCCCTGTCTTAAAATCTCCATGTTTAATTTAAGATGTTCCAATGTAGTTATAATTTTGTTCAATTTTTCTTCCTCCCCTTCCTTCTCCTTTCTGTCCGCCATACTCACAGTTGTCCGAACTTCTGTTTGGATTCTGAGATTTATGGCTTCAGTCACCTTTGATTGTGACCTCCCAGCCTTCTCTCTTTTCTCCTTTGATCCGGACTCCAGTTAAGGAGAGATTTATGACCCTTTATGGGCTTTTTGAGGCTTTAATTGCCTTTATAGTTAGGAGAGCAATTAGGCACGTCTACTCTCGTTGACGCATGCGCAGCTCCCCCGACAGCCAATTCTCTCACACCAGAAGTGACTTGCAGTTTCTCAGGTTGCTCATGACATGAGAAAAAGCTCTCGGGCTAAAAGAGAATGGTGAGGCAAAGGATGCATCTACAGTGTAGAATTAGTAACAGTTTGACACCACTTTACATGGCTCAATCCTATGGAATCATGGGTGGTAGAGTTTTGCAAGGTCTCTAGCCTTCTCTGCTAAAGAGAGCTGGTGGGTCACCAAACTACTAATGTCAGGTTTCCATAGAATTGAGCCACGGCAGTTAAAGTGGTGTCAAACTGCATTAATTCTACAGTGTAGATGCACCGATAGTCATCCCGTGAATTACATGGTTCAGCAAGAAATAAAGCCAAATTCTCCCATGCCCCACTACAACACTCTAACCAGTACTCCAGACTTGAGTATTGAATGGGTTGAGGCAGAAAGAAGCAAACTCCATTTCCCTTCATAGTACTGATGAAGGAGAAAGGTATACCCAGAGAAAGTCTGCTGAGTAGGCTGGACGTTGATTCATCTGACAGCAGCAATGCTTTGGAAAAGGATAGGATTACACAGCACAGGGCTATTTCTGCTGGTTCTCCAGAGGCTTAGCTCCTTGCTGCTGCTGCTGCTGCTGCTGCTGCTGCGTGGCTTCAAGTTAGTTAAAATTGGTCTTAATTTTAAATATGTTATTGTTCTTTCATGGGTTTTTGCACTACAAATAAGATATGTGCAATGTGCACAGGAATTCATTCATGTTTGTTTCAAACTATAGTCTGCCCCTCCAACATTCTGATCAGCTGTGAACTAGCCCTCTGTTTAAAAAGTTTAAGGAGCCCTGCTTTAAAGCCTTGATTAAGACTCTAAATACCAGTTTGCCTGAGTATCAGAGTAGGATACAACCTTGTCTGTAGCAGCCCCATCACTCACATTGTTTAAAGGTCTGTTGTCGAGGCACTTGTTTAGAATATAATCTCCTCCACCTGACCAGCTCCACTTGACATGAGACAGTGACACTGAAGTTTTATTTATTTATTTACAGTATTTATATTCCGCCCTTCTCACCCCGAAGGGGACTCAGGGCGGATTACAATGAACACATATATGGCAAACATTCAATGCCAACAGACAAACAACAAATATAGACAGACACAGAGGCATTTAACATTTTTTTCCAGCTTCACGATTCCGGCCACAGGGGGAGCTGTTGCTTCACTGTCCACTAGTGGCTGTACTTCCTCATTCCTTTCCTCATGTTTTGCTGGCAGTTTTATGATGTTGTAAATTAGTAACATTAGCCTCTCACATAAAGCGTACCTAAATTTCTCTACTTGACAGATGCAACTGTCTTTCGGGGCTGCATAGGTCAACAGCAAGCCGAGCTATTTAATGGTTGGGGGCTTAACCTGACCTGGGCTTCGAACTCATGACCTCTCGGTCAGTAGTGATTTATTGCAGCTGGTTACTAGCCAGCTGTGCCACAGCCCAGCCCATGGCATTCTAAACACAGCATAGGAGAAATAACAGCAACTTCTTAACTACCCCAGTTTCACAGTCTATGTTTCATTAGCAGGCAGTTATAATTTAACAGTAGGAGGAACACTTGTTATGCAAAAGGTCCCATGATAAGTCCAGGCATCTCCAGATGTATATGTGCCTTCAAGATGCCTGTTGACTTATGGAAACCCATGAAGGATTTCCTTAGGCAAGGAATACTTAAGAGGTGGTTTTGCTGGTTTCTTTCTCTGAAATACAGTGGATAGCACCTGGTATTGGTTGATGGTCTCTCACCTAAGCGCTAACCAGGGTTGGCCCGGCTAGTGATGGTAAAGACTTCTGTTTGAAACCTTGGACAGCAGCTACTGTCCTATGCAATGAGGAACAGCTGTGATTGCCTCAATCACACATTACAAGAAACTTGATGAAAAACATAGAAATACATTTTTCCTGCCACTGTTGCATTTGCAAAGAGCCATCCAGCGGAGCTGTTTTGAGTCATTAGGAGCCTTTTTCACAATGGCCCACAAAAATCTGCATTACTTAATAGCCCACTGTGAACATATAAAAGCACTTTGCAGATAAAAATGCTCAGACCCATTTTGACTTGGATGCTACAATTAATACAGATCTTGTGGATGTAACCTTGCCCCCTGCTTCTCCAATGGTAATGGGTAGTTTTCAGCTTGTGCAGGCTAAGAATGGGGACAAATCCTTAAAGAGGCGAGGGCAACACATATATGAGAGATCTTTGCCTTCCTTGGCTTATCAAAGAGGCCAGATGAGGCCTGGCTAGATGGCCAATGGGAACGTGCAATGCCAAAAAGACATGGTACCAAACTACCGAAAAGGTATTTTTAGGTAGTAAGACCCTGGTTCAAATGACTTCCCTGGATCCTATCTGGTGTCCAATACCCCATTTTGAGGGAAGGTTCTAGACTATACTATGTCAGTGTGGAGATCGGATGCCACTAGTACACTAATGATACCCAGATCTGTTACTCAGTTCCAAGGAAGCCGTTTCCATGCTAAACCAATGCCTGGCAGCTGTGTGGACTGGATGAAGGCAAACAAAAATTGAAGCTTAATCCAGACAAGGCAGAGGTGCTGCTGGTCAGTCATAAGGAGATCAAGGGAGAGGAATTCAGCCTTTGTTGGATTTGGTTATACTTCCCCTGAAAACTCAAGCCTGCAGTTTGCATGTATGCCTGGACACAGTACTGACCCTAGATCAGTGGTTTCCAACCATTTTTTGACCAGATACCACTTTGACCAGCGACCAATTTCCAACATCAGTACCAAAAGGGTTACAAATCAATTTTGGTCAACGTTAGATTTGGTTTGGTTATTGGGGTGCTGATTCAGAAAATTGCATTGGATAGATCACATCAGCTCTACTTTCTGATACAGAACATATGCTGTCCAGTAGTCGCCATCTGCTTGCCCACAAAAAACCTTATTTAATAATCTAGAGCTGATGTGGTCTATCCAATGCAATTTTCTGAATCAGCACCCCAAATAACCCCAGGAACAGGCCTAAAAATGAAGACATCAAGGTGCCCTCGCTTGCAGGCACCACGTGGAATGGCTCCGTTTAGGGGGGGCGAATGGAGGAGGAGAAGCAGCAGTCAGGAGGCTTGTTGTTGTGCCTTTTGTGGGTAGTCAGCCTGTCCCCTCCAGACATCCCAACTGCTTATAATTGAGGGTTTCATGAGAGTAGTCACTCTCATTGCAACGGTATAGTAACGATCGGGCTGTGGACCATATTGCAGTTCTTGGGGACTACTGGTGGTCCACGGACCACAGATTGGGAACTACTGCCCTAGATGATCAGATTTCTGTGGTTGCCAATAGCTTTTTCACACAATTAAGTTAGTATGCCAGCTACACCTATTTCTTGAGAAGTCTTACAGTGACACATGCATTAATTGGTTACACTCCATTTGGATTACTCTATTGTGCTCTGCTTGGGACTGCTTTTGAACTTCAACTGGTCCAAAGGGCTGCAGCCAGATTGCTATTGGTGTTGGTTACGGGGGTGGGGTGGACATGATTCCCTTTTTGCAATAGCTGCAGTGGCTGCTTGTCTATTTCCAGGCATAATGCAAAACACTGCAAGCCTTCTATGGCTCAGACCCATGCTTCTTAGAGGACAGTACCTTCTATACAAGCCTGCCTGAGCTCAAAAGATCTGCAGGGGAGGGCCTTCTCTCTTTCCCATGGTTGTTGGAAATACAGGAGAAGGCCTTCTCTGTGGCTGGTATCAGACGTTGGAACTCTCTCTTCAGGAAAGTTACGAAGGCTCCTTTTTTGTTTTCCTTTTGAAGGCAAGTTGTTTCCCAGTAAGCCTTTGGAAACTGGGGTTAACAAAAAGGGGGTTTTATGGTGTTGTATTTTAAAGGAAGTTTTAGATGGTTTAAATTCTGTGGATATTTAATACTGTTTTAATTTTAACCAGTTTTTTTCTGTTTTAGCCCCAATGCTTTATTGTATTATCTGCCTTTGTTATAAGTTGCCGTGAGTCCCAGTCTGAGAGAAAGGTGGACTAAGGGGATGGTGGATGGATTGATGGGTGGGAACAGGAACTGTCTTTCATTTTGTTTATAATATGTTTACACCAGCAACGACTTTCGGTGATGTCTAATTGTAGTAAGTAGTCCTTTACAAACTTTCAGAACACATTGTCTTACAATGGTGGAGTTCTCCTTTCAAAACAATTCCTCTTAAGGTCTGACTACAGATGGAGAAAATGAAGCCATCTGGAATTTCAGAAATATCTCCTAGAGAAGGAAGCAACGAGGAATTGTTTTGTTTCATAATGTAAGTATTGTTGTTGATGATGATTAAGAAAATGAAGTAAAAAGAAAAAGAAACAATTTCCATAAAGTTATATACTGCTGTTGAAAAAACAATACATAATATTAACTAGGACTTACTAGAATTGAATCATACATTGCCACATAATTTATATCATAATCATATCTATGTGAGTCCCAGAATCTTTAAGAGATCATGGAATTTCATGGATTTTTTTTTTACCTAGAACATGGCTTTTTCTCGCCATAGAGATAGAATAATAGAGTATAATGTAGATAGAAAATAATTGATGTGTGAGTGTTACCACCAGCATTCACTGAATTGAAATTCTGATGAAACTGTCCTGTTGCAGTAATTCTATCTAATTTTCTTTTGTGATCCAAACTATGTTTAAAGATATGTAATTTCTGAGCTTTTTGAGATACATGAGAAGCTAATCTTCTAAAATAGAGATACAGAGCTAAAATTGATTATATTTTATTTTTATTTCAAAAGTATAATTTCTTTGATTTTTTTGCCAAGTGCTTGAGAGTTTTGGTTGCTTGAGTTAATTCATAGAATAACCAGGTCATAACAAATTAATTTTCATATAAAGTCTTTACAAAGTAATACAAAGTAATTTTTATTGTGTCAGAAGTGACTTGAGAACATACTGCAAGTCGCTTTTGGTGTAAGTGAATTGGCCCTCTACAGAGACGTTGCCCAGGTGACACCCGAATGTGTTAGCTGGGAGGCTTCTCTCATGTCCCCACAAGCTACAGCTGACAGATGGGAGCTCACCATGTCTCACGGATTTGAACTGGCAACCTTCAAGACAGCAACCCAACTTTCTGGTCAGCAGTTCAGCAAGCACAAGGGTTTAACCCACTGTGCCACTGCGGCTTTATTGTACAAAGTAATTAAACAAAGAGTAACTAAATATACACATTTTAACTAAATTAGAAATAACAGCAACCAAGATATAATATAAGACGTGATGGGAAAATGGGAGCAGGTGAGAGAAACCAGTACATTTTTAAAGTAGCTTGAAAACTGGGATGACAGAAAAATAAGCTTGACCATCTTTGCCAAACTGGGACAGTTGGAAGATATGATAGAATAATAAGGAATATGTTTGTTTTTTTTAAAAAAAAATAGTCTAAAAGTTACTGTCATTTGATTTTTTAAAGTTCTCTTCTAATCGTGTGTCCCTTTTACACATGGTATAGTACAGGACCATAAAAACATCAGCAGTTTTTCCAAAAGATCTGTACATTTGCCTGTGGATCTCATGGAAGAAACTATGCTTATTGCTTTGCGTGGGCAACAAAGACATGAGGAGCAATGAAAGCCCTGCAGCTGTTCCTTATTAAAAGGCATATAATTACTGAGACTGCTCCAGAATCGCTTCTGAACTTCTATTTATCTAAACAATGTTCTGAGGAGAACGTGTCAATTGTTCTAGCTTTATATTCCCCTGTATTTGTCTTTGCACTCTGACCTTTCTATAAACATTTTCAGTCTGTGAAAGTGATTTTAATTTTTATAGCTCTTGTAAACTCTCTCATTCATATATATCTGAGTTTTGCTTTAGAGCCTAAAAATAGACAGATTTGCAAAGTATATGCTGTCTGCAAAAATTAAAGAAAAACAAAGGATTTAGGTCAGCAGTTCTTAATCTGTGGTCCATGAACTTTCAGGAGATAATGTCCTCACTGGGGATCCATGAGGATAGCATTGAAGAAATGGGATGAGCTTTTAGAGTCAAGAAAGAAAGGACTTTATCCCAAGGGGAGGAGGAAAGAGGAGTGGGGGGAAGCAGAAGAAAGCGGGGGAAAAGCATTCTTAAGAGTGGGGACAGGACCATTGGCCAGCCATCCCATGATGTTTCGCCATCCTCTTCCAGCTTTCCTCTGCCTCCTGCTGCGGTCTTCAATCAGGAGTCGGGGAAATATCCAACTTCTGATAACAGACTCCTCTGACTGTCTTCACAGGCTGGCAAGACAGATTTCAACACATAGCCACCAGAAGTGACTGTGAGTTGCGGGAAGAACTCATTGAGACTCGGTTATGCCAGCATAAGAAGATGGTCAGAAAATGGGAAATTTAGGGTGGGATACATCAAGGTCCCTAATAACATCCCTGACAACATGCAGAAGCGTATTGCTGCTTGACACCTCTGTACCACAACCATCTCAAGGCCAAATGCAGGCCCATCTGGATTGAAAATAAATATATAGATTGCAAGGAGACTACAGTTCCCATTATCTTCCAGCACAGCTGATTTGGGGGGTGCTGGTGGTTGAAGTCCAGAAATGTAACTTCTCCGAGTTTTGCTTTATAACCTAAAGCATGTATTTATGTCTCTCTTCTTCCAAATTTGAAGATTCTCCACGAGTAACTTTAAATAAATATTTAATGCACTCTTAAGTGGTAACAAAAGAAAAGGCCTGTGGTAAAGAAATGATCAAGAGCAGGCAGACGGTAAAGCAGGATGTAGTGATAGATCTCCAGGTGATTTGCAGTAGATTGTAAGCTGCCACACTAGTACTACCAGTCAAAAAGTACTGTGCATCTGTCCCTCAATAATGGATTTCCTCTGGAAAGGAACAACACACAAAAAGGTGGGATGATTGGAGAAAGCAGGATTACAAGAGGAAGGCAATGATACCTGGGGCCTCCTATGAAATCCTGTGAGTTAGAGGATGGGCAATTACAAAATAAAAGTCTCATTTGGAATGACTTATGACAGTGTTGGCAAAAAATAATTAAAGATTCAACTGCACTCTGATCTGTTTTAGTGAGCCTGATCAATTCCATCTTGACAATAGCTGACATCTCTCCACGGCCTGTATTGTTTGCCAAGCTCTGCCATTTTTGTTTCACTAGAAATGCTGTAATTGTAATATTACCCTGTTTCCCCTAAAATAAGACATCCCCAGAAAATAAGACCTAGTAGAGGTTTTGCTGAATTGCTAAATATAAGGCCTCCCCCAAAAGTAAGACCTAGCAAAGTTTTTGTTTGTAAGAATGCCCACTGAACAGAACACCAGAGCATGCAGAATCGGTAAATGTACGTATCATAGACTGTTGTACATGGAAATAATAGTAACAAGAAATTCTTGATTTGTCTGGTTATGCTGGTTTGTGATGACAACTACTGTACAGTATATAATAAATGTTCATTTTTTTGTTCAACAATAAATGTGAATTCTTCTTCATGGAAAGCTAAGACATCCCCTGAAAATAAGACCTTCACATCTTTGGGAGCAAAAATTAATATAATACACTGTCTTATTTTCGGGGAAACACGGTATGTGCCCAGTGCCAACATCCAGAAGTTATAGCTAGATGCAGTGCCAGACCCTGAGAACATTCTCATAAACAAATCCGGAATACATTATGTGCTGGTCACAAAAACCTCAAATATGTATAACCACGTATGCATTAGATACCGAAGCTTGGAATACACTCAACCAGTGGACTAAAAGCAATGCTGAGTCCTGGTGGATACTTTGGCCAAAGCCATTATTAGTTGTCAGTTTGTCTTTCTGCTCAGTTTCAAAGCTCAATCAAGCTCAACGTTCCATCTGGGGGATTGAACAGGACTCATATTTCAGTCTTTTCCAACAATAGACTCCACTGGTCTGATTACTTTAGACTTGAGGCCCTTTCACATTTGACAGTTTCGAAGTGCAAAAGGACTTCATCACACTTACCAGTTTAAGCATCCTAGGATGCTTGCCAGCCAGTAGAGAGATGGATGGGCACTCAGCTCATTACACAATGTCCCTCAGCTTCCGGTGAGGTTCCAGTGGAGCCAGCACACTTCTACCCAGGTTGGGTGATGCTTTGCCTGTGTGATGGGGGAAATGTCGGTGTGCCTGCCATTTTGCCATGCTTGCTGGCAAAACGGCTCTGGTGTGTGTGTGAGGGAGAGAGATAAGGTCCATAGTGTTATAGATCCATTCTAAATGCCATGGCAACCATTTATAAAATCCTAGAATTTGCAATTTATGGAGGGGCATTGAGAATTGTTAGCCTAAGAGTTCCAGTGTCTTTCAAACCTACAAGTCCCAGGATACCATAGGATGTAACCATGGCAGTTAAAGTGGAACACAGTACAGTACAGTACTATCATTTTATAGTATAAAAGATCCAAGTGTTTGGAGGTGGAGAGCGAAAGCCACTCAGTAATTTCATTGTGATTAGAGTTCTTTCAACTACATTCCATTTGCATTCAATCAATGCTCTCGAACATTACACAGATGAAAACTGGGACACATGCGACCAGGCAACATCAGAGTGTGGGCAGGATGACAAGTTGTTGAGAAGGAAGAATGTACAGACTAGGAAATGTTGCACCAGTTTGTTCATGCCTGAACCTAGCAGGAAGTGGGAGATTCTGCCCCTTCCTCTTCACTTTTACCACCAAGTTTATTGAGTGAAGATTCCTTTTGCACTTCGAAATCAGTTTGCAGGGGGGAAACAGGAGGAAGAGTGGGAGAGAAACAGGAATATTTTAAAATCAGCTGGGAAAGTGGGATGACAGAAGATTAATTGGGTTTACTCTTTCAAATTGGGAAGACTGGATTAATCTCCTGTCATTCCACTATTTCAGCTGTGTTGAACTAGTGAAGTCCACTTCAAGCCCACCCACCCCAACTTTATGTTTGTGTAGGGTTTCAGGTGAGGAACACGGGCACTAAGAGCATGTACAGAAGAGAGATTTGGTCCTCCATATGTTTTGGCTGGCATCTCCCATCAATCCATCCATGGCCAATGCCAAGACACTGTGAAAGTCATCATCCAAAACTTCTGGAATGTCAATGTCCACGATTGGCCAGCCCTCCCTTATGTATTGTGCAACTGGACACTTACTGCTCTTCAGTTTCATGGGTGATCCAGGAACAAGTGGGTCCACCAAACTCATTAGTGAAGGGTTGACCTCTGTGGAAAAAGGAGATGTATGGGCCCCATTCCAAGTATAGGTAAGTTCAATGGGCCTTGATACTCTGTAAGGTTATATGGGGCTGTAACCTTAATCTTAAGGACTGTGATGACAAGTTCAAAGGTACAGGCTGGCAAGGATCTGAAGAAGCGTTTCTCATTAGTGAAATGCCAAGTGCTGTCATTTACACCTACCTCTGTGCAGAGAGCAGAATCTTTGAGATCTGTGTGGATGGCCGAAACTGTAAGCAATGACAAAAGCTCACGATACTGGGTGGGGAAGGGGGAGGAATTTGCATTTCTTTTGCTGTGCTTTATATTGAATTATGCATGTGGGGGAGATGTTTTGCCAAAAAAACAAAATGTCTCTGTTCCTGTTATTTCTGTGAAATGCTGGCTCTTTTCATCTACTCAGACTACACTTTGAAATTCTTAAAGTAAAGCACAACCCCCTTATCCACGGAATTGATTTCCATGATTTCACAAACCCACTTTCAAAAAGAAATTCACTCTGGAAGTGTTTGTGGGCCTCAAGTACGATTTCAGCCCAAGCATAGTCAAATATAGGGATCACTATTTTCCATGGTTTCAGGTACTCACAGAAGGTCTTGGAAAGTATTCCCCATGAATACCAGGGTCATATTACACTATCAAATATATACACCTTAAAATAATTCTAAAGAGCCAGCATGGTGTATAGCAGGGGTCCTCACACTTTTTAAGCAGAGGGCCGGTCCACAATCCTTCAGACTGTTGATGGGCCAAATTATGATTTGAAAAAAAACCCCGAACAAATTCCTATGCACACTGCACATGTCTTATTTGTAGTGCAAAACAACAGCAGCATCAACAACAATGAAAGAACAATACAATATTTAAAAATAAGAACAATTTTAACCAACATAAACCTATCAGGATTTCAATGGGAAGTGTGGGCCTGCTTCTGCCCAATGAGATAGTCAGGTTAATTAGGATTGTTGTTGTTGTGTGCCTTCAAGTCATTTTAGACTTCGTGTGAGCCTAAATCTAAAACTGAAGATGGGGGGTCAGATAAATGACCTTGGAGGGCCGCATCCAGATCATGGGTCTTAGTTTGGGGACCCCTGTTGTACTATATCTCTGAAGACTAGGGTTTGAATTCATGCTCTGTCCCAGAAAACCCATGGAAAGGTTCACTTTAGCATTACTATGTGTTGGAAATGACTTGAAGGTACACAACAACAAAAACGCCAACAAGCACAGTCCTCTATAATGAGAGGGATAAATATTTGTTAGCCATAGGATTATCAGAGTGAAAACTGAAGATTACATCTGTATTTTAATGGCTGCGTAAAAGTGAAAATTTTGCTTGTTTCCTGATCATGTTGCAATCAATACCTGCTAAAATCTCAATTTCTGCATAGCTATTAACAATACAGTAGCCTCTTCTAGTATTCACCCTGGCAACCCTAGGTCACAATTAGAGCACACCCACTGAATCAATTGAATAATAATAATAATAATAATAATAATAATAATAATAATAATACTTTATTTATACCCCGCCACCATCTCCCCTATGGGGACTCGGGGCGGCTTACATGGGGCCATGCCCAGACACCATACAATATAACAAAATAAACAGCAAATCATAACACAATATAACAGTGCAAAATCATCGAATATATATTACAACCCAAATCGGAGAAAACAATGAAAACCAGGGCAGGTCACATGAACACTTAATTAAAAACTCGGGAGAGAGAGACATAGGAATAGGGGGAAACAGGGAAATAAAATGGTGGAGCAGTCTAAAGGATAAAAACCAAGGGGAATGGCCAGAGCAATATATTACATTTACTCCCCAAAGGCATTATTATATAATGATATTATATAAGAGTTGATTTACAAAGTTCCAGGCAGCATTCAGTAAGCCTGTTTGGAACATAACTGATCTTTCTACTTGAACCATGATGGGGCTGAAACAATGTCCCTTAGGAAAGTGTTTAAATACTACGGGCTAAACAGAAACATTTCCTGTCTGTCATGCCCATCCACTGCACTTCTAATTCAAAAAGGATCTGGATCACAAGCCAATACATGAATTAAGAAACAATCCTTGAGATCAACTGGTGAAATGAAGAAGAAATGTGTGTCCCTGTGTGTCTCTGTGTGCGTACTGTTGCTTTTTAGAATCAATTTTCAGATAACTGTAGGTCTTTTAAATGTTTTGATATTTATTCAAAAGGGAACAGATTTGGGATTGAGAGTTTTAATTTCAACAAGTAATTTTAATAATAACTCCCCCTGAGAAACACCATCCTTCTTTCTTTCCAATAATGGTCCTAGTTATAACGTGAACATTTTAATATTTTTCAGGTTGATCTAAGAGGGAGTTTTCCTCCTCCTTCGGTTCTGTGAATATATAGTATTTATAAAATATTTACTAGAAGAAAATAATATGTTGTTACAGTATGCATGGAAAGGCCCATTAGAGAAGATCCATGCTGTGAAGCTTCTCCTTTCCTTTTTACTTGCCCAGTCTGACAGTGCAGACTGTGATCACATCTATAAATGTTGATGCACAATATATGGGAATATTTCCAGGTTCACTTTATATCTATTAACATTACCAGTAATACATTTGGAACACTACCTGTTTGCAGTCCTAATATTCAACTTAGCTTCTATTACAGGTTAAGAATTACAAAATACACTACAATTGTCCACATGTTTGGTTGAGGCCCCATCTACACTGCCATGTAATGCAGTTTGAAAGTTAGTTAGTGTAAACTCATCTAACTGCATTAAGCTGCATTATATGAGTCTATACTTGGTTGCACCCCTAGGCTGAAGAGTCACCTTAAAATCACACTGGAGCCCCAGGCTATAAGCAATGCAACCTGTTTATTGAAAATAATATGTAAGCATTAGCAAATCAAAGTTCAAAGTCACTAAAACAAGGTTATAGTCCACAAGGTATGAGGCACTTAGAAATTATGAAGCAAGGGTCCATAGAAATCCAAACACAAGAATAAACTTCAATCAAGATAGTCAAAATTAGTCCAAGGAACAGAGTCATGAACTGGAACAAAAAACAGAAACATTAACTGGAACAGAAGATTCAAAATGCAAGGCTTTTAGGAGCATGACATGATAATCCAAAATACCCAGGAACAGGAACAAGAACTGGAACAAGGCTCAAGATACAAGACTTATAGGAACTTGGCATGAAAATCCAAAGGAACAAGGCAGGAAAACCCACAGGAACAAGGCAGGAAAAGCCACAGGAACAAGGCATGAAAATCCACAGGAACAAGGCATGAAAGTCCAAAGGAAACATGAAACAAGAGTCCATGAAGCAGGAGCAAATATCTTGATGAGCAAAGTTACCACCTCTGAGTTCACTTTCAGAAGTGGTTCCCTCTTAAAGCTAGAATCAAGGCCCCTTTCTGTGGGAAGTTTCTTCAAAATCCTTATTAGAAAATATGATCATAACCTATTAGGAATATATTCATAACCTGTTAGGATTATGATACCAATATGGTGCAGAGTAACAAAAATACAGAAGTCTAGGGATTTACGTGAGCAGAGGTGAGAAAAAGCAAAATAGCCAGCCTCCCTTTCCCTTTAAAGAGTCATGCACATAGAATAAGCATCAGAGACATCAAAAATAAAATAGTAAAAATATGTTTACTCACAATCTTGTATGATGATGGTCATACAGTGTCAGGTCCCTGGCTGCTGGGCACCAATAACCTTACACGGAGGCCAATCTCTATCTAATATCTTTATTAAGGAAATATATAAAAGCAATAAAAACAAGTGAAGAATATAGTTCAGAAGCAGACCTTTCAAATGAGGTCAAATATAGTCCAAAAATGTATTGTCCAATAAATGATATTAGAGTTCAAAGTTTTAATCCACTTGACCGAAACACACACTTTTGCCAAGCAATAGTGTGGGGAAATGTCAGAGTCTTAGAAGTCCAATGAAGCTTGACAACAAGGCTAGAAATAAACTTGGTACTTGACTAGGTCCGTGACTAGAAACAAGGCAAAACGTGAAGTGTGGAACAGGGTCCGTGGTTAAACAGCAAGGCAAGGCAAGGCTTGAATGCTTGATCCGGGAAGCAAGGAACTGGGGTTACGAAGTCCACACACGATCTCTCTCCTGAAGCTGATCAATTGACTCCGCAAAGAATCTCCCGCGTCAAACACCTATATTGGGTCTCGTTTTCCCGCCAACAGAACTCTTTCCCTAGAGAACGAGAAGCGAAACCCAACTCCGTCCATATGCAAGACTCCTTAGAATTTCCCAAGGGAAGCAGGCCTAATCAGCCTGTTGTTTGGCAGCGATCCGTAAACTCCTCCGATTTGCTTCTCTGACTCCTCTGTCTCTAGAATAAGATTATTTCCTGGGAAACGGAGGGGAGTAATGCCCAAGGCCTGTTTTACTGAATTCTTGAGGGCAAACATCAACATCCGGCAGGTGAAGGGACTCCGGCTCTTGTTGAACCGGCGAAAACCCCATGTTTTCATCTTCATCTGCCACAATAGTACTAGGAACAGGACTACAAGGCCCATGAGGCATCACACTATCCCCTCTCCCAAGGCCCCCCTCATTCAGGGCCCGTCCCCGAGAGTCGCGGGGCCGCGGCTTGGAAGGGTAGGCCTGATGGAAGCGGCGGACCAAATCAGGGGCGTGGACTGTGGAAGCGTCTTCCCAGGAGCATTCTTCTGGGCCAAAACCTATCCAGTCAATGAGATACTGAAGGCGGCGGCGGTGGAAGCGAGAATCCAAAATGTCCTGAACCTCGGATTTTTCCTCTTTGTCCACTAAAACAGGGGCGGGGGGCGGCCGGCTCACGTCGGGGCGTACACCATCCGCCGGAAGAGGCAGGGAACGGTGGAACACCGGATGAATGTGCATGGAGCGCGGAAGTTTGAAAGTCACGGGGTTAAGTTGCACCACCACTGTGTAGGGACCAATGAAACGGGCATCTAACTTCCGGCAGGGACGGTGGGATGGCAAAAAGCGAGTGGACAACAGAACCCGATCTCCTACCTTGATCTCGGGACCAGGCTGGCGATGGCTGTCAGCGTGGCGTTTGTAGTCCTCCTTGGCTTGATCAAGTTGCTGGTGCAAGAGTTCTTGTACCGCTGTGAGTTCCTGCAGCCAATCCTCCGCTGCAGGGACTTCTGAGGTCTCTATGACAGAAGGAAAGAAACGAGGATGGAAACCGTAGTTTGCAAAGAACAGGGTTTCCTTAGTTGAATTCTGGACACCATTGTTGTATGTAAACTCTGATAGAGGTAATAGGGAAGCCCAATTGTCCTGTTGGTAGTTTACATAACAGCGAAGGTATTGTTCTAAAGTGGCATTGGTGCGCTCGGTTTGTCCATCTGTTTGGGGATGGTGAGCTGAAGATAAACGAGAGTCTATGCCCAATAGTTTTTGCAGGGCTTTCCAAAAACGAGAGGTGAACTGAGATCCACGGTCAGTGACCAAACTCTTGGGCAATCCATGTAATCGGAATACATGTTGAAGGAATAAATCTGCGGTCTCCTTGGCCGTGGGGAGGCCATCGCAGGGAATGAAATGGGCCAACTTGGTGAAAAGGTCCACCACTACTAGAATCGTGGTGAATCCAAGGGAGGGTGGTAGATCAGTGATAAAATCCGCGGAAATTATCTCCCATGGGCGAGAAGGAGTGGGAAGGGGATGCAGTAGCCCTGATGGCTTCTCCCTTCGTGTCTTGGAACGCTGGCATACAGGGCAGGTATTGACATAATTCTCCACATCCTTGCGGATCTTGGGCCACCAGAAATCTCGCAGGATCAAGTGCATGGTTTTAAATAGCCTGAAATGTCCTGCTGGCTTGCTGTCATGGCACAAATGAAGTGCCTTTTCTCTGCCGGGACCTGGAGGGATGTAAACATGGTTCCTGTAGCATAATAGATCGTTCTTGAGTGAGAAAAGGAAACGTAGTCCTTGGCGAATCTGTTCTTGAGCCCAGGCATCTGTCTGTTGACTGGCCCTAATCTCTTGAGTGAAAAGGGATTCTGGGTTAGGAGGAGCTGGCTCAATTGAAGTGGATTTGGTGTTTCCCACTGTGAGCGTGGCAAAGTTCTCGGGTTGCAGCAATCGAGATTCTGAGATGTCTCTGCGCCTTGCTGCATATTCTGGTTTCCGTGATAGGGCATCTGCTTGCTTGGTCTGAGCCGGAGTCACATAATGGATCCGGAAGTCAAAACGTTCAAAGAACAAAGCCCAGCGCTGCTGCCTTTGGTTTAGCTTCCGTGCGGTCCTTAGATGCTCCAAATTTCAATGGTCAGTATGGACTTCAATGGGAAGTTTGGCCCCTTCTAACCAATGCCTCCAATTTTCAAAGGCTGCCTTTATGGCTAAGAGTTCTTTTTCCCAAATGGTATAATTTCTCTCTGGGGCTGTTAGTTGTCGTGAGTAATAGGCACAAGGATGGAGATGTTCTCCCACTGGTTGCATGAGCACAGCCCCAATTGTCACATCGGAGGCGTCAGCCTGCACAACAAAAGGGGTTTTAGGATCAGGGTGCTGTAGAATTGGCTGAGTCGTGAATAATTGCTTTAGCTGGTGGAACCCTTTCTCAGCTTGTTCTGTCCAGCGGAAAGGCTGTTTCCCTCGGATGCAGCTGGTGATTGGGTCAGACCAGCGAGCGAATTCTGGAATGAATTTGCGGTAGTAGTTTGCAAACCCCAAGAAGCGTTGTACTTCCTTTTTGTTAGTTGGCGCCCGCCACTCCAATACGGCCGAAACCTTTGCCGGGTCCATGGAGAGTCCTAGTGGCGAGATGCGGTATCCCAGGAAGTCTACCTCTTGCAAATTAAAGGCGCATTTTTCTAACTTGGCATATAGTCCATGATCCCGCAATCGTTGTAGCACCATTTTGACGTGCTGATCGTGTTCCGTTTGTGATTTCGAAAACACCAAAAAGTCGTCCAAATATATGATCAAGAACCGATCTAGATAGTCTTGGAAAATATCGTTGACAAAATGCAGGAATGTTGCGGGGGCTCCAGATAATCCGAAATTCATGACTAGGGACTTGAATAATCCGAATTTGGTCTGGAAAGCAGTTTTCCATTCGTCCCCTTCTCTTATACGAACTAGATTATAAGCCCCGCGAAGATCCAGTTTGGTGTAAACCTTGGCCCCTCAGAGTCGGTCCAATAGGTCTGAGATCAATGGCAATGGGTAGCGGTTCCGCTTCGTGATGTTGTTCAGTGCCCGATAGTCCACAACCAAGCGTAGGTCCCCTGACTTCTTTTTCACAAACATCACTGGGGAAGCGGCTGGGGATTGAGAGGGTCTGATGAACCCCTTGCGAAGGTTTGACTCTATAAACTCCCTGAGAGCTTCTTGCTCTGGTTCAGTCAGGGAGTAGAGATGTCCTCGCGGAATTGGGGTGTCAGGACCCAGGCTGCAGAGCACCAATAACCATGCGCAGAGGCCAGAATCTATCTAATATCTTTATTAAAGGAATATATAAAGTCAGTAAAAACAAGTGAAGAATATAGTTCAGAAGTAGACCTTCCAGAAAAGGTCAAATATAGTCCAAGGAAACAATGTCCAATATGAGATATTAAGGTCCAAAGTTGTAATCCATTAACCGAAACACACACTTTGTCAAGCAAAGTGAGGGGAAATGACAAGGTCCTTTAGTCCATGGAACTTGACAAACAAGGCTGGAAGCAAACTAGATTCTTGGCAAACAAGGCTTGATTCAAGACAACAAAAGCAAGGAACAAGAATAGGGTCCGTGGCGAATTCCGTGGCGAGGTCCAGGGAGCAAGGCAAGGCTGGGACGAGAACAAGGTCCTGGAAACATGGAACTGGAGTTGCGTAGTCTACACACGAAATCACTCCCGAAGCTGACGAATTGACTCCGCAAGGATTTCTTTGCGGCCAAACACCTATATAGGAACACTTTCCCTGGGGAACAAGAAACGAAACCCATACTGTGTCCAGATGCATGACTCCTTAAAGTTTCCCAAGGGAAACAGACTTAATCAGCTAATTGTCTGGCAGCTATCCTGGCGCTCCTGCGAGTCGCCTCCCGAGCGCCTCTATCTTGATTATAAAAATCCCGGCGAGAAAATGGGGGAGATTTCTGCTCAAGGCTTGTTTGGCTGACTTCTGGTGGGCAAACATCTTGCAGGTGCAAGGGCTCCACTTCTGGCTGAAACGGTGGGAAACCCAAGTTTTCCTCTTCATCTGCCTCAATAGTACCAGGAACGGGACTACATGGCCCATGAGTCATCACACTATCCCCGCCCTCAAGGCCCCCCTCAAACATGGCCCCTCTCCTCGAGTTGCGGGGCCGCGGCTTGGCGGGGTAGGTCTGATGGAAGCGGCGGACTAAGTCGGGGGCATGGACTGTGGAAGCGTCTTCCCAAGAGCGTTCTTCGGGGCCAAAACCCACCCAGTCAATGAGATACTGAAGGCGGCGGCGGTGGAAGCGGGAATCCAAAATGTCCTGAGCCTCGAATTCTTCCTCCCCGTCCACCAAAACAGGGGTGGGGGCCAGCCGGTCTGTATCAGGGCGCACACCATCCGCCGGAAGGAGCAGGGAGCGATGAAACACTGGATGAATGCGCATAGAGCGCGGAAGTTGGAGCTTGAAAGTCACGGGGTTAAGTTGTGCCACCACTGGATAGGGGCCAATGAAACGGGCATCTAACTTCCGGCAGGGACGGTGGGAGGGCAAAAAGCGAGTGGATAGCAGAACCCGATCTCCTACCTTGATTTCGGGGCCCGGCTGGCGATGACTGTCGGCGTGGCGTTTGTAGTCCTCCTTGGCTTGGTCCAGTTGTTGGAGCAATAGTTGTTGCACCGCTGTGAGTTCTTGCAGCCAGTCCTCCGCTGCAGGAACTTCGGAGGTTTCAATGACAGAAGGAAAGAAACGTGGATGGAATCCGTAGTTTGCAAAGAACGGGGTCTCCTTGGTTGAAGCCTGGACACCGTTGTTGTAGGCAAACTCTGACAGAGGTAACAGAGAAGCCCAATTGTCCTGCTGGTAGTTTACATAACAGCGAAGGTATTGCTCCAAAGTGGCATTGGTGCGCTCAGTTTGCCCATTCGTTTGGGGATGGTGAGCTGAAGATAAACGAGAGTCTATGCCCAATAGTTTTTGTAATGCCTTCCAGAAACGAGAGGTGAATTGAGATCCACGGTCCGTGACTAAACTCTTGGGAAATCCATGTAGTCTGAAAATATGCTGAAGGAATAAATCTGCAGACTCTTTGGCCGTGGGGAGGCCATTGCAGGGGATGAAATGGGCCAACTTGGTAAAAAGGTCCACCACCACTAGGATCGTGGTGAATCCAAGGGAAGGTGGTAGGTCAGTGATAAAATCCGCGGAAATTATCTCCCATGGGCGAGAAGGAGTAGGAAGGGGATGTAGTAGCCCTGAGGGCTTCTCTCTTCTTGTCTTGGAACGCTGGCATACCGGGCAGGTATTGACATATTTCTCTACATCCTTGCGGATCTTGGGCCACCAGAAATCTCTTAGGATCAAATGCATGGTCTTAAAAAGTCCAAAATGTCCTGCTGGCTTGCAGTCATGACACAGGTGAAGTGCCTTCTCTCTGCCTGGTCCTGGAGGGATGTAGACATGATTTCTGTAGCATAATAGTCCGTCCTTAAGTGAAAAAGGGAAACGTAGTCCTTGGCGAATTTGATCTTGAGCCCAGGCATCCGTCTGTTGACTGGCTCTAATTTCTTGAGCACAAAGGGGTCCTGGAGTAGTGGGAGTCGGTTCAACTGTAGTGGATTTGGTGTTTCCCACTGTGAGCGTGGCAAAGTTTTCGGGCTGTAGCAATTGGGATTCGAAGGTCTCTTTGCGCCCTGCAGCATACTCTGGTTTCCGTGATAGAGCATCGGCTTGCTTGGTCTGAGCCGGGGTTACATAATGGATCTGGAAGTCAAAACGCTCAAAAAACAAAGCCCAGCGCGGCTGCCTCTGATTTAACTTGCGGGCAGTTCTTAGATGTTCCAAATTACGATGGTCAGTATGAACCTCAATGGGAAATTTGGCCCCTTCTAACCAATGTCTCCAATTTTCAAAGGCTGCCTTTATGGCCAAGAGTTCCTTCTCCCAAATAGTGTAATTTCTCTCTGGGGCTGTTAGTTGACGGGAGTAAAAGGCACAAGGATGAAGATGTTCTCCCACTGGTTGCATGAGTACAGCCCCGATTGCCACATCGGAGGCGTCGGCCTGCACAATAAAAGGGGTTTTAGGATCAGGGTGCTGTAGAATTGGCTGGGACGTGAATAAATTCTTTAGTTGCTGGAACCCTTTCTCTGCTTGCTCCGTCCAGCGGAAAGGCTGTTTTCCACGGATGCAGCTGGTGATTGGGTCAGACCAGCGGGCAAAGTCTGGAATGAACTTGCCGTAATAGTTCGCGAACCCCAAGAAACGCTGCACCTCTTTCTTGTTGGTTGGCGCCCGCCATTCCAATACTGCTGAAACCTTTGCCGGGTCCATGGAGAGCCCTTGTGGCGAGACACGGTATCCCAGGAAATCAACCTCTTCAAGATCAAAGGCGCATTTTTCCAACTTGGCATATAGCCCATGATCCCGCAATCGTTGTAACACCATCCTGACGTGTTTCTCATGTTCTGATTGTGATCTAGAAAACACCAAAAAATCGTCCAAGTAGATGATCAAGAACCGATCTAGATAATCCTGAAAAATATCATTGACAAAGTGCTGGAACGTTGCGGGAGCTCCACATAAACCGTAATTCATGACTAGGGACTCGAATAATCCGAATTTAGTCTGGAAGGCGGTTTTCCACTCGTCCCCCTCCCTGATGCGAACTAGATTGTAAGCCCCCGGAAGATCCAGCTTGGTGTAAACCTTGGCCCCTCGAAGCCGGTCTAATAGGTCCAAGATCAAAGGCAGGGGATAGCGGTTCCGCTTAGTGATATTGTTCAATGCTCTATAGTCCACAACCAAGCGTAGGTCCCCTGACTTCTTTTTCACAAACATCACTGGGGAAGCGGCTGGGGATTGAGAGGGTCTGATGAACCCCTTGCGGAGGTTTGACTCTATGAACTCCCTGAGAGCTTCTTGCTCTGGTTCAGTCAGGGAGTAGAGGTGTCCTCGCGGGATCGGGGGCCCCTCCACCAAGTCAATGGCACAATCATAGGGCCTATGCGGGGGTAGTTTCTCGGCTTCCTTTTCATTGAAAACATCCCAAAAGTCTGAGTATTTCTTGGGCAAGGTGATGATGGGTTCAGCGTCTGTGGCATGGCAGACCTTGGCTACAAGACAATGGTTTTGGCAATATTTGGAAGCAAACTGCAGTTCTCTGTTGGTCCAAGAGATGCTGGGGTCGTGGAGTGTCAGCCATGGAATTCCCAAAATCACAGGGAAGTGTGGAACCTCGGTAACAAAGAAGGAAATCTCTTCCATGTGTTCCCTTATCCACATTCTGGTGGGTTCAGACCATTGGCTTACTGGACCTGTCTTTAGGGGGCGGCCATCTATGACTTGCACCACCCGGGCGTTCTTGAAATCGTGATATTGTAATCCCAGAGAGTCGGCATACTCTCTATCGATGAAATTGTTTGTTGCTCCTGAGTCTATCATGGCATGGATCATGACGGGTCCTTTTTTCGCTGACCACAAGGTGACCACTAGGAGAAATAGGACCCCAGTTGGCGGCTCTTGAGTGGGGTTTCTGACCGGGTTGGCGAGCCTCTCTATGCCCGGTCGCTGGCTTCCCCCGCCGGCTTTGCACCAGCCGCCTCGGCCGTCTCCGTCTCCACGGAGGACGCCGCCGCCAAACGAGCGGCGGGCTTTCTTTTGGCTGGACACTCTCTAGCAAAGTGGCCCCCGTTTCCGCAGTACCAACAGAGGTTTAAACGTTGGCAGCCCGCCGCCTTCTCGGCAACATCTAATCTGGGACGCACATTGCCCAACTGCATCGGCTCCTCCTCGCTTCCTCTGGGGTATGGGGCTGGTGGCGGGGGTCTCCACACTGGACGTGGTTGGATGCCGGCGGGAGCGGGAGGTTTCACTGCTGCTCTTCCACTCTGGCCTCGGAGCCACTGTTTTCTGTTGGCAAGCATGACTTCGGCTCGTAAACATTGGTCAATAAGTCTCTCAAGAGAGTTTGGAGGATCCACCTTGGAGATTTCTTCCAACATCTCGATGTTGAGACCCTCACGAAACTGTCCTCTGAGGGCTACGTCATTCCAACCGGTGTTTTGGGCCAGCACTCGGAACTCGGCTATGTATTGGGACAAAGGCCTGTCCCCTTGGAAAAGGTGCTGGAGTTTGTGGCCGGCCGCCTCTAAATTGTCCTCGATCCCCCAAGTCGCCTTAAGGTGATTCAGGAAGTTTTGCGCAGAACTTAGGTGCGGGGAGGCTTCATCAAATAGCGCCGTCGCCCAATTGGCCGCTGGCCCTTCTAGGAGACTGTAAATCCACACCACCTTGATGTCTTCTTGGGGAAACTCGGCATGACGGGCTTCTAGGTATGCCTGGCATTGGCGACGGAAAACATGAACCTTGGAAGCTTCTCCAGAAAACTTGGTTGGTAGCGCCAGGGCAGGGAGACGGGCTCCGCGTTCCTTCAAGCCCCGTATTTCTCCCTCCTGCGTATGGAGTGTATCACGGATTCTGTCCACTTCATCCTTGGAGATGGTGTAGCTGAGTGGTTGGGCTTCCGCCCCGGTTCCAGTAGACATTCTGGCCTAGGTTAATTGGTGCTTAAGGTGGCGGAGTCAAACTGTCAGGACCCAGGCTGCAGAGCACCAATAACCATGCGCAGAGGCCAGAATCTATCTAATATCTTTATTAAAGGAATATATAAAGTCAGTAAAAACAAGTGAAGAATATAGTTCAGAAGTAGACCTTCCAGAAAAGGTCAAATATAGTCCAAGGAAACAATGTCCAATATGAGATATTAAGGTCCAAAGTTGTAATCCATTAACCGAAACACACACTTTGTCAAGCAAAGTGAGGGGAAATGACAAGGTCCTTTAGTCCATGGAACTTGACAAACAAGGCTGGAAGCAAACTAGATTCTTGGCAAACAAGGCTTGATTCAAGACAACAAAAGCAAGGAACAAGAATAGGGTCTGTGGCGAATTCCGTGGCGAGGTCCGGGGAGCAAGGCAAGGCTGGGACGAGAACAAGGTCCTGGAAACATGGAACTGGAGTTGCGTAGTCTACACACGAAATCACTCCCGAAGCTGACGAATTGACTCCGCAAGGATTTCTTTGCGGCCAAACACCTATATAGGATCTTGTTTTCCCGCCAAGGAACACTTTCCCTGGGGAACAAGAAACGAAACCCATACTGTGTCCAGATGCATGACTCCTTAAAGTTTCCCAAGGGAAACAGACTTAATCAGCTAATTGTCTGGCAGCTATCCTGGCGCTCCTGCGAGTCGCCTCCCGAGCGCCTCTATCTTAATTATAATAATCCCGGCGAGAAAATGGGGGAGATTTCTGCTCAAGGCTTGTTTGGCTGACTTCTTGTGGGCAAACATCTTGCAGGTGCAAGGGCTCCACTTCTGGCTGAAACGGTGGGAAACCCAAGTTTTCCTCTTCATCTGCCTCAATAGTACCAGGAACGGGACTACATGGCCCATGAGTCATCACATGGGGCCCCCTCCACCAGTTCAATGGCACAGTCATAGGGTCTATGTGGGGGTAGTTTCTCGGCTTCCTTTTCATTGAAAACATCCCAAAAGTCCGAATATTTCTTGGGCAAGGTGATGATGGGTTCTGCGTCTGTGGCATGGCAGACCTTGGCTACTAGACAATGATTTTGGCAATACCTTGAGGCGAACTGCAGTTCTCTGTTGGACCAGGAGATGTTTGGGTCGTGGAGTGTCAGCCACGGGATACCCAAAATCACGGGGAAATGGGGAACCTCGGTAACGAAGAAGGAGATTTCTTCCATGTGTTCTCTTATCCACATTCTGGTGGGCTCGGTCCATTGGCTTACTGGACCTGTCTTTAGGGGTCGGCCATCTATGGCCTGCACCACCCGGGCATTCTTGAAATCATGATATTGTAATCCCAGAGAGTCGGCATACTCTCTATTGATGAAGTTGTTTGTTGCCCCTGACTCTATCATGGCATGGATCATGACGGGTCCTTTTTTCACTGACCACAGCGTGACCACCAGGAGAAATAGGACCCCCGTTTGCGGCTCTTGAGTGGAGTTTTTGACTGGGTTGGTGAGCCCTTCTACGCCCGGTCGCTGGCTTCCCCCGCTGGCTTTGTTCCAGCCGCCTCGGCAGCCTCCGCCTCCGCGGAGGATGCCGCCGCCAGACGGGCGGCGGGCTTCTTTTTGGCTGGACATTCTCTGGCGAAGTGGCCCCCATTTCCGCAGTACCAACACAGATTCAAGCATTGGCGGCGGGCCTTTTCAGCAACATCTAGCCTGGGGCGCACATTGCCGAACTGCATCGGCTCCTCCTCGCTTCCCATGGGATTAGGGGCTGGCGGTGGGGGTCTCCATACTGGACGAGGCTGGACACTGGTAGAAGTGGGAGGCTTTACTCCGGCACTTCCACTCTGGCCCCGGAGCCACTGTTTCTTGTTGGCAAGCAAGACTTCAGCCCGCAAACACTGGGCGATGAGTCTTTCAAGAGTCCCAGGGGGGGTCCACCTTAGAGATTTCTTCCTGCATCTCGATGTTGAGGCCTTCGCGAAACTGTCCTCTGAGGGCTATATCGTTCCAGCCGGTGTTTTGAGCCAGCACCCGGAACTCGGCTATGTATCGGGACAACGGTCTGTCCCCTTGGAAGAGGCGTCGGAGTTTATGGCCGGCCACCTCTTCGTCGTCCTCGATCCCCCAGGTTTTCCGAAGGTGGTTCAAGAATTGCTGCACGGTGTTTAGGTGCGTGGACCCCGCGTCGTACAATGCCGTCGCCCAAGTGGCCGCAGGCCCATCTAGAAGACTGAAAATCCACGCCACCTTGACGTCTTCTTGGGCAAACTCGGCTTGACGGGCTTCTAAGTACGCCTGGCACTGGCGACGGAAGACATGAACCTTGGAGGCTACTCCAGAAAACTTGGTTGGTAGCGCTAGAGCAGGGAGATGGGGTCCTCGTTCCTTCAAGCCCCGTATCTCTCCCTCCTGCTCTCGGAGTGTGTCCCGGATCCGATTGAATTCATCTTGAGAAATGGT